>NC_090782.1:20346250-20986875 GCF_040054535.1 Antennarius striatus | reverse complement strand
ACGACGTTCCTAGAGCTTAGACTAATTTGTTTTCCTGAAGCTCTCGTGTTTTATAAACTGCTGTTTCTTCTTAGAACCGTGTGTCTTGGTCCATGTCAAAAAATGAAAGGAGCAAAATCCCATCCGCATCAGTGTCACACCTGTCAGAGACGGATTACACACTTCATTTCACACATGCCAAATGGGCTGTTTCCTGTAGCGTTGCAGATTAACAATGCTTTAATGCATACACAAGCAAACACACACACACACACACACACACACACACACACACACAGAGACAAGGGAAATATCAACTTTCCATTCTGATTTAAAGACGTGCTTAGTTAGCCTTTCCAGTCATTATCATCACTCTGCTTGTCTTGCTTTCAGTTTGCTGCCAGGGCACTGCCGCCCTTCATCGTCGTTCACACCTACAGTAGTGCGGCAGACACTAAATGACTCTGCAATGTCCTCCACACAGCCTTGGAGGTCCTCCCTGTTTAACTTTCTCATTAGCTTCGACAAACAGGTTTAATTTGTACAACTTGGCAGCCATCTGATCTATTTATTCCTCCATTTACTCTCCCACAAATGATTTTCGTACCATATCACAATGTAAAAATAGGATTTACAATCCTGCAGGCAAAAAAATCTGACTACTCAGAAGAGGCTTTATAGTACTTCCAATCATAGCTTTATTCTGCTTGTTATGAGTTGACCATGAAGCATGAAAGGTTTTTCTCAGTGGTTCGAGATTACCAACAAGTGATTTATTCAAATGGCAGAAAAAGTCAAGGAGACATGACGATCAGGCTAAAAGAAACAAGGATGCGTAAAGGTGGAGTCCAAGTAGCCTCCCTTTACCAGTGACATCAAAAGAAAATTCTAATTTGCAAGGCAAATTAAAGGAGGGCAATCTAATCCCTGCTGTTAGATGTCAAGACACAGTGAATTTCTTTCTTTCAATCACATCGCATTTGTGCATTTTTAACCGTGGACAAAACCGATGACGAACAATTTTAAGTATATACGAAACAATATTTTATGTTACAAATAAAAACACTGTCAGCTGATAATACAGTTCAAGTTTCTGAGCATTCACCCACCCCACCCCTTTATATTGCATCCACATTGCAAGGACTGGGAACAATGATGGTACTTAGAATGGAGTCTTAAGCTTCTACCTCACAGTGGAGGCTTTCCTTGCACAAAGACAACCTGGAGTGATGTGACAATAGAGTGATTTGTCCTAAGATAAGTGTGCTCTGAATGGTGTAAGTGAGTCAGTTCACCACCGTCATCCACCATTACCTGCTAGTGACGATAGGCTTAAAAAAAAAAAAAAAAAGGAACAAAACGCAGACAAACTTCTGCCAAACTGTTGCTTTTGTATGTTGCGTAGAAGTGACGTTGTTATGCCAACCGCCAGCGAGTTCACGTCACCTCAGCATCCTCAGAGAGGTGGTACAAACACAAGGAGAAAATAAAGCCCTTGAAGATCGGGGAAGGGGGCAGTTTGGTCTGATGGTATCACGCTGCTGCATTAACAGCATGTATGCAGAGGTAAAATATAGCAGACTCATTCCAACCCTACAATTATGAGTCAAACCCTCACCTCTATACAACAATGCAGCAAATCGAGTGACGTTAAAACAATTGCAGGTCATTTACGAACATTTAACGCGCAATTTGTCCCATGATAACACAAGACAAGTCACGCTGGCTGTAATAACGGCGATGCCACAATCTTGCAGAATTATCTGATAAATTTTTCTTGGAGCCGGAACAAGTGCTATAAATCGTGGGGTTTGATGGTGTTGTGGCAGATGACTCAGACAGACACTGTGTACCCGCCAATCTGGCATGCAACCTTTGTCACATGTCATCAAGCCTCCCTTCAATTTTCCTCATTGCTCCCTCTAGTCTAAACTGATAACAACCGCGCAGAACAGAGACACACAAAGAAATAGACGTGCAAAGAGGCTTTAAGAGGACAGCAATTATATCACGGGACAACTTTTCATTTGTCAACATTACAATTTGATTATGGGTTGAATTTTTTTCTGCAGGATTTCTCTTGAGAGGTAAACAAGCGGGAAGAAAGGAGTTGAAGGAGCAAGAAGCAAAAACACAGTCAGTGTAATCCCTCTGGCCACAGCGAATTCTATATCCCTCTATTGATTTCAATTACGATTAGTGTTATTAAGCGGCTTGCCTGACATAAAGTCGATGGTCTGGTCGAGGGAATGTGAAGCCTGGTGAAGGGTCGCCATTGTTTTTGAGAGGGTCAGAGAAGAAAAGAAAGGAAATGAGAGGGTATTAAAAGATCTTCTTAACAGTAGCTGGCGATGTCTTTTGAGGGCAGCCATCAGTTTCCCAAACTTTCTCGTAGAATGAGAGTAGTGCAAAAGCAAATGGAAAAGAGGGAGTTTTCCCTTTGAACCCTCCCCTCCGGGTGACATCTCTAGTTTTTCTTCCAAGAAGGAATGGCGTTTGTCTATGAAGTTACCTTTGTTTTAAACATCGCTGCAGCGAGATTAAACTCTTGAAGCTACAACGTTACAAAAAAAAAAGAAGCATTCAAGGCATCTTTCCTTCTTACAGAAGTTTTGTTTCTTTTCATCCATTGAAAAATGCATTGCTTTCAAAGTTAAAACCAAAGCTGATTTCACATGTTGTAAATATTTCATGAGAAAAGAAAGTTTTTCGCCTTTTAAGGGCAATACGGGTTTTGCTTTGTGTCGATGATGAGCAAAAAAACATTTCAGATGACTTGTGATTAATGGATGCATCAGAGAGGAAAGCGAAAGCCCACGGCCGCTTTGAATAAATGATGACAACGACGCAAATACCACTTTGCCTCTTATGACACATCAGCAGCAGAAGAATAAGAAGGGAGTCAACCGCAACAAAGTACTGGGGCGAAAAAGAAAAAGAAGCAATGTGCAAAACAAGAACAGACAGGAGCGGAGGAGGAGTGTCATGAGGAATCAGCAGAAAGAGGAAGAAGCGAGGAAAGAAAGGATTTAATTATCCCAGTCAATAGGGGCAGAATAAACACCGGGTCACAATGTGAGCATAGAAACAAATGTCCCTGGATAGCAGAGAACTGGGGGGGGAGTTGAGCGTAACTAGAAGGGCGCTCAATAGAGCACATACCTCTGACAGTGTCTTTGAATCAAATTAACCCTAATAGAAATTCCAAAAAGTCACGTGTGTCATAAAAATGGATATCCTCAGGGCTGTGCTTAAATGAAAAATAAATGTCCTGGATCAGCACCTTTCCAGAACCAGTGATTCATTAATCCTCTGACCGGTTTGAGGCATCAATGGGAAATGTAAAGGCGCTAACTACAACTGATTTGGTGCCAGTTTGATGCTAATCCAGAGACAACACTGAACGACAGACGAATGAATTTTGCAGGTTATCTTAATTTCTTGAGAGCAGAACACAAACTGCACACATCTCAAAGTGTGTTGTTTGTTTTGCATTGCAAAATGGCCTGCAGACACACACAAGTTTAAATCAATTTAGGATTGTTGGATTGCGACTTCTATCACAAATGCACCATTTTGTGTTCACATGTAGAGCAGAACCTTTGCATAAAAAATCCTCTACTTAGTGTTCACTTGGACATTTGGAAATGTTTGCTGGACCCTAACAAACCTTTTTTTTGTGTCCTGATCAATATTTCTTGATTTTAAATTGTTCACAGTGGAGCCGCAACTAATGAGGGAACAAGTCTTTTCATCAACCCGCCGGCAGAGAGGGACGAAAGAAAAATTGATTATATGATAATTATGAGGTTGAAGAGCACTTCACGACCAGGATTAGAAATGCACCTTAAAAAAGAGCTAAAACTAAAAGAAAAATGCTTCCTTGTTCTTATATTGGACTAAGGAGACACATACTAAGGTGTTTCTGGTATGCGTGTACAGTAATTTCTTTAACTTATTCCCTTGATATTAAAAAAAATTATCATTAACACCAGTGTTTTTTCCTTTAGACCAACACATGGGATATATTTCACACCAACAAAGGCTAATACAGCACATTTTGGCGCTCCAGTGGAATGTGTTCCTCCTTTACCTCCCTATGAAGTTTCTTGAATATATAAATTCCATCCAATACATTAATTCTCTGAAGACATTTAGTGTGTTTTTGTGTGTGTGTCAGTTTAAGTGAACAACAGATCTCTATATGAGTGTGTTTATCTGTATATAACTGTGTGTTTCCACTGCCGCCCTGGAATGTTTTCCTCTCATGTAACCGATTTATGATGTTTCCTTCAAGCATTACAGTTGACTGACAAACCCCTTACAGGTTGTGTTGAAGTCCACTTATCAAACATTAAAGGGATTTTTTTATTTTTTTTAAAACATAACATTTTTGGTGATCGGTTCACTAATAAAGCTATGAGATTTAAAAAAATAAATAAATAAAATCATCATATCCTTTATTTATTTGATGTTCCGCTGTACAAAGTTACAAATGCAATGAATAACTTGTGCTCCTTTTTTCCCCACAGTGGATGAGGGTGTTTCAGCAAACATATGGCTACACATCCCATCTTATTTTCATAGTAGATGAGGCAGAAAAAAAAAACCCCAACAGCATCAACAGTGGCTCTTTAAGGGGCGTCAGAAGTACTGGTTGGAACAGCAGTCTCCCATTCTGGGTGTAGGGCACCAGGCTCATTAAGGACTTCTGAGGAGCGTATGAAAACCCTCTCTCAGTTAGTGTGTATAAATCAATGTGACACTAACTAAACAAAAGCTGCTGGAGCACTGGGATAATGAACAGAAAAGGACTGAATGCAAACTGAGACTAAATCACGGGTGGCGGCTGGACAGAGGGGAGAACTCAGGTGGAATAAAAGCATGAGGGAAAGATAGAATATAAACCGCTGCAAATTTTAGACTAGATGTGGATAAATGTTGTCTATTCATGTTCATTTTAGGCCTTCACCGTACAATGAATGGCATAACCGTTCGTAACGCTGTTAAAATCAGTCGTTGGGCTATGGAGCATGAGAAGACACACAAGGTCCTTCACAAGATCTATGTTTAAAATGATCAAAATACCACACCATTTATGTGACTGTTGGGACTGAAAAAAAGGGTGTCCCAGAAGGAAAAACCCTACAATGCACTAAATGTGACGTGGGACACTTTAAAACTGTAGAGTAGGCCAGATGAAGAAGGACAGATTTTTTGAATGTGAATGTGGCGACATTACTTCACTGCCAACATTCCAACATCGATGAACACCATCTACACCATCCTGATTTATAATGAGAAGCAAATCCTTACTAAATTAACAAATAAGCTAAGATGAATGTTTAAGACTAATATATCCTGAAGATAGAGCATGATACTCTTCTCATAAGGCTGGATCAAACTTCATAACTGTTGACATTACATACAGAAATGTGCCATGAAACGAACAAAGAACAGAGCAAAGACAATTCTCATGAAGGTAATAGTTAAGGCATAACTATTACCCAAAAATTATGATAGTTATTTAAGATTATTGGGATTTTTTTGTGCTAGATGAACTTTTCCCACAAACTTTTTCATCCGTAATTTTTTGTATGACCAGACAATGGTTACCGACTGCCCATGTCTGACCTGGAGGTTTGTACATTGCATGTCACAAAGCTATCCAAAGTGTCGTGGCATTACAGCACATCACATCTGTGTTGAAAATGAACTGAATTTCTGCAAGTGTGGAACAAATCTTTCAATGGTTTTCAACTAGAAGACTAGTTGAAAACCATTGAAATTAAAAGTATTCTACAAGAATTTAAAAAGCTATGCAGGTCTTGAGAGTTTGCGTGTAGGGGGAGCGTTGGGAAAATTATATATATTTATAACACACCATGTTCAAAATGTGAATCATCTTAATTTTAAACAAAAGGAATAAAAGGATCAGCATCAACAGATGGGTGGCATACACTACAGAAGCATGAAGTCATACAGTCATACAAAAGCAAGTGTTTAACTCAGAGGAATAAGCACTCAATGCTACAGAGTGCTCTGCACACCACAGTGGATTTCACCTTTCTACAAAACTCAATGTACGAGAAGAGTCTCATGTTTTTCTAGTGCCATCTCTTCTGTATGCCTGTGAGTCATCACTTCAGCACTTCAGTTTTTAAAGCAAATATGAAGCTGTGAAAAAAAAAAGTACATTTGTTTTAATGTTGGCGTTTACAAATCAAACAAAGGTGTGTTAAGCTGGGGATGAATATATTAAGGCTGTATAAACTCAAGAGAAATTAGCATTTTACTTTGGATCTGCCTCTTGAGAAGTTCGGTCTTTTTCTTTTCCTTTCGGCTTTTCCATTCAGGGGTCGCCACAGCAAATCAATTGCCTCCATCTAACCCTGTCTTCTGCATCCTCTTGTCTCACACCAACTACCTTCATGTCCTCTTTCACTACATCCATAAACCTCTTTGGTCTAGGCCTCCTGCCTGGCAGTTCAAAACTCAGCATCCTTCTACCAATATATTCACTATCTCTCCTGTGGACATGTCCAAACCATCTCAGTCTGGTCTCTCTGGCTTTATCTCCAAAACCTCTAACATGTGCTGTCCCTCTGATGGACTCATTCCTGATCCTATCCTTCCTGGTCACTCCCAGAGAGAACCTCAGCATTTTCATCTCTGCTACCTCCAGCTCTGTCTCCATCAACATCCTCAAATCAAATACTGCATCTGTAGTACTCTTTTTTGGCATGAAACCATACTACTGCTCACAAATGCTCACTTCTGCCCTTAGTCTAGCTTCCACTACTCATTCCCATAACTTCATTGTGTGGCTCATCAGCTTTAGGCCTCTGTAGTTTCCACAACTCTGCATGTCTCCCTTGTTCTTAAAAATGGGCACCGGAACACTTCTCCATTCCTCAGGCATCTTCTCACTATCTAAGATCCTGTTGAAGGACCCAGTCAGAAACTCTACTGCCACCTCTCCTGGACACTTCCAAATCTCTACAGGTATATCATCAGGACCAACTGCCTTTCCATTCTTCATCCTCTTCAATGCCCTCCTCACTTCATCCTGACTGATCTTTGCTACTATAGCCATCTCCATCCTTTTTGCAAAGTCAACCACCATCTGTCCTTCTGCGTTCCTCTCCTGGATACCAAACCTGCCCATCACCTCCTCATCACCTCTGTTACCTGCATCAACATGTACATTGAAGTCTGCACCAATGACAACTCTCTCCCTTCTAGGTATGCTCTGCATCACTTCATCAAAGTCCATCCAGGATTTCTCCTTCTCCTCCAGCTCACATCCTACCTGTGGAGCATACCCACTAACAACATTGACCATCACAACTTCAATTTCTAGCTTCAGACTCATCACTGAATCTGAATCCGACACTCTTTTTACCTCCAGGACATTCCTAACAAACTCCTCCTTCAAGATAACTCCTACTCCATTTCTTTTCCCATCTACACCATGATAGAACAACTTGAACCCTGCTCCTAAACTTCTAGTCTTGCTACCTTTCCACCTGGTCTCCTGGACACACAGTATGTCTACCTTCCTCCTCTGCATCGTATCAACCAACTCTCTACCTTTTCCTGTCATAGCACCAATATTAAACGTCCCTACTCTGAGTCCTTTACTCTTGGCGTTCCTCTTCTCTGTCTTCTTACAAACACACTTTCCTCCTCTCCTTCAACCAAGAGTAGTCCAATTTCCACTGGCACCTGTAGGTCAAGAGCACCGATGGCGGTCGTCGTTAACCCTGGCCTCGACCGATCCGATATGGAAGTCATAGGTTTGATTTGCGTGTTTGATTCGGTAATCCCACTTAATTCCACACCCTAGACACCCGAACGGATGATCCGAATCTGTTTTCATGCAGATATATGTGTTGTCAAGTCTCAGGGATGAATCTGACTTTCTGTTTTCTCATCTGCATACTGATAGCAAGGACATGTCTGTTCCCCTTTTCATTACTGTGACCCAGTAAATTTTCATCCCCCTCCAAATAATCTCTCAGACCTGGATTATGATCTTGCACCAAATCCAATTCCAGTGATGGAATACCATGAATTGTCCGTGTCCGGGTATTACATGCTATTTCTTTTCATATTGGTGAAATGTTTAGAAGAAAGCGAGCAAGTGATCAGAGTTTTGTTTTTTTTTTTGGTGTTCTTTCACAATCTCTCAATTGAAAGATTTTGTCAGAGTGCCAATAACCTGTAAAAATAAATTCGATGAAAACTAAAATTGTGGTCTAATGTCCCATCATCCCAACATCTGTCAAAAGTATTCCATGCATGTATAAATAGTATTTCACTATTACACTGAAATATTCTGCTGTACCTGGTAAAGAGGGTAAACAAGTACAAGCATGAAGGAAATAATCTGATTGTTTGAAAAAGATCCCAATAATAATGTACAAAACCCAGTACATCCATCATTTCCTCTTTTTCCTCCTTATAATCTTCAGGGTTTAACTGTGACTCCACACACACACACACACACACACACACACACACACACACACACACACACACACACACACACACACACACACACAAATCCTATTATTCCTGAGTACCAACAAACACTAAACCATTCAGCCTCTCTACAGGTCCGATGCTATTCACATCAGCACCAACACATCGCGCACACACACACACACTTCATCTCACACTGCATATCAAAGTGTGTGGGTGGTGGTTTCCCCATGGGCCTGTGGTGACAATGAGTCAAGGAGACAGGGGCTGTGTGCACACCAGCTCACACACACACACACACACACACACACACACACACACACACACAAACCACAGGCGCAGATGGACTTACTGTACAAACATCAAATCACAGAATCTGGAGCTAAAACGTCGACACACATTCCTAAAATCCGACCGGTTTGCTGTGTGTGAAGCCACACCAGCACTTAAGACACTGAAAACAACCCTAATGACCATTAAAATTAGATAATGTGTGAAGCTGTACAATATTTTCCTTTTCTATGATATATATATTGAAATGAAAATAAAGTGCATACATTGAATATTTTCCATGTGATCAGTTCTATTTCTGCAATCTGAAAAAAAATCCAATTCCAAATCCAGTGTCCGACCACAAGAAGAAAGACAACTCCAAAGTGTGCTCCGGGTCTTATCACAGATCTCGACTGACCAGCTTTGCCACAACTAACAAATCTGCAGAAACTCTGATTACAAAATACACTTTTACTGGATTTTCTCCAAAAAAGAGAGACACAGCTTTAGCTAAAAGTTAAAGAAAAACAGCTGGTTCCTGTCTCACCTCCAGATTTCGTCCACTCACTGAAACAAAATCATGTAGAGGACAAGTTTCCAAGGCCTGTAATTGACATTTCTGAAAAAGCACAATGGCAAGTTAAACAGACTAAAATCCTACTTTTCTCATTCAGTATATGATTCAATTTTATCTGTTTCTAATCAAATTCTTCTGTACATTGCATTCCTATTCAGCAGAATGTTTTTTACTGTTTGTCGTGTTTAATCACATTATCAAATGTTCTAAGTTCAATTTGCCTCGAGTGTATCTCTATTTTTTGAATTAAATACCACAAATGAAAAGGACATGTGACTTCTTGGTGAGTCTCGGTGATTCGTGCTGCATCTGCCTGAATGAAACTAAGTGAAGTGTAAACTTAGATAAGATTCGTTCGTTTTTTTGAAGGTGAAACTAAACTGTGCTCATCTTTTGAATTGGAGAAACAATGGATTTGTGAACAATGCACAATGTAGTTCTCCACATTGTTGCCCGCTGGAAAACAATAGGACAACAATCAAGTGGAGGGAATACGCCTTCCGAAAAGCAGAGAGGCTGAGAAGAAATGTTCTGCTGCTTTATACGTACTTTACGAAACAGTGATACTAATGAACGCTTGTGCTCCTCTGAATGGGCCGAAAAGTCAATACAGCTGGTCGGTCGCATACATGCAAACATACACAAAGGCAAAGACACATGGAGTAATGAGTAATATGTTAATGACACAGCTGTGTTCCCTCTAAGGGGAGTTTAAGAAGCATACACATGTCATAAACACACGCATGCTTGTTCAGTCGTATCTGCAATAAGAAGCCCAGAATGAATAGATTCACGGTCCTTCCAAGCAGCACATTCCCTACCACCGAAACCGAAATGGAATTACTGGAAAGTAATTGCTCTCATTCTTTTTCTGTCATTCTCTCTCGCTGCTTCTCTTTGTTTCCCCACATTCAATCTAACAAGAAATGTCATGTGTCTCCATGAAAGGAATCAAATTATTATAACCAAAAGTGCTGCCGCCCCTACCGAAACAAGTGCCGAGAAATAAAGCTGACAAATATCAAAGAGGTTCAATTTGCCACCCCTCGTTCTAACATTTTAAAAAGCAGCAGCATTGATTTGTGTGGAGCAAAAAAAAAAAAAAAACAGAAACGGCTGGGAATTAAAGAAAAAATAAAAGGGAGGCAGGGCAGCATCCCAGATTTCACTACAAATGTCACATTATCGTCAAGGCTAGATGGCAAGAGGGACGGGGCAGAGGTTGAGGAGGAGGGAAACGAAGAAATGGAGGTAGAGAAATGGAGACAAGCGATGAAGGTAATGGAGAGTAATGGATTTTCCAATGTTTCCTAAACACTGGCACCAAAGGCCACATGTATTCTAGAGCCCCCAAGGATGAATGCCAACAACAAATGCTGATTGATGGAGCCTTTTAAATCCAATACACGTACGCTAATCGCTGTTTCACATTTACCAATCGTCTGTCAATGTACATGTATAGAAATGAGCATAAATGAGGCTGACGTGAGAAGCCGATTTCTCGGATAAAGTTTGTGATAAAAGTAATTGTATTGTTATAATTCACTACATTCTGCAACTCATCACATTTACAGACGAGTTTACCAGAATCCAATGCTAGTTCAGAAAATCAAACGTGCAGCCCGAGGACTACATCCTTTATTTTAATGGAGTAAAGATGTCTTCTATATTTTTTAGGTTATTGCTGTTGAAACCTCAAGCAATTCTTAGCTGCTTATCTTGTGGATGCAGCTTGATTGATATTTATTGAGGAGTTCTAATTAATCTGTTTCTATTCAGTATTAATGACAATGTTTTAGAAAGTAAAAAGCTCGATATAAGGGTGTAGATGTTGTGTTAGTAGGACGTCACTCTAATGTTCCAAACATATTTGGAATATATAGAGAAAACGTGGTTTTAAAGTGTTCCTTATATCCCGACATCCTTAATGAGGAAAAAACAAAAGACCACCTTGACTCTCGCTTGCAAATTCTTCATGACGTAACCTGGTGAGTGTTTATACTACAGCTGGTTTAAAAACAAATGAAACCATGTATTCAAAGTGATGCTGTCAAGGCGCAGCAGGGTCAAAAGGATCGGTTTGATCTTAAGGCTTATCTCTCGGTCAGTGAAGTGTTTCAATGTCAAAAAGTCATGAGGTTAAAGCACAGCCAACAGGTCCCTCCCCTGTGGAAGCTGTGTTTGCATGGTCCCCCTGCTCCAATTAGGAAAACATATCAAGTAGGTGATGTTATATCTTCATCCACTGACTTAAAACAGGTCTTGTTCTTTGGGTGCTGCATGATGGAACGTCCAGATACTTAAATGCAGAGACTGTGATCAATTAAAAATAGACTTTTTCTTTGGTAGACCAAGTACAGCAATGCACAGCAAGGGCAGTAGTGGGGTGACAAGCTACAGCATACATCTGGTGAAGCAAATTCAAACTGACAGCAGTGCAAGAACATGGTACAGTACATTCTTTACAGCAACCATGTGGACATCCCAGGGGAATACGCACTTACCTTCCCATCAGCCTTTTACTACTTCATGCATAAAAACCTAAAGCCTGCTGAAGCCAATTAAGCAGTCAAGTTGTTGACACGCATTAAGATGGTGATATTGTTTCTTGTAAATATTTCTCCTAATTTAGAAATTGTACATAACTGATGCTGCTTATTTATGACAGGATGTAGATTAAAACCTACAGCTAGGGAGAATTATGTAATTAATGAGCAGTTGCGAAGTTAACAAGCCATGTGAGCTGATGCCCCATTAGTATGTAAGAGAGTGTGAAACATGTCACCCGTAACTTGCCCCATGTTTTCATCCCTTGAATCCCAATCTCGGTGAAGATAACCACACGAGGCACGCACACATACACGGCTGATGCGCTGTCGGACTCCTTCACCCATCCGTGATGGTTTCTGCTTGGTCGGTTCAGGAAGAGGAGATGGGTAGGAGAGATGGGTGATGCTTATGTGGAGAATACAAAGAAGGGGGATGAGGAGAAGGTGGCCTGGTTCCAGATCTCTGAATCATCGGCCACATCACCAAATTTATCAGTGACTCAACAAGTCTGGATTTATGCTTGGTAAAACAGCTGAGGAACTATGGGCAATATTAAAAAGACAATTTAAGACAAAGATGAACCATTAATCCAATAAACCAGGGCTTTGTCATTGAAATATCAATTAAATATTAATTTTTTTATTCTTATCTGGGAGGCATTTCTCTCAACATGAAGGAATTCCAGTGCAAGAAAAGTGATTTAGTTCTGGATTTATGATTCTTCAGACATTACAGGCATTAAAGCTCACCAGCCAGACGGTGCGCATACCTCCTAAATGTCAAATAATATGTAATACAGACCTGAGCACAGTTGGACCTGGCCCCGCTCCAGACGTTTGTTTAAGATATAACTACATGCGAGGTAAATAGAAACCTGGATGACTCTTTGCATGCTCCATGCCCAACCGGGAGATTTAAGATTACAGCTCGGTTCCAATAAACATTGTTCATAACTCAACAACAACAATAGATATCCTGATAGATTTAGAACTCCAACAATTCATGTCTGACTTAACGTTTTCTATCATTCCCTCACTCCAGGCATTTCATATCCTGGTATGCACCATTTTGACAAATCACAGGCTCTAGTTTTCGTATATGGCATGTGATGTCAGAGCTTCTTGTACCTTTTGACTTTTTGTCACTTTTTTGAAAGTGATGTTTGAAATTTACATATATGAAAATAATGGGATCATTACAGTTTCACTGCGCCAGAATTCATTTCACCAGTAAAGTATCAGATGTGCAGATCGTCACAGTGATGATGACTTTTGACCTTTGGATATAAAACGCTATCAATTTACCTATCTGTCAGACATTCCAGCATGGATAATTTAATCAATATACTTCAGGTCAGAACACTTTCTTTTATAAGGTCACATAGAGATTCAATTCTGCAGATCCACTCACAGAAACCCCAAAGTCTGGTAGTTATGTGGACATAAAATGGTACAGAAAGCAGTTATGGAGCAAGTTATGGTGACAGTTTCCAACATAACCACAGAGTTGGATAACATTTCTGAAAAAGATATACTTTCACGGTATGTTTTCAATCAGTTTGTTCAGTAAACTGATTGAAACTGTCTTTTGTTTCCCTGTCGCTGACTCAAGTAAGCAGCTGGTATACAAACACAACAGCAGTAGCAATAATCACGTCACGCCATCCCTGACAACCATGATAAGATGATTTTGGTTGAGTCACAGAAGCGAGTGGAGAAAGAATCGAATCAATGACAGATGGAGAGCTGGACAGACTGGCGAGGGATTTTTAGCCTGACATTTAAGCTAAGGTAAATAACCATCTGTCTATTGCAAACTTTGGTTGTTTTGCAGGGGCTGATTCCCCCTTGGTAAATGAGTTCTGTTCAGTTTTGTTTTTTTTCTGTTTGTCCGGCTCCCTCCTTCAGCGTATACACGTTTGCATTTCCTTTGCTCCACCCTTTTATCCATCCATCTAGCATTCTGCAGCATCTCTTCATCCCATGGGAAAAGCATCTGATGGATGTCAACACACAGGAAGAAGCCAAGCTTAACACAATTAAAGGGAGCGCTGGTGTTGTGTGTGTGTGTGTGTGTGTGTGTGTGTGTGTGTGTGTGTGTGTGTGTGTGGCAGGACATGAGACCATCCTGAAGTGTTGTATTTTTCACAGATATGTAGGTGTGATGTAGGTGTTGGATGATATTTAGCATATTATTTAACATAAAAAATTGAGTCGAGGAATAGAGGCGGATTTATTCCCTTCTTTCCCTTCTTCCTATTCCCTTGTCGTTTTTTTTCTTCTTCTTCACATCCCTCCCATCTCCACCAATCCCTCCTTAATGTTCTTTTAGAGTGAGTGGAAAACAGGGCAGTCATACGCTTCAGCTAGCCATCAAACATTTACATCATGTGCTGCTTTGGAGGTAAAAAAGAAAGAACTGCCAAATAGAAACACACAGATAGGAAGAGACAGTGATGCCTGAACAGGAAACAATGAAGGACATGGGAAATAAAGAGAAAGAAGTTAAAGGGAAGAGTGAAACTTCAAGACAAGCAGACAAAAGAAAAGGCTTTGAATGACAGACGAGTTCGTGGCTCAAACAGAGGAGTCATTGTTGAGTGCAAGTGGGTCAGGAGTTCACCAGCCACTAGTTCACATCAAAGGTCCACGGATGCCATTAAACATGGAATTCATAACTGATCATAGTTGTTAACTTTCACCAAATAGTTACGAAATTTGTCGCGTGTTTTGGAATCAACATCGGCGAGAGATTTCCTCTTACAACTCTTCACAGTATCGCATTAAATAAGAGCTCAGGCCTTGAAGAGAAGCACATGAATAGAAAAGAAGGGAAGTGTGTGTGTGTGTGTGTGTGTGTGTGTGTGTGTGTGCGTGTGTGCGATGCCTCAGCTTTCAGATGATCAGGAGATATTAAATCTAATAATACATCTGTTCCCTGTATGTCAATGATTAAATATGATGTCATGTGATAAAGTCACAGTCATGCATCTGTGTATTAAATGCTTAATTTGAACAAATGCAAATTAGTACATATAATGAAAGCTAATTCCAGTGACATATCTGACTAATCTGCGACAGTGTTTTATATTTACTAGGAATAAACATGATTACGTAATTATTACCTCCTTTATCCAGTAGTAGACAGCCCCTAGCTGCAAGGTTTTTCCAATTCATCATCCTGGGTTTATTTTTTTATTTATTTTCTCATATCTAGACCAGGCAGGGAGACAAAAAGGCCAGACAGAGTTCTTGTGTAATACCCTGAAGGATTCCCAGGTAAGTCATTTATATAGCGGATGGCATTATGATATTTTGGGGTTGAATGCGGCGTAAATAATGACACGTGATAAAGCAAAGGTTGCAGCGATACCACCACTTACATTACATGTAAGCTAATACATATTTTGTATGATGAAAATAAGAATGAAAGTTAAAAACACCTGTCAGCGCTTGGCAAGTATTATTATCCCCATAATTTCCTCCTCCTGTGGAAACGACTGCTAATTTTTCCCTTTGGGCTCTTTCTTGCTGTCTGTTGAGCTATTTTTTTTCCCATTTCCATTTCCAGCGCTTTACCTGCCACTCCTTAAGAATTGCAATGAGTGAGCAGTTACGCCCTACTGTCATTTTTCAAGGGCACTTTATGGGGGAACATGGCTGTTAATTGCCTGGTCTGGCAGTCAACGGCCGTAGTCGGTGCTGTTGTGTCGTTGGATCGAGCCCATAAAGTGGACTCGACTGTGACAGTTGACATCTTAAACGGTTTCTAAATGAAATCATTCTGTCCGTCTTTTTTTTCCCTTCTCACATTTCTCCCTGGATCTACCCAACCCCCACCAATCTCTGTCTCTCTCTGCTCAGAAATAGGCTATAACATGAGAGAGAGGCGAGATAAACAGACATGAGTCTCCAGTCTGACTGCTTCTCTGGGAGGGAGGGGGGGGGGGAAGCACCAGTCATACACAGAGAAAAGAGTCATGACATTCAGATACATGTGTGTCCATAACGCCGCTGATAAATATGTACATACAGATGTTCACACAGCATTTAGACATAACACACAGGAACAGATTCACATCTCCACTTGTTTCCTTTCCCTCCTTCTTCCAAGAGGAGAATCCTCCCCCCCCCCCCCTCAACCGTGAAAGCAGTGAAAGGCCACCTTATCTTTTTTTTCACCAGCCGTCTGAATAAATCACGGATGTGTACGGGTTTACGCTCACGTTTTAATCTTTTGTAGACGGAGGATTTCACCTTAAACCCGTGGGTGAAAACAAAGCGCATCAGGTCATCACAGCCTAGTCTTCAGAAATATACAGCAGGATCTCTTTCAATGAGGGAAGAGTCACCTTGAGCTTTTGTAGTCAAATCTCAGCTGCTCTTTTCCATGGCTTCAAATCAATACATTGCATAACACATCAAACCTGTCCTTCACTGTACCCAACTGATGCAAAAATAAATAGGTATGCTCGAAGATCTTATGAGAGGGGGGCGGGGGGGTGGGGCACAAATTATGCTAACATTCAGAATGAGGAACATTACTGTGATTTACAGAATGTTTACAGAATGTGAGATAATCTTGTTAGATGGAGAAAGTTATTCCAGTAAATTTCTGAGGTTATTCTAGGAGATGCTCCGAATTGTTAATGTTAATGGAAGTAGAGACAGAGATGAATGAATTCTCTCTCACAGGCACACACACACACACACACACACACACACACACATACACAATATACAGGTATTGGGCAGAGATATATAACTTCAAAATGGAGGACAGGGGACTCTGCTAAATGTTTTTTTTATTGAATTATATAATACTCCAACCCAGTGACAAATCACCAGACAGAAGCCCTATTCTACATTTTCAGTTTCCCAAAACTCTTGTTTTCTCTCAAGGAGTGACGTCTTTCCACATCCTGCTCTTATCTCATCTCTCGCTCCTCTAATCCTCCCCACATCCCTCAACCCCCTGCACCTTTCCTCCCACCCCCTCTCATCCTCCCTGTTTTTCCCCTCTCCCTCCACTCCTTTAATTTTTTATGATTTTTTTTCAAATGATCCCCTGGTCTTACCAGGTATGGGCTACAGTGAAGCGTCGCCTCTGTCGGATGCTCTTGTTAACCATTAACTTGCGGAAGAGACGAGGGGAGCTCCTCGGGGACAATTTGGGCGACGTGGCGCCCCTCTTTCCTCCCACCACACCTGGGATTTTGGGAGGCTCCAGCTCCAGGTGCATGTGCTCCTTGAATGTCCGGATGCAGGAGTCCATCTCAACACTCAGCTCGTTGGACGACATCCCTGCAGGATGGGTCGAACCCCCCCCTTTCAAATCTGGTCCTTGTCTTTTACAGATCAGCTGATCACATTAAGATGATTTTGTCCTCTTCTTGCCTTATCCACACGTTAAGAAGTTTACACTGGGTTGAGATGATGTCAGAACAAGACAAACTCACACCCAAGAATTCGTCTCACACATACCCTTGTGAATTCGTCTAACCTCTGTGCTTTTTATCCTTCCTTCTTTTCCTTGTTCTTCACTGGCTTGGGGATTAGCCTGCGAGCAGTCGTGCCTTCTCCCTTTCCTCTGGCTCATGCACTTCGCTTCAGGGGAGTTTCAGCAGCAGCAGGGTCACATACAGCTCCTCCAAGGAGAAAAAAAAAAATCCTCCTCTCAACACTCCTTTTCTCCCATCTCCCTCCTGCTGTTTGTGGCTGTCGAATCCACGCCCCGCCGCTCAATTTCTTCCGTGTCCCTCAGTTTCTGTCACAGCTAAATGCAACCTCAGTACCAACTCTTTCTTTTAGTCCATCCAGGCAACTTGATGTTCAAGGATCTCCCTCATGAAAGATTCAGAAAGGCTAAAAACTGCTCTCTGCCTCCTCCTGCCGTGCTCTCCCCTCCATCTGTGCAAACATCCCCCCACCTCTCCCATAGGCACTCCTGGTGTGGCACAAAGTGACTCCCACTGATGCTGAGCCTCAAGTCAGATTTTCCCTCTCTTGCACAGTCAGAGCGGCGAGCGCAGCACAGCCCAGCACACAGGCAAATGCTTCACTTGCCGTTTCATTCAGAATATACACATAGACTTGTGGGCAGGCACGCAGTGAGGGTAGGGCCACACCCCCTCTGTTCAGGATTGGCTGCCGGTTGTTGTGACGACAGGCAGGCAGGCTCAGTAACAGGTTGTCAGATTTATTATTTATTTTTTTGTTTAGCCAGGATTTGTGGTAATGTTGCTGATGATGTCGTGACCTTTAGTGCAGCAGGCAATTATTGAGTGCGGGCCAAGAATTTTTTTTTTTTGCCAATTTGGAAAGGCAAACAGCTTCACTGGCGTTGATGAGGAGAAAATACACCCTGCTCAAAGGTCAGCTGAATCAAATAAACCCCAAAGCAAACAATTCAAAGTGTGTCTGCAGCAAGAAGGTAAACGCACATCAATACACCGAGTATATTCCATCTTACAGAAAGGAAGGAAGGAAAGAAAGAGAAAGAACGAAGGAAAGAACGAAGGAAGGAAGAAAGGAAGGCAGGAAGGAAGGAGGAAGAAGGAAAGAGAAAGATTTGACAGATTTTCACACAAAGGGCTCTGTGTAATGAATAGAAGTGTTATTACCCTAAAGGCAGATGGACAGAGATGGTGATGGAGAAAAATTCAGCATCTCAGAAGAAGAACATCAGAGGAGGCAGAGCTGTGAGCTCGTCTGCCCTGACGACGGCTTCGGTTGTGAGTCACTCATGATTCTGAGCCATCTCACGAAATTCTTGCCAGTGAAATGGATTGAAAATGGATTTCACGAGTTTGTAAAGGGAACGAGAAGAAAACACTCGTAGTAATATGAGACATCATGGAACACAAACGACCCAGAATGTGTGACGGTGGTTTCAAATCAGTCAATGATTCATGTCATTGTCATATTTCATATTCCCATACAAATAATCAAATAGTCAAACAAAAATGAACACTTGAAAATACATGGAATTAAATTGCCTGTATTTATATTACTAATATTACTAATACTAATTTATATTACTGTTTTTAAAATAAGAAAGCCCAGCAGTATTGACCCAGGGGGGATCAACAGATTAATGTCTCAAAATAAAATAAACTATAAGAATTTTAAATTTAATCTAGAATGCCAGCAGTGGAACACGTGCCTCTGCAAAACCCAACAATCTAGATCCATATAGTTCAGATTTGGTCTAATTCAGGACAATGTTGAGGAAAATTATAAAAATATTCTGGATCCAAGCCATAAATTTAATCCACATCTCAGTTTTATGTTGTTTCCTGGTGCGTACCCCATCTTTCATCGAGCTTTTTGAAAATCAATCCAGTGTTCTTCACATAATCCTTCCAACAAACAGACAAACCAAACCAACCAGGAGGGAACAAGTAAGAACTTTCAAAGTATTACCCTTTTTGAAGTCTGGTAATTCTCCCTTGGAGCACATGAGCCACTGCTCAGAAGTTAAGTTGCATGAACAGTTTTATGAGGAAACTACAAGTGAAATGATGAAGAAACTGACAAACACAAGCAGATCTTTCCACTGGCTGCTCAAAGTTCTCCTCATCTGCAAACTAGCAAAATGTTTGTGGCTTGCTGACACCGTGAAAGATGTGCACTTCATATGGGAATGGGTTTATGGATCAGCCGGTGGCAATGTTATCAAAAACACATCAAGCAGCATCACGCTGGAAATTAGGAAACATTCTCAAACAAAAGATGAACACCGGTCTGTTTTAGAGAATGAAAAGCATTCTAACAAAGGCTTTTAAGGTTGTTAAAGACAAGCTGTCTTACACTAAAATGTTCATCCTCATAAAACCTAAATGAAGTTAAATGTGCACCTGCTGGCACTGCACACACGACAGTGTGTGCTGCACTCATAGCCACAGAGATCAAGGCAATACTTGAGTCTAATGTCAGATTACTTGATGCTCCCATGAGCATCGCTTCAGTTGGATGGACTGTGTATTAATGTGCACATAGAACTGCTTGTGCAAGGTGTGAAGTGAAGAACCATGAAGGCACAGATAATGAATTGATTGCCACACTTGAACCGGTAAAGATATCCAGTTGATAAAGGAGAAACTAAGAAGGTCGACGGTTTCCTGCAGCATTCTCATCAGGCTTGCCACCAACGGAGCAGCTCTCCTGACCAGAATACAACCCGGGGAACGAGACTTCAGCAGAAGTTTCGTCAAGTCCGTCAAGCCGGTGTTCAGAACTGAATAACTTGAAGGATCGTTTAGGGGATTTTCTGTGTTGGCTTGTGGTTTTCAAACAGCAAGTGAGAATGCAGCATCCCTCGGAGACATCCATGAAGGGATGTGTTACACAAATTTGCTATCCTTCCTTAAAGTAACACATGTGGCATGTCTCTTGATCAAAGCTGCCAACTCCAGCAGAGAGTGGTGAAAAAATGGAGCGAGTGATGCATCATCTGACCAGTTATGGCTGTGGATCATATCGCAAGTCCAAGAAAAATAAACCGGTCACAGATCTTTCAATAATGTTCTGAAACTTTTTTTTCTGATTCAGCATTGGTGACTGTTTTGACTGTGAACAAGGGAGAGAGATTGCCTTTATCCCTGCAGATTTAAAATACTCTTGGTTTATCCAATCACAAGTGGACAGCTTTAGGTGGGTGCAGGTGTGTATCAACCCAACACACTGAGGTCACATTTGAAGGTTGCACGGAATATGCTTTTGCACCATGGCATTTATCTGTACGCTTTAACATAATTATTGTGTTTTGTATACAATCAGATGGACTGAAATTTTGACTTCTAAATTCTGCACAACCAGAATAGCATGGTTTTAGACAAGATTACAAAGCAATACTGGAAGCTCATCTGCTATCAAGATGCAGATATAGTCATAATAACAGCATTAGCTCGAAGATGTACAGCAGCTACATTTCTTTGGATGTTCCCAATCTTAGTTATAGCAGATCAGCAAGCATTGCTGTTAAAGTTTTAAGAGTACAGATGAAACAACTGATCCAAAAATACAAAAACATATTGTACATTAGGAATATTGCTGCATTGAAAAAGATTAAGAACAAAGCATAAATGAAAATAGTAGAAAACAAATACCGGGAAGTGACTTTAAAAGAGATTGAAGATTGGAAAAATTGAATTAGAGCGGCCTGGTGATTTCATTCCACATTAAACTTCTCTTTCTTTAGGGCTTAAATTATACTATATAGTACAATGTCACTGCCTATTCATATAAATGTATGTAAATTGGCAGTATGTGAGGCGGGGGAGAAGAAATAGTGATCAGGCAATCTGAAAATGTCGGGTTCACAGACTTTGATGAGCAGTTGTTTCACAATGAATCAACTGAGAGATCTAAAAAAAAGTATGCCTCATAAGCATGCATAAATTGTTCATGGAAGTCCTTTTGCATTGTCGCTCTGTGCATTTCCACGTATGCTGCCAGTTTTCACACAAATCCATGTAAGACTGAGCAACAAACTGCGTTTTCATTGATGAAATAAATCTCATTTGGGCTCTCCTCGTGTCACCAGCAAATTTGATCAAATGTAACTGGAAGAGGAGATGCTTGAACAAATCAACCAATATCCAGACAATTTTCTCTTCTTCTATTCCTTACATTAGTGGACTGTAGGTTTAAAAATTCTACAAGCATCCCTCTGTTTCCTCCTAGTCTCATCTGCCACTTTCCATAAAGTCACAAGATGCATCAAAAACGGTTCAGCTCGGCGCATGTCGCCTTATTCTCTGGTTTCAAACCTTCAACAGGATGAATAGAATGTCCTGAAGACATTTCTATGATGTGAGGGACAATGATCTCTGTGTATTTATCATGAACATGTAGGTCAGATGGAATTAATTTGGATGTTATGTGGTGTAGAACTGAACATTTAATCAAAATTATGATCAAAATCATGATATGGTTCACCTCAAAATCTCCATTTGTGAGATTAAAACAATGTTTTCTTCTTTTTTTGTCTTCATCTATTTGAGATACCACAACCTTCGTATCATATTCTCAACATAATGAAATACACTTATATATAATATACTTCCTCGGTGAATATAAATGTAGAAATTATCATTCCCCTTTTTATTGTTCCTTATATAGCAAAAGACAATGGGGTTTAGTTCTTGAGGTGAGAGCCTTTATTGTAGCATCTCTGGTTACATAAACCCTCCTCTTCCTTATTCCCACCATCACCTACGTGACACAGACTACTGCATTGTTGTCCAGATCAACAGACCTATACATGCTCACAAAGCTACACAGAAAATCACAGAAAGAGAGAATGAAACACAAAGAGGAAGAGGATTATAACCACTGAAGCGCTTTGGCTTATTACAACGGTATTTTCATCTGCAGCAGGTGAAGACTGCCAGAAAAAAAGGACTTTCAGATATGTATCCATACTATTTACACACAATCCCTGTAAATAAAGATGAAGGATCAACTCAAAACACATTACATAAGTGAAAGAGCACAGCAATGAAAGGGTTACGAGTAGTTTCTGCTGAACTCTCAAACAGACACGAGAAAAAAAATGGTAATATGATTTAAAGGTGACCTTGTGGTTATGTCTGTGTACAAACTCAGAGAACAAGGAAAGACAGATGAAGACTTCATCCTGGAATGTCAGAGTGCATTCTAGTATGAGGACAGATATCCCATTAAAAGAACATCTCTGAAAAGTTCAAGCCTGGCAAACTAAACAACTTTGAGTATCGAGTTTCTTTCATGATTGAGAGAGCCGTGCAGCACAAACTGGTACCAGTGATTTCCAGTTCTAGGAGCGGGTCAAACCTGGCCTCATAAGGGAAACGATATACAGTAATTGGGAACCTGAGCTGCCGCGGTGGAGGTCTGTGCTTTCTTTGTTTCTACGGCAGCAGGAATACACAAATCTATGTGACAGATTTGCATGAAATCTGTTCTGAGAGCCGGACATGTGAGAAGAACCTGAAATTTTTAGTGGATCTGGATAAAAAGTCGGTTTCAGGAATTATTTTTTTCCCCTCTCAAACATTGTGATGCAGGATTATTTTGAGCGATCTTGCTTTTGTGCATAAACTACTTGACAGATTACCATGAGGCTGCGTGGAATGTGGGGCACATACCAATTAAGAAACCATCAAAACTTGGAGTGGGTCTGAGTGGAAAAAAACAAAACGGATCCATGAGTTGTGAGGCTGAGCTTTATTCTGTTTTGTTTTATAAATTATGCACAAACTACTTGACAGATTTCCATGAAAACTGTTAATTTCCTTTGGCTAATAACTTCAATTAGAATGTCATTTCATTCAAGGGGCGACAATTTATTTTTCTGTGCTATTTTAAGCTTTGTGCTACTCTACCAAGAGACTTCTGTCATTTTTAAAACAAAAATGATTTTCATCTGACTAATCTGGTTTAGCCTCTGCTCATACTGAAATTTTTGAAGAAAAAAAAACTGACTGTGTGGGTCACCCACAGTCACAGTCAAGTCTGGAACAAGCCATTAAGAAAGTACACCGAGTGCAGACATGTTGCAGATTTGCCCGGTGTCATCCCGACCCAAGGCTGAAGATGAGACCCAAATATAACTCCAAGTCAACTTTATGATGTGAAAGAGAGCATTAGTTTGGATTTTCAACAGAAATATCTATGAGGGCAAGAGTTGATCTGTACTTAACCTTCACTTACAGATATTAAATCAGGCCTTTGTCATGCATGTCTGGATGTACGCAGAAAATTAAAAAACAAACAAAACTACGGCACATAATACAACATTCCTGTAAAGAATATTATTGGTTAAACCGTACCCTTCTTTCCATTTCTGATCTTTTTACAGATGTGTTTTACATAAGCAAACGGCGTCATGAACTCTGGTAATAAACAGGCTTTCAGAGCGTACGATCTGTAGTGCTTTGTGTAATCAAGCATCCCTGCCTCCCTGTTGAGTATATCATTTTGTCTGTCAGTTATAAGTAAGTTTAAAAAAAAGAACATTTCTTAAATTATAAGCCAATCCACCTTCCCTCATGCCTTGTGATTTCAAGGGTTGATGTATCTCTGAAGAGTCGGGTCAATTTGTAGCGGGAACACTTATTCATCCAGCCCTCATTCACATGAAATTGGATGGAAAACAGATATCAGTCTGACCGCACCATAACATTTGTGCATGCTTTCATACAGGCATCCAATAATAAGCCTTTGCGGGGCTGAAGTGGAGCATCTTCCATCACCCATAGTTTGGCTGTAATCAGTTCTTATCTGCAGTTCAGCCAGCAGAGCTTGTTAAATCCTCCACATGTGAAAGACTGCAGGATGAGGCCGATGAAAAGCAAATCTCACAATATTTTTTAGAAAGACTAAAGCGTGACCCCAACATGGTGTGGGTGATATTTAACTTTTTTGTCTAAATTTAAAATAATGCATTGGAAACTACTTAACTAACAAACATTTGTCTCTCCTGCAGGCAGCTAAAAGCCATTCATAGACATTTGTAAGTAGCCGGCTATCAGCCGCAGTCATTAGACATTGAGCGGTAACATAGAGCTCAGCTTAATGTTTCCAAGGCGTTTGGTAAAGCTACACAATGTTAAGGTCTAATTAACTTCAAACATGTACTGCAAATATATGCATTTGCTTTCAATTAGCGCAGATCTAATTATAAAGAACTCTATTCCATACATGCGCACTCAATACGTCTGATGC
The DNA here is from genome assembly GCF_040054535.1 of Antennarius striatus. Lineage (NCBI taxonomy): Eukaryota > Metazoa > Chordata > Actinopteri > Lophiiformes > Antennariidae > Antennarius > Antennarius striatus. Next base: position 20,962,299 of record NC_090782.1, on the reverse strand, counting down.
AACAATAGCTTCTTCCTAGCCAATGTTGTAAACACACCCAACCACACACAATTTCAGCAATCAATCCAAGAGGCAGTCTGAGCCTTGAAACAATTGTGCACATCAGCAGGAAAATTAATTGAATCCCAAAATAACTTCCTGCTCCCTCCTCCTCCTCCTCCTTCCAAACATTGATGAAAGCATTTAAATAAGTCCAAGTAGGAAAGAGGGGATTGAGAAGAGACAAGTGCTGATGATATTTAAAAGCTTTTTACAGAAAGATATAAATACACATTAATACACACAAGGAGGGGAATAAACTCCAGGACCCTCTGAGAGGTTTTTCTGACCCTGGTGTTTAGGAACTGCGATGCCTGACGGAGACATTGTCTGACAGCGTTTTAAAACAGGGCAGGGACAACAGAGAAAAGCACACAGGGGAAACACGTCGGCCTCTACCACCATGGTTACTGACGGCTGACACACACCTCACCTGCTATAAAGTCTGCAGCTGCCTGAGTGGTCTGTACAGTCATCAATAAACTCGCTGTCAAAGGAAAGAAAAGGTCATCGTTAGATCGGATGCGATGGGTTAGAAGTGAAATGAAACAACACAGAAGCTTCTCGTTATAGATCCTCCAAAAGGCAACTAAAATCAGTGTGTGTGTGTGTGTGTGTGTGTGTGTGTGTGTGTGTGCGTGTGTGCGTGCATATGTGCAAAGTCCATTCAGTGACCTGTGCTCACTCTGCCCTCTTCTGGAAATAAATGGACATTGCAGTTCTCCAGGCATTTACTCAGATTATTTCTCAGTAGGTGTGACTGTATGTGCGACCTCAGAGTTCAAATGTGAATGATTGAATTTTGATTGATTTTTTTCTTCCATGCACAAACTAAATGGAGCCAGCTTGCTAAGTGATATTGCCTTGAGCTGTAACTACAAACTGAGTGATCCATCCATCCATTTTCTGCCGCTGTATCCGCTGTAGAGGGGTCACGGGGAGCTGGAGCCTATCCCAGCTTGCATAGGGCGTGAGGCTGGGGACACTCCGGGCACGACGCCAGTGGACCGCGGAGCCACACACAAAGACAGACAACCACACACATACACACACTCACTCCTACAGACAATTTGGGACCACTGGGGTCAGAGGTTAATTCGCAAGAAAGATGAAGATGTAGAAAAAAATATTAATGACTGTCCATCTTTGGTTAATTTACTCATTCTGACAAAGTGGGTTAGCAAACAGGTGACAGGAAAAAGTTGGAGACAGAGTAATGAGTCTGATGCCATGGAGAATGAAAAGGAAAACATGTAAATAAGACACAGATGTTCCGAGTAATGGACACAGTGTTACCCATAGTTACACAACCTACACAAATCAAACTCAAAGTAAACCGAGGACGTTGATACCCAAATGACTGGGGGACAGCAGGAGTAGTTCAGCAACTATAATCATTTTTCCGTCTTGGCCTCTGCAAAAGACGCATCAGTGATACTGAAATCCTTTATGAATCTCATCCAGTTGTAAATCAATGACCTCAAGGCGTTTACTGACCACTCTCCTGCCTGTTGAAGTCACATTTACCATCATTAACCACACACAGCAGGTACTACACAGGACTACAGTATGTGTGTTTCCGGTATTGCGCCCTCTACTGTTATACCTGTGTATCCTATCCCATCCAACAATCGATATGTTGCAAAGGTACCTCAATCTCCACAGCACCAATGGAAATAATTAGATTTTTTTAATCACTCCATTATGTGGTCTGACTACACATTAGGTGGTTTTACATTGTGTCGTGGACAATGGGCTTTTTCCACCACATCTGAGCAACATCAGGCTCCATTTCCATCTATTCTTCTCACCATTCAGGATCGACCGGGGTGATGTCGATCCGAGGAGGGGCTCCAAAGGGCAAGGACGTTGGCCGGACCATGATCTCGTCGTCGGGCGTCCGCGACCTCTCCCCCTGGCGCCACGACAACGGGGGCAGCTGTAGGTTGCCAGAGAAACGGCGTCGGCCACGGCGTAGGTCAACTCCCAGTGTACAGGATGGAGATGTGAAGGACTCACTGAGGCAGCAGTCTGGAGGATCTTTGCTGTCCTGAGAACGGAAAGACAGGATGGAGGAAACACATTTATATTAATGTAGAAAGAATGTTTGGAATAAAGTCAATCCTGTGTCAACCCCTCCAGGTAAAACATTTATTATGGCAGCTCTTGTCCACTAAGGGGCGCCACAGGCTTGGATTTGAACACAAAGTGCAAAGAATCCATCACAATTTCTGGCTACACATTAAAAATGAATCCATAATCATTCACCTTTGCTTTCCCACCATCATCATATGAGATGTAAAATAATCTTGCACACCCAAATGTTGAGAAAACACGCAATGAATCTTTAAAGCGACACAGGGATGAATCAGATCAGTTTTATAAAAATAGCGGCTTTAAAGGCACTAAAACCAACTTTATCAAACAGTCTAACAGCATGAATCCCATAGATTCCAGGATAGTTGTTCTTTTACCGTCCTCAATCATCCCTTCTCTTTCTTTCTACCCCATTAAACATCTTAATTTGCCTTGTTAGTATGTGCTGTACAGAAAAGTGGTTGCTGGGCATAAATAACCATATTCATTGCTCCACTCTGCAATCTAATTTACATGCAGGTCTGAAAGGCTTGATGAATCTCTGCTGTCTGTTCTCATCAGTTGTTCTCAGTTTAAGTTTTTATTTTAACATAGGTATGGGGAATCTCAACCGAACAAAGACAAAAAATTTGGGAAGATCAAAAAACACCACCCCTATGTGCTGAAGTACAGGCTCTCCTTAGCCATACACATTATTCTGTAGTCGACATAGGACATAATAATTTGATTAATTAATTAATCGGCAGAAAATAAAAGTTACTATTTTTTCAAATAATATTGTTTATGTCAAATAAGGCAAAAAAACCAGCAAAAAAAAAGCATTTTTTTAAAGATATGTTTCATTTTGTTGTCTTGTGTAACAATAAAAATAATATAACAGGACTGATGGTTTGACAGCTGACGGGACTTCTGTGTCTGTCTGACGGCCGTCGCCTTGCGTTTTTACTGATTTTTACTCATCTGGACCAGTCCAGTCAGGGAATTTTGTGTAAGTTGAACCTGAGAAACACGACGCCGGGCTGTGTTTCTGACCGGGATTCAAACCAATTTGACGTTTCCCTGAGGTGAGCAGAAGCCGCTGGACCAGTCCCAGGCCAACACCAGGCTCCACCTGATATAAAAGCAGCTTCCCGGCTGCTAGAGCAAAAAAGATGTTACCAAAATCAAGGAATAACGCGGCCTTGTAGGAGGAAATTGAGGAGATAAAGAAATCGCTGGACTTTATGTCTGGTGAAATAACAACTATTTCAAAACATTAAAAACTGATTCTGGAGATGATGGGTGACATTAAAGAACTCAGGAAGCAATGTGCCGAGAAGGACAAGATGGTGACCTTTCTGGAACGCCGTGTAGCAGACCTGGAGCAGTACTCGCGCATGAATGACATTGTTGTCGGCGTGCTGAAGACCAAACCTCGGACATACGCCCAGCTGGCTTCATCAGCAGCTAGCAGTGGACCCACCATTTCTGACCAGGATTCCATCGAGCAACAGGTGATTTTCGGGAAAAAACGGTGACATTGAGGCGTGCCATCCTCTCCCTCAGAGAAATAAAACAGACAAGCCAGCTATAATTATTCGCTTCACCAATAGGAAGCACAAGGATGCACTGCTCAAACGCGGAAGAAAGCTCAAGGGATCAGATGTCTATGTGAACGAGCACTGAAAGAAGAGAAATGCAGATATTGCCAGGAAAGCAGGGGAAAATTCATTCAACATGGACTGCAAACAGTAAGGTGTGTATTAAGTTGAATGGATCACCAGAGATGACCAATGTTTTGGTCATCAGAGACCTGGGTGAGCTGGACAAATACAAGTGACCCCACCAAGGTCACTATAACCCATAGACCATGGTAACATATGCACTGACAAATCACCTAACTCAACATGAAGGCAATTGAACAAGACATCGATCCGGACAGAAACTTCTTTGACCACCTGAACAACACATGTTGCTACTACACAGAAGAACAATACAATGACCTGAATGTTCAACAAGAACATGGACTATCAATAATTCACTTTAATTGTCAAAGTCTGTATGCCAATTACAATAGTATCAAAGATTACTTCAGTAAATTTAAAAAGCCATTCAATATCATTGCATTGTCTGAAAGTTGGCTCTGTCCTGAGAAAGGATTTGACCTTGGGCTGAGTGCATGTGAGCTCAAGTATATGAATAGAAGGGGGGAAAGAGGAGGAGGTGTGGCTCTATACATTGAAAATAGCCTAAAAAACAAAGTAATAGAAATATGACAACATCTATTGATGACCGATGGAATGTATCACAGTTGAGATATGCAAAAAAATATCATTTGTAGTTGTGTGTATAGAACACCAGATTCAAGCATTGAAAAATTAAAGGATAGCATGGAAGAGTTGTTTTCAACTGACAATCAGAAGGTTTTACAGTATATATCTGTGGGGATTACAACAGCGACCTACTAAATCCCAATAAACATGGACTGACAGAAGAGTTTATTAACACTATGTATAGTTTGAGTTTATATCTAGTGATCACCAGACCAAGTAGAATAACAGTAAAAAGTGCAACGGTAATAGATAACATTTTTACAAATTACATGAAGGACAGCCTAGTGTGTGGGCTGTTCGTGAATGACATCAGTGACCATCTTCTCATTTTTTGTTATCCATGACTGTGACAATATCAAAGAAAAAGAGATCCATACATTTAAGTACAGAAGACTGAGAACAGAACAAAACATTGATGCACTCAGAAATTATTGACTGATTCAAAATTGGAATAACCTCTATGAAGAAAAGGATATTGACAAAGTTGATGAAATATTTCTTGAAACTTTTAAGTTGTCATAGGCTATCTGTAGGCTATCTGGAGCACACCAACAGACTGTTTCTAAAATCATGTGCCATGAAGTTTATGGACCTTGTTGCATATAAAACTGCAATAATAATGTTTGAAGCAAGAAACAATTCATTGTCACGTAACATCCAAAAAATGTTCAGTGATAGAGACGGGCGTTACAACTTAAGATGAGAGCTCAACTTAAAAGTACAGCCAGTTAAAACGACACTGAAAAGCATGTGTATCTCTGTACATGGGCTGAAGCTGTGGAACAGACTGAGTGTGGAGGTTCAACTCGGTCTAAACATGAACCATTTCAAGAGGTCATACAAAAAGATTATATTTGGGAGGTATTTGAAAGAGGAAGGCCTGTTGTTTCAGCCCACTTAACAGTTAAAAGACATGTTCAGTTGAAGGTCTATTCTCGGGCTTTAATGATTATGTTGCCCGTTTGATCACTATACTGCTTCCTTTTTTTATCTCCTTCTGTTTTACTTCCTTTGTTTGTTTTTATTTTCATCTTTCTGTGACTATGCAGTATAAATGATTGATTTACTTCTGTAAATATTATCAGAAAGTATTTTGTATTGAGTATTTTTATGAGAATAAGGGGGTAGGAGTTTAAGAAGTTTACATTTCTTCCTACTCCTTTTCAGATAGTGCTCACACCATTCTGGTGTATTTATTATTGTTTGTTATTGTTATTTGAAATAAACTCATTCATTCATTCATTCATAACATTCAGCAGCAGCAGTTTTCATTATTCTCTGATTATTCTCTACAGATTACTCCATCATCCATCAAATATGCTCCCTTTTCACTGATGGTTGCCGGGGGGGGGGCTGCAGCTTATCTGGTAAGATGAAGGGTAGGTTGTGAGTGGATCAACAGGGATGACACATTTTGAGAGGCATCACATTACGGTCATACTCTTACCTTCAGGCTATTTAGAGGCACAAAGCTGAAGCAGCTTGTGGAAATCCACACAGAAAAGGACCACAATGTTCTTGTTGTGGGGTGCTGGCTAGGTCAAGCACCACCTAACTTTATTGGAAAAAGCATTAAGCTTTGCGTAGTAAATAACTGTCATGACTGTGATTTCACTCTGGTCCTGAATTCTATGAGTCTGTTCAGAGTTGGAAAGACTTCAAATGGAGAAAATTTAACATAATGTTTGAACAGATTCCTGTATTGAAGTTCCTTATCTACCAGGGTCTCCAGCAGTAAGCTTCCACACAGAAGCTTCATGGCCTTTATGCATCACCAGACCAGCTTGCAAAATACTAGTGATCAGGATAATTGGCAATTATGTGATTGGTTCCTCTCTGGACCAATCACATAATTGGTTCCGAGAGGCTGTTCGTAATTTGAATTGTTTGTAAGTCTCTGTTCATTAAATTCCAATCTATAATTTGCATTTGAGGTAGTTTAAATGCCATAATAACTCTAAATGCTAAAGTACTATTCCCTAAGATTTTCCTGAAACAAGAACAGGACACAAAAACAACACATAATAAAATAAAATACTTTAGTACCATAATGTAACTTTAACATCTCTACCTCTGTTGAATGAAGTTTATCATCAGGGGTGTGGAGGCTACGCAAAGTGTTAATCCACTGAGATCTTTCACCACACTTACATGAATGACGCGATGATGCACTTCCTGGTCATCAAAAGTCCAACACGAAACTCATGCTTCATTACTCTGCTTTATTTCCATTAAGTTTCTTAGTTAAATTGACCAATAATTAACATCAAACAGCAAAACACTCAGAGTTCAGCTTTCAGCAGTTAATACTTCCAGACAGACACCTAACCCGAAAACAGTCATTCTGCATCATTTACTTCCTACAGAAGGACAATATGACAACATAACACAGAAAAATGATAATCAAGTTTACATCTGTTTGTTTGTTTGTGTCTCTGAATAGTCGTAAGTCGAATGGTTGTAAGGTGAGGACTCCCTGTATTTTTATTGTATTGTATTATTCCAGTTTGAACTTCATCTTGCTTTTAGTCATGACTGCAGACACTACTGGAGATGTATTTGGAAACATGTACTTTTTATTGTCTGCCTCCAGCCCTACATTACAGAATACATCTAATGCTTATAGAATGTCAATGTAGAATTTTCCATTTGTATTGTGAAACAGTATTGTTGAGCATTGTGTGGTGTTTATTTCTTATTTCTGCCTTACAACACACAGGGAGCCTCTTTTCTATGCATGTTTTTTTTAATGCATGCTCAAAAGCAGGTAAAACACTTCCTCTCAAACGTAATAGTCATGAACACTCACTCAAAGATTGTATTATTAAGTTCAGGCTTTATAAGGCCTTTTTGTTGGTTGTGAAGAATAAATCCTTGTGTACATTACTGGGTTGACCCAACAAAGCACTTGTCTCTGTGGCGCAATAGGTTAGCGCGTTCGGCTGTTAACCGAAAGGTTGGTGGTTCAAGCCCACCCAGGGACGCTGGAGTTTTGTGCATTACTGACAAGGTAAGAATTAAATACAGTACGTTACACACATACCCTCAACAAGTAAACTTAATGATCACCAAGATTACTATTAACCTACAATCAAGATTACTATTAACCTACAAACAAGAACTTCGTGTGAACGCAGTGTTTGTTCTGCTTGGCCCAATTTCAGGAAGCAAGTAGTAAATGGTGGCAGCAATCTCTGTGGCTCAAGTGGCCAGAAATTAAAAATTTCCACTGTGAACTGACACCTAAGTGGTTCAAACACATTCAGGAATGAGACGTAAGAGCTCAAGTAACTAGGGCTGTTTGAACATTAATGTAACCCCGGGGGAACATGTGCAGCAAACATACTGTTTGCGTTTTCATTGCCAATCTGGGTAAGTGTAATTGCACATCCACTACAGTAGGTGGCAGTGGTGTTTTCACATCTACATGTAGAGTGCCATTAAGTCTATGAGAGCATCTGAAGGGAGTACAGTATTCGACAATCTGCTATGGTGTGGTGTGGAGTTTTTGCACCGAGCACACACACACACACACACACACACACTCACACACACACACACACACACACACACACACACACACACACACACACACACACACACACACACACACACACACACACACACACACACACAAAGAGGGTTTCTTCTTTCTGGGGATGCTTATCATAAAACAATTGATAAGTATTGAATTAAGAAGCTTTTTGGTCATTTGTTGTTTTCTGTTCCAAAAGGAGTACAACTATCTTTACTCTACCAATCAGCCAGAGCTAAAGAAGCTTCTTGAAAAGAAGTAAAACATCTTCAAACAACCTAAAGCAATTCTGGTTCTCTTTTTTTTTCCTGTTCTTCTTGATTTACCTAAACCTGGATGACTGAGAACCTACACAAACCTAGGTTATACTTGATGCAGCAGCTTCAGGATTGAATGAGATGTCTGACATTTGACCAGCACCTGGTCAAGAATGAAAGCAACTAAAACATGCTCGCGTCATGAGGGGTGATAGCCCCACGTTGAGCTGGTATCTTATCTGGGGTGTGATTCCCACTGGCTGCAATGAAAGTCTTCCAGTTTGGCCTACATACACAACACTTTGTAAAACCTTCATATCTTCATCATCACAATGCAGTCAAACAGATAAATGATTTAGCAGCCAGCACAGAGGTGGATCAAACAGGAACCTTCAATGCATTCATACAAGACACTAAATCAAAATAAAGGCCTTCATTGTAAACGCTGTATGAATGCGGTTAATTATTTGTGATCTCTCATGGTCTCCTATGGTTTGATTGGCCGAGATCCAATGAGCAAATACATTCCACATGGTCACGTCTCTGTGGCGCAATAGGCTAGCGCGTTCGGCTGTTAACCGAAAGGTTGGTGGTTCAAGCCCACCCAGGGACGCAATAGTTTTGCGCTTCACTGACCAGACAGGAGGACATATGGTTGTTCTCCTCTGCCAATAAACTGATCAATAACCAGTAAGTAGTTGGTCAAAGCTCATAATTAAATTAAGCTACGCACACGAGCTGTGAATAACACCTCGGTACTTTTTCAGCACATAGAGATTTCGAGCTTGTGTCACATTTGAGAGTGGTGGAGACCATGATGGGATGTAAATTGCTTGCAGAAACTACTCCAGATGCATTTGGGAACTTGTACTTTTTATTGTCTGCCTCCAGCCCTACATTGCACAATACAGCTAATGCTTATAGGATGTTAATGCAGACATTTTCTATTTGTACTGTGAAAGAGTATTGTGTAGCATTGTGTGGTGTTTATTGATTTATATCTGCCTTACAACTAAACAGAGGTATCTTTTCCAGGCATGTTTTTATATGCATGCTCAAAACCAGGTAAAAAAGCCATAATAGTCATGAACATTGATAAAGGATCACTCATGTCGGCCTGCAAACACTTATATCATACTGTCAGAAGTAATTTGATCTGAGTTTTGGTCATTTCATTATGCGCATATTTTATTTATTTAGATTAGGTTTGGAGCGGCCCCCTGGTGACCTACCGCAGACCCGTGACCCGCAAGGTGGATGAGCAGCTGTAGACGAGACGACTGTGAACGTTTCATCTACAATGGAACGTTTGAACCTGAAATGACTCTAATATTTGATGCAGCAGCTTCAGGATCTGTGCAACGTCTGAAATTTGAGTGGGACCTGGTCAAGAATGGAGTAACACAGTAAAACAGTTAATTGCTTGTGATATGATGAGTGTTCTATGTGCTGTCTGTCCAGTTCAAAGTAATTAATTAGTAAGTTAAGTAATTTTTATTATCCTTCTGCTAACAACCGCTGGATGTACTGAAAGTGTTTCGGTTTGTACATTCACACAAAACATTGGGTCAAAATAAAGGCTTCTATTGTAAACTCTGTGTGAATGAGGATAATTATTACAAATTTCCCCACTGTGGGACTATTAAAGGTTTATCTTATCTTATCTTATCTTATCTTATCTCTTGTATGTGCAAGTGTCTCTGTGGCGCAATAGGTTAGCGCGTTCGGCTGTTAACCGAAAGGTTGGTGGTTCAAGCCCACCCAGGGACGCAGAAATTTTGTGCTTGATTGACTCTGTGAGGTTTCATTACATTATAAGTATGTTCTCCCAAACAAATAAACTGAATGAATAACCACTAAGTAATTGGTCTTTGACCAATTACTTAGTGGTAAGTAATTGGTAAGACCACCACAGCTGTGAATGTTAGCATAGTGTTTGTTCTGTACAACCCAATTTCAGGAAGTTCATAGAAAATGCATGCCGATCGAGGGGGATCATGATGGTTGTAAATCATTTACTTCTATGTGGATCAATCAACTAAGTGAAAGGTTAGTGGTTCAAGCTTACCCAAGCGTATGGGACCTTAATGTAATCAATTTAAAAATTACATTTAAAAAAATTTTTTAAAGATTAAAGTATTCTTTCGTTATCGTTTTAGCATATTCTGATCTGATCTGAAAAATAAGGTTTTTTCTCTGCTATGACTCACAGCTTGCGTGTAACGTCAGTGAATAGTGAGCTTTGACCAATTATTTATTGGTTATGATTCAGTTGAATGGTTTAACTGGAGGATTTTCATATCAAGTATTTAACTATTACCTGTTCAGGTATGCACAAAATCTCAGCGTCCCTGGGTGGGCTTGACTCATCAACCTTTCAGTTAACAGTCAAACACACTAACTCATTGCACCACAGAGACGACTTCTTTGACTGGTCAACCCAGTGATGTACACAAGGATTTATCCTTCACAACCTCAACAAAAGTTCCTCATAAGGCTTGAATTTAATAACTCAAATCTTCGAGTGAGGACTGCATGCATAAGTGGTTGTCAGAACAACCACCGTCAGCTGTGCTAAGCTCAAGTCCCTCGACCCTTCAAGGACAGAACTTACTCATGAACACTTATGGAGGGATGGATCACATAATGTTATAAAAAGCAGTAAGAGTATGATTCATGAAATTCAAAAACGGGCGCACTCAATGTCCTCTGCAAGTATAACGCTTGTAAATAAATGGATCGAAAAGGGATTTAGTAAAGAACTACTTTCAGAACTGAAAACACAATAGTTTCATGAATGGGCTGCCCCTCTCCTGGAGTTTGATCATTGAATAGAACCTGAACAGGACGCAAGCATGACTGAGGTGAAGCTCACAGGGGAAGCAGGAAACAGTTGCTCTGGATGAGAAGAAAACAAAAAGGGCTCCTTCCACCGGTCTGACAAAAGGGCATGTATTGGAATTGAAGGAGCAAATCATCAATGAACAGTAATCCTTGACTGATGATGTCACACCCTGATGGACGCTGTATGTAGTTAGCAGCCATCTGTATGGTCCACTAACCAGGAAGCTTTGAAGTCATGAACCCTCATGGCTGAACATGAAACTGCTACTGCAAGTCCTTGAACCGGTGTGAAATTAGTTTCATCATTAAAACATATTTCTCGTATTTTTTGGCTCTTGCAGCTCATCCTTCTTCAGCACAGTAAAAGTGGAGGTAGGACTGCCGCCCAGTTTTCAGCTCTCCTCAGATGACCTTACAACCTCTCTGATGTGTGTGCATGAGAGTGTGTATCATCAGTGTGTGTCTGTGGGTCGAGAGTAGGATGAGCCAGGTGCAGAAGCCATTAGCCCATTAGTAGCACTACCTCCGTGCCCTTTGCGTCTTTCAGGGACCGCTAAGTACTGACACGATGATTAGTCTCACACACAACACAATAATAAGAACAATGTCTCTTCACAAACACACACACACAGGACCATAACACACAGTAACAAGGTCACAAGGCCTCCGTTGCAGAATAAATATCGAGACAATGAGGTATCTTTGCAGCTTTGTCAGCAGAGAAATTTATGCCCAGACCATACAACACACGTAATCTGTCTCATCGCTTTGAGACCGTCCTCACCAAACACCAACAGGGACGGCCATTTGTTCAAACAACGTCCTCAAGTGACCTTTTGCTGTCCCGTGATTCATGACCGTCCTTCACGGAGCAAAATCAGCACAGGTTAAAGTCCCTTATGTGGGAGGGAGCTTTAATGCAAGACTTACTGTATTTCCAGGCTCTTGTAAACCTTTGCTGCTTTCCTTTTGTAAGGATTTTTCTCTCTTCCAAATAGTTTCAAATTCTTTGACAAAAACAAAACCACTGAGGTAACTTATAAAAGTGAATAAAGTAACCACTAATTTCACTCTTTTTTTCAATTTAAGAAAGGAATATTTCTGCTTTCACAAGTTGTGCCAATAGATCATGAACTCTATCACGTAAGTTCAAATGTGCTTGAAGGTGTAAAAATAAACTAAATGAAGAATCCAGTTATGAAATACACATCTTTGGAGCCTTTAGAAAGAATGTGTGAAATGTAATTGAATTCTAGTACAAGCATAACCCTGTACGGCCTCTCTGACGAGGGCATAAAAAAGGTTCATATCCTGTGGTAGCACCCCAGAGGGTAAGAAAGGCTTTGGTGAGCAAGCATGAATGATTTAATGTTTCATAGCTAATAAGATTTTTCATGTGAAAGCCAGATCTTTCCCTTCTCTCCGAATGCTTGTGGAACATGTATTATAATGTTGTAGGAGCCCTGTCTGACTCTGAAACTCTCTCACCTAGGTTTTCACACTTTGATCGATTCCATATTTATTCATTAATTGCATTAAATTTGATGCTCAAGGACATATAAATTTATTCAGTGACTAAGATTAAGAGAGAGAGAGAGAGAGAATCAGAGTCTTTAGTCGGCATGTTTCCAGTTTTTCATTCCTATCAGGTTTTTCTTGCCACAGAATATTGTTTTTATGTCTAAATATCCACGGATCACTAACTTATACCTAAACACAAATACCAGATATAATCCATGAACACTAATGATCACTATTCAACTAATGAATGTCTAATTCTGTTCTTCTCTCCCCCATAATGGGTAGTATCCTGAGATATTACTCCCATGTCTCACCAGCGTCCAAACCCCTCAGCTCTCTCTCGCCATTCAGTGCCAAAGCAACACAACTACAGGGAGGAAATAACAAGATGGCCTGACATGACAACACCTGTTTCCCATCATTTATAGAGAGGCAAGACTAGAGAGGAAAATGAGTGAGTGGATAACATTGAGTGGGGAGAGAGAGCAGCTGGGGCAGGGCTGTGTGAGGGAGGACTTGCAAAGAGGGGTGAGGAAAGCTGAGAGAAAACCAGGAAGAGATGCTTGAGTGGGAGGGGAGAGGAACTTAAAGACACTGATTAGCATCATATGAAATAGACATGTTCATCGACAGCGGAGCGCAGCCTCCGGCGGTGAGCACATGTGAACTTGCATCGAATTTAGTACACGGTGTGAATTTTCTGCACCGCATGAACAGAACTCCCACCATCGAAACACATCCATATCTGAGAACACCTGCAACTAAAGGGTTCTGTGTGTGTGTGTGTGTGTGTGTGTGTGTGTGTGTGTGTGTGTGTGTGTGTGTGTGTGTGTGTGTGTGTGTGTGTGTGTGTGTGTGTGTGTGTGTGTGTGTGTGTGTGTGTGTGTGTGTGTGTGTGTGTGTGTGTGTGTGTTTCTGTATACTCTGAGCCAATGTGTGAAGAATAATAACAGAATACAGAGAATTTCCCGATGAAGGATTAGCAAAGCGCCTCCTTATTTTTAAATCCACTTCAAAAAAAAAATTTTTTTTGTAATCATTTTTATTTTTTAAACAACTCATCAAATTTTAAATAAAACAATTTGAGGACAACTTTAGATGATTTTCTTGCAACAGAGATGAGGTTGCTGGCATTGGATAAAAAAGTCATTTCAGGACTAATAATCTATTTGAGTGCAAAGAGGGATGGGATATTCCCCTGAGGCTAAGATAGGAACAGGATATTAATAAAAAAAACTGTTTGGCTTCTTTTTTGGAAGTATTATCGGTTCTTTCTTTTATCTTTTCTTTATTATTGTGGGGGGGTACTGTGGTTCCTGCTTCTCAGACAGACAGAGATAAAATAAATTGCCAACGTCATAGAAACATGTGACAGGTGATAATTTTAGCCCGTCAGGTGGTTGAACTAAAAACCACTTTCAGTGTAATTAGCTGAAGGTTATTAACAGGAGATTTCAGCATCATCCATTTAGTCTGCACTCACAACAGTTTATTGATAAGATGGGGAAGACAGGCTGAGATCCAGAATGTTGATGTTCCATATAATCAATACATACCCCTTCTAAAGAAGCATTTTATCTTTTCAAACATTCTGTATGTTTAGATGTTTATGAGATCAACTACACACAAAAAGATCAAATATGGTGCAAATTAAATATCTCCATCCAAGCTTCATATCTGAGCCCTAAATATTCAATTGTGCTTATGAAGTTATGTTGAGCTCCAATAAATAGTGATCTGATTAATTGATTAGTGGATTATTTGATGTCATTTTCTATGCAAACATGTCAAAACAATTGTAGCTTCTCAAATGTCAGTATTTGCTGATGTTTTTCAACTTTCTATCAAAAACTCAGTTGTTTTTTTTATTTTATCCCATAAAACAGGCAGATGAAGCTCCAATATTTCAGTAGTAGCTTTGATTTTTTTCAGATTTCCATTTAACAGAACAATGACTGGATTAATGAAGAAAACTAGAACAGCATTCAGCAGAAAACATAACTGCACCTTGGATGAAAAATACATCTATTTCTTACCATCTTATTATCTAACACTTTCAAAGATAACAAATGTGCAGAATTTAAGTTCAATTTCCTGAGAAATTAGGGATAACATCTTTGAACAGCAGGGACTGTTACAAAGAAATGTCTGGTTCCACCCTCTCTGTTCTGTCTAACATTTAATGAATTAATGGATTTTTCCTTCAACCACAGATGTTTTGTAGAAATTGTTTTAAGCAGTTTGGTAAAATGTCAGACTCACATAAAAGTTTAATGGCTTTAATTTGAAACAAATGCTGGTGCAAGGGTAAAAACATGGCCATCTGGCAGAAAAATAAAAACAGTCATCACTGGTTGCAACTCGTGATACATATAAAACTGCTATAAAACTCAATCAATGACTTCCATTTGACCAGAGCCCCATTATCGTCTGCCTTTTCTGTAGTAAACTGGATATCAGGAGAGGTATTCTTACTGCAGACGTTTCTCCCGCATACTTTTTTTTTAAAAAACTTTACTGTTAAATGTCAGAAGGAAGAGGATTTTCACCACCTACTGATAAATAATGGCACAAACTGCCTGACATGTGGAATAAAAAAGATTTTAAATTGTATTTTGAGCACAGGGAATCTAAAATTCCACACTGTCTAAATGGTAGCAGGACATTTAGAGAATACCAAGGCATTGACTCAAAACTATACCAGATGATAGTCTGACAGGTGAAGTACAAGAGGTCACAGTTTGTGCAATCCCAAGATACCTCAGGAGAGAAGAGGCATTGTTAATGCTGTAATCAGCATCACTCATCCTGAACACAATCAAAAGGCAGACTGGCAGAGCAGAGACAGATGGCAGTGTTTTTTGGTTCTAAATAGAAATAAGGGAGGGAGGTGAGAAAAGAGTGACAGAACAGGACGGAGCAGACAGGGTGAGAGGAAGAGAGACAGGAAATACTGAACTGTTGCTTTCACTGGTCAAGCTTCAACCATCAGCTTCCAAGCTCTCTAATTGGAGAATGAGCAGCTGCTCAGTTTGACCTGTACAAACTGTGAATATACGCTCAACTGCCAGAATGTGAGCAAGAGTGAGATGCTGACATAAATGAAGAGTAAAAGAAAACTCGGATGGAGATTAGATTGAAGTCTATTAAATAACAATGTTAGATTTTCAAATCAAGAACATTCAGAAAGCAGCAAACCTGTCAAGAGCCTTTGATTAAAAAAGTCCCTATTAAGAGCATTCAACCTCCAAGTCTAGTTCCAATTCATATGCAACACCTGTAATTACATTCTTTCAAAATTCATCTACAACTAGAATTTGTTGTGAAGACAATATCTGTTCAGGAAAAATATGTATTTCCTGTCTGTTGAGCAAATTCTTCCCAGAAAACAATGGATTGTCACCATCCCTGATGTCTGTCTATAATGAAAGTTCCATCCAAATCAGTGACTGTATAACTTAAACGGATTCCATCAGTGTTCACATAATAATAAAGAAACTAAAAAAAAAAAAACTTTTATCTGGATCCACTTCCTTTTTTCGGACAATGCCCACTCTTCTATCCAGTTTCATGGTGCCCCATCAAGTGGTTGAAGTGTTACCCAACAGTCTTAGCTTGTTATATTCTAAAAAAGTTGAAAAAATTCCTTAAATCCGCCTCTTTATCTGGATCTACTCCAGAATTTTGTTTCTTTCCTCAATATGTGCTCAACCCTCCTGCCAGGATTCATGGAAATGCGAAACAATAGCTCTTCCTCTCCGGAGCAGATGTTTCGTTAACTTCACAGTCTTATTGTACAAGCACTACGCAAAGTACAGCTGATTAATTTACAGGCTGTGGAGTGATGTGATTAGCATCGTGTGCACACTGACAAACTTCTTGGAGGAATCGATTATAATTAAATTAGAGAAAGGTCGACCAAATGCTTAAGTTACCATAAAACGTAACATATGGAAAAAGTACACAACCTTGCATAAATGTGCCGTCGTATGCCACCAGCGGCATGCATTCAAGCATAATCATTTAGAAAAGCACTGAAGCAAAACCCCAAACATGTCAAGATGGAGAGTCAAAGCCGATCACATCAGAGTTGTGAGCTGCATGGCAATGAGATCATTATGCCTCTGGGGCAAAGAGACATCATCCAATCTGTCTGCCTCTCAGCACATTTCATTCCAATAACGCACACACACCATACGACGTGACGTGTGTCAGTCATACTCACATGAATGTACAGAGATCCAGTCCTGGGATATACTAGATCTGAATCAGCTACCCAAAAATATATGCCAATATACCAAAATGAACCAATTCAAACTCCGTGGTGAAACAAATCCTTAGTGCAAACACCTCTGACATGTTTATCTTTTCACATTTAAACCTCTCAAATCTAATCCAAGATAAGGATCACTAGCTAAACCAAATCCTTTCAGTCTAATCCAATCACAATGCCCCACCTCATCAACCCTAATTGATTCAGGAAACACTTAAAGCTTTCATTTGCCCAAACGGACGACTGCAGAGGCATTCAATTTGCCAAAGAGGTGCAAAGTTGGTTCACAGCACATTAACCTCAGTTTGGTACACAATGACTGAATGCCAGCAGGATGGGAATCTGATATTGGATTAGATGGATCCCAAGTGTAAAAATTTGATGCCAAAATTTACACTTGCCAAAACAGGGAGCAGATGGAGAAAAATCTCATACATTACGATGATTACAAACGTGATAAGTCTCACCATCAGCAATCACAATCACAGGATCTGACGTACTCATAAGACAATATTGCACCCTGCACCTTCTCCTCGCTCAGAGTAGAGAAAGCTACACCAATCAGGGCGACAGGGCTCAGGTGTGGTCAGCAGCAGTCAGCTAAGGTCATGACATGATGTGTTGATTCAGGAAGAGTAGATGTCTAGACTCTTAACTCCTTCAGGATCAGGGAGTTGCTCAAGGAGAAGCATGGTCGCAAAAAACACACAACTACCGGATGCATTTCAAGGAAAGGCTGCTGAACAGAACATGAGACAAAGATGTAGAGTTGAAACTGGGTTAAGGTGAGAAGAAAGTGAAAGAACAGATGTAAAGAAAATGTACATGCTGTTCAAACTTAGGAGGGAGGAAGAGAGACAAGGAGAAACTGATTAATGCACACCTACACTTCCAGCTATAGACAATTTGAGTGATGGTACAAAGCCACTCACAATCTCTGTGAAGTGCACCTGTGTTTTTCTGTTCAAACAGTGTTCACATATTGTATTAATGTACAGATGCTGTATACATTAGTCACACCAACCTTGTCTCCCATAATTAAATGTCAATTGATTTGCGAAAGAATTTATATCAAGCTCCCTTGAAGATTCCACTCAGGAGTTCAGAGACGTAGGCAGACGTCAAAAGCGCTCAAGCTTAGAATTTAATCATATACATCAAGTCCAGCAATTGACTTACACAAATTTTCATGATCTCTCTTTTTTAGACTTAGCTTTATTTAGAAGCCTAAACCATAATAAGGAGCATCTGCATGGACAGGCATTTGCATTTCCTCCTAACCTAAATCAAATGGTTTTGGTCGTGTAAACTTAAACAATAAAGCATTGAAATGGTGCCAACAATTTATATAGAGCAAAGTTTGACATCTGATGCAACAGAATGATCCTGTTCTTCTATACAAATTCAATCAAATTACATACATACAGTACATGCAATGTCACCAAACAGATCAGTGTTATATTTAGCTACATGCACATTGTTTTAAATGGTTCTTAATCAAGACACAGTCCTATAATGTTTTATGTTGATCTGGAAAAGGATGCATAACATAACAGGCACTACATTCACAAACACAAGCAACTAAGAATTTTAAGCATCTGAGAGAAAAATGAGCAACAGAAACAAGAGAACAAGGCGCTCGATGGGACACGTAGCGCATAGAAATGAGAGGTGTGATGTGATGAATGGGAGAGAATCAGGAAAAAATGTGGAAAAGAGAAGGAAGTGGAAACATTTAAAAAAGAAGTATACATCCTGAATGGTCTGTGCATGGGGAGAACAAATTATCAATAGAATGTCCTGAATGGTCTGTGCATGGGGAGAACAAATTGTCGAATTTCTGAACATTTTTGCAATGAATATTTGGAAAGTATCCTACCCAAACAATAAAGAGGAAGTTTCACTTATGACACGGTGACTTACGTTATTGGGGGACACTGTGAGAACACTCCTGCTTTTCCTCATGTTTCCCCTTCGCTGTTGAGACACAGCTGCTTCACATGCACTCCTGGAAAAGAGAAATACACCAGTAATTATTTTTTATTTGCCATTTATCCAATTTTTTTCCACTTTTGTTTCATGTACAAAAACACAGATACTTAAGTGATCATTGTTTGACTGGAGCTGCTACACAGGCCATAAGAAAGTATTTATACATGTAATATACTGCAAATGTATGGGAAAAACTCTTACATTGTTATTCATATTGATATAAAATCCATTTTCAGAATCAGCATAATCAGAAAATAATATGGAAATCACATTTCAGAGGATAAGATCAAGAAATGTAGTTATTTTCAATTAATCATCTGATGATTCAGTCAACAAATGGCTCAACAACAGGTCACAAATCAGACGGTGCAATTGAAACTAATGTTTAAAGTTCATGTAAAAAGGTGCAGTACATGTTCTCTCTGACTTCCCTGTCATTGTTGAATGAATTTTGAAAAAGGAAGTGAAAAATTAAGACAATAAATGATCATCAGCTGCTGGGATGTCCAGCTGGTTGCACAAAATGCTTTGTTAAATAGCGAGCAAGTAATGTGACAACAGGAAGTGTGCTGTGTTGTTGTGTATTTGAAATAAAAGACCTCATGTGATGCAAGGTGTGAGATGCTAGGATTGGTGAAACCCACAGCAAACTACTAGGATTGGACAAGAGTTGCAAATAAGTTGCAGTGACTGACTAAACTGGATAAAAAAAATCATACAAATCCAAACAATGCCACCATTTTTTGGATTTTTATTAATTTCTTTGTCTTGTGGATTGTCAAAAGAAGACTTTTTTTGTAAATTTGCGAATTTTATTTGTCCTTATCTTCTGACGATAGAAACGGTAATTAAGACTAGAAGGCTCTCAGACAAAGACACGCGTCCGTTAACGCTCCCATCAGGGATACAAAATCTAGAACTTTTCTCAAAGACTAAAACAAAAAAAAACATTACCACAAATGATACCCCCCCCCACATCCCCCACTGATGTAGCACCAGCAGCTGTAGGCAGAGCTGACGAAACAACCAGCAGAAGATGACATCTGAGACAGAATTTGTAGCATGAATGTGAAAGAAAGACTGTCTGCCTGAACTAGGTCATGGATATTAACATATATTACGAACAACGGTGCAGCCATTAATCTGATTATGTTGCCAATGGGTCCAAATTATAGGATCAGTTTTCAACCCACATGATGTTGTATAATAACCTTACTTGAATAACTGTTACTGACTGATTATTCTTTAAATCTACTGTATATGTAACTATGTGTGTATACAGCCTCATTTATACAGCCTTACATACAAGCAGACATAGACCACGCCATCTCCCTCACACTACGGACAATGCGAAGTCATTAGCATCTATTATGTATCTCCTCACTCTTCATCTGTAGGTTTCAAATAATCTCGTCACAGAGTTTTTTCTCTTGATATGGCAAATTATACTTATTCTTTTCTGTAATTTTTTTTCCTCTCAATAACGCACTGATGAAAAAGTGAGCAAATGAGACCTGAAGCAGCCGTAATGGCTCGACACACTTTCATTCCCCACCATGCTAATCATTCAGAGGGAGCAGACAAGATCGACTCCACAGCCATTGAGATTCTCACTAATGAGCCATTTCAAGCAATCATTAAAAGACTCCAGGATCTCATATGTTTCTCCTGTGACCCAAGATGGTCTATTTTCTTCAGTATACCAAGAGAGTGGGAAGGGTAGCATGAGTTCCAAAAAGTAGCGCACAGGGAGGGCTTGACGATAAAAGAATATAAAAGAGACCGTTTTAGGGGAATAACTTGAGATGAGGAAGGAAGGGAGCAAACAGAGTTAAAAGCAAGGGAGTAAGTGACAACACCGAATAAATAGTTGTTGTTGTTGTTGTTGTTATTGGTTTTTTTTATTTAAAAAAGGACTCCGGAATGAGGTGTAAAATTAGGAAGCGGAGCAAGAGCAAGAGATTTAGCTAGGAAGACTTTATGAGGCTTGTTTATTTCAGCCCCAAGGTTAGGTTAATTAGCATATTTCACCTTGTGTGTTTAATCCTATTAATACATTTTTTCTGGTTGTTGTACTTGACTAAATATATTAAATTAAATGTAAGACATATTTGTGTGAGGTGAGTTTTACTTTTGGTACGGAGACAGTTTAGCTATTTCTGTCACGCTACTCTAGACTAATCAACTCCAAGTCTTTTCGGAGCAGATCTGAACTGGTTCTGATCAACAAGCATCTGTTTAAAGAACATTTATGGATACAGATTAGTGTTGCAACCCCACAACATGATGCACAATATTGCTGATAAGTGAGTTGTGTCAATGGATGAGAGAAGACAAGTAAGTACACGTATGTTCCTTCTAGGAGAACGATAAAGACCAGCTCGTGAAAGCATGTTCTTTGAATGCTAGAACACGTTTCGACCATTCTAACGACAGATGCTTCATGACATCTTAGATGCTCTTCCTCGCTCTGGTAGCATCAGTTCAATGAGTGCGTGTGCTGTGAATCACAAGGGAGGCCATATTTTCCGGCGTTGGTTATTTGGCAGTTTGTCTGTACAATGAGGAAAAATATACTGGCCTGATTTTCATGAAAGCTGTCAGTGGAGTGGGCAAAGAAACAACCCATTAAATCTTGGACTGGATCACAATTACAGAGCAGACATACAAATTACTCTTCATTTTTGCTGGCTTTCTGTTCCAAACTGGTTTCTTCTCCCTGTCTCAACAGAGCAGCCGTGTTTGAGAGCAGAATTAAAAACAACTATGTAGTGAATCGGTTCCAAATCACATGGTCACGCTGTAAAAGTAAAGTCCTTGTAGAGAGTAGCTGGAGGAGAGGATTATTGAGGTTATCCTTCATCTGGTCTGGAGTTCTTCAGGAGTTGATGTCTGCACTCGACACTAAACGTAATCAGAAACTCCTCGCACCTTCTCCGCTCAACTCTTTGACCTCCTGTCATCAAAACAATTGATCAGAAGAAGAAAAAACCAGAATAACCTGATTGAGCTGCTTTTCTCTTGCATTTCTACACAAATTTGTACTGGATATATTTTATTTAAGTATATATTAAGTAGTTAGGGTCTAAAGATTCCCTTTGTGTATTTTTTTATTCTTGTGGTGATATTTATTTATTGCACTATTGCACTTCAGAGACCTCAGGGAAAAACTCAAATTTGCATAACTGATGTATTGTGAAAGGTTTGTGCAGGTACTGCTTCACTCCTCTGGAAGACAATTAAAGCCAGAGGCATGCTCTCTCTGAATGACGTTCTAGTAAACTAATTAAATGTTATTACCAGCTCCTTGTGGTGCTTCTTGTATTTAATTTGTTTCTGCTATAACTTTAGTTGTGTACATCGACTACATGAGAGTCGTATCGCTGCAGTTTGATTTTACTGCAAGTTGATTTTACTCTTTTCTGAGTTAGGATCTGCTTTTTTTTTTTTCCAAGGACAAATTTGCAAGCCGTAACACTTACTGTGCTGTTTCATCAATAGAACTTTCAGCGTTTTTGTCAATCCATCACTTAGAGAGGTGAAAGAATCTCTTGACCCCATGTGCGGCTCAGTGTATGGTTACGTATGCTGCTTACAACAGAGGAACTTTATTCATTTCTACCTACATGGTACTCGACTATGACGCATACATTTCCTCTTCAAGCCATCAGGCTGTTAATGGATTGTGTACAGTAATACCTGAAAAACATGCAATTCCCAAGACTGCAGTTCATAGTAATTTCAATATAATATGCACAGTGAGACAATTTCACGGCTATTTTGTGAGTAAAATCAGATAATTTGCCCTTCTCACTTATGACGTCATTGGCATTGCTGTGCATCAGCCCAATCGAGCAAGGATAACAAGCCTTCCGCCTGTCTTTCCTGTTGACTGAGAGGCACAGTGGGACACCTGACAGAGGAAGAGAAACAGGATCCAAGCAGCCGTCTCTCTACTTTTTTGCCGGCACACCCTCCAGCCCGTGTTTCTATCACCAGACCAGAGGTGAAGAACCTGGACATCTCAATCTCAGCTGTTTAGGGGTTGTTTCTTTACCTTCTGCTTTTTTTTCTTCTCTATTTTGCTTTGAGGAATGAGGACATTAAGAATAATCCTGAAGCTGACAGTACTGATGATTATGAAACTCATTTGGCTTTAAAAACATGATTAATATCTCAGCAAAAACATGAAAATAGGGAGATTACATGCTAAAGGAACTCAGCTGCAGGATCCAGCCTGTCTGCTTCCTTTGGTTTGCTATATCTGTCATGTGCTTGTGCAGTTTTGGGGGTTGGTTTTTTTTGTTTTGTTTTTTTTGGGGGGGGGGGGTATTTTGTTTTTTGCTTCTACACAACTCTACAACTACACTGCTTCTTGATCAATTTTGAATTGTTGGTTAATTCCTAAATACTTTGCTATCAACAAATAATCAGAACATTAATACACAGTTTATTCCCTTTATAAAACATTTTTCATGTTTTACAGTGACTGCTGTCAAAAAATGGACATGTGTTCCTTCAAAACTTGTGTTCCTGAACTATACAGGTATAATACAAACAGGGAACAGCTTGGTGCTTGGTCAATATGAGCATATAGGTACTGCTTGAAGTTCCTAAATGTAGCAACCTGGATCACAACATTAGCATTGTAGATAAGCTGCTGAGTAAACCAATCCTTGATTGGTCACTTTGCATGAAAAATCGAATCACAATCTCTATGACCAATTTGAGCTGGAAGGCTTTTGATGTGCCAGCCCATTCTACCAAGAAGAAGAATTTTACAGCTATGTTATCACAGCGACAAGAAATACAGCAATTTGAATCTCACTGAGTCATCACTCTATTTAACAATGGAGTGTAATAAATAGCCCCTTAAAGCTTTTACGCCACTCTTGACCTAGAAAAACAAAAATGACAAAACTTCCTGCCACGCTGACAGAGGATATGATGAAGCGAAACTACGTTATTACATCATTCTGCAGCCTACATATCCTGAAAGCGTCCCACATGAGAACAATGTGGAGGAGAAGAATCACAAAGCAGGAGGTCAGAATGCCAAAAATAGAGTCAACCTTCCCACGTTTTCTATAACACAGGTTTTACTGAGTCAATGTAACACAGAAGACAAATATTCAAATACAGCATTAAACACTCATTCTGCATGATTCCTGTGAAAATAATGTCCGTCTGGGACGATATTTTAGTATTTGGAGTAACAGTTCCATGTTTCTTTATGAATGTATCTATGCCATCACAGAAATGTCCCAACAGAGGAATCGCCATATTAAGGAATGGTAATTTAGAATTTTATGAAACCTGACGCAATTCAGATGTATCCTAATGACAATGACGATGAGGAATGACATGAACACCAAAAGGGTTAAAGGGTCAAACTGTATTTGTTGGAAAGCAAAGCTTCATACCTCCCAGTCCATGAAACATTAACACCTCCTTCCTCCATTACACAACCAGCACATACAGAACATCTTCATCATCATCCAAACTGACTCTCAGGACCCCATCTTTCATTGTCCATGGCTAGCCCAGTGACAACCGAAGAGAAACAGCTGTTGTCATGGATACAGGCAGCGTTGTGTACATTATGAATACAAGTAGAGTTATGAGAGAATTTGTGCTTTAACTATTCTCGTAATGAGTTTTTAAGATCGGATTAAAGGTATGAAAGAGGAGAGGACGGGACATGACCTGAGGAGAAACTTGAACTAAGTGTAAAGTAAATTCATTCACTGCTTATCATTACCAACATCAAGAGACATGATGATGGAGTGCAATGGATCATCACCAATACCTACAATTAAATTTGTATTCGCCACAACCATTTAAGGGAGCCGGGCCAACGTTCTCCCTCACTGGCCTTCATCCTTCCTGCCCACTGACTTTTGCCTTCATCATCAGTGGTACTGTAACACTCCTACCCATGACTGCACAGGTGTCCCGGTTCACATTAACTGTTACAGCATCTTTGAAATGAGTGCAAACTCCTGATGCAATTTTACATCTTGTAACTTATCATGATCTTCATATAAACTCATTCCCTGAGCAAATTTCATATGAGAATACAGAATCTTACGTACATCAAAACAGAAATAGCAAGAAATGGTATGGAAGTACAGTAGGATGGGATGAGTGGAACATGGACCAAAGGGCAAACTTTTTGTTACCCAGGACCTCCAGTAACATTACAGGTGCAATAATATCATTAATAAATCATGAGCAACTGTTGGAAAACTCCAAATCTAAACTGATGATCACTGGTTTATCTCTCTGCTCCAGTCCGTTGCTTGGAATTTTTTTCCTCTTCACAGAGATCATCAGAGCGAGAGAGAAAACCCTCTCTTAGGGAGTTCCTAATGAGCAGCATCTTTCTTTTCTTTTCTTTTCTTTTTTTCCTCTTTCAGTCTCCCTC
Source organism: Antennarius striatus (assembly GCF_040054535.1). Taxonomy (NCBI): domain Eukaryota; kingdom Metazoa; phylum Chordata; class Actinopteri; order Lophiiformes; family Antennariidae; genus Antennarius; species Antennarius striatus. The sequence continues at coordinate 20,937,002 of NC_090782.1, read as the reverse complement.
GTCTCCATTTTCACACCGTGACATGAATGTTGGCACACACCAGACTTGTTTCACCTGCTTGCCTAGCAACCCCTACTTGCTTTAGACTCCAAGGGGAATTCAGTTCTTATTAAAGTTCGCGATTTCTCATAAATTCTTGTTGAGACAATTAAAAAACTTGATTAGCGTCCCACGAGCAACGCCATTCTAATGATGGGGAGCAATCAGAGTGAGGGCTGCAATCCTGTGGAGCATGCACTTGGAAGGATAAATACCAAGGACTTCCCACCATCTGTGATCATTAGAAAACAAAGGAAATGAAGGCAGAAGGACCATGTGCCGTTCCAAACACACCAGTTGATGGACAGGATGCTTGTATGTAGTGAGTAAGTATACAATTACAGCTTCTTTCAACAGTCAGATCAAAAAGTAGAAGTATTGCTTTTACTACATGTTTTGGTTTTTTGAAATGTTTAATTGTATATTTTAAATTTTTACTGTATTTTTATTTAATCCTTTACTGTTTAGCGACCTCTAGTCACTTCACCAGCCCAGGAATCACCTTTAACTGCTCTGATAGGAAGGAAAGATGCTCGGTGAAGTTTGACCGTTCCCACAAAGGGATGTGACTTAAACTCAAATGAAACACGAATGACTTCTGCGTTGTCAGACACAGCGTTTGGCTCATTTCTCTCCACTCTAAGTGCTACTGTGAACTACTTTCACACACATAATCCATTTGGCATTGGATTAAATGCATGGGGAAAACTAGTATTTAACACAATAACCAAACTGTGGTAATCCCCTGGTTGTAGCCATTCACGGAAGTCTAGTTATAAATCCATCACACACATTGCTGCTTAAACAAATACATAGAAGACAGGAAATAAATAAGATACATTGAAGGAGAGGTGTTCATTTATTTGCTTGCATTTACCTGCAGATAACTTGTATGTTGCATGCATGCATTTCTAAAAACTTTAAATAGTGATAGGCCCAGGCCCAGGGAATGAGCTTAAATATCAATTTTGTTATGTGCAAAACGACTGAACCATTATTTTTTTACATGAAGTTGGAGAGAGCTGGGAGCACGTTCAGCTGGAGCCCCAGGATAGCAGATTAGCTCAGCGTCCCACAGCGGCTGTTTCCTGTGCTGCTGTGATGTACAGAGATGAAGCGCTGCACACAGCGCTGCTATACCATGATTACCATACATTCATAGATTTGAGTCGTATGCAAATGTTTTGCATAATCGTCAGTTAATGAGTCACTTCCATAAAATAAATCTGTATCATTCCATCACTATTTCCTCTTTGTTCTCCTCTGTTGGATGTTTTACGTGTTCATGTAAAATATCTATAGGTGTAGGAATTTCCCATGGTGCACAGGGCTCCTCTCTCCTCTACCTCCTCTCCTCTACTCAGTCATGTCTCTAGTTCATTACACTAACTGGACTTCAACAGAATCTGGACGCTTTATTATCATGCAGGTTGAGAAGACGGCGTAGCATCCACTCTGTTATTAGTGATGCTTCTTCATAAGCATCTATTGAGATGAACATTAGGCATCATTTATAGGCAAAAGAAACAACAAACATCTGTGAATGTGGTTTGGTTTTTTTTGTTGGATTAGATGGAAAGCCCAAAAACATGAAGAAGGTGATTTGTTGAGGAAAGAAGACTTCATTGTAACAAAAAACAAAAAACCACCTACAAAACAAGTTTAAAAATAAACACGATGGTGCGTCATGGTGTTGCTATTAAAATCTGATTTGACTTATAACGGGCTCATAATGGCAGGGTGAAATGAACAGAAGACGACAATTAAATCACTCACTGCAATTACTGGTGACAGTTAAGCTTCAACTAAAATTCCATGATGGTGACAACCCTAAAGAGAAGCTGCGTTGTTTATTACCCTAATTAAAACATCGGTGTTTGACCAGTGGAAACGTGTGCTGTGAGAGATAACATTGGGACGGATAATCACCAGGGAATCACCACTAACCTATAGCAGCAAATATTAATGACTACAAATCATAGATTGGTGATCCAAAGTATAATAATTTAGAAAAGGCTGCAAATTATTAGTATTTAAAAAGCAAATTTCTGGCAAGAACTGAGCAATCTGTTTGTTCAGTATCTCGTGTGGATGTATCTGCTTTGTTGCTGCCTATCACACTTTAAAGCACAGCTGCGTTTTTATTTTAGGGCAATGCTTAATATTTAATGTGACTGATCTGTGTTCACCAAAACAGCATCTGTATTATGTCATTCACCCATCTGGCTTTCGTGAAAACACAATCCTGATCCCATCTTCAATCCGCTCATTTCAGCTGCTCCTTCATGAAGACATGAGCTAACTGTTTGCCATGGAAATTACTCTCAAATCCGTGGCTCTCCTGGCTTTGTTATTCTTTCATCTCAACTTAAATGTAGCGAAGATAATGTCTTTCATAGTCACTGGATGCGAGGACAGAGAGGGTGTCCTTTGGTGTATTCAATCATCAATAAACAAGATTATGGTACATTATGGTTCTACCGTCAAGAGTCAAAAAGATTGGAAACACAGGAATTATTTTGAATCTATTTTGTATGCTTTTGTGACCTGTCATAAAATATCAGAATAAAGCCTAATAAGCTTTTTTTAGGGGGAACAAGGAGCATTTTGAGAATAGATGTTGAGCATATATAATGAACATAAAATAATGTCATGACAAAAACGTAATTAGACTTAGCAGTAATGAGCTAACATAAACTAAGTGTCTGGCAATTATTGCTGTGAGAATATGCAAATTAAGGTGATAACTCTTCACCTTGTTTGGTCACATCTGTGGAATAATGTCTTAGAACACATGCTCTTATTTTCACAGCTTTTGTTTCTATGCATAATAGTTGCGCGCCTATAATCTTACATTCTAAAGATAATGTCTCACATGCAGTCAGAGATCATTTCTATTCATATCAGAGACAAAAGATGTAATGTGTCTCAGTCACATCAGATTAAAGACCAACGGTCTGAATGAACTGACAAATTAATGATAAATGACAATTCTTCATTCCACTCTGTACTTGACATCGGCCAATTTTCCCATGAAATGTGTTGAGACTGTCACGTTTGCCTTTACATTACGCCTAACAGCATGTTAATACACGTTTTCATCCCTCAGATTTTGTGTCAATGTGATATACAGTATGTTCGCACACAGCTGTCTCTGTTCCCCTCCTGCTCATAAGTCATCATATCAATTCCATTTGGCGTATAGAACCGTGGGCATCATCCTGCCATGTCTCCGTCCATTAAAAGAATGGACAAAGCCCACTTTAAAATGACCATTACACTATATCAAAATGGTGAAATGGATCTAGAGATTTCTAAATGGACACATGAGGAGGAATGAAGACCTGTTGTTATTAAACCAATCTACTTGATATCTGAAATAACGGGAAACCTGATGTCACCTTCACTTAAAGGGTCACCATAGATTGCCTTTCTCAGTCACGTTCCTAATATTTGCGGGAAAATGATTCAAAGCGGCAACTCTTATAACTTGTCCTAGTATTCAGCAAAGCGTGAAAACAGAGACAAATGGACAATAGTTTTGGTTTTATGATTGGTTGATTGGTTGACTGAAATACAAACAAGCCAGGGCTAACACCCCCCCCCCATAGGGGAAACCCATTGGGTTCAGTCAGAGCTTTCTCACTGACACAGTGAGACCATTCATTGGACTTATACTGACATTTATCATGTTTTTATATCATGAGAAGGTCTCATCAGCTGTCAGTGTGTTTAGACGTGACGTGTGTTAAGAAGATTGACTTTGAAAATTCTCTCTACTGGGACCTTATGTACAAATATGTGCATAACTTTGACATTACACAATAAAGACAAACCAATCTACACCCAATATTGTCCTTATAAATCATAAGTAGATCTGTCTAAAGAGAAGTCAATTTAAATCTTACTAAACTCTCAAAAAGTGAAATGTTTTGCCTGTACCAAACTGTTAGCTTTGTGCGACTGATGCTTGATTTTATGGCATTTTTAAACAAGCTCTCGGAGTGAGGGATGTTCGGAAGAAGCGTCATCTGTCTGGGGGATCTGCCAAGAGTATTTATCCAGCTTACAAAAGCCATAACAAAACGTAGCGATGGTGTCTGTCACTCAAGGAAAACAATGCCAGCATACATAGCTTTGTTTAAAAAAAACACTACAAAATTGGCTTCAACTGCTTTCTTATTTTCCTATAATATACATGAACAGATGCAGCAGCACACACTCAGCCACAAGCTGACTTTACTCCCCTATGACAGCAGCATTGAGCTCTGTTTCACACTCAAATAATCCATATTGCAATTAAAAATTGCCTGATGACAAGATTGGTTGAGTGACAGGAGCTAGTGCCTGCACAGAATAAAAAACTGTTGTGGAATGTGATGTTTCATAATATATAAATGTTGTAAAGAAAGACTGCTGGTAGCCTACTGAGCAGTGGGCAGAGCGCTGGGCGTAACCGTTCTTAAAAGTGAAATACACAGAAAACAATGAAGCACTTTTTTCTTTTTTTTTTGCAGACGCTTAAGCTTCTCAGTTTAACTACCCCTTTGAGGCAAAGGGGACATATAGTACCCACTGTTGCCTGGATCAAAATTCCAATCCACAAATATCTTCCAATGGTAGCCAAAGTTTTAATTTTTTTCATTGTAATCTAATCCGCATTTTCTTAAATAATGAGGACATCTCCAGAGTCACACAATCCGCTGGAATACAGTTGTGGCCCATGACTACAACAGCTTCATCTGACATGTTGTGGTGGAGCCATATCTCCATGAAGACGTGAGAACAACAGTCTCTGGTTTTCCATTGCTTGGCCTGCCTGGATTCCATTTCATCCATTTAATTTTCCTCCAGCCCAGCATTTGCCAAGGACAGCCTTAGGCCCATGATGGGCAAGCATGGCTCCGGTCCAGGATCTTTTTCCCGAGGCAGTCTGGATGCTGTGAATGAACAGCTGATCACTGAAGAATGTGCCTCCTTCAGTGATCTGCACCAAGGAATATGCTACCCTTGACCCAGTCTATGTACCTCAATCTTCACTTCCACTGAGTGCATTTCTTGACTTTAGCTGTGAAGATTGACATCTGAACACTCCCTCACCTTATTTCCTACCATTTCTCTACTTTGGATGTAATAATACTCAAAATGCCCTTAAAAAAGAAAAGAAAGGAAGAAAATAAGAAAGACAGATAGAAAGAAAAAGAAAGCATGAAAAATAAATAGCCCGTGCAGTTGTTGTGGTATGGAAGTAATCTCAAAAATTTTCAAATTGACAACAATGACGCAGGCCAAGGTGCTTCTGGGTGGATGTTCTCCAGACTTTCATTTCACAAGAAGAAGGAGCTCAAAAGGTTGCCGACCAATGCTGTCCATGTACTGTATAAAGGGTGATTCATGACACTTGAAAAGGGTCAGCTAGTTCAAGTGGAAATTGGATTGTATTGCTCAAACCTAATCCATCACCTCTGGAGTTACTGTTCCATGTTCACAGACTTACACCAGGGCTAGATCCTGCTGAATTCATCCCCTTGAATACATTTCCTCCCTCACCTTCTACACAGTAAAAACTCTAAGCAGGCAAGTGGATGGGCCCACTCTTTTTAAAGTCATCAATCAATAAAGAAAGCAGCTCAGAATAGAAGCTGAAGGGAAACAAAATGTCATCAGTGCCTCTTGACTTTTTTTTTTTTTACTCATGAGAATAGAACAGCGATCTATCCACTTACTAAGTTTCTAAGCTAGCTAATTGGCTGATATGCATGAGGAGTGTTCAATTACTAAATGAAGGATTACTATAATGAATATATCAAAAAAATGTTTTTATACAGTGCACATGAACGCCACACACACTTTGCAATATAATGACAATGCCTGCCTTCGGAGTCCATCACAATTAAATGATAATAATTGTTCGTAAATAACACGAATCAGTCAGTATTAGATGCCTTTCCTCCCATTCTGCAGAGATGAATACAGTGGTGCCTCTCCACTTGAGGCTTTGCTCGTGGATCGACAATAGAAAGGAGCAGCGGAATCCGAGCAGAGCTGGAGGATTTGAAAGGCATGAATGAAGATGAGCAGGGAAGCATGACGAGACTATCAGGACATCTGTAAAGAGAGGAGTTATGGATGTATGGTAGAAAGATAAAAGGTGAAAAGAGGAATTACTGAAACAGAGATGGTTCCTGAAGGTAGAAGGAAAGAATATGCCTGCCAGTTTCTCCTCATAAAAGCATGGCACCCTGTTGATGTGGATGTTTCACTACTGGGAGTCCCCACTCCACCTCTCAAGCGTGTGTGGAATTCCCATCTTATAAAGTCACTAGTTCAGCTCGTGATTTGATTCTGATTTATTCTTATCCCACCAAGCATACAAATTAAGAAAATATAGAAAACACCTCAGCAGACAGACTGAGAATGATCCGCCTGAGAAGTCTGTCAATAGATCTCGAACACAGCCATGAAAGCAGCTGCTCTCAAATCAAGTTGCCCATACAGGCAGCCGTGTTGACAGCTCTCTACATGAAAGGAAACGAAGAGGAAAGGGGATTTAATCCACTCGTGAAAACAGAAAATGAAGTCCAATTATTGCAGGATTCAAGAAAAAAAGAATTCTGGGTAGGAAGACAGATCAACGTCTTTCAAATAATTCATTTATTCATTCATTTTATTTAAGACTGGACAATCAGAACTCGTCTCGTCTTCAGCTGTTGTCTGGATCCAGGTCAGGAGTTTACGCTGGAGCCTATCCCAGCTGACATCTTTCAAATAATGATGACATAATTCACTTTTTCAAAGCAGGTTATGTCAATACTGTGGAACAAGCACATGGCTGGTGTGTCTTCTCCTGGGAATAATGGGCTATTTCCTGAAAGATACTGAAGCCAATTACAACTGACCTGCCTAATGTAAATCAATGGCATGTGTTCTATTATTTCACCTGGCAAAGACGTGTGTTTACCAGCACCCAATTAAAAGTTAAGGTTAAATAGCACAAGCACCTCTAATGAAGATTCAAGGCAGAGTAATTACATTAAATATTAAAATACAGTTTGAAAATACATTGATTAAATTGAACTGCATTGGCGGGGATTACTGAAATTTGACAGTTTTAGACATACTCTTAAGATAGGATGCAGCCCGCCTGTGATAATTGTGTGGACAGAGGTTAAAGGCACCGGTCAGGCTGAAGTTAAACGGTGACAGGAGCCAAACAAAGCGCGACAGTCTTTGTCCACGTCTCTAACATCACGTTTTCATCCAGCCCTTTTCTTGGCCAAAAGATTTAGGACAAAACGCGCCTTCGTTGAGCGACATAAAGTCAATATAAACACACAATCTAGAATCAAGAAGCATCCTGATTACCTTCTCGTCCCCCACAGCTCATCCACACGTGGGGACAAAGGGAACCCCGACGCCTTTTTTGCGCGTTGTTTTCGGACAGGAAAGAGCGCGGGCGAGAAGGCGCAAAAATCTCTTTTATTCCGTGTCTGTCACTATTCTGGTCATCATTTGTTGGGATATGTTTACTCCAAAACTGCTGTCCCTGGACGGAAAGGGTAATCCAGATTCCTCACTCGATTTTTTTTTTTTATATCATCTCTGGATTACTGCTTTCCCACTTTTTCCGAGATTAAAGCATAATTGGAACAAAACTGACGCGTTAATCAAACTGGATGCTGTTTGTCCCAGTTGCATTTCAAAGGTGTCCTTCCGAGAACGAGTCGTTTGTGCGTTTGGAGGAGGTGGGGTGTGTGTGTGTGTGTGTGTGTGTGTGTGTGTGTGTGTGTGTGTGTGTGTGTGTGTGTGTGTGTGTGTGTGTGTGTGTGTGTGTGTGTGTGTGTGTGTGTGTGTGTGTGTGTGTGTGGGAGGTGGGGGAACGGCTCTCGCGTATCAAACACATCGGAAACTCGGTGTTCCCCTCCGACCGTCCTCCCCTCCTCCTCTCCTCCTCTCCTCCTCCCTCTCTGTCAATACACAGCACCGTGGATCAACTGAAGCAGGGGGGAGAGAGAGATAGAGGGAGAGAGGGAGAGAGTTTTTTTGAATATCACGTTTATTCATAAAAGTCAAATTACAAAATAATCACGTTGTCACAAAATCCAAAAAAGATTCACGTAAAGAGGATTTGCAATAGTACTATGCGTTTCCTGGACAAAGAAACATCTAACCTTTTAACATTTATCAAACTAAAAAAAAAAATTTTAAAAAGCAGACAATTTTTTTTTTTTAAATCATGTCTTTTAATTTTTTTTCCTTAGATTTTTCATTCTATAAAAATCTTTGTCTATAAAAACTGGTTTGCCACTTCTTGTGTTACTTTCCATATAAAACCTGACACTATCCAGAAACATATTGAGGTCAGGAAAGAAATTTTCTACTTTTGCTCTCGAACCTTTTGTGTCTTTGCAGGAATTTTTTTTTTTTTATCTTTTGCGATTCATATTTTTCTGTTACCGCCTCTTTCAGACTGTTGTCATTTTCGTTCTCAGACCTACTTATATCAGGAGGTCAGGAGATTAGATTTTTAATTTTAAAAATCACATTTATTCATGAAGTCGATATTACAAGATAGTTACGTTAACAACATCCAAGAAAGAAAGAACTCACACTTCAAAAGACACATCATATGAAATGTGGGCAAAATATGCTTGAATTAAACCAAACACTGACTTAACATACAGTAAGTTCACTCACCTTTGACACATCATAGGTTCGTAAAAGTACGTAAATCATTCATTGCTCTGAAATAGTTAAAATCGATTCTGATTCTTGTTTGACACATTCTTCTTAAAATGGCTTCTGCACTGCAATCAGACGAACCTTCAACCTTTTCCTTCCTGCTTACATAAATCGCAATCTTTGCTTGGCCCAGAAGGAAATGTAGAATCTGCCAATCCTTTTTTTTATCCCTGCATTTCAAACCAATAATGTACGAATGAGAGAAAGATTCCCTCTAAAAACAGGAAACGGATTGTCGAGTCTCTGACAGTCTAGGAAGTAGTGAAAAACTGTTTCTCTGAGAGAACAGAACAGACGGTTTTCTGACATTTTTGGATTCAAAACTGCAATAAAACTGTTGGAGAGAGAGCGAGAGAGAGAGAGAGAGAGGGAGGGAGAGAGAGAGAGAGAAACATGATCAGAGGATCTGGTCTGAGATCCGCCCGCCACCAAACGAACTTCATTGAGGATTTACTGAGCTTTTACCTCGGAAGAGCTTCAACGAAACAAGAAACAAATGTTTTGTAGTTGTAATCACTGAATATATCAACAGAATATCATCATTTTTACCTCACATAAGATAAAGAATACTTTTTTTTAATCATAAAGATAGCTGATATTTGATGTTGCGTATATTGCCTCTCAAACGGTGGAGGAACTGGATCTGCTGGAAGCAACTGGGCTCTACTATTGCTGGTTGTGCAACTAGACTCCTAGAGTAGGATAGGAGGACGCATCCCTTTCTGGAGTATTGTTCCAATTTTAGTATATGTGGTAAGGTGGGAGGCGATACCAGACCACCCTCAGGAAAAAACTAGACACCAGCTTTGTGGTTGTATCCACAGAAGCGTGGTCCTGTGTCCTTGGGACACTCCGGTAAGGAGAAAAGTAGTGGTATCAGCTGATCTAATGCATCTTATTGGAAGGTTGAGTGCATGTCATAAGAATGAGCTGCATTTGAAGCCCTATCAATACGGTGGGTGCTAGGAGGATATCAGTGCTTGTCACAGCGGCGAGCTAGGAACCCACTGGTGGACACCATCTGTGAAAGAGGCCACCAAGTTGATGAAGGACGCCTTTAAGGGTGGTTTCCTGAATCAGCATTGGGGAAGGAATTTAGGAAGCTACCGAGAAGACTGGAATCAAAGGAGTTTTTGCGAGTCATCCAGCTGCTCTAGAATGGAAAGAAGGGCTGGGTTGATCTGGATGTTGCGTATTGACAGATGATGAAACACTTAGTGATGCTCCTAAAAACCAACAGACACTTCCTTCCACAAGACCGTGGATCAGAATCACCATGACAGTTTAAAGACTTCAGCTTTTGTTGGACCTTCTTCGCCGACAAACGTCACATGGAGGTCTGGACCAGTACCTCCTTGGTGAGTGTATCATTCTGGTTCTTCCCACTTTTACGAATAAGACCCACATACTTGTTTGCTGGATACTGCCATCTAACGGTGACCAGATCTTTATGAATCTGAACAAGAATTATATTACATTCAAGTGAATGCGTTACATTTTTTCCACCTGGCCTGTAAGAAGAAACACAAGAGAGAGGGAGAGAGAGAAACATGATCAGAGGATCAGGTCGTCGAAACACAAGTCGTCTTACATGATGATTCGTTTCAGGCGATGCTCTAAGCAAGGCTAACCATGTCATCCACCCATTACTGAACGCAGCTGTATGAAATTGAAATACTTGCCAAAGCACGAAGCTGCAGTGGGAATACCGTTGCTCTCAGTGTATTTGGTGAACATGTGAACATTTATCACTTCTCACGTAACAGAGATTCTCAGAAATCATTTCACTGAGTCTAGATAGATTTAATCGATGTCGCAGTGGAAACTAGAGCTGATATTGAGTGCAAGGATTTTTGCCTCACATGTAGGTGAACAGATTTTGATCTCCTGAGGAATGACCATATTACATCTCTCGCCACAGCGGGTAATTCAGTTTTCCATGTTTCATAACTATATGAAGTTTTCTACATAACTCACACATGTCAGGCAAATCCCCTGACAGTGAGCAAATAATGTGGAGATGATTTTTTTTTTTTGTTCCTGCTCCTGCTGTTTCAAAGCATGTTTGTGAGTCCAGTGAATTCCCACAACCTACATTTCACATCTGCCTCCTTTAACATCGACAAGAGGAAGAATGATGTGGAGAAAAAAAAGGGTGATCTTGCTCTCTTTTCAGTTCATATGTTATGATCTGTCGACATCAGATCCCATGTTCTGTAAATTCTCTGTCGTGAATATAGAACAGGATTATATGTCTGCATAATCTGTGTGTGTGTGTGTGTGTGTGTGTGTGTGTGTGTGTGTGTGTGTGTGTGTGTGTGTGTGTGTGTGTGTGTGTGTGTGTGTGTGTGTGTGTGTGTGTGTGTGTGTGTGTGTGTGTGTGTGTGTGTGTCTGTGTGTGTGTGCCACTGTGTCATCAGGTCGTGTTGTATGTGATTACTCCACATATGCTGTCTCCAGTCTGTCCCTGTTCATTAAGCCCTTTTAGGCTTTTGATTCAGATTTAGACAAACATGGACAGTCTTTTTTTTTTTTTTTTTTATGGTTCAAAATACTCGACTCCATCTGCTAAACAGATAAAATTTATAATGTGACTGGGATTCATGTTGAAGAACCAACTTTAAAGGTTCACTTAGCTTTTCATTAAAAAAAAAACCCACAATGATGAGAAACATTCCTTTTCCTGACTAAACAGAAAATTATATCTCTGTAGCACTAACATTAGCCACCATCTAACAGCACCTGTACTGCTAAGGAAATTGTTGTGTTTTAGGAACCTTCAGGTGGTTGTTATTTCTGATTATCCCATTGGATGGGAGGCAATGTACTTCCTGGACAGGCCACCAGCTCATCTCACCCAGCTGAGAACCCAGGTCTTAGGAGAAAGGGCCCAGATTTGGATCCAACACAGACCCTTGTTGATGTAAAGTGATCATGCTAACAATTGCACAGCCATGTAGAATATAGACGTTAGCAGCACAGACTCTTAAAACAGAGATGTGGGTGTATTTATTTCCATATTAATGCCTTGTACAATTTTACTTTCAATTTAGTCTTAATTTGAATTTAGAGACAGCATGAACGATTGGACGGACATTTTCTACTTTTTTATCCTTATGTATTAGTGCTCATTATTCTCCTTTTCCCTCCCCCACAGAGAGAAACTGGGGTTTTTCCATTTTTATTCTAATCCCATCCCTCCCTGCCTCCACAAAGCATGTCTAATCTCCTCAAGCGACTGCAGGAGCAGGTTTCTGTTAAAATTAGGTTTAGGAAACAATGCTGCGGACTATCGACTACAAATGTTATTTACTCATTTCTGCCAACCAGATCACCGACCTCATGTAACCTCTTGTGTCAAGGATCAAGTCTGGTTTACCGTGGGACGGGAAAAGGATCACACACATGGGAGCGTCTGGAATTGCGGATGAGTTCTGCAAAATATAAAGAAAATAACTTGTCAGTAGAACAAAGGGGGGCTGTGGCGAGAGTACAGATTCTTGCAAAATAACATAATTATTTCCAAATTATCAACTATTCCTTCTAATATGTAAAAACAATTAATCTGACTGCTAGTTATTGACAGCAATGTTCATAAAAATGTACCAAAAGAGGTGCATCAAAGTGAAATATCATTTCCATTCCAACAAAGCTGAAGTGGGTTTGTTCTCTATCTAGTGAACATTAAACCCACTGGAAATGTAATCTTCCTTCTTTTCTGAATCTGTGGGATCTCTTGTATTGAAATGCAACACGTACAGATACAGATACATTCCTTTTGCACACACAGCTGTAAGAACGAAGCCATTTAAACTTCTGGCTCAGGTTTTGAAGACATTATATAGCCGGTCCGAGTCCATCCTATCCAGTTCACGGTGGAGGAACAGGAGGAGAGAGTTCTGTTATCTGAGTATGAACACATGATTACCCTTCCCTTTGTCCAGGCACGAGCTGTAAACACACATACACACACACACACACACACACACACACACACACACACATACACAATATGTAGCACTGTTTCTAATGTGATGACGCTTATCTGTCATATTAATGTGAATAAAGGCCCAAGCTGAATAGTCATGTTTGCAGGAAATGAAGATTTATCTACGATGACATCATCATCTCTATGTGACAATACAGGAAGATGAAATGAATCTATTCATATTCTAAAGCAGAGCTGCATTTTATTTGCAGCCAATGAGGTAAGAAAAGGATTATGTTGGAGTAAAAGGGAACCAAACTGACGTGATGTTTCTGATTGCAAATCAATTCACACCCTTCCGCTGCATCTGTGTGGATTGAGCCGTTTTCACCTTTAAACATTTCTGCATTGAGCATCTCTAAGCCATACCAAGTAAAGCACCATATATCGAGGCTACAAAGATTAAAACACTACCACCAAATATAATGAGATCATGTCTTTGTGATGCTTTTACACTGATTTCATTTCACTGACACACTTCCTTTCCCCACCGTGTGAACAGCTTTCCCTGGACACCAGGACAGATGAGATGGACTGATTGGATGAGATTGGATGCCTCTGTTAATAACCAGATTTATTCATCGATTAATTGTCATTTCATGTTAAATTGTGTTTTGTTAAGGTATGAGATGAATTTTGTATCTAAACAGACTCAGATCCTCTTCTATTGGTTGATTCCCCCTGCAAACCCACGGATCCTGATGGGCCCGTCTTTGCGTTTGTGTGACACGCGGGAGCCTACTGTAATAATAAGGTGTGTGTATGTGTGTTTTAGTGTATGTATGTTCTCGTACTTGTGTGGAATGATTGGGAAGACTTCCATATGTGCATTGGTGTATCAGGGTTTTTTCTCAACAGGGGGATTTACTACTTAAGTAACACGACCGCGATTAGGAAGCAAGCCATCTGGTAGTTTGAGAGGGGAACCAAGACACACACACACACACACCACTACACACACACACACACACACATTTAAACAGGTACACACAGACACACGCACACACTCATGCCAGAATGTGATAAATAATTCAAAAACACAAAAAAATGTCCTCCATTGTCTCCCAAGTCACATCAGGCAATCACACAGACCATCTATATGCAGTAACACACATGAATAACACAACCACAGTCTTACACCACACTATGTTTGGATAACTCTGATTTGCTCCAGTCTCCCGCTGACTGCAGGATAAAACAGGTTTTATTCTCTCATGAATATCATACATATTATTTACACACTGGAGATTTATATTCAGATTTCTTTTGTTACACTCTTATATTTTACTGGTGGGGAAAACAAATTCACAACGAGGTTAAAAAAAAAAATCAACTACGTAATGAAAAACTGAAAATTTCTCAACAACATGTTTACACCTCATTAATTCAAACATTTGTTTTGTTCTGCAAAAAAAAAAAAAAACTCCACTGCTGATGTGGACAGCAGGTAGGATTAGCTTGACTGTTAAAAAAGAACATGCAAACTCCTCAGGTGGATTTGAACACAGGCAGCTGCTACCACTGCGCCACCGTGCCACCCCCCATTTTTGTCATATGTGGTTCATTTAATGGTGACATAGTGTGTGCTTATACGAAAAAGGAAAGGCATAGATTTTACTTTCTTTGATTTGTTATTTTGTGGAAGCATTGCCCAATAGATGAGCTCATTCATGACTAATTCATGTGATTCAGTCCCAATAATTGTCCCCTGCAAGAACATGCAACAAAGCAAGAATCTAGAATACTGCGTGGAAGATGGAATAATTATCTTTACTAATGTTAAGGAAATGTAAAATATTTCCATCTAAATTGTGGTAAAATGAGCTTAGGGACAGTTTGTCCTATTTACACACCATTAGTGTGTTCTCTGTGGTATTCTTGAATACATGAACACAACAGAACAACATCTTTATACACCCCTCAGACCGTCTTCATCATACCCACACACACAGACATACACACACACACACGCACACACACACACACACGGACAAAGAGTACATCTGCAGCCATCAGAATGAGTCACTAGCATTATGTCTGCACACAAGAACACACACACACACACACACACACACACACACACACACACACACACACACACTGAAACTAACTCATTGTCAACTATCACCAGGTTAGAAAAGAAAATGTGGAGGCACGAGTGATTCATTTTCATTTACGTCCATATAGGACCTGATGACACACACACACACACACACACACACACACACACACACACACACACACACACACACACACACACACACACACACACACACACACACAGACACACACACAGGAACTGAACACCGAACACAGAACTTTCACCCACACACCATCCTCGTATGATGCACCCTACGTGAGCTTAGATACATCATCGACACCTCCTGTCACGCTGCAAATGTGGTTTAATGTGTAATACACTGGAAGTTGTGAAACAGTGGACCGTCTTAAAAGTCTGTGTTTTATATTGTTGAAAAGTCCAAATCAGTCATTTCAGTCAAGTTCATACAATTTTGTACTAAAGCTGTCATCTCTTACTTTAAATCTTCTTGTGTTGGCTCTTTTGTTTTTTTACTGAACATTTCTGCCTCGGTATTGGATGACTGAACGTTTTGACTGTGTCTTGTTAGCCTTTCTCTCCTGGAACATTTATCCTGCATGTCTATCTTTCTTTGACTATCAGTCTGTCCATCACTCCTGGTGCGTTATGCTTCTGTTATTTTGCATCTTTTATAAAAATTCTCCTCGTGTCTTTTTTTCTTTTTTGGCTTTTGCCTTGCTCACTTTCTTACATTTATTCTGCACCTTATCAGCCTCACTTTACCTTGTCTTCCCCATTTAATGGACTTACAGAACAACTACACTCATCTGTTCCTATTAGCTACTAGGAATGTGACAGAATTCTCCACTTGAGTTATAAAATGTCACAAAGGTGCTGACCACCTTTGTGCAATACATAGTTTACCTTTCTAAATTGCAGAACACTCCAAAAAAATTACAAGAAAAAAATTCTGAATTTGGGGAGAAAGTGGATTAATTATGCTGAAATAATTTACCCACTATTCTAAAAAATTTACTTGTCAAGAAGGTTATGAGCACAACTGGTAAAAAAAAAAATAGAGGTAGTACAGTATTTCAGTTTTTAAGACTCTGATGTCTCACTAGGAAGGATTTTTGAAGCATTATGAATACAGTTACAGCTTCTATCCTTCATGATTTCAATGCTCAGTGCTTCTAATTAAAAAGAATGTCTGAATCATATGTCAGAAATGTATCTGAGTTCTGTTTCAGGGTCAGTCTTTGCTTCAAGTGTTTTTCCCTTCACATCTCCTTGTCTCCTGGCGCTTTGTCTAAGGCCTGACACACACACACACACACACACACACACACACACACACACACACACACACACACACACACACGCACACACACGCACACACCCAAACAAATGTCGGAAAATTTATAAATGCCAAAATGAACAAGTGTGCGTATGCATCCAGCCACAGAGATTCCTTTAGTGTTTGTTCGAGGCTTGAACACACACACACACACACATACACACACACACACACACACACACACATGATTTGACTTGCAGTCTTTTTTGCGTCATTCCGGTTCACTGGTTTTCAATCAGAGACGAGAACAGAGGACAGAGGATCCTGGAGGCAGACAGGGTTATTATTTCAATCAGTGGACAATTGGGTGAAATCTCCAGGTTCACACAATGACACATGAGCAATTAAGTGGAGCAGGTCAACAATCAGACCCCCCCACACACACACACACAGAAACACCCTTCTTAACTAGAGAACCTGAGCTCTCTAAAATCAATTAAAACAAATTTCTGCTTCGTTTCTGTCCGTTACAAATACACTAGTTTACAGCATGATATTACAAATACGCTCTTACTGAAACAGACACACATACACACACATGCGTGTGTGTGTGTGTGTGTGTGTGCGTGTGTGTGTGTGTGTGTGTGTGTGTGTGTGTGTGTGTGTGTGTGTGTGTGTGTGTGTGTGTGTAAAGTGTTTATAGTCTTAACACCCTCAATGTTTCTCTCCCACAGAGTCCTCTGTGGGGTATTTTTTAATGGTGGACACCACTGAGAGCCAGGGAACTCAGGTGTTCTGACACCCTGATGGAGTTCACCGCTGTCTCTGCTCTTATCTGGAGGGTAAAGCTAAAGCACGAGTTCCAGTGGGAATTGTTGTAAAAGCTTGATTACGGTTTGAAAAACATGTCCAGTAATATCTTTTTAAGGGACGGACTTTGTTGTTCTACTGATTTCTTAATCCTGCTTTTCTCCCCAGGTTGAATTCTAGTGATTAGAAAACCAATAAGACTGAATGAATATGAAATTTTAATCTATTTTCTCTTGTGTGTAAATAAACACAAACAGTTCCACGGAAGATGAGCATGATCTGCTGGGTTAATGATTCAACCCTGACTGAATAACAACACTTTCCGGCTGGTAAATTCTTTCATTGCTACCAGTGTCATTTGATTTTCACACTGTGAACCGAGTGAAACTGAAAATAATACTGATGGCTCACATGACACCGCAGATGACCTACTTCTGTGACTTGACCTTTTAAATACCTGGAACTAACCACCAGTCAGCTAGAGCTGACAAAGCCCCCTGGATGAGAGGTGAAACATCCTCAAGCCTTAAATCGGAGTCCAGTTGTGTCGCAGTCAGCCTATGAGGAACATCCAAAGTCCTTGTTTATTGCAGACGACACAGCCTTTCCAAATTGTTCCTTTCCCAGGACAACGTTTCTTAGAAGGAGCCACAGAGAAAGGGGAAGAACACGAACACAAGATGACCACACCTGATTTGATTTCATGGCAGGTCTTGCTGCGAATAGGCTACTTGAAGAAAGAATGATGTAAGAAAAGCAAACCCATTAATTTGTTGTGCACTGGTGGCTTCATGCCAGTTTAATTTTTCACTGCACTGCTGACGATAAATGAAAGGAAACGGTTTATCCAAAGGGATTTGGAGGCGACACCAGAGGAAAAAATGAAATATTTGAATAATCCTCTACCTCTTTCTTCTCTTTCTCATTCATATTTTACATACTGCTTGCAAGATATCTTTTAAGTTTAATTTCTTACTGATATCTGTAAATAGGGTATAAGTCCTGGAGTACCGACCTCAGATCTCCCCAACCACATATCCACCTCTTTCCTGTTCTTATCTGCCCCCTTAAGTTTTTTTCTTTTCTCCCTACCTTGAGCTTTCTGACCTTCCTCAAAATCCGTCCACAATTAATTATCATTTTCATACCCAAATCACTCCATCCCTTTTTTACATTCTTCTTTTTTTCCCCCCGAATTTCCTTTTTAATAGAGCTTCTTTAGAGGGCATGAAAAGCTATAGATGTCAAGTCAGATTGTCCAGCGGTGCTGATTTAAATGTACAAAGATTCTGATAAATTTAAATTGTTTGGTTCCATCAATCTGCTGCTTCTGTCACAGAATCATACAAAGATGTGGTGCGAGAAACCTTCAGGTATAGAAACAAGATTCAGTCTAAATTCAGCTGTAATCATCTCAGAGGGAATGAAATGCATGACAGGAAATCAAGACAGAGGTAAAAAAAGAAAAAGAAAAAGTAATCTCAGCACATGGATTTGTTTGAAGTGGCTGCCAGATGGCCTGAATAGTATTTATTGGCGACGCTAGACTCGTATCATCCCTTTTTAAATCGAAAGTGTAATTTATGTGTCTTTTTCATGTTTGTTCTGACAATTGATATGAATGTAAAGGGTTTATAGATAGGATTAGAGAGGATGAGTGACAGGATGCTGGAGAATGTGCTTTCATGCATTTAGTCCTTATGCAAACAGTTATTTTTTCTGACTGTAACCACTTCGTTCTAGTTCGTAAAATGTAAAAAGGACCTGTAGGATCTAAGTATTTTACAAATCTAGTTTTCGAAACTCACGTCTTCACTGAAAGAGAGTTTTTCTGTTGGATCAGATTCTTTTTTTTAACACTGTAGCTGACATCTGAGCAAACAGGATTGACTTATGTTGAGCCTCCTTTAAAAGTTCCATATGGGTCTCCGAGGAAAAAAGTGAGCGGAGCAGTCTGTCCAATGACAGATACAGTAGCTATAATGTCATGTTGGGAGCAAAGCAGTGTTGTCCTGAGGGAATGTATATGCTCACATTCCCTGAACATGTACGGTCATAGAACAAACCCATTTAAACCAGTCTGCCCTACAAAGACAAAGTGTAGTAAGTGAATAAATAGCAAAAGGATAAACATATACATTTCTTTTGTGTTTTTCTTTCTCAGATCATCAAAAAAATTTATAGAAACCTCAGTATTTCCAGACACTAACCATCAAACAATCTGTATTAAACACATAAACATAAATAACCCGTAAATAATGCAGATACTGCACTTTGAACAAAACAAGAAACTGGCTTAAGGTTCCATGAATACTTGAACTGGTCTGTTTTATCCATCAGTAATGTTGACTTTATTCTAGCCTTGAACTCTTGTTTATTAGTACTGCTGCTATGTTTCCCAATTGTAAAATGTTTTAGACACTTTTTGGTGTACTTCCCTTCTTGGGCATTGCAAACCCTCACAGAAAAACAAATATCCCGTGGGACAATGGAGCTGCAGTTGAAGTTGGGGGCTCCAGACATACAGGCATCAGGAGGATAAGGAAAAAGACCAACAGAAGCAAGTGGAGTGGATCCCAGCCGGCACTCACCCCACTCTCACACAGGAAGAGCAGTTCTCTCCTGCCTCTTATCAGCCCATCCTATTATAGTTTCCCCACATTAAAGGGATGAAGCGAGCTTAGCAGCACTTAACCTGCCTGTGTAGAGTTGAATTAGATCTGCTAGGAGGAAGATGGACGATTCTGCTGCTCATCCCTTTCACTCTCCAGGGATGTTGTTTACACCCAAAAAAAAAAGGTTTTGAAGACATATTAGGGAAGTTGCTCTAATTCTTTTATCCAGTTTAAAAAGTCAGAAACTACTGAAATTGAGTTGTGAGAATTCATCTTCAGTCAAGTCACTGATTCTTACACAGATTATTTCCAATGACTGCAGTGATCCCTTCACTTTAACAGCTTTCAATTTCATCTTTAAATTTAGAGATGAAGACTGTTATCCAAACCACACTGACTCCATTCAAATCCTGTGTGTTGACAGATTCTGGATGTCAGCTGGTCGGGCATTCTTCCCACCGATGCACCCAGCCCTGGAACCCTCCCCAGGATTATGTGCATTGAGCCTGATGTTGCACTCCCTGAATTCAAATACGACTGTCGAACCAAAGGCAGCTCTAACGCCACAATTGTGGAAGGTCAACGCGCCAATAAAGATAAGGCAACCCTATTTGGAAGAGGAGATACACCTGATGCGGTGGTGCCGAGGTCAGGCAGCATATTACTACCCTCGTATTTATCTGTAGCATTCACCTTTAGTTTTCCATTCAGGGAATATAAAGCTAAACAGCCTTTGTGATACAATTTGTACTCCTGCCATTTTAAATACCGTTTACTTCTTTGTGTGTGTCGTGAATGTCAATACATTTTGCTTGTTTTGTATTTTTTTAAATCTGGTGTTCTTCGTGTCTGGCTTCAATTATTTCTTGTACATCCAGTGTGGGATGCCTCCAGGTCTGATTGGAAAAGGTCGATTATCTGATTGTCCTCCAAGCCCCAAGTGACTCCCTTCACAACACAACATTTTACTGAACCTAATTAAGGATGAAGCCATGAAGCACCAGCATGGAGTCGTTCTAACAGGTCAGAGATAAAGGCCTGCCTAACGCTAGTTATGTTAAATTAATCATAATAAATAATAAATAAATAATATGGTGACAGCAGCAGCCTCCCTCCCTCACCTTTCTTCACCTCCTTGATCACTAACAAGTTTCTTGTTTTCTGAAGGCATGATATGAAAAAGCCACCAAAGGTGATGATCGCTTAGCTAGGGCCCCCTCTTCTGGTAATCTAATGCAATATTTATAGTCTTATAGCCTAGTTTATTAAATCTGATGCTTCACATTTCTCATCACCCAATAATGTGGAAATTTCAGAATGAGAGTCAATAAAAAGATTCTGGTGCAGAGGAGAGACGATCTTAGAAGTCACTCTCACCATTCGAGGAGGAAGGACCGATTTCCACTGAAGGTCTCTGCTGTCATCCAGTCATTCGTAAGTCATAATACATCGTATATTCCCATTCGTTCTAATCCTATCAGAGGTGAGTCCATAACTCTTCATTCTCTTGGCAGGGATTTTGTTCCAAAGCAGACTTCAAGAATATCTTTTAATAATCACTTCTGGATAAACATGGCCACGGATGGATAGAACTTATTAGAAGCGATGTTTTTGATTTTAATCTAATCAGTGAAACAATCCTTCAAGAGAAAATCTGAATAACAATCCCCAGGAGAACTGGCCCTTTTAATAACAGTAAAAACAGTTCAGAAACAATTGTGGTTTTTAGCCAAAGCAAGCATGTACAGTAGAAGGCTGGTAAAAGTACATTACAATCTGCAAATACAAGTGAATATAACAACAAAATCCATGTGATTAAATAAAAAATATCCGAGACTCACTCGCTCCTGTGTTCAAAGTCAAATATGTGAAGCAGCAACTCTTGATGATACAAGGTCAACATGGAGGAACTACTGGATTAAATCAAACACAGTGGTCCTCACATCAACAGTCAGCTGTATGCGCAGCTTAAGAGGAAACAATTCAGCACGAAAAGCTGTTTCCACACAAAATAGATGGATTCCATTGTAAAATTTCAAGTTTCGTTTCTAAGCTGAAATGGCCGGAGGTTGCTTGTGCAAAATGGAAAAAAAGGGAAGAAACTATTTGGGGGTTGGGTGTAAAAGCCATGTAGGGGGCAGCCTTATTTCCAGTGGCTCGTGCTCTGTATTGAATTTTGTCTACTTTTAATGCAGCTACCATTCTCTCAAAAACCATAAGTGAGTAATTGAGAGAAAAGCCACCTTCAAGTATATTTAATAACCATGGAGATGGCTCTGTAGCTGCCTGGACGGTCCCTAAACAACGACAGGGCTAAATAATGATCCAGTAAAACAAATGGACACCAGGCTGGGAATCGGACGCAGCCTCAAAGGGGGCTGAGAAAGGGTCCAGTCGCATTTTTCTGAACATACAATTAAGAAGATTTAATTCCCAACATTATTTTTGATGTGAATCAGTTTCCAGCAAAAAGTAAGAAATTTTTTAAACCCCAGATTTGTTTTTTAACAAACGGCACATTTAAATGAAAACACCTGAAAAAAAATACTTCAAGCCAAAATGTGCCATTAGCCTGTGTGATCCCAGGCCTCTCCAACCTGCTAGGCGGCCAGGAAGAATAAGTGATAAGTACATTCAGTCATATTCTAGACTCTTCAATGGATAGGCCTCCAACCGTGCAAAAAATCTGTAGTTCAGGAGGATGTAGCCAACTCAAATTTTCAAGTCTAAAATGAATGGTTGGTCCAACAAAAATCACATCCTGGCTTTACTGACTTTAATGTTAGAAATCAGGCTTATAATTGTGAGAATGACACTGCTGTAAATTTAAAGTTACAACAGTGAAAAATGTCATTCAGGTTAAAATCGCCACACAGAGGTAAGGCCACTCCGTTTGGGATAGATGGTCCATCCCATCAGTCCAGGCTGGTCAGATACCTGGGTCCATGTTAGAGCTCCCTTGTTTCCCAAAAGGTGGCTGTCTGGCCATTTTGGTTGAATCCACTGGGGATGGTAAATGTAGAACCTTAAACAACCTGATGGATATAGTCCAGCATTTTTTTTTGTGGGTCAGTAGGGGGGCCACATCAGTAGTTCATTGCAAGTTTGCAAGGAGAAGAAAAAAAATGGTAAGCTTCAGACAGAACTCCAAAGTCACAAGAAGTCCAAGTGTCCCAGTTTACCCTGCTACCAGGTTGGCAGTTTGGACTCCCTGAAACATGTAGTGTTAGCTTATGTAACAGGCTCTCAGGGAAACAAGTTGTCTGACAAGATCGGGACAGAATGTGTTGAGTAACTCGGTCAGCAGCAAGTGAGGAAAGGCGACTGTACTTCAGTCATTCAATCGTTGATGCGGCAATCGCAAAGCTCTTTGTAGATTCTCTTGCGGATGCGAGGCATGTCATCCTGACTGAACAGAAGAGGCTGCTTCAGAGACAGACAGCGGCAGTACTGATGGAGAAAGACAAAACAGTGAGGTATGATTACGTGCTACCACAGCTTGGTTACCAAATTAGATGTTGACAATGACAGAAAAATCTCTCCAGTGTCTTTCGTCTCCTTAGAGACCTGAGTGAAGATCAATTTTATGTCAAATCCTGAGGAGAGTCAGACACTGGAGGCACAGCTCTGCTTCATTTTTTTATGTCTAGGAAAAGATAGATGAAACACATCAACGGGGCAAGATGGGACAGAGGATGAGGAAACCAATAAAAGGAAAGGATCGTGAACCGAGGAGAGGAAGGTGGCAGCAGAAATGGGAAAAGAATAGCGTCTCACCTCGAGCACGAAAACCCCACAGTCGCTGTCGTTTTTCTGCTGAGGAATTCCCTGAGGGGTCAGCAAGTCAGAATCAGACAGAGACAAACTCTGTATGAATGTATTTAACAAACATACTTGTCAATTTACAGCATGAGGATCACAGCCAGGTTCACCTTAATGATGGCTGTCTTCCAGCCTTTCTGGAAAGCAGTTTGTTTCTTCTCTCTGGCCTCAGACAGAAGGTATTTCAAAATGTTCTAGAGAGCAAAAACATGGAAAATAAAGACACGTTTATGTGAAAATCAAGCACAAACTTTGTTCCAGCAGCAGCAGTCGCAGCAGACCATCTTGCCTCATTTGTGCTTCTTGTTCATAAAGTACAAAAATAAAAAATACATTTGAAACAGTGAACTGTGACCCAAAGATGCAGCCGTGGACAGAGGTACTCACGTCTGTGGTGTGTCTGAAGACAATGCCCTGGCTATCATAGTAACTGATGGTTTTGGTTGCCATGGTGACCGTGATGAGAGACCAGTGGATTTCTAAATGGATTGGAATTAGCAACAGCCACTTGGAGAACAGGTCAACCTGGAATAATCCCCAACAATTAGATATCCGACAGACAAACCGACGCATGCTTTCAGCCGAGCTCGACTGGTCACTTAATTAAATTAATTAAATTATGCATGACATTGGAATTCCACTCCACAAACAGGGTAATTATCATTGCTATTATTTTTTGGCTTTCATTTTTAATGCATTTTGAAGCTTTATAAACTCATCTTAGACAAATAGAATTCACTTAACATGAAATATTTTGCTTTATTTAGTCAGTAGAGTGAATTAGGGAGATTCAACACCAAACATGTTCTTTTGCTCCAAACCAAAGGGAAATAAAATACTGTTATTAAACTGCTTATTGCCTGCATGTAGTGAATAATTACTGGCAGACTTGGAACAAAGACAAGGTGTTTTCATTATTACAGATACATTTAGTGGCAATGAAATGACAAAGCAAGCAGGAGAGAATATTTATCTTGTAATATATGCTGCAAATGAACCAACCAGTCCAAAAAATTAAGACAATTAAATCTAGTTTTCTGCAGCGACTGATTTCTGTCAATCTGTGAAGCCAGGAAGCAAATTAAAACCTGGAAATAAATGCAGAACTGAAGAATTAGAGTTCGGCTAAAAGCAGCTCCCTGAAAATAACAAGAAAAGAAAGAAACTCAAAACGGTTCTAACTCTCCTTACTTTTTTAGTCCATCTCTTCACACCTTCATAACCCTTGGCAACCAGCTGCTTATGGAAGAAGCTGTTGAAAAAATGAACCTGACAGAGAAACAATAAAATACAGACAAATATAATTTGTGTATCAGTTACATGAAACCATTAACAATATGTAAGCAACTCAGAGACCTTCTTGTCTTAAAAGTATCTTGTATCCATTTATGCCATCAAAATGATTTACCTTATGTTGTGTGGCCTCCATGAGGAGTTCTCCATACATGTTGATAATCTGACAAAGACATGCATTTTAGAACTAAAAAAGTAAATGTGGGATTTCTTTTTGTTATTGATGGATTCTACTTTTATGGTGATTTTGTGTTAGAAGAATGGACAGAATGAGAAGTGACGGTTATCTCTTCACTTGTCTTTACCTGGTCATTGAGCCAGTTCTGTTCCTCCAGCGTACCCAGGTCCTCCAGACTCAGGTTGTGTTTGTTGTACGTTAACATAAAACCTGCAATAGGAGCGGAGGCCAGCCCCGCCCGATAGCGTATCATCTCTCTTTTGATGTCCAGACCCCTAAAACAAAACACCAGGACATTCCTGTACGTGGTTCTATATGTAACTCATTCTCTTCAATGTTAATAATTTGAATAATGTGAAAAACAGAGGCTTAGACACAGAAAAAGATTCAGCCAGATTGTGTTTTGTATTCATGTGAATGAACTAACCTGATGCTGAGGTCAAAGTCACCCATCTTTTTGAGGTATTCCAGGACATCAGTCTCACTGAGAGGTATGAAGCTGCCGTACTTCATGTAGAAACTCTCCAGAAAGTCTGGAACAGATGAAGATAATTACAGTACGTCTGGGCTGCAGTGAGAACAGGTGAGCATGCCCTTTGACCTTAAAAAGGCCAGTCAGAATAAGTGGCAACACTGAACAACTTGATCATAGGGCTGTGCATTGCCATCAAACAGATTTCAACATGGGTAAACTGTGTAAACTGAGAGCTGCAAATGTTTCAGCCTCTAAAATGTTAATGCTATCCACTTCAATGATCATGGCTACACATTTAAATACAATGAAGGTTCATGCATCCACGTTTAGTAGACCCCTCAGGGTCAAAGACACATGTTTTACGAGTCATATGATAGAAGCTGAAGCTCCTCAATTACTTTCTGTGTAAAAAGATCAATGATTTACCAGCTTTGTTTCAACTAACTGGCATGTCGATAATTATTTTCATGTAGGTGAATACATTCATTCGGTGGTCTTACCATGGATCAACTCTATGAGCTGCAACAGGATTTCTTCCTCATCTGGCACTTCTACATCTGTCGCTCCTTCCCCTCTCAACGACTCTCCTTCGATCTCCTCCTCCCATGTTTGAGGCTGACAGTACAGTCTGTGGTCTCTTAAAGCCCAGAGGTGCTCCATGTTGGATATTGTAATAGGGCCTTGGTATTCAGGAACAACTGTAGCAGAATGATAAGGATCCACCTCCATAAGTGCAGAGCAGTGCTCGCCATTTGTTGGCGAGTTGAGGTCTCCATTGGAAAGGGTTGTTGGTGCAGACATGGAGTCTGTTTGGTCGGGACTCTGGTCCACCTGCATGTCAGAGTCAAGGTCCTGGGGAGATCCTGACACTGACGCCAGATTTAAATGCTGTGAGACAGAGAGCAGTTTGTTTTCCATTTCACATATGATCACAACATCTTCCTTAACCTCCTCTCTAGGTTCCGTGTCAGAAAGGTCTACAGTGACTCCATTTCCAAATGAAAACTTAACTGAGCTGGGATCATGGTCCATCTCTGCCTCTTTGTTTGGCCCATGCTTTTGCACAAACACATTTTGAGGTAGAGCATACATTTTAGAATTAATAACACCACCTAAACCTCCATCTTCCATTTTTGATGTAAATGTGGCTCCCACCTTCACACACCCTCCTCTCCCTCTAACTATCGGGGATCCCCTGCCCAGCATTCTTGACGATTCCATCGACTCTTCCCTGCCATCGCCATCATTTTTTCCACCTGCATCAGTAACACCTGATCTTTCTATCAATATGTCCCCCTTTTTCTGTGGTTCTCCGGTTTCTGGACCAGCATGATTTGTTATTAGCCCATCCGGCATAAAAACTGGTACAGGGGGGTCCACAGGTGTTTGTGATTGGATGTCAATATTTTTATCATCTTCATCCTCAGTTTCCTCCAATGTCTCCTGGTTCAAGTCAAAGTCCATATCTGTCAGCTGTCCACACAGTGTTCTTCTAGGGGTGTCCCACGGGTCACTATTACTCCCCCTCCCTTTTCCTCTCCCCTTCCCTCTACCCCTACCTCTGCCAGAAGTCTTGCCATCGTGCCCTGCACTGTTGGGAGAACAGCAGTCACAAGCCTTGGGAGTCCTCTTCCTGCCTGACGTACGGCCATTGACCGGGCTCTGAGCAGGAGTCAGCGCTGGCGAATATGACCAGGATGATGCTGGGCAGGAGTCAGTAGCTACTGCTTCTGCTAGGGTTACAACAGGTGGGTCTGCATCAGCAGGAGTAGGAGTATGAGGCTGAGTCAAGTCTGAGTCGGATGTAAACTCTGTGGTGAAGAATTTGGCAGGCGTCTGGGTTAGGTCCTGATCTGTAGTATTTCCTGGAGGGGGAACCAGTGGAGCTGCTTGCAGAGGAGGTGCTGTAGCTGGAACAGTTAAATGAGGTGATGCCGATGGTGTTGTTTTCATTGGGGATGAAGAGCCGCTGTGAACCATGACGTCCTCCTTTGGCTCTTCAACCCCATCCCACACACCACCTCTCCTGCACACCTGTCCTCTCCTCCCTTTCAGTCAGATTGTGTTTGTCGTGGTTGGTCCTTTCCTCGGTTTATATCCTAATACTTTTCAAATATTCATCCGGGAAGAGCTTTTTTGCTCGGTAGAAAAGAAATTGTTCTCAAGCCTTTCCCACCACAGAGTTAACAAGACAGGTAACTGAGTGTTCTTCAGTGATGGGCAGTCTCTTTATGAAACAGACATACCACCATGGTCTCCTAATAAGATAAAGTGGAAAAATGGGAAGAGGGAATAAGAACAACAGTTAAAAGAATGTTAGCAAGTACCTCTCAATTAGCTATATACAGTAATCAAAAATAAACACACAACAGACCTAGATGTTTTTGTTAAGCAGTTTGAAAGGAATAAATGAATAGTTTTTCCAGATGATACTTCATAAGAGTTTTACAGAATCAGTAACACGGTGGCAAAAGCACTGGATTGATTTCAGTTCTGTGCTGTGTATTACTTCTTTTAGGACAGCTTCATGTGTTCAAATGTATTTGATTTCAAATGTCAGCAGATACTCCCTGCCAATTATGACAAGATGACTTGATCCTATTGTCTCCTCCTTGTAATACTAAATTGTGTGGTAAGTAAACACAAAAACAACCTGAATAAATACATTATGATTTGAAATGATCACTTATTTACTAAGATAAACATTTTATACAGTACTTGGCGCAAGTTGACCCAAAACTTACACCAGTCTTTAATGTTCTTCTGTGTTCACGGTGGAAAATGGGGTAATGAGCATAGACCTTTAGTGAGGTCAAGGAGGCCAGCAGTACACTGGACATTTCATTTAGATAACCTGTAACTTAATGAAGGAGCATTGTTCCTACTCTTGGAGGAATTTTTGGCAAGTAAACCGCTTGTGGGGAGTTTCAGTGTTATTCCTCTTCTTTCCCAGGTCTGGTTGGTATTTGGTAACTTCATGGGTTAAGAAAATGTACTTATCATGTACTTATCACGCATTTTGTGTTTGTTACAGTTCTGTTAATCTTCTGATACGCCACACCGATTTTAGTGAGAGACATTCAAAAATAAGAGGAAGTCTGGAAAGGTTCCAATATTATTTTTTTTCATGGCACTTAAAATGAAATGACGTGAAATTCCTTCTATTCTATTAAAGAAGCGTTCCATCGATTACGACTTAGCATTTTCATCAAAACACTATTCACTGCTTTAGCTTACCCGTAGCCAAACGTGCATCATTAGCGAAGACAAAATCAAGTGCTGTCATTTTGTCAATTCCAATTAAATAATGGCTCACGTTTTCAAAGGGTTATTTCCTTCAGAAAGGAAACAGTTAGCTGCGTTAGCAACATAGCCGTGGTATTTAATGATTGTTGAGCAGCAAATATTTAATGTAGGTAGATGAACTAGTCATTAGCTCTTATGCGACACATAGCATCCATCAGAGTGTTTGCTAGAATTCCGATAAGTAATTGATTTCTGACGATAAATCAACAAGCGGATAGCTTCGAATGTCTAACACTTGGCACTCGGTAAACGGGGCATGTCCACTTTGCAATGAGAAACACTTACCATTACACAATTCAAGTTGGTCTAACGTCACATTTTACAAACTTCTGCATTAGTTCATTATTTGTTTTGTGGCTAGTAAAGTTAGCTAGAAGCAGTCAAAACAAAAACGAAAACACAAACGCAACTACTACCCTCATCCCTTCTTTTCCAGGAAGTGGGAGGCGTTCAAGGGCAAAATAGTCTGCGAAATTATTAGCTGGGTTTTCATAGAGGAGAAACCACTAAAGGTGGAAAAGCAAGAGGAAATATTACGCACTACCTTGTCAACGAATTATAGTCCACCACGATATGAAGAATCAAAAATTCAAGTTGTCGACGCTTATTGATGACGTCACTTCGTCGCGCTCAGCTTCAGTTGCGTGTGGATATTTCATTCAGCGCTGTTTGTGTGTAGATATATAGATTAAAAATTGCATATCTATATATATATATATATACTGTATATATAGATGTATTGGTATTCACTACTTCTAAAAATGTCATCCATAATATCATAGAAAATGTGATGATTAATCATGAGCGTCATTGTTATCAATTTACCACCAAATCACGGACACATGATTTACAATATTTTGATCACCTTTAATTACAAAAACAAACTAAGACAGGAAAACAATAAATAAAACCACCAGTCAAAAAGTAAAAGAAATTAAGTACAAAAATATCAACAGTAAAAAAAAACCAAATAGGTTACATAGGGAGAATATAAACTTAGTCATTTCTAGAGTTTCCAAAATTTTTAAGGTAACGTCATGACTTACCAATACAGTGAAATAAATGCATCTACCATCTACCAGGAGTAGCTGAATCATTAAGTTGTCACATGGCATTGTTTAGTAAAATGGGTGAAGCACAGTAAAAATAAATGTCACGTGGTGTTAAAGAAAGATTTAAGTGAACAATTAACTTTTTTTAAAAAATATGTCAACAAAATATTACAATATATTTGAGCATACTTGTAGCATTCAACACAACCAACTCAAACCCGAATAATAATGCAGCAGATATCGCATTAAAACAAAAATAGTCAGTCTGTTACTATACATTTCTATTTGTACATAAGGTCAGTCAGTGCTATAATATTCTCTATTGCAGCTGTGGCTACATACATAGTTTACCATCACCAACTATGAATGAGGAATGAATGAATAATGGATCCAATGTAAGCGACTTTGAGTGTGTCCAGAAAAGCGCTATATAAATCTAATCTATTATTATTATTAATATTATTATTATCATCAGAAACACGTAAATTAAAAATTCCTGCAAGTATAATTTGGATCCAATAATGTGAGATGATTCGAAATGATCTTTTTAGTTTCATCTAAACACCAAATATTTCCAGATGCAACCATACAAGCAGCCTTTTTTCACATATATGTCTTGCAATATTGTGGCAGTAATGCCCTAATGAAGTATTTAAAATGTTGGAGTTCAAATAAAAAAAATACAGAATATATTTCATTAATAAACTGAGCGTAAAAATAGGTACTTAGCATTATTTTGAAAGGTACCATATACAAGTAAAGTTATTTATAGTATATGCCTTAGGAAATATACCTTAACCTTTGGATCATTTAACAGAGTAATCTTTTATTTTCATTTTACAGCTTTGGTCACGTGTTCTGTGCTCGAACAGCAATGAAACACATAACACATGTTGCATGTTTGAGGACAGTGGAGAAGTGGATATTGGTCAAGTAGACTGCAGTTCAGCCAACAGTGGTGACAGCGGTGGACCTCAGGCCTGGAAGAGAATGGTAAGATTAAATGGACAAATAAATGAAAAGTATTTTCCTATCAAAATAAAATACATATGCTTTAAAAGTACAGTGTGTTACAAGCAAAAGGACATTACCTATCGAAGTGAGGCGTTGATCGCTGGAGTGTGTATTGTCTTGGAGACCACAGTACCATTACCTCCCCCTGCTGTTAGCACCTGGAGCTGCAGTTGGTACACACTTGAAGCCTGAAGACCATGAACTGACACTGATCGCTGAGACTGTGGGGGGTGAAGCATGGTAAATTTCAATATGTTTACTCAATTTGAGAAAGAGAAGAGATGACCAGATGACATGTTAAAGGATGAGGATGGTGACATGATAATCATTCTCTTAAACAATCTGATTTGGTTGATCAATTTGGTGCAAATAGCTGCACCAAATTGTAGAACTTCATGTAACTTCACCAGTTTTAAATATGACTGTGTAGGGGGTAGTCTGTCATAGCCCTGTAAGGTATGAGCCCTGTAAGGTATGGTTTTACATCTATGAATCTGATCTTGCATGAGGTTTGATCAACCATGATGACACACACAGAAGTCTCATATTTCAAGAACAATGCCTTCATTGTTTTGTCCCCCAGTGCCTCACCGGTGCGATTGTCTGCGTCTGGGAGATAAGTGTGTCTTCCAGCCCTTCTGATGTTGCTGTAACTCCTGATTGGAGCGTCCAGGTGAACTGGAACCCTTCCACAGCCGCTGGGCCCAGTGCATGCTGGGACATCTTCCAGCGCAGGGTCATGAACAGGGTTCCATTGACTTGTTGAAAGTCCGCAGTCAACCGTTCAGGACGCAGTACCACCTTCCTGCCTGACAGGAGGTGCTCTGACACAAACAAAAGACAAAGCAGTTTCCTCATTCATGATGCCTAAAAGTGTTTTTTATATGATAAATTGTAACACTTAATCCCACTTTGAATTTGTAAATTATCTGGAATGATATTAGCAAGGAATCTGGTTAGCTATTATAGCAAAAGTACAGGAATCTTGTGATGTTCTGACCATTTCCAAAAGATGACCATAAATGCTGATGTGTGCGTGTGCGTGTGTGTGTGTGTGTGTGTGTGTGTGTGTGTGTGTGTGTGTGCGTGTGTGTGCATGTGTCTTTAGTTACTCTTACCATCAGAGTTGCAGGGTAAAGCTTTACCTCCTCTGACCCTGATGGAGGAACATGTCGGGGTCGTAACCCAAGCAACTGCCTCTGACCCCAGGTCAGCCTTCATTGCCACAACAACTTGGTACTTACAGGCAAACAGCAGGCCTGTGATGGTGTAGTGGGTGCCCTGTGGAGAGAGAATAAGTCAAGTTAGGGTCAAAAAGAAAGATTAGCATGTAAAATGTAGACAGCTGCTTGTTAAAACTGATGTATTATAAGGTTCCTTAAAATATACATATTACCTCTTTTTTTGTTTGGGAACCTGCATAATAAAAGCAGCTCATTAGCGTCATGTTAAAATAAACAGCAGAGTTTTGAAGCAGCACTTGGCAGATTGTGACAAATGATTTAACAGTAAAAAAAAAAACACAACTCTGAACTTTAATGAAAGAAATCAAACTCTGTGACCTCCACCCACTGGGACGATAGTGGGAAAAGACCTAACAATGGTGAGTACAGTTATTTTCTTGGTGACATTTTGTTGGCAAATATCAAGCACACAGAATAAACTTAAGTTCAACAGTTAATTTATTAAAACAGCTGCTTTTTTTATTGCTTTTTCAGGTCATGATATGAATTTGAAATTGCAGCATTTTTAGAGAAAATGTTTCTAATGTGTATTTTAGGTAGATTCTGGTTGTTATTGTTATTTATGATGTCATATTTAATGGTTTGCACAGCTTGCTGGGACCATTCTGCAAATAATTTTCTTATAGATAACTCAAACCATCACACACACACAGACACACACACAAACACACACACACACACACACACACACACACACACACACACACACACACACACACACACACACACAGAAGGTTTTGTTTTCTCCTCGTATTAAGTCATAATAAGACAATGGGGGTTAGCTGTGTGTTTTTCACTTAGCGTATCCTTTTGGTTCGGATTTCTATTGTGTTGTGTTCAACGCCTGCAGCCCTGAACTTTGTTTTTCGTGCTTCCCATTTTGTTATTTTGTGTTTGCAATAATCAGTTACAATAAACAGCAGTGCTTTTCATTTAACATCACGCTTGTTTGTTGCCGTCCTTACCCACAGACACTACTGTAGCAAGACTCACCATAAAAATCTAGTTTAAAAAAAAAAAAAAAAAGAATGGTAGAAAATGCAAAATGTAAAAAGGCACAACAAACTAACATTTTAAATGAAATAAAATGTGGTGACATGCAGAATAGACAAAAGAATAGACAACAACAATACTCATAGACTCATACAGACATAAAACCACAGTGCACTATTTCACCAACAGGCACAGGTACACATAGAGCAGGCCAGGTGAGTTATACCTGCACAGTTGTTGTTTTCTCTGCACTTGTCACATTAGTGCTGCAGGTGTGTGGACGCCACCGCAAAATGTATGGACCGGTGTGTCTCTGTCTGCCTGTAGAACAAAACATTAATCAATAAATCAATCAATAAATATACACAGAAAAGTACTAGTTAATTATATGGCCACTGAAAACACTTGGCTCCTATTGGTTGGATGAGGACTAACATCCAGGAACAATACAGCGTGAGCAGACAGCTGTGATGCAACAGCCAGCGCAAAGTGAAAGCACCGGTATTCAATTATATGTAAAGACAAAGCCAAAGCGAGCCTCAGCCAGAACGCCTGGCATTCGCGCTATTTCTTTGTAACAGGATAAATAGTTTCTTAGTGAGAACCACGCAAAATTAATTAGAAATGTGTTTGATATTTTTGAGAGCAAAGAGAAGAATTTAGAAAATGTTGGCTGTGGTGAAGCTGCTAGCCCTCGTGTGGGGGACAGCTGCAGGGGAAGAGAGGGGAGGAGAGGGAGAGAGCTGCTTTCTCAGAGGAAAACATTTTTTAATAATGTTGTATAGCAGCATCAGTGTTCTCCAGATTGATGATAATCAGCTAAATGTCTCTTCCCTTCTATTTAAAACTTCTCATGATTTCAACTCTCTGACCAGCAGTTTTCGCTGGTAAAGAAACGTGTTAATTATAATAGACATTATTACATATATAACTTTATTTTATTAAATATGGCATTTTGGGAGAGTTGCCATGACTGTGTTGGATACTGTTCATGCGAACAACATGCAACATGTCTTTTATTTCTTACGTAAGCACACAAGGAATCAATCTTAATGTCATGTTTATCTACGATCTTCTCTTTATTCCTTTTTCTTTCTTCTTCTTGGGGACATTTTCAAGTCGTTCAGATTCGTGATCGGCTCACCGTGGTTGGACCACTTCCAGAACACCTTGACCTGCAGCTGGTCCTCGTGGTAATGAGGGGCAGCGACCTCCAGGCGAAGCTTTCCGGAGGTGACGGGGTTCGGGGAGGATTCGGGGTGAGACAGAGAGGTGGAACGGGGCTGGCCGGAAGAAGATGGGGAGGAGGATGAGAGGGAAGGAGAGGAGGGCAGAGAGGATGAAGACGAGAAAGAGGGGAGCTCGTTGGAGAAGTCTTCACCTTTGTGGGAGAGGAGAGGAGAGGAGAGGAGAGGAGAGGAGAGGAGAGGAGAGGAGAGGAGAGGAGAGGAGAGGAGAGGAGAGGAGAGGAGAGGAGAGGAGAGGAGAGGAGAGGAGAGGAGAGGAGAGGAGAGGAGAGGAGAGGAGAGGAGAGGAGAGGATGAAAAGTCAGGTTTTGCTTCTTTCACATTTTCACAATAAAGTTAAGGCTTTACGTCTTAAATTATCTCAAAAATAGTTTCATCACCAGCATGTAACTTTTTTTGTCAACCAGTAAACATTATTTCTTCACGCAGTCGCTGAAGAGTACTGATGAACAGTTCAAATTGGTAGCATCATAAAAACAGTTGAGGAACGACGATGTGTGAAACCAGCTCTACAGCAAATGGGAATTATAAATATGTTACATTGTGCTGGGACGATTAAATAAAGACCTAACTGACCTCATTAGCATTAAGAGAAATCAGACTCAAATATTAATACATGCATCGTATATGACAATATGTTCCATATAATGTTCTAGGCATGTGGTTTGATAACGAAGCTGCAGCTGGCTGTAATCCTCTGGCGGGACGACCGACAGGTCACCTATAAATACCTCGGTTGCCTGGACGACCATTAACTTTCCGTGGCATATGTGTTTAAATCACGCAGCTGCAGGGAGACAAACTATGCTGAAAGTCAGCAGATACAGCTGCTCAGAACTCATAATAATAATGTATGGCTCTGGTGCTCTGGACTGTACACATCCTGTAAACGCATGAAAAGTTCATGAAATGTTGAAAAATGCGTACCTGAGTGGGGCGAAATACAAAGACCTACAGCTTATGTTACTTGTCCCATTAATTTTGTTTAACTGGGCAAACCTTTATGTATATTTCTACAGTTATAAACTGTAACATACTCATGTAGTATTAGCAGCTTCCTAAAGGTTATATAGTATATGTCTCAGTCACTTTATATCTGTTTGTGCATTTAATTCAAGACAAGCAAGCAAGAACATGATGGTTTGTAATATTAGATTACAGCTTTTTTATTACAGTTATTACTCATAGACTGAAAAATAATTGCTATTTGGAAATCAGGAGATGCATTTCAATAATATAATAATATATATATTGCAAACACATAGAGTCCACACCTAACATTCTTTTGTATGAGTCATAGCACCCAGGAAGACGTTTTTTTTTACCTATTTGAGTTGTTGTGGTAAAGACAGTTTGAGCTCTGTGGCTCTTCAGCCTCTTCTGCCCCCAGTAGGCCACCGTCTGGACGGATAGAAAGTAGGTGGTAGCGGGCAGCAGACCCTGCAGCCACAGCTCACACTGTGCCTATAGCAGATGACAGGATGGGAACATGAAGAGGTTTTTTTTTTAGCGTATTTTCTTGAACAGATCAAAGCCCTCCCACTCATCCGGCCCGTCCACCTGTTACAACCGATTTACTTTGACGTTGTCTGTGTCCTTGAAACAGGATGTTTGTGGCCTATAGATAGGGTGACTTTGTTCACACGTGTTTATGCTTTGACTTCCATGTTTTGACACACTAGATAAGAGTGACCTCTGACCTTTAAGGACTTCATACAGTTAGGTTTTAGGCCTTGAACCAGCTAATACTTCGTGAATTGTGCTCATTTATACTTTTGCTTGATTTTATAATCAGTCTATTTAACTCATGTGTGATCAGGATGTGATTGTTGTGTTGTTTTGTGGGTATTTATATCATAATCCATTTTATATTTAAAGTTAAAACAAGTTAATGTCACTAAGCCTCTGTTGTGCATCTGAGGAGAGGAAGTTGTGTCACAACAATCCCTGAAGGTTGAATCTAAAGCAAGCTGAAAATAGAAGTCAATTTGCCTCAGATTTAACCTTCAAGGACAGGAAGTTGTGCTTTGTCCAGGGTCTCTGGTAGAGGATGCTGCCATGATGGAGAATAGTTTTTGCTGAAATACTATCTGTTCTGAATACACAGATACATAACAGAGGGCATTAACAGACAGGTTTTAGCCTGTGTTCTTAATGATTGTACAGAACATTGAATCACAATGACAGTGGATAAAGGACACACTGCACCTCTTGTTGCTATGTTATTGATGTGAGTTGTTACCATTACTTTACCATCAAACTAACGTTACTGCATTGATTTAATCATATATTATCTTAGGAAAGTGTGACCTTTAATTACCAGGGCTATGAACCTGAGCAGCAGACCGGCCTGTCCGGACTGCTTCACTTGGCTCCATTCACTTTCACCGTTTTTAATTTAAACACTGATTATTATCATCTCAGTCTCTCCTGATTCACTTTCACTTGTCTGGGA
Organism: Antennarius striatus; assembly: GCF_040054535.1. Taxonomy (NCBI): domain Eukaryota; kingdom Metazoa; phylum Chordata; class Actinopteri; order Lophiiformes; family Antennariidae; genus Antennarius; species Antennarius striatus. The sequence continues at coordinate 20,900,391 of NC_090782.1, read as the reverse complement.
GACAGAACGAAAATCGAATAACTGCTGAACCAAAGTCTAAAAGAGTCCTTCGGTCCAGTCAACACGGGATCGCCACTGCAGCCAGCGCATCGACCTCCACCATCTTCATCATCTTTACTGTCATCGTCATCCTGAGTGTTGTGCGCACTTCGCTTTGTCCGTCAAGGCCTGTAATGCATTAGCCCCCCCCGGCTTGACTGACAGCTCATTATGAGGCTCTTAGTCAATTGGGTCTGTCTGTCTGCGATGATTTGAGGTAGTCACAACAGAGAGATGCTAGGATGATAGCAGGTCTGTGTGTGTGTGTGTGTGTGTGTGTGTGTGTGTGTGTGTGTGTGTGTGTGTGTGTGTGTGTGTTTCTCTATATGTATACTCTTAAAACAGACAAAAGCAAGTTAAAAGCAGTTTCTTAGTGACCTGCAGACAAAATGGGGTTGAAGTATTTCCATTATGCACAAGATAGACAAAACATATGGCCTGTACAACTGTGTGTGTGTGTGCGTGCGTGCGTGCGTGCGTGCGTGCGTGTGTGTGTATCTCACACAGACAGTGAGAGAAGCCTGGATTTTTATTTTGGTGCATAATGTCAGTGGACCTTATATGTCAGGATTTGATGTATATTTAAAAGCACCGATTCAGCAGCGGTTTTTCCATATTTGAAAACTTCCTCTAAATTCCCCTTTTGCTCCAAATTTAATGCTAAATCCCTACAGTCCTACATGAATTCCTGATTGACAGGATGTATGTTTTATCCACAGTAAAGGAGTGTTTTATGGTGTGCTAATGGAGTGCACTGAGATATCGATGCTTTCTATTAAAACTATTTTGCACACATTGTTTTGGCATCTCCTACCTACCTGTTGAGATGCCGCGGCCTCCGTTTGTCTCTAGATGCAGCTGCGTGTAAGAAACACTATTTAGGGGGCCTCATTTAAATTCCAGGCCTTCCAACCAAGCAGAACTGAGGATCAGAGAGCAGATAAATGGCTCCACCAGGCTCAGTCTTGGATCGGCATCCCTAGGTCCATGTGAATACACTTTCACTAAAGCCTTGTTGTTTATGTTTCTAATTTTTTTGTATCTACTCTTGAAGTGATCGTTGAGAGTTTAACAAGACCTTGCGCAAAGAGCACAGCGTCCTATTTCAAAGAAAAACGTTCCGTCCCTCAGAACTGTTGCGTCAGAGGTGTAATATCAGTGTTGTTTACGGGGATTAAATGTAGTTTGGAGTTGCTGACTGGACTTAGTTGCATTGTGAATGCATAACATCGCTGTAACACCTGTAATGATAAAAGTAAAATCAACACTTCTCGCTTGTTTTGAAGCATTAAATATGAAGTTCCTCTTGGCAACGCTTCTCTTCTCTTTTTCTCTTTTCCGTCATTCTCCAAGTGTGATGCATTTGAACACATTTGTATGGCTTCTGAGAGCCTCAGCCATCAATCACAACTCTATCTCTGTAATTTATCATATACTTTACTTCTATGATAACTGATATCACAAGTTTACTGGTCCAGCAGTCGTCTTTACCTTCCCAGATGCTTCGACTTGAACTATACACGCTATCCAAAATGTACAAAGCTGCTCTCCTCTACTTTCAGTCCATCTGCATGTATAGGTCCTCATGTCATTTCGCCGCCATAAAGACTGCATGTTGTCAAAGAGCTCTAACAAAGTTATGTCTCCTGAAAATAATGGTACGTCCGTCTGAGGAACATACACGCAAAAGGAGTGCAGAGATAATTGGAAGGCATTTTCAGGGTGAATATGTTGAAAATGAATTATCTTTAAAAGGTTTCGTCAGGTTTGTTTCATGTAAACTTCAGGTTTAAGCATCTATGTTGAAAGATCATGCAGAAAGGCAGGAGCACTGCTTCCAGCAGCTTGTTTTTTTTATCATCCATATGTTTCACATCACTTCCATTTTTTGTCATCTGCAGGTAATCATTTAGTGTTGGATAAAAAGAACGAATAGGAAAGACTGTTCCGTCTAACACATCATCCCTTTCTATTCTACATTGTGTGTGTGTGTGTGTCGTTTTCTCTCCGCTTTTACGTCAGACATACACAACACACAACACAAGATGAGTTATTCCAGTCAAACACCAACACTTGAAATCAAAAGTTGTTTACAGTTTTGTTTGAACGTTGCAGAGGCTGTAAAATCATTGTGGTAATGACAACCAGGATGTCATGAGAAATGTATGCACATTTCTCGTGTGTGTGTGTGTGTGTGTGTGTGTGTGTGTGTGTGTTTTTGTTTGGTTTATATTGCATTGGTTTGCAGATCTACTAAAACCTAATTAAAATTTAAATTTCTACATTTAATTCCAATCTCATTTTAATTTAAACCAAGAATCGGAGGTGATTGTGTGAAATGCGGAGGGTTTTTTTTTTTTTTTTTTTTTCATTCACTTTTAAGAGGCTGAATTTTGTAGTTAAAAATAGATTTTATAAGTTGGAGGAATAGGAATCAACATTTTGCTTAATACGTTTAGCTTATCAGCTTTCTTTGGGCCATGAACGCCTAAAACGAGTTTGCCAAGAAATCAGCAAAGACTCTGCAAAACTGACAAGATTTCTGGCCAAGAAAGGCAACAGTCCTGCACATAACACCCCATAAATACAAAACTTGACATATTTTAAACAGATTCCCATATAAAAATACAGTTCTCTAATTAGTTAGGCTTAGAGGCGGTGCTGTGCAGGTTCAAAGATACACATACGAGCAGACATTTAGGGTCACTGATATTATCAAAAGCTTTTCCTTACCCCCTGAGTCACTCTGCTGCTGCTCTGCTTTTTCCCGTGCTCAGCTGTGCGAGAGTGAGCAGGGCGTGTGTGCTTATTGCTGTGCACTTTGTGCGTGAGTGCGTGTAGTGCATGTGTGTGTTTGTGCGATGCGTGTGCATGTCGAGACATCCAGGTGACTCTGTAATTGTGGACTGGCAGGTCTCCCTCTCTGGGGGGCTCCCAAGTTAAAAAGACCGCCACCGTGACCCCACTTCCCTTCGTCCTGCGGAGAGACAGCACCAAAGTCAAACAACGTAACGTGGATGTAAACAAATTTATGGTAATAAAAGTAGAAAGAAAAGAACTTCCTTTCATGTGAAGTTGAGAAGTAAATATTTTTTGAACAAAGGGCACTGGGTGGAAGTCAAATCGATGCAATGCTTCTGTGTTAAATTCTGTCAGGGTTGGGTTTCTTATCTCTTATTCATTCTACATACAGCCTCAGACATTTTATCATCAATTTAAGTCCTCAGTTCAGTTATGAAGTGTATTGTTGGAAAGTAGCTGCTGATCCTGCTGCTCTGAACTTGCCTCTGTTTGGTATTAGAGACAACAAATAGAAAACATGCTACCAGATACCGCTGAACAAAAATGAACTAGCAGTCGCATCAGACAGATTTTAGGAATGGCTTTCAGCAGCCTGCAAACGTGAAAAGTTGCAAAACCTGCAAAGGAATTCCTCTATTTAATCTCTCATCTGTTTCATACCTTTCTAAGAATTGGGTCCTTGGTTGTGAGTCGATCAAGTCTACGGTCTGGTTGGTCACTCTGATATTAATTGGAGGCTCTGGAGGTGAGGGGTCTGCAGAGAGAAAGACAGTAAAAAGACACTTTCAAAAAAAGGAAATGTCATTCTCATCAAAATAATAGATGTTGAGGTGCGCCTCTTTGTCTTCCTTTAAGACTAAAACATTTTCCATTAAAATATGTCGGCCTGTATGCAGCCTGAAAAGCCAAACTCAGGGTAAAGGAAACCTTCAGTTACTGGCTATCTATTGTCTCAGGGGAAAGGAGCAATTAAAACTACAGTACACTTTAATGGAGATTAACTGGGGTTAATAATGTGATTCCCAGAAAGCAGAGGCCATTCACCAACTTGAGTTCTATCATAACTTAATTTCAAGGTGCTGCTGAGGGGAAATATAGAACACACTCTGGGGGGGAAAGGATAATTTCCTTTTGCCCTTATTTAACTCTACTAAGTGAATTGCATTTGCGGAATCAAAGGTGAGCGATACTGGAGAAGCCTAACTCGTCCAATTTCAGTAGCAGCCATCAAGGGGACTAAAGGCGACCACCGCTAAGTCACCGTCTACCTCCAGAATGAAATCTTGAGGTCCCTGCACTTTCAACACTGACTCTGTATCTCATTACAACCTCAACCCCAAGTCCTGTATTTGATTAAAACTACAAAATGCATCTGATTAGAACTACATCCCCCATTCAGGCCTCCCACAGGCCCCAGGCTGTGCTTTGCTGAACCAGATGCAGAGATCAAAGTTAGGGAAGCATACGCAAGACCTGGCCTGTTTGTGTGTCCATGTGTGGTTTTCCTCTGGAATAAGAAGTGTGTCTCTCAGTGCCAGCAGTAATTTTCATACGAGAACCAAAGCACACATTCTTCTCCTTTTCCTCTCTGCGTGTATCTCCTCCAATCTGATTTCAGTCCATCGTTTCATTAGATGAAGACACCAGGATGAGTTTTCAGATCAAGGCGTTCCCTTGTAATTACTGCTGGAAGGTCCTGTGCAACATCTGAATAAAGAAGGAAGAGGGATTTTCAAATCCAAACTCTGTCTCTGGTTAGCAGCGGGTCACCATAGAGGAACATCAACCATGTGCCAGCTTCCTGATTTGCACACCCCTGACCTCCAGCCCCTGACTAATCAGACCATTGAACTAGAAACACAAGACCCTGACTCCGATCAGATGGTATTTTCAATGTTGGAGTGTGTCTTTAACCTTTGACCCTGCCCTCCAAATACAAACGCTTACAAACGGTGCACACAGCGACACACAGCCACATATATAAAGCTAAGAGTTAGATGAGAGGGTTCGAAAAAAAAGTGTGTGCATAATAATGCATAAAAATGTAAGTAAATGTATTTTGTGAGGAAGCAGGTTATAACCAGGGCAGGAAAATTCATGAAGTTATTATTTCCAGCCAAAAAGTCACCTTAACAATCCCACACCTTCTTCTAGCTGTGGCCTAAAGGGGGGAATTATGCTTGCGATACATGTAAGAGCCTAAATAGATATGGTTTTGTGGGATAATGTGATCACCAACATAAACGCCTCCCAAATCTGTGATGTGGTCCCGAGCATCACGTAGAGCATTTAACCCTATGTTTTACCTAATTTATCTGTAAGGGTTTGTGTATGCATGTCAGAATAGTAACGCGATCCTCTATTAGAGCAGAGGAAAATAAACTCCTCTTCCAGAGTTGGTCGTTAATAAATCCATTTCTTTCAGGATGTTGTGGTTTGTTTTCGCTGTCGCTGGGAATTCTGAAAATAATCACTGTTTCCTGATCTCTGCCCGTATTTTCTTTACATTGTGGCTTTTTTAAACATGACACAGAGCATAATTCCAGGTTTATATATAAAAAAGACAGACATGAGAGCGACTTCCAGTCTAAAGCAAGAGCGCTTACCCAAATTTCTCAATGTTTTTAACAGGGTTTTTAGTCTGTACAAGCTCTACTGGATTAATGGGGCATATTCTGCTATATCAGACACCTCTCCATAATACCTTGCCATAAGTGCTCGACTGATGAAGAACCTTTTTCCACAGATCTGTCCAACCTGCAGCCATTGTTCACATACAAACATGCACCAGCTACTCCTGTCAGGGGATTTATATCACTAGTCAATCTTGGCACAACACCAATATGATCGAAATCTGCTAACCATTAGAGCGAGGACCTCCTACTGTGTGTGTGTGTGTGTGTGTGTGTGTGTGTGTGTGTGTGTGTGTGTGTGTGCGTGCGTGCGTGCACGCGTGCACGAGAGCTCTCATGTGTGTGTATGTGTGCCTTTTACCCGGTCTCACTAACCCACTCTATGGATTTCAGTCTGGCACTAAACCAGCTGAATGACTGTGAGTACAGTCTACGTGTGTTTCTGTACAACATGCTGAATAGGTGCATGTGCAGCTGTGCGTTTCCTGACTGTGTTTTATGGACTGCCTGATAGTTTTCCTGCTGCGTGTACCTTATCCATCATCTCCAAGTGAAAGGGAGAGAAAGAACAGGGAAGGACAGGAAAAGAAACGTTCGTGATTTTTCCTCACAGAGGAATAATATCTCTTGTAAAATGACGCAGACTGGACACAATAGTCTGTGCTTTGCTCAACCTCTCGAGTCAGAATATCAAAATTCACGGATAGGTTACAGAGATGTGCAACAGACACCATCACTCTCTGTAGGTCTGCTCTGCGAGCCGCTTTTAAAAGACAGTGAGAGTGTGTGTTTAGACAGTGTTTGCATTACCTCTGCTGGAGATGTAGTGTTTGCTGGGGGTTGTGAAGCCTCTGCTGCCGTGACTGTTGATGGCCGCCACCCTGAACTGGTACCAGCGCTGAGGCCTCAAATCCGACAGAACCACATCTTCAGACAGGGTCTAATTTTAGAGCAGATTATTAATGACTGCATCAAATCTCTCGGCGTATATGTGAAAGGCTTTTAGTTCAGGAATATTTAGATTATCTCAACACATAACCTCATCTAACAGGTGAAAGACAAAATGAAATGTGATTTGTTCGGTCCAGAAACGTGTCAGACTTCCACAAGTACAGATTGAACATTCTAGATGCAAGTTAGAGGTTTAAATGTGTTGGACGATGTTTTACTGGGTTTGTCCTTCTCTTTGCAGTCTCTCTGCTAAGCTAAGCTAAGGTAAGCTAAGTGGCTGCAAGTGATAGCTTCACATTTATTATACAGGTTTGAAATATCTCATTTCACTTCCTCCTACAAAGCAAATATGGACATTTCTCAACATGCAAAACTATTTCTTTGACACGATATTAAGTTTTCAGCATTAAAAAAAAAAATGTTGTCATGAATGAAAATTCCATATCATTGCAGGCCCACTTTGGACAAAAAAAACATGATATGAAGTCCTGTTTATTATTACAGATATGCAGTAAGTGTAATGACCTCTTATATAAAGAGAAATTAAACAAATTAACGTTAAACTGACAAAAGATTCATATACTTTGTCTCCCTGACGGTGCGAATGTAATCACCGCTGACAATCTGCTCATCCACAGTCACACACATATTCAGACACGAGCTGCTATCTATTTAAGTCTATAATGAGCATTCAGTCATTCCGAGTCCGCCGGTGGAACGACTGTGGCTGCCTGTGGTTCCTTTTTAAGCTCTGCTTATTTACCTAACCTCACACAGGCACACACGCATTGATGTACAGTACACACACACACTCAAGCATACGCACACACTCGCACACAGGAAAACGGTTTACCCTGGCAGAGTGGGAGACTAAATGGGGTGGAGAGGTTTAGACAGCAAGGCAGCAGACGGATGAGGTGGAAACAGACTCTAACATCCATCTCCATAGCTGAGAAGTTTCATCATTCGAGGCAAATTGAGAATTATGATGTAAAGATATGTTTAAAAACTTGGCGTTGGTACACTGTTAAAGGAGCAGGGAACCAGTTTTGTAGCTTCAGCGACTCACAGGATGTGAAAAGCTGCTAATATCCCCCAGCAACACAAAAAAGTAATATAAATAGCAGAATATGTAGAAATTGTTAAGAAACGCTTGAGTTGAAAGGTGAGCAACTGTTGGTTAGTGGAGTTACCATGGCAACAGTAGTCCACGGCGAAGCGTCGTCTTCGCTAGGATGAATCCCGACATTCCAGCGGGACTGGACCATGTAAACGATCGGTTCCACGCTGACGTTGAACTTTGACACCCACGCCACCGTCACACGACCTTCTGAATCCTCCACGAAGCTCATCTCTCTGCGAGGCTTCAGAGGAACGCCTGGGCGCCAGAAAAGGAGATTGTTTCAACAGCAAAACAGACTTTATTTCAAATGTTTTTGAGAGATATCAATCGTTGATTGGGTGATGGTCATACTGTATGATGTGATGCTTTGTCAAACATAAACAACAAGGCAGAATGCTCACCAGCATCATCTTTTTAAAGTGTTCCCACAAACTCATGCAGTAATATCCATCTTACCATCATATCTTTCTCAAAGTGGTTGAGTTGCTCCATCCCTCGTTGTGACTGATGCCCCTTTTCTTACTCAATCATGATACTTTCTGCGGTTCCCATTTTCAGGGAAAAAAAAGTTCCTTTTGCTTTTCTTAAAACTAAGTTTTGTTTTAAATAGTATCCCAACCTATAATAATCACTTTTTTTTTTACAAAATGTACAAAACTAAAGCTCAGGATAATCCTGTTAATCAGTTACATCTGTAAATAACAACACAGCAGCAGCCACGTCTCAGATAAACTTCTAAACATTTACATTTATTCTGAAAATGAGTCAAATTCAAGTTACCCATTTCTATTAATGCGTCCTCCTGCAGACAGGTTTCATGTCTTAGTAGATTAAAATGGACTTTTAAATACTTTTGCATTGAAAGATCTAAAACTGATCAGGTTATGACGTGAAACTTCCTGTGCTAAAAAAGTAAGTCGAAAGCCTTCGTATTCATAAAGTGAGAAGTTACGCATTATAATGTGATACTAAAATATTTTTCTTTTGCCTCTACACTTTCAACACATTTAACTGTATTTCGTTTGTGTTACATTATTACCCTCATCTTCAGCAGACAGACGTCTGAGGCAGTTTGTGCACCACACAAACTTGAGCCGGAGCTTTAAACCACAACTACGCCATGTGAGACCTCTGATGCAGTCAAGCGGGCAACATATAAGGACCTCTAATACGTTAAATTATATTTCACTTATTTGGAAGACGTTTTAATCTGAAGCAATTTACAATAAGTACATCTGAACACCATGGGAACAAAATATTTGACGAGCATCCCTCCCAAAGAACTACAAGAGTGTTCAGAACCATTACTTTACTTCTTATCAGAACAGTGTCCACTTTAAAATTTCCATTCTAAACATTTCCATTAATGTACAAACCTCTTACAGTAGAAGTCAGGAGATATTCAAACAAGTCCCAGTGAGTTCCCAAAATCTGCTTTTACCTTTGTAGAGATTGGCTGCGGCTTGACAGGTGTGTCCACAGCCGTTAGGGCAGCATTTCCTGGAGGAGGGACAGTCGTGATCTGACGAGCAGCTCTCCACACAGGCCGCGGCGAAGCCGGTGGCTCGCTGAGGGGGAGGGCAGTCGCCCTGACGGGCTGACCTCAGGGAGGTCAGAAACTCCCTGCTGGTCACACACTCCGTCTGCTTCTGAGTGAAAGAACAGCGAAGGAAATGTTTATGCTAGAGCTGACACAAAACGGAAATAATACGTAACGTATAAACACACGTTTGAGGACAGAAAAAACACACGGCCGCGGTGGAGGTGCTTCCTTTGGTAAACTCCTGACTTTGAAGGCAACCTTTAAGAGCTGAGCTGAAAGTGTGTGTGTGCATGTGTGTGTGTGTGTGTGTGTATGTTTTTGCACATGGCTGCGGATCGGTAAAATGTAAATACAAGCAGTGACTAATGGACCTGAATTACCCTGTGTTCATAAGCAGCCAGCCAGTCAGCCATTCAGCCTGTAACATGCTTCAGCTATTGTGATGAAAAACTAATCTTAAGACCACAGTAACAGGAATAACAAATAATCATTTAGGGCTACGCACACAATACACACACACACATGACTGATACACACTCTCTAATGTAGGCCTGGGAATTCAAAAGCTCACAGACGTGTTATTCATAACACACCTAACCTTCCATAAACAGACAGAAATGCTCATTTGTGTCATCTACAGCTTCTGGTGCAGCAAGAGTGACACTGCCACCAATGGTGTTGTGACACACACACACACGTGCGCACACACACACACACACACACACACACACACACACACACACACAGAGTCTTTCTGCCTTACCTCACAGGACTTTGGCGAAAGCACCCTCCTGGTTTCCCACAGATCTTTACACGGCTGGAGACACTACAAACAACAAAATGGAAATAAACAGAGTGTGAGGCTTCAGGAGCGATAAAGCCAGGGGGTTTTCCACATGTGTTTAATCATATATGTTAAATGCATTGGTAAGGTAAAAAAAATGTTGTTGTTTTTAAAAATTCGGTCACAATCCTCTGTAGTAAAAACAAAACCGCTGCAACTAAAGAAGATTGGGAATTGATTTGACATGTACAACCAACAAAAAATGTAAAATAATCCAAGTAATACATTAAGAAATGTTTTGTGGACCAAGAAGCTTCACCCAACTTTCCATTGACATGGGGGGGTAGTACAAGCCGAGGCTTTGCCCCCTACTTCCTGTCTCTGTGCTAAGATAAACTAAAGCTGTTCCACATTTATGACAGAGGTAACAATCTAGAAAAAAATAAAATCATAATAAAAAAGGGAGTGTTTTCTCAGAATGTCTAATTACCTAACATGGCTTGAAATATAGAAAAAGTGTACAAATAAGCACAAATGACAAAGTATAAAATGTATTACACATCTGCAGAGAGAGGACTCTCAGTGTTTAAGAAAGTGGGAATAGAAACTCTCACTCCCAACGCACACATGAACACACTCATCTGGTTTGCCACCGCGGTGAACTGATGAATTATAACTTGTACCAAATTAAAACCAGAAAACATATAAAAACTGCGGTTTCACCCCAAGCCCCTCCCCTCCCCCCATCTGTCTCCCTCAGCTCCCAGTGTGCCTGGCTTCCATCATTTCTCCGATTTATTCAATCTCTGATTCCGAAGGAAGAAACAAAATCAACGAAAATGATGAAAATAAACATATATGTGCTCAAATAAATGGCTACTGTTGGATAAATAGTTTAAATGTCTGCTGGTTCTGCCCAGGAATATGTCAAATGACCAGATGTGGACTTTGTGGTCTCTAGTTGCATGTACAGAATGCATTTAAAACTATTCAAACATTCTTTTCATGTGCAAATTACACATTTTATCTTGTCATTGGAATTCAGAGCACCAAAAATATCAAAGTGAGTAAAGCTGCATGTGTAGATTTGTTCTCCTGTAGGACAAAAAAAAAAAAAGAAGTCTCATAAAGATGCATGATAGCTATTTAGTGTTGTACAGTTGGTTCTTCTAATTTAAGTCATAGAAAAAACAGTGTGAGTCAGCTTAAAGTGACACTCCACCCTAAAATAGTATTAAATGCTGCATTGTAGGATTTAAATGTGGCAATAAAAGGATTGCATTTATTTATTCTCTGGAGGAAACAACCAAAATAGAGCATTCCATGCATGTTTGAAAAGCCCACATTTGTTTTCTAAGGCTATTTGTTGACTTTATTCCACCATCTTTTGTGCATTCCGATATATTTAAGACAAACGTATGAGTAAAGCTTCCCGTCCTGTCTTCAGGTGCATCTCGAGGGATCAAATGAGATGCTGCATGTTTATATTTTGTGGCACAGCTCCAGCAGTGGAATAATTATTCAATTATTGATTAGTAAATCTGCAAGAAACAATCACAGTAATCTCTCTGAATCAATTGTTAAACTCCTTAAACAAACATCTAATTTCCAGAGGTTTACTTTCCTTTATGATAGCAACGTAAATGTAAATTTGGAACAAAATATTGTCTGCGCCGCTTTAAACAAAGTTATTCGACATTTTCAAGAACAATTGAGAAAATTATCAATGCAGAAAACAGTGGAAGGAGAATCACAGCAGAAGTTTTGATTGAATGTTCATTGTGGAAACAGATGTGATATAGAGTACGCAACCATTCTATTGGCTGAATATTTGAATCCAAGGGTTATTAAGACGGCTCAGATAACCAGAACCATTTGTCTCACATCGCAAACCTTTAACAGACGACTTTAAATATCATGTGGACAGAAGAAACAATTTGAGAGACACATCATTGAAGTTATCCCCCCCCCCCCACTTTTCTCCCTTGAATGCTAATTATGCATTCCACCAGCAGTCTGGGAATGAGCAGGAAGATAATACAACACACACACACACACACACACACACATATACACAAACAGTATTATTGTAACCAGATCTTGTGTGATGTGTTTCTTCAGCTCTCGAGGGTCTCTTCACCCGACCACGTGCTGCTCAGGTTGTCAAACTCTCCACAAAAACACCTCACACGCACTTATACAGATACACACACACACACACACACACACACACACACACACACACACACACACACACACACACACACACACACACACACTCCATCTTGTATCCAAACCCAGCCCTCTCAGCACTCCCCCCCTCCTCCGTCGTTGCCACTTTGATCAGTTACAGCCATGGTAAATTTTTCATTCCTCTACTCATTCTCAGCTCTCCTCCATTCCTGTCTTCCCCTCCCCTCCCTTTTCATAATCCCCTGTTCCTTTTTGTTTTCTGTCTTCACATAATCGCTCCTCTTTTTCTCCATGATTTCTCATCTCCATGCTGTTTTCCTCTGCCTCCTTGTTATACTCAACTCAACGTATTTTCTAGTTCTTGTTCCTTCTTCTTTTTCTCATCTTCTTCTTCTTCTTTTGCTCTACTCCAACACTGAAACTTCCATTTCCCCCCTGCACTCATCACCAACGTTAGCCTAATCCAGAGGTGGGTCATAACAAAGATTAAAGCATCACACCATACTAAATAATTAAAAGCGTCCATTCATCCCACTTATGCAACCCTTACTGCAAAATCTCATAATAAGCACCAACAGTATTTTTAATATTCTTGTACTACATACAAAACACACCACTGCAACGGGAATGTTAAATCTCAATCAATACTTAATCTCTTACACTTCTTTTTTTAACATTTACATTACATTCACATTTACATTTCTCAACATTTTACTCCATCTTTATTGGACATTGATGGTTTTGGATCATTAATATACAACAAAAGAGTGATTTACAACAGATTAATGGTTTAAACATTTGATCATTTGCATTAAGTTTGCGTATGGTAGTTAAATACACAATCTTACTCGCCTGAACTCATTTGGTACACCAAACTTTAACAGGTAATAGGATTTCATTAGTTTTAACAAATGCCTCAAAGTCTGTATTGATTATGTTTTTCCTGGCACGTAATGTGTCTGTCCACACGTAATGCACATTTTCTTTGTGGAACATAACTCAAAAACTGTTCTGTATCTTTTCATAAAACGTGACTAACACACCAACCACATGGAAGGGTGTTTCCTTTCACTATTTTGACATTTTTATTTGACAAAAATGATTCAACTTGGAACGGGGAGTGTCTGCCTGGGCTGTAACTTTCATATCTTCTACAAACACATCAAACGAATGCATTTCATTTCAGAATATTTCACAGTTTTTAGTGTTTTGCATTTCCCTGGCAACAGATTGCTGCTATTCTAAAGAAAGTGGTGCGGTTCTTATTTTACTTTGAAACCACTTTTTATTAGCGTGATTTATATATTCATTTTGATATACCATTCCCGTTGACGCTTGTTTTACATCGTCAAGAGAAACGGGCGGGGGTGGGGGGGTGGGGCCAAAGCAAATGGATTTAAGCTGAAAACACTTGTGGCATGTGTGGTACACACACCTTACACTCTCAAATATCACTTAGATGTTGTAAATCACTGAAAAGTACATCCACTGTGTTTGTGTAAGAGGAGCTGAGAGATGTGCGGACATTTTTGGCCTTGAAGGCGACATGATGAGTTATGTGTGAACGGGAGAGCGGTGGATGCAGCAGAGGTCATAGATGTTACTGTTTAACACACCAATACAGAAAGAAGAGAGCCCAGATTAATCACCATGTCTGTATACGGGCACAGTCTGAAAGGGAGCTCCTCCGATATCTGTGTAATAATTAATCACACTAACACACACACATACACACACACACACATACACACACACACACACGCATACTGTATAAACCCTGTTTCTCAGCCCTCCACTGGCCTCCCCTGCTGTTTTATGGCCTCACCTGCCACGATAGAGGGATGACAGCCACACTCAGCAAGAGGGAGGAGAGGAAATGGGAGAGGGGAGGGGAGGAGAGATGTGGTTTCAGAGTAAGTTCGGGGTTGGGGGTGGAGAAGGGGGGGGGTAAAAGAAGTGAGTGTCAGTTGAAAAGAGAAAGGAGATGAAAGACAAATAGTGAACCAGGTCCAGAGAAGAGGTGCAGAGACAGACACACAAAAAAAGATAGTAACAGACCAGATGTGCTCTCACTTTATACACCAATCCAGCGGTGCAACTGGTTATGCTAATTGTCTAAGTATGTACTTTTTATTCCACACTTCATACGTGTAACTGTGTACGTCCCACTCTGTTAATGAGTAATGATGTTCTAGTCAAAGTTCAAGAAGGACTCAGGAAGACTCACTTACAGAAATCTTAAGTCCCATACATCTTTTCCTTTATATAACTCTCCCTTTATTACTATAATTACTGCTGCTGTTGTGCTCGTCCTCTACCTCTCAATCATCACCCAGTCTTTGCAGAGTCACAGATTTTTTACATCATTCAATCAGCCACTGAAAGATCATTGGTCTCAGCAGAGTCATCAACCACCACCACCACCACCACCACCACCACCACCACCAGTGTCTGGCCCTGAATAAATGGCTGTTTGACAGACTAACGATCATGTCTGTACTTTCTCCAATATGCATAGTATTTTCTTCTTTAAAGGAGTTTCTTATTTATCGTCTAATAAAGAAGAATAAAGTGATTTCATTTGAGAACCTAAAAATTAACTTCAAAGTAATGTTTTACATTGTCTTCATGCTTTTTCCTGGGAAACAATGACAACATATTGGAATATATTACATAGTAGGAACACAAATACTTAATTTTCTATGAGAATACTTACATTTCAACATATTATACTCATGTTAGGACATTTTCTATACTGCACTAGAAACAACTGTACCTGTATGCTAAGTGTATGTCGGACTTTTTCCGATTGTCATCTTGTGGATGAGGAGAGGAAGAGAAGAGGATGAGGAAAGGAAAGGAGAGGAAAGGGAAGAGAGAAAACAGAGTTGAGGAGTACAGTCAGAAAGATAAATGCTTCAGGAGTGTTTAGAGGTTAACTTCCTCACCTGTCAAACCACATGTGCCCACACAGGCCTCACACAAAATCCTGGTAGAGCTTTTATCATTAATTCAATTTTTGTGCATTTCAATCCAAAGTAAAAATAAAAATGACCTCATTCACAGAAGGTTTATAGTTATAAGATTGGTTACTAGCTGTATTCTTGTTCTAGAAGACAAAAAAACAACAACAACAAAACAATCGGACTAAGTTAGGGGTAGATTTGAAAACCTTGCACGTTCCTTCTATTGTGCGGTGAGCATGAGCTGGCATTTCTGATTTATGACAAAGTGAATGCAAGACATCCAAACCAGACATTGGCGGGAATGGAAATAGATGTGGGGAAAAGAGAAGAAGAAAGAAAAAATCAACAGGGTTGTCCAAATGGAGTGATAATGACTAAAATACTGTTTTAATTGTCGATGCTCGTTCCAGCAAATGCCTGTTCCCATTATTTCCTGTTAATTAAAACACTGTGGGTGATGATTTAATTTCGAACCGATACTTGGTATGCAGCCGAGTGAAAGAAAAGCAGAGCATTTTAGACTCAAGCCATAGAATCTCTGCTAAAAATAAAGGATCCATCCATCCAAAACTGGATGAGCTCAGAAGAATGAGATAAATACACTTTACAGAATACCTAATCTTATTTTTGGAGACAACAGCATGCTGGTTTAAGGATCAGATTATGCTCCAAAGACACAAGGATCTTTACTCACTAAACATGAAGAAAAACTCAGTTGAAGGCAGATTGATTCAAAGGAGGAGTGGCATGTGTTCAGCGAGCTCGTAGTTCTTACAGCGTGATGTAAAATCAGCTAAACTTTGGCGGACAGATCTCAGTCAGCCACGCGTCTCGCTCAATGATGCTTTGACAAATGGACAGGATGGGTGAACGATTGGATCGCCTGCCCACCGTGCGTTGACCTTCTCCACCTCCTGCGCCACAGCGTCGACCCGGACGGCTATTCCGAACGCTGTTAGAAGTAATTCAAACCCCTTAAGAGCAGGTTATGAAGAATGAGGAAGAGAGGATGTTGAGAGGAAGAGTAATAGTGACTTGATAGCTCCGCTCCTTTGTTCTGCATCATCTGTTTGTTAGCAGGCGTCCCGCTGACTCACACACACCTGGTAGACATTACTATGTCTACTCCGGTTGTGTCTCTGAGAAAGAAAAGGGAAGAGATAAAAGAACGAGGAGATGGACAGATGGAGAAATTGAGTGAGGGGTGTAGTTCAGCGTTGGTGAACTCCCATGTGTGTTTCCATGAGCGAGAGTCCACTGATGATGTGACACGAGCCATATGTGTGGAGGCAACATCTGTGTGTGCATCTTCAATGGAGACCCCGGGGCCTGATGTAACAAAGGCGCCGATACATCACCACAATTGATAAGGCCATGCTTGCCTTCATCTGTTGACCCCAGAGTATTTTTGAGAGGAACTGTTTCATCCTTTTTAAAATCTTTCCTCAAACAGTCTTTGTCTATAAATGATTGCCTCCTATCTATCAGAACCAGAACTATCATGTACCATTGGAAGACTAATAATAAGGTATTGATGTATTTCCACCCTGAGTCTTCAGTCAAATCTCAACACTTCAAAAACATTCAGTTCCAATATGCCTTTTTAAAATCCACAAACTCACTCTAAGGCTGAAAATGATTAAGAAAATTGAATGAAATTTCTTCGGTTTCATGCAAACTGCTTGCGAAATAATTACAATCCTTGAAAGCTTTCAGCTTCTCAAGAAAAACAGATGACAAGCCAGCGCACTGTTTAGCGTGTGTGTGTGTGTGTGCGTGTGTGTATGTGTGTGAGATATATGTGACGCATATGTTCAAACTCACTGAAGACAACCTGGTGCAGCGCCGTTTCAAGTATGGCTGGGGACCCAAAATGAACTGAGACAGAAGTAATACCAGTCCTCAAATTGTTCTGTAAAAGTCTCTGTCAAAAATTATTGAGTATGTTATGTTGCCAAAAATGTTTTATGAGATCCTGCAGTGGAATGCAGGCTGAGATTAAGTCACAATTTTGTGACATTTGCCTTAATAATAGCTCTAAAATTGGCTTAATAAAGACAAGAAAAATGCAGCTCCCCGGGGGAAAATACTGAAAATCAGATTGTGCAGAAAACCAACAGCTGAGGACCAGTGGATTAACGTCTTCCTCTCCTCTGACTCACTTTCTCTCTTGTCTCAGCAATGCTGTGTGTGTAGAGTAATCTTAAATAGATGACATTTAATATAGTAAAATACTGAAAGCTTTGGCTACCGTTTCCATCTCCAAAAGCGAGATTACCAAACGGCGTTATGCACAGCAGCTGGCCCTGTAGCCGTCATCACCAAATTAATTATGATGTAGCCCGAACACGTGAACAAGAATTTATTGGAGTATAAAATTTAATTCCAATTCATCCAACAGGTGTTTAGATTCTTCACAAAAACCACAGATATCCATGATCATATGACCAGGATCAAAGAAGCACACCCACATATTGATTAAGATGCATTCTCTGGGAACCATGAGCCCTAAACATCTCCTGTCACGTCCTGTCAACAATTTATTATTTGGATTAATTTAGCTCAATAACTGCTCGGGACAGGATATGTGCTTTTCCGTTCTAATTTAATTTTCTTGGCCCACTACTGTGACTCTCTCAAACTGGGCTGCTGCCACTTTAAACAGCCTATAAAATGGGAAGAATTAACAACATTGGTAATTCAAACAAGAAAGAAGAGACAGTGTGTGTGTGTGTTTGTGTGTGTGTGTGTGTGTGTGTGTGTCTTAGCAGTGTCCGGCTGTCTGGGAGGGGAAGCTTGTGGTTTTTGCATGGCGTCGGCCCCCGCTGGACAACGTTAAGGGGCATCTCTTGCGGCATCGTGCCACGCTGCATTGACATGTGTGCAACAGCAGGACACAAAGCCAGGATGGTAAAATTTAGACATGGTGTTAAAGTCAAAATATTTTCTGTTTTCTCAATGGTTTCTCTGTTGCACCAAACAAGAATAGAAACAAAGGGAGGGAGAAAAAACAAGAAAGAACGGATGTAAGTTGGACGAAGGTCAAAGGAGCGACGTGTCTTTGTGTTTTTGCTGGAGGTTATATAAAGATGGAGTTTGCTCAGTGTGGTATTACCTGAAAAGGTTCTACGGGTGGGAGTTTTTCTTTTGGAGGGGGCATGACCTTGGCTGTTGTTAACATTAACCCTGAATGACCTCAGGACTACACATGACGTTGATATACGCACTATCATAAAAAAAAAAAAAAAGAACCTCTTCTCATCCTTGTTTCCTGCTTCGTCATGAAAAAATGCCACGACTATACCAAACGCATTCTCCTACGAGAAATCAGCATCCACCATTTTCATGTACGAACCCAGTGATTTGAAACAGCAGGATGAAGCTTGGAGGAAAAAGTGAAATAAAATTCACACCAAGAAAAAAAAGAAAAATTCCTGCTGCATGTGTGTGTTCTGTGTCTGTCTGTGGTGTCTGGACTTAGAACGCAGTGAGACATCTGTCCTCACTCCTCCCATTTAACATCCCTGCTCCGAAACAGGAAACAGTTTTTATTATCATAAATGTATTTTACTTTGCTTCCAATTGTCACTTTCACAGTTTTCATTTTGCTAATCTGTCTCTCATCTCTGGAAAAAATTTTTTTTTCAATTTTGGTCTCAATAACTTCACTATCATCCAGGGATGTGTTCATGTTGTTGTTTTCTGTGAGTCACATTGGTGCAGTTTCAGACAAAATTTAGTAGGCAAGATTTTCATCGACATCCTTCTTAGTAGAGAGTCAGTAAATTAGAAATTGGTTTTATTATCTTTCATAGTAATTCAATTATTCAAAGCACATTGTCCTAACAGAATAGTGCAGCCATCGGATGAATCTCTTCCGCTCCTTTACTCTCAGGATGATTCTTTGTGTTCCTTTTAAACTGTATTACTTGTTGATGAATGAAATAAATTTATGATAATAATAATAATAATAATACTATTATAACAATGAGGTTTTGGCTGTAAGGTCTGAAATTTCTATCTTTGTTGTAATCTTGATATGAAGTTGTCTCCAGGTGAACTCCCCTAGAACTACTAATGAAGCAGAAGAATTTATTGATTCATTTTACACATCTCTGAATGTCTGATCAATCCGTAGCATCCTATTTGAACCCTGTGATGCGTGGTCGGGCATCACTACACCGCCAATGCTGCTGTCAGTCCATCATTTCAATCTATATTTTAAATTTTTCATAAAATATAAATGCATTAAATTACATACTTTCTGTGGCTCCTTCAATGGTAAGAACCAGACTGGGTTGGAATTTAGGGTTCCCCCATCTGCAAAATCATTTGTTACCAGAATGGACAGACTGGCAAGCTTAAAAATACACCACATGGAAACTCCTCTTCAATCAAACAATGAATTAACACACACACGCACGCACGCACACACACACACACACACACACACACACACACACACACACATGCAGGGAGACCTCCTGGCAGGCAGTGTTAAGTGAATAAACAGGGCATCATTTTTAGGGATATGAGGGAGGACATTTCTTTTAACTAAAATCACAACCTTTGCTATTACAGGAGCTCTGTGGTGGCCAGAATGATTCCATCCACAGGGACGCAAATGATAGACTTCCTCTGTGTCTTTACCTCTCGAGGCAGGGATAAAGGGGGATTTGTTCGTCACGAGACAATTACAAAAGGACTCAACAGTAGTTTATTTTTATTTATTTTTTTAGTCTTCGTTCAACTAGGTTTTGTCCCACTAAGTTCGAACATATTTTATAAAGGAAAGAAAAGCAACAGCCACGGTCATTTAGGGTCACTGACGTTGAATCGTAACAGCAACTTGTTCCAAGAGGTAGGTGCAGAAAACCGTGAGGCTTTAAAATCTTTCTGAGAAAAGCAGTGTAAAAGAGTATTGTGTCTAGGTGTGTGTGTGTGTGTGTGTGTGTGTGTGTGTGTGTGTGTGTGTGTGTCTTTACCTGCACACAGCGTCTGTGGTTTTCACACCATACCAGAACCTGGTCGCTCTGGAGGAGACAGAGAGGATGGGGATTAAAACAAACAGGGAGAGAGAAATAAACTTTCACAGACAAATCCGGTGTTTGACGAGTCCTGCCAACATTTGACTCATCCATGCAAGACCGCCGTCTCCCACTCACACCAGCAGAAAGTAAAGCACTGTTAATAAAAAGGTCACAGACCAAATTGCCTAAGCAGGTAAACCTGACATGAACACACATACACACACTCAACCTTCACATAATTATCGTCAGGGTGCAAAATGACTTCATGTGTGTGTGCGTGCGCATGTGTGTTTGAGTCAAGTGAGTCAAGACCACCGGAAAATACTGCTGCCATGACCGCTGTGACAGAGGAAGGCGTCATCCTTTCACCACAGGGACATCAGGACTGACCCCTGGTCCTTAAATCGCCTCCACTCAGACTTTTGTCGGAAATTAAACTTCATAGAAACTCTAAGTCGCTCATGTTTCATTCTAAAAGCACAAAGACCCACAAGGGACCCACATGAGGGATGTTTGTCACTACTACATCACAGCCATCCTGACTGATTCATCTACTGCTTACGTTTGATGAATCTTACTCTGTTGGTCACTCTATGAATTTTACAAAAAACGTACATGCTGTATTTTAACTTTTGAGAACCAGGAAGTAAACTATTTTTCGTGTTTTGCTTACATGGCAGATTCTAGAAAAAATGTTTTAGCATCTATGCTGCTGCTGTTTCCTTTTCCATGTAAAGATTTTGGATAATTATTTCAATTATAATAATTGTTTAAATATATCTCGTCAGCTGTTTTAAATTCACATAGGGAAGAGATAGTGAGACAAAAACTGCTGATGTTAACCTCTGAAATGCTTTGTCATCATCAGCACAATCGTGATGCCATCCTCCAACATCAAAACAACTATTACAATACTGTGTGTGTGTGTCTGTGTGTGTGTGTGTGTGTGTGTGTGTGTGTGTGTGTGTGTGTGTGTGTGTGTGGGTGTGTGTGTGTGTGTGTCCGTGAATGTGTGTGAGTGCAAGGGATAAGCTTTCTTAATGACTCCTAAAGCCTCTTCTGTGTGTGCTGTATTTAGACCTAAGCAAGCACCTCTTCTCTCTCTGTCTCTCTCTCTCTCACACAGAGAGAGAGAGAGAGAGAGAGAGAGAGAGAGAGAGAGAGAGAGAGAGAGAGAGAGAGAGAGAGAGAGAGAGAGAGAGAGAGAGAGAGAGAGAGAGAGAGAGAGAGAGAGAGAGAGAGAGAGAGAGAGAGAGAGAGAGAGAGAGAGAGAGAGAGCTTTTGGCGATTTGTGCTTCTGGCATAATGAGGGTTAAGGGGTTAGGGTTGGGGTAACAGTGCAGAGGTTAAAGGTCAGAGATTAAGGGTTAAGGGCTTCCACGGTACAGAAAATGCTAAATTGACTTGTTCGCTCTTAACATTCAAAACAGATGCAAACTGATAGCATCAGAAGATTGAAACTGGACATTTCAATAAGAAAATGACAACTTATTATAAGAAAGGTGGAGATGCTACATAGCAGCTAAAACAAAAAGTAGTGTTGCTAGAGCCAGCCAGGGGATTTAACCAAACTGAGGGTGAGGTTAATGCCATGACATGTGTGTGTACTTTTAAAGACATGCTGGTAATAATACGGTTAAAAGCTTCAGACTGCAAGAAAGGAAGGGCTTCCTCTTGAAAGTTTTGTAAATCTCCCTGACAGACCATCAGTCATGGCTGCCTTCTGCAGAAACCAGCCATTGAGCATATGTGTGAAAATTGCTTAGATTTCCAAGTTCTCTGTGACATTTGTTTGCCTTATTCCTTTCGTAATCTCACTCCTGGCCACGTCCAC
Organism: Antennarius striatus; assembly: GCF_040054535.1. Taxonomy (NCBI): domain Eukaryota; kingdom Metazoa; phylum Chordata; class Actinopteri; order Lophiiformes; family Antennariidae; genus Antennarius; species Antennarius striatus. The sequence goes on along the minus strand of NC_090782.1, from coordinate 20,878,493 downwards.
TGCTACAGCTGCTTGCTATTGCCTCAGCTGTGCAGATGTTGGCCACAGTTTTCCACAGAGGAGACACGAGAGGTACCACCAAAATCAGGATCAAGTTCTGAACAAAGGCCGCAAAAAATTTGCTCGGTCGACCACAAAATTGCATGTCTCTAATATTATTTTTGGACATCATACGAGTGATTTTCTCTACGTCTTTGTGAGTGTTTTAGAGTGAGTATTGATGGGGTGGACATCCTTGTCTTAACATTGATCTATAAAAACTGAAAAACGGGATAATGATGGACTACTGCTTAACCGGCTTCCCACAGAGATACTGTAGATAACAGAACGCCAGACCAGACTAATGATTAAACCTCTGATGAATATATTAGCGACAACTCTGTGGGGAAGGATGGATGGAAAGAGAAACAGATGAGAGGATAAACAGAGAGATGGGTGTCATGGTACCGCAGAAACACCTGCCTCCACCGCACTATATTTCTCCCTCCTGTCTTCATGGCACTTTCTGACCACACAAATTTAACGCTGTCCAGGTGGGACGGATCATGAATCATAAATTACAGAATCCCCGTGGAAACGGTGTAACTCACGCAAATGGGTTCCTCTCTCACACAGAAGCGCCCATGGTTCACAGTCACTCTTTATAATGATTCTGTTGAACGGTAAACATGGTACTTCTTTTTCTTGCCTTTCAAAGTCCCTCCATAAATTCACTTGATTTCTTATGGGAAAATAAAGTTGTCACCCACATTGTTAAAACAGGGAAAAGCTTTATTTTATTTACACGAGCCTGTCACGCAGGGGTTTAAGACGTTGACTCGCCGGGGCACACAACTCAAACTTTCTTCCCAGAATTAATAATCCAATGAATGTTCTCTACTTTTAGGTTTTAATTAATTTTGGGGGTGAAAAACTTCTTCAGGATTGTTGAGATTGACACGATTCTTTTTTTTAGTTTGTAGTTTATCCACAAAAGAGTTCCCACAGAAGTCATAAATCGGTCATGCTGCAACTTTTTCTTTTTAAAAGAAAGAACTTTCCTCTTTTTAAGCATCCTGTCACCACAATGTGTCACATGAATCACCGTTGGCTTAAAATTGTACGTATATGAAAATATTGTCACCGAGGACAACATCATAATTTAATAAGGTGAGTGTGTTGTTCATGTGCATTTAAATTAAACGGGAATCTTATCAAGAATCAAAATGAAGCAGATTCACCCTCGGACCCTCTTTCATATCATTATTGTGATGTTCAGTGCGTTCCTGCAGGATTTTTGAGTATGGAGTGATTTACTGCTTTTATTGCATTGGCTCCTCGTACAAAGTCGCAAAAATGATGAATTAATGTTTCTGGGTTCCCAGCTGCATTTCAATCTCATCTGTTTCTGTGGCTCAGAGTTGACAATGGTTTCTTACTCTTTGAAAAATGCAGTTCCTGACTGTAGAACAGAAATCACTCAGTCTGTTTATTTAAATATTCCAGTATAGTTTAAATATTGTCTGCTTTCTAAATGAGGTAATTTTCCAAATTCATTATGCCGCTCTTGTGATATGACACTAAATGGGTTTGAATGTTAATCACATCTACATTAATCATAATCAAATTCACTTTGCAGTCCTAAATATTTCTTAAACTTCTCAAAATATATCATTACCTTTCCAATTTACAGTATCCAAGGTACCCAGTAAAAAATATTATGGGTTTTGGCAGCATTGCTCTCTTCTGTTCTATTCCTACAAGCTCGATTAAGGTGGGTTAAACATTCATCTTCGGGCAACACCCACCATGTCATCAACCACCCTTCTGTCTTTCTTTGAGATTTAGAACAACAGGAAAAAGACCTAAACAGCATAAACAGACATACATAATGTTCCTCTTCATCCTTCTGCAGCAGATTCATCCAGAATGACTTCCTTCATTCATTCCATCCTATTTTTGTACCCTCAAAATCTCCCTTTCTCTCCACATTGCTGCCAACCACTGTAAATATGAACAGAGATCAGTTCAAATGATGGTGATGACACACTGTTCGTACTCGACTCACAGCACTGAGGACAGGGTAGAAGCCAGCTAAACATCTGCAGATTTTCACTGAGGAGATATAAAGCTGCCGCCCCCCTGCTGGCCTCACATCTTCATCCCCCCACTTCATCTTTTTTCATGCTTTCTGCCTCTCTCTCTCTCTCTCTCTAACTTTCTTGCCATAACATCCTCCACTGATGCACGCACACATCAATTCACCAATGGACACATCCAAAGACCCAGAATCCAAAGTCAAATTTCACAGGACATATTTGCCTTTGGAGGAAATTCAAATTCAGATCGGCCTGTGTGCCGCTCGGATATTTAACAGCGGTCGAAATGAAGTTTCGTAGCGTCTCAAAGCTAAGCTTGTGTCTGTCTGTGGCAAAACAGCTGCACATGTTAGAGTCAGAGGGGAAGGGAGGACTGGATGGAGGGGGGTGGAATTTGAAATGAACAGAGGGAGAAAAACAACTAAAGGTGAAAGACGGAAATAATTACTAATTAACAGGAACAGGGAGGAAAATGGTGAGGACTAGTTGTGAAACATGCCAACAGACCACCGTTGGAACTTCAACTTTAGGGTTGTTTGATCACTGACAGTGCATTTATTCTGGAAATAAAAATGTGTACTTCTTATTTTATTTTTTTCCAACTCAGAACTTACGTAAAAAACCTAAAAAAAACTTTTGACCAAAAGGTTTTTGGCAATTTATGGTTCAGGCACTAAAGAGATCCTCACAAAATTGCACAAGATACATTTCAGGAATTTCATTTCAACCTAGTTTATGATGTATAACTTTGGATAAAAACGTAGAAAAATCAGATTTCATTTTAATGATGGATGTGGACAGGGCTGGATTTCATACCAATAGTAAAAACACAGGATGTCAAACTTTGTTCCTACCCTGGGATCCGCAAAAGAAATGTGTCTGAGCCTGAGACACCAGAGACCACTCAGAAAGAGAGAGGGGAAGACTCATGCTAAAGGACTTCCACATGGCTCTGTTGACTGCTGAGTGCACAGTAATCATTGTTGTGGAATAAAAACATGATATTTCTGGATGAAACAGCAGGAGAAGAAGGGATGCACACACACACACACACACACGAACATGTGCGCAGCTGCATACATCCTTTAGTGCTTGAAAGAGTGAGATATAAATCACACGTCTGCCAAGCGATAAAAAAGTGAGTGAGTGAGTGAGTGAGTGAGTGAGTGAGTGAGTGAGTGAGTGAGTGAGTGAGTGAGTGAGTGAGTGAGTGAGTGAGTGAGAGTGTGTGTGTGTGTGTGTGTGTGTGTGTGTGTGTGTGTGTGTGTGTGTGTGTGTGTGTGTGTGTGTGTGTGTGTGTGTGTGTGTGTGTGTGCGCTGTGGTCAGTGTGGTGCGGTGAGGTGCAGTAGAAAGTCCATTTAACACGAGGCATTAACGCTGATAATCATACCCAGATGACCAGAGGCAAAGGCAGCTTTGGTGTGTGTGTGTGTGTGTGTGTGTGTGTGTGTGTGTGTGTGTGTGTGTGTGTGTGTGTGTGTGTGTGTGTGTGTGTGTGTGTGTGTGTGTGTGTGTGTGTGTGTGTGTGTGTGTGTGTGTGTGTGTGTGTCTGTACAAATTTGCATGAGTGCATCATGACCAACTTCCACTCAACAGACTCTAACCTTTCACCAAAATGTTGAGGTCGGAGCATTCCCGACAGAAGCCCCTAATTAGTCCAGTGTGTGTGTGTGTGTGTGTGTGTGTGTGTGTGTGTGTGTGTGTGTGTGTGTGTGTGTGTGTGTGTGTGTGTGTGTGTGTGTGTGTGTGTGTGTGTGTTTGCATGCACATATATATCTGTGACTTTCCGAGCAAGTGTGTCAACATTGCCGACTGTGGTACCCCCACATCCTGTTAACCACCAGCGTCACAACACGCTGGCTGAGGGACGGTCCCCTGAACCTTTCATCAGCAACTGTAAAATCGACATCTGTCTGTCTGATCCGGTTCAACTCCTGCAGCAGCAATAATGGAACGCTAACTGTTAAGAAAATATTCAACAAATTAACACGTCAAAGAAGGAAAAGTTCAGTATTTTGGGAAGTAAACCTTCTGACTCAGACTCCTGTCTTTCAGTATTTGTTTTAGAGGGACTTAAACATATAAATTCAACACGCACAGAAGGATGGGTGTAATTGCTCCAGTAAAACTTAATATATTGTCTGTCTTCTATCTTTTTTTTTTAAAGAACAGAACAAAGCCACACCACTGCTTCGCGTTCCAGCTGTGATTTACTGTCTTGGAATCTCTTGTCCTGGTTTCAGGTGAGCCAACAGCGCCACAGTTTTATCACCAAACATCCCTGTTCCTGCCGATCGAATGACAGAGCTGTCACAAAGCTGTGGAAAGAGGCCGAAGTTTTATCTCTGAGGTGAATCAATCGAGCCTTTGTCTCTCCGCCCGTCTCTCCGCTTACCTGTCTGCCTGCAGGTCAGCCTGCTTCTTTTCCTCTATATCAGTCATTCAGATTGTCTGTCTTGCTGTATGTCACACCTGTCTGTGCTCACTCACCCATCTTTCCATCCCCCCTGCCAGCCAGTCTTTGCGCTTGACTGCGTCCACCTACCTGTGTCTATCTCTGCAACCCGACCTGCCCGTTGTCTCTGGCCTTTTTTCAGAGCGTGACTGGTTGGCTGACCGACCTTTGGGTTGATTAGAGTCACCTACCGCAGACCAGCTGGGACACACACATGCACGCACACACACACAAACGTTGAATGCACAGGCAGCTCATTCAGCCTCGCACTGGATGGCAGCCCTGGCTCGAGCTGCTCCCCATCCATTCATCAGCACCACAGACCCGTGAGTGTTTAGGACATGAAGTCAAATCTGATCTACTACCTACGCGCAAAAGGATCCAGTTCTGCAGGCGAGACTGCAGTTGTTTCTTTATTTTTAGGAGTTTACATCAGGAAGAATTTGGGCATATGACAACATACCAGTATATATATGCTCACACACACACACACACACACACACACACACAAAGCTACAATTACACTATTACACCATACAAGGGAAAGTAGTGGAAAACCCAGAGAAGCAGCAGCAGAAGAGGTGTAAATAGAAAACCAGTGACTCATATTCTAGTGGCTACACACTAGCCACACACATATTGAGAAAGAGCCAAAAACACAGGGTTCAACCATATGAATCCGCAGTAAGTGATGTGTGTGTTTGTGTCTGAATGTGGTGACAGCATAGGACGCTGCCGGTCCTTCAGTGTTACAGTTACGGGAGATTTTATCAGGAAGGTTTGGGGGTTTTTTTGTTCTTAAAATGCATGAATGGTCTAACACAAAGTCTCTCCAGACCGTTAATCACTCCGTAACACTGTCCCATCATAGGATCAGGGAGGGATGTTGTTTCCCAAGATGTGGCAAAGAGGAAACTTGCTTTTTTGTGTGCTAAATGTTTAGAAACACTTTTAAATATAATGCAGAGGCTTTCAGCGGTTCGTCCTTAAACGTTCTTAAGAGTCACATGTCAAGAGTTTCGTCTCCGTTCCTTCAAATCACTACTGATATGAAAGTGTTTCCTTCCACATGCTTAAATTAGGTCTCCATCCAACCATTATTTTCATTATTGATTACACTGATTGTTTTTTTAATTCTTCCCTTTGTCCTCAGGGTGTCTAAAGGTCACAGAAATTGTCTTTCTAAGCTTGTCCTGAGTTCTGTTTTGTACAACCAATGCTTAAAACCATAAAAAGATGTTATTTCTAGAAGGAATAAAAGCTAAAAATCTGTGGAAAACATTTTTTAACAAAAAGGTCAAGGTCTACTACTAAACTTGTTCGAGTTCTTTCTTATAATTTCTATCATTTTTTGAAAAGAAAGAAAAACTGTATGACTTGACTTTTAGTTCATTTTCAAACAAAAACTTAATGTTTTAGGGTTTATTTTTTTGGATATATACACCTGTTTTAAGGACCAAGAGGCTCAAAACATTCCTGATTAAGTCTGTATATTGTATTGACTATTGTATTGGCTATTGTATTTATTATTGTATTGACTATTGTCAGTTGTATTAATGTATGAAAATGTATTTAACCTTCTGGGAGCTGTTGAGGTCATTAATTCATGACAGTCATTGAAAGATATAATTTCTTACTGAAATCCATTTGGTTGACTTTGGGTTTGCGCTGATTCAGCTATCTGTTAGTGACAGCACTATGTCTCCATACCTTACCAAACTGGGAACCAGTGCATTTTGCACACCTCCAAAATGTACAGTATATCTCAATCTGTCAAATGTGCTTTATGTTTCCCATCTGGATTAAATCATGTATGATGGTGGAAATCATGAGTTATCCTGAGTCTGTATTTTTCCTTTTGGTTGGCCTATCATTTTTTAAGATATCGGAAAAATGTCACACTGTGTTGAAGGAAATGAATCCAGAATCCACATTCACTCCTGCATCCGTTTCAAAACTAAATCAACAAACTTCTTGGAGCAGAATCCAAACCTTCACAGTTTCATGAAAATCTATTGACAACCTTCAACCTTCAGGATATGTTGGTGGACAAACAAACACACAAACAAGCATGGTTGGTAGCACTGCAGTTCAGTTCTGGTCTATGTGCTGCACGACAATCAGTTGTTCTCATTTCCATCGCTGCTCTGTGATGTTCAACATCTGACTACTGCACACCACTTCATAAAATTAAAACCAAACACTCGCTTTATCACACCTCCATTCCAGAAACCCCTTCAATAAACACACATACGCATGCACACACATACGCATGCACACACACACACACACACACACACACACAGAGTCATCCAAGGGCCACCTTCATTCCCAATGCGCAGGTGCTAAGATTCTTTTCTAGATGGATGAGGACCAGACCAAACCTTTGCTATTATACGTGAACAAATTCAACCCCCTTACACACACACACACACGCACACATACACACACACTTTCTTCTACACACCTCAGAGCCACTGGGGCTAAACCCTGTGGTTAATGACTTTCCCACCCACTACACAGCGTGCACATGTTGAAGCCGTTAACGATAAGTGGCTTTTCGTACTTGGTAACGTCCTAATGTCCCCGTTAATCTCACATTCCTCACTACAAAGGTTGCAGAACATGGGCCAGCGATTTCACTGAGATGAGTAATTTTATCAACTATTCCAAGCCAGGACCCAAACTTTCTACCTTTGGCCCTCTGAGTGACACGGGGCAACGCCAATTTGAAAACATCCTGATGAAAACCATGCTGGAAACAACTCACTGTTTCAGGCAAGATCACACAGTTTCCTTTGATTAATCGCTCAGACAATAAGTGTTTCACTGTGCTTTTCTGTTCTTGTGCACAGAAAAAACTGTCTCAAAGCATTGCACAACACAGAATTGAGAGGCCATTATTTCTGTAAACATCCTTAAAAGGAAAAGATGGCAAGCTTTATTTAAAGACTTTAAAGATCACTGCATAGTTGGAATGGCTGCATGCTGTATGTTCCTGCAGCACGCAACACAGTTAATGACAAGGGTGGGAGGATTGTGCAACACATATGTGAATGGTAAAGAGAGGATTAACGCAGATCTGATGGAACTGTTCACAAATAATACCAGAGAAGAAGAATTATTAGCTTTTTTTTTTAACGAGATTAAGTTTGAACAAAGATTAATAATAGAATTTAAAGTCTGTCCTTTCATGCATCATCGAGAGCAAACTCCTTTTGTGGACACTGAAAATTCCCTGAGAGTCCATCGTGTCTGTATAACTGTGAGCCTTCATTGTATATTTGTCTTTCCACACCTGACTGGTTTTAAATCAACCCCAGTTCCCTTGTGTTCCACACTTCACAGATCCTTTTTAGCGATCACGTTTAAAAACAACAACAACAACAACAACAACAACAACAACAAAAAACACATAAATACGGATCAAAGTGATCGTAAGTACCTGGAGGTGTCTGAAGGCAGCGGTGAGTTGCGTCATGTGCAAAGTGAGGCACCTGGACGTGCATCTGGCGCTGTTGATCTTCTCCTCCACATCCTCCTGCTCCGGTGAGGTCCTGCGGGCGCGACTCAGCGCCAGCAGCGCGCACAGGAGCACCAGACCGGCCCGACGAACTGCCATTAAGAAGACACGCCGTGGAAGCATACGGTGAATTAAACGACAGACTTTTCTTTTGCCTCTTTTGCTCGTCAATCTTCCCTTTCTTTATCTCTGTCGACTCTTTTTTTTTTTTTTTTTTTTTTTTAATATATATAGTTCGGGATGAAAACGTCCGTGCGCCGCGTCTGTCTGCGCGCCGGCAGGGAGTGGAGCGACTGTACCCTCCCCACGGACACTCCCACCACCGGCACAAGTGTGGCCACGTGGAGTACCCGTCTCACCCCTCACTGTCTGCATCATCTTCATCACTATTGTCAGCTCTACTATTTCCGTTACCTGCGCACATGCAGCTTTCATCATTGCGTCATCGGCATTTTTTATTTCACATCATCATCCTCGTGATTTTTCTGCATCGTTTTTTGTTTTATTTATACTTAAATCGCGATGCATCTTCATCATCTTGCCCGAGAGCATCCTCTTCATCACGTGTGGCCCGTTCATCATCTGTTTCTCAAAAGTCCACAATATAAATAAAATTATTGCGATATGTTTTTGATTATTTTACACATTTATTTATTCTTCAGAATCGCGTTGCTCTTATTCATCAGCTACAGATCGGGGTTAGTAATTAAACAACGAAGAATTCCACCAAAGATGCTTCATGTTTGATTCCAACCTGTTTCTCCACCTGTTTGAAAAAAATGTTCTTCTGGATCAAACATCAGAAGACTCAGGGAAGTCAGAGGAGGAATTTATAACCTAATTCTTTCCGTGGCAGGCTTTTGTTTTTGGGTCAATTAAGAATTTACTATTAAGATTTTGAAAAACAAACTTCCCTTTATAGTCTGGGAATTTTTTTCCAAGGATAATTATTACAACTGACTAATAAAAGTGCATTTATTAATGGGGGGAAAATACTCGAAGAATGTGTTGAAATAGGTGTTTGTCACAGAGCCAGTCGGTGTGTTAGTCACCACTTTATTCTGGTGGCTGCAGAGCCAAGTGGATCTTTATTAGATCCAGGCGCAAGAAGAGAGTTTTAGTACACATGGTTTAAAGTCCAATTTGTTTATGTGAGACTGTAACCCAACAGTTCAGTCATCTCTGCTGGCAAAGACATGTAGAGAGAATCACCTACATTTTGATTAAGGGTAAATGGAGACATAAATATTTAGTAAGCACTGGCAGGACTCCTTTTGGCCCTGAAGCAGAAACCAAAGGTTTCATTTACTCTTCACACAGAAAGACTAGATATACTGTAAGTTTGTGCAATAATCTGGACCAGTGAGGAAGTTTCAAAAGTAAAAAATCTAGGGCTGTATATAATTCATTATAATGTTTGATAGTTTTTTTCATAAATTGTCAGAAAATAGCTATAAGTCCTGCAGCTGGAGATGAATTTCCAGAATTTAAATACCTAGTTTGTTTTCTTTGGCGATTGCCAAAGATCTATATGTCATATGTGACAAAGTAAGGGATATAATCCTGCCACTGAAGACACTTCAACCAGCAAATTAGTATTTCTCTTTGATTTATGAAACATTTTCTAATGATTAACAAAACATCTTCTAATGATTTTTCTATTTATTTAAATATATGTATCACCTATTGATAAGTACTTAGGTCTCCTCAGTAAAGAAGAGCTTTAGATTCCTTTATTTACAGGACGGTAAGATAGACCAACCAGGATAATCAATATTCAGTATTACAAATTAAAGCCGAGCCAAACCCGACAAACACAATTATCTGCAGCGCAAATCATTATTTTTATTATTTCTTGTATTTCTTTAACCCCTTAAGTTTATCATATTTTCAGACTGGGAATGAGTGATCCACACAACATGACCTCATCAAAGCTAAGTCTCTACAATAGTACCACAAGAGCAACAAATAGACACTGAGGATAAGAGACAGAACGAGAATAAGTCATGTGTGGTGAAGCCTCAGAATGTGTCGTTTGTTCAAGGGTGTGTGAGCATGCATATGTAAGCTTGACCTCAGGAGCCCTAAGTAGCCCCAGATCAGAAAGCATAAAATCACTCTTTGCACACACTCTCGCTTAAGCACATGTACATACACACACACACACACACACACACACACACACACACACACACACACACACACACACACACACACACACACACACACACACACACAACAGGTATTTGTTGTCAGTCAAAATATCCTTTCTAATTAAGGTCAAATGTCTTTGAATTGCATGGAAAGTGAAAATAACGCAAGCTGGAATAAGAAATGAAAGAAAGAAAGAAAGATTTTTTTTGATTTTTGCAAAAACACTTTAATCACATTCAAACATTTTACAATTTTACATTAGATGACAGCACTAAAGTGCTTCAGAAGAAGAAGAAGATTTTTTGCAAAAACGCTTCAATCACATTCATAACATTTTACAATTTTTCATTAGATGAAAGTACTAAAGTTCCAGAAAGAAAGAAAGAAATGGGTCAAAAGGGTGAGGAGTGCGTTCTCATCTCACGCCCGTCCCGCCCAGCTTCCTATTAAAACTGATTTAATCCTTGGTGTGCTCTAAATCCTTGAAGCTCGATGTGCTTGACTTATCTGAGTGTAATGGTTGTCTTGTTTTTATGCATTACTTAAAATTAATTAACCAAGATTTGATATGGGAGATAGAGTGACCTCATGGCCTCTAACTGTTGGATATGGTGTCTCAGCATTAAAGTTTAGAACTCAATGCATCCTTAGTTTTAGCACTTTATATTTTTGTTATTTTACTTTCTTAATCAACTTGTAATCATTGTCATCAGTTTGTGCGGGGTGTGACAGGCCCGTATCTTATTCTCTCAGAATGACCTTAGAACAGATTTCCATTTGTGTAATCGCTCGGTTTCTCTAATGTTCACAGAGAAGATTGAGTTTCATGATTCATTCTACAAAGCGAAGCTAAACAGAGGGCCACGTTTAATCTAGTGAACCCGTTTGACGTTTGACTTCTGGACCTTCAACACAACATACCACATCAATGCATTTTATCACAACTGAAGCCAGCAGAATTTTCTGTCTCCATGAAATGCAAAACAAAGAGACTGTTTCCAATTTTCAAATATGATCTTTATGTATTTAACATGTCATGTATCTTATCCAAACTGTGTCATCTGCTGAATCCTAAATCCCTTTAACTGTCTCTGTCAAAATTTGTTCGTGTTGTTATCATTCCCATTTAGGATTATTGAAGTGGTCAGAGATTATTCCCTGCAGCTGGTACTACTCACAGCTCATCTGTTAGTCTTTCACCTTCAAAGGTCTTCCAAAGAACTGTTTGTCAAGCCACGGTATGAGAGCCCAAAGGTAGCTCACCAAGAAGCCAGAAGGTTTCTGAATGGAGCTACAGTTTCACTGTGTGGCAGGTTTTAGCAATTACACTTTCGGTACTGATTCCATAAAGGAGTATACTGTAGAAATGATTGATTGGAATTTTAATTTCTCCTTTATTGAATCCATTGTTTAGTTTGGAATAAAAGTCAGAAATATCACAGGCACCTAAAGCAATATGTTAATCAGAATCAGACTCCTTTATAGATCCCTAAGGAAATTTTTAATCCCTGTTTTGTCCAACGTATGAAACAATTTACAGTAAATGTATCCAACATACAGTAATTTTGCCTTAAAATTTATGTCACTGAGCAAAAATTTGATGAATAAAACGTCATTATACATACCTGCAAAATGTTTTTCAATTATCGTATTTGTTACGTGTGTTACAGGACATTTTTTAAAATTTTATATAAATATTTATGAGCACATTAAACCTCTTGATCTAGGTCACTAATCTCTATTTTATGTTCGTCCTGTTTGAAATTACATCCTTGTCTTATTAAGAAAATAATAAGACCAAACATTTTCAACATGCAGTACCAGAGTCTGCACATAGAGGATGCTGTAATCCCATGACTCTCTTCTCTCTCCCTTTAAAATGCACCTCTGCTGTGTGTCCACTGCAAATAATGGACATGGACTGAGTGGACCAGCCAGAAAGTTCTAGTTGACAAGAGTGGAACAGAGTAAATGTTCTGTGCAGGGAATTTGAGTTTAGTTCGGGGTTTAGTTCAGCGATTCTTTGGACTTACAGGGTGGAGCAGTCATAGCACTGTTTGAAATCCTTTTTTTTTTTCTTATATCTTGTTTATTTTTGTGCAGCACTTTCCAGATGATAATCTTGATTAAATAAAAGAGCACACTCTTTACTATTGTGTTTCTTGGAAAAGTGAGCAATTGAACCATGAGCATATCCTTGAAGTGTCAAGATGACCCGCACTGGCATGCCCAGCCTGGTTGACCTTGTACTGTCTCCTCCTCTGTTAGGAATGGCTATATTTGTTTTTCACCACAGAAAACGTATCTGCACACAGTGTGTATCTATTCTCACAGGAAAAAGGCAGACTCCCCAGAGAAGTGCTAAGTCCTTACTAGAACGGATCCAAGATTGCGACAACAACATCCATTCCGTGGTGGTGAGTACCTTGAAGAATAAATTTAGATTGAAAACAGGATAATGTTGTGGAGAATCAGAAGGTTCACAGACTGGCTAAGCAAGCTATGTCAAAAACAGAAAATACAAAATGAACAGTGAGGATAACAATGTATCACAATAAGCTGTATAGTACTTTCTGTATCATACAGAAACACCCATCTGGTGTATGTGATGTTTGCGAAGAAAAAAGCATTTCTTGTGATATGTATATTAATATGAGGAATGTTTTGAGAGTTGAGAAATTTGGGTTAATAGGGGCAGAACAGAAAGGTATAGTTGACAGGTGAAAGTGGCAATGTAACGCCAACTGGTGTGTGCATTCTGAGACTGTCCAGTAGGTGGCGGTAATCAAAATCTACAAAGACCAGCTGCTGTTCAACACCAACGAAGAAGAACAGGTCCCAGCGTCACTTAACAGTAAGGGATGTTTGGGTTGGTTGTTGGTGAGTTTCGTTTCTTGGGAAAACTTTAAACTCCCCTAATCCTTAATGTCGAGCTGTCTGTCTCTGATCTAATGTCCACGAACGTTTCAACAACCAAAGAAGACATTTAACCTGAATTGTCATGTTTTTATTTTTGTTTTCCACCAGCTAGCTTTAGCCTGACAGGTATGACAAGAATGTGACGTTTAGCTGTGTCCTGTGTTAAAGTTTACTAGCAAACCTTTATTGCACTTTTTAGTCTACAGTTAAGTCTTAACAATTACTTTGATCTGGAGGTTTCCATCCCGGTGTGTGTCATTTGTGCAAGTACGCAGTATTACTTTTGTTAGCTCTTATTTTGGCTTTGACAGGATTGTTCGTTTTTGTGCGCATGTGATGTGAAGTTGAATGACATTAAGTTATGCTCAGTTTAATTGCAATCTTTGTCCCTGATTGGGAATCAAGTCTTTTCACTAGTTAAGCTGTTTCTACCATACATGAATGTCAAAATCGAATGCATTAGAAGATGATTGTAAAGCTGAAAGTTGCTTATTCCAAATATTCACCGAGGTAAAATATCTGTTCCCCTCCAAATCTGATCCCTAGGAAAATGGGTAAGAAGTCAAAAAAGAAAAGACACAAGAAGTTATCGTCCTCAAGTGAAGACGATGAGAAGGTGAGATGGCATTCTGGTGAACTATTTTGCTTTGAACCGAGTATGGGGGAAAGAAAATCATCTCTTTGCATCCACAATATCAGTATGACTGATGAAACAGGGGCAAACATTAGGTGAAAGCATTGTTAAGTTCAGTCAACAAAATTATAGAGATGTCAGTCAGAATGGTAACCGGTACTGTATATCAGATGTATATCAGATATCAATATAACCTCTGCTTACTAGGTATTAAACTACCATTACTCTATCTGACACTTACACATTTTGACATCCCGCTTCAAAGCTATGATCAATGACTGTAGGTCAGAGCACTAGGATTTATCTTTGATCTATGCGAGAAGGTCAGGGTAACACTTTGAATTCAGGGGATGTTGCCATCTGACTGCCTTGTTTTTAGTTTAACTGATCAATCTATTAATAACTTGGTCTATAAAATGTCATAAAACAGTGAAAAATGATTATCATCATTTCCAAGAGCTGAAACCCACTTTTTTTTTCTTGATCATCGTGATCAATAAAAGGTGCCTGCAGAAAAAAAATTCCATCAATTAGGGTCTATTTTCTATTTATTGCAGGTTCTTTACAGGTTATTTAATGTGTGTGTGTGTGTGTGTGTGTGTGTTTTGTTTTTGTTTTTTTGTTTTTTTAGGAATCCAAAGAACGAGATGCCACCAGAAAACACAAAAAGGCCAAGAGGGAGACTGATGTAAAAAGTCAGAAAAGGTTAGATCATTTTTCAACTTTTAAGAACAATTAACAGTTGATACTGTTTCATTTTACATGATTCATATTTTCATAATTATCTTTCATCTGAATTTTTTTATACATGTAGCTATGGAACATGGACAAGTAGCACTTTTCATCCAGTTAAAGATGCCTCCCAAAGCATTCGTCAGATCAAAAAGCCTGTCTACAGACTGGCAGAGACACGAGCTGCAGACCAGAACCCTTGCAGTCAGGAAGAGGAATGTACAAAAACAAAAAGTGTCTCTGTGTCATTCCACCTGGGAACTTGCTCGAGTAAAGCAAAAGATTATATTCCACTGAAAACTATTGTTGTCAGTGGAAGTAAGAAATCAGAAAAGCCATCATCAAGATCCCTGAACACCAGTGATGCAGTTGCAGCTCCTCAGAGAAAAGAGATGTCTAAAGATTGCTTAGATGAAAAGTCTCCCCAGAGGAACCCATCGACATTAAAAAAGCAGGTATTGAGTTCTAGTTTTGGTTCTGCTAAACGGAGAGACCAAGCAGAGGATTTGATGACAAGGAAGTACAGAGCTGTGGCTCCACCAAGAGCTATAAAAGAGAGCAGTACAACCAAGACCAAGGAACCAAGCAAGTCCTCCGAGGATATTTCATGTGGGAAGAGAAGGGAACCGTACAAAGACATCTGTCGACGGTATCAACAAGATTACGAGGCTAAGAGGAGCCTGCGTAAAGAAACCAAAGCTCCATCTGCATCTACCACAAAGTTGTGTTTCACATCACCCAAGCAAACATCCTCACCCAGTAGTGAGAAGAATGTTCCTTCAGTCCCAGGAAATGTTAGTGTAGTGAAACATAGTACCGATAAGTCTTCAGCTGCTCAGCAAAAACTATCTTCAGCTGCATCACGTCCGCCCATTACTTTTAAGATACCAAAAACAGTTCAGTCAAGGCCCGTGGATGGCACTGGTGACCATAATAGTCCCATTTCAACAAGCAAAGATCTAAAACATGGGACTAAACTTTCAAATTTAGGGGCCTCAACGAGTCACTCCAATGAGGAAACTGCCAAACAAGCTGCCAGTCATGTGGATATTAGTAAAAGCTTTTCATCCGAAGGACGAGACAAGATGTCATCCGTGTCAGGCCAACACCCATCCGTATGTGACGCAGTCTCTGAGCCGTGGGGTGTTGAGGTAATTAAAAGAAATGATTCATTCAAACTGAACAAGTCAGTGTTAGCTTTACTTTTACTGGATCTCTTTGCCCATTTTTACGACATGAATAATTTTCAAGTGAAAACATGTCACTGTCCGGTGTATTAAAGAAACCCTTTAATTGTTTTATCGTTGCAGTACTTGAAAATGGTAGAGAGGCTGTTGTCATGTAATTTTTTTTAAATATCTGTAGGTTCAAGTGGTTGAAGAGCTTCACCTTGCTCGCTCTGAGAAGAGGTTGGAGGTGAATGTAATGCATAGTTATGGGGAACTCACCTGCATGGACATAGATCTACCAGAAGAGGGAGCTATTAACACACACTGTGAGTTCATTTTTTAGTATGCTGGGAAATGGTAAAACGATGATGTCCTTGAACAGCAAGGTTATAACCTGGAATGACCAACTGTTTGCTTTGACACAATGCTTCAGTTTTAGAGCAAGCAGCATTGAGAACACAAACCTACACCAAAGCAGTTCAATTTATTTATTGTGTAGCTGCACCTAAAAGCCTGTCCCTCATAATACGTCTGTTTGACAACGACAACTTACCTAGAATTTGGAATTACATTGGCCTCGTGAAAAGTTTGACAATTTTTCAAGATAAGATATTTTCCTCAAATGAACTTTTTCCTTTAGGATCTAGTTCACCGAAATCATCACACTCCTGTAAAAAATGTCTTTGAGGAGTTGATTGATGATTGCGATATCTTTACTCAGCAAACTCCAACAAGATCAATTCTTTACTCCTGAGCCTTTCTTTTTACAGGCAAACAGCTCCCCCAGCAAGAACTGATCCTTGTTTTGGATACCAACATTCTCCTCAGTCACCTGGATTACGTGAAAAGGATAAGATCTCATGGTCTTGGAGGTGTTTAAAAGACTAATATTTGATGTTTCTTGAATCATTTATAGATATGTCATATTTTATATAACGAAGTCTTGTTATTATGAAAGGTATTCAGAAAGTGTTGGCTTCAAAGGTTGTCCAGCCATAAACTGAATGCTTGAGTTTAATTTTATATCACACATCATCAAAAATGTCTAAAAATCTTTAAGCCAAAAAGTCTGAAATACAGAGTCTGCATTTTTGGAATTTATTGCTAGCCCTAAAGAAATGCATTCACTAAACACAGATTCATCTCCTCTGGTACCTTCCCGTTTCCTGTCCAGTCATAGGCTTCCCTGTGGTCCTCATTCCCTGGGTAGTGCTTCAGGAAATGGATTCTCTAAAGAAGGGGAGAGGCCTATCACACTCTGTGGCTCATCTTGCGACTCCCGCCATTTCATACGTTTACAACTCCTTGAAGAGCCGGGAACCTCGCCTCTGGGGTCAATCTATGCAGCAGGCTGCCGAGAGCAGCGGTGAGTATTCTACTGGTCATTTAGTGACAAAGAGCCAATCATCCTGTCAGAGACAGTTTGACTGTCTGCATTGCAGAGACGGCCAGCTTCGCATCATATTCACACACACACACACACACGTAACAATGGATGCTCAAGGACACTTCATGATAAGCGACACACTCAACCCCGTGTGTCACGGCTATCTAACACTTACATAAATCCTAGTTAATACCGAACATATTTTGATCCTAAACTATAATCTATGTGAAACTCAAGGACACCTTTCACCATTCATGTTTTGTAGCTATAAATCATAGCTCGACAGAGGTATTAGAATCTTTTCAAGAAGATATATCTCCTGATATGTCTGAAATCTCCATTTTTTTCACCTTCTTTGAATCCCCTGTTTTGTTCTCTTTTTTTTATAACGTGGTAAAACGCTTGCCACAAGCCATCAGTATCACAAATTCAACTCCTTGTCCTCATATAAACCAACATGTTTTGTTCCACACTCCTCTTCCTCTGGCCTCATTCTTCCCTCGGTTTTTTCTTTTCTATAGATGGTGTTAATGCTGAGAATAACGATGACCGAGTTCTCCAGTGCTGCCTGCAGTACCAGCGTCTGTACCCAGAGTGCGCTCTCATCCTATGCACGTGAGTCCCACCCCCCTCCCCCTCTTATCATTTGTCACCACTGCTGCAGAGTGTGCGTCTTCTGCAAATAATGCACAACATGTGACTGAGTGGGCCCAGCCAGATAGTTCCAGTTGGGATGAAAAGGTCGGACAGGGTAATTGAGCAAGAATAGATGTGCTGCGGAGGCAATTCTAAGTTTAGCTGTTCAGAGATGTTTTTGGTCTACATAGTGGAGCAGCCACTGTTTAGTTTGACTTTATTTTGTTTTTACCCATTTACTTGTTTTCCACTGCTACTTTATTGATTCTGTTAATGAGTATTTTGCGTAGAATTTGTCACATACTTCTATATTCTGCCACCCGCCACATCTCCAAACTCAGGCCACTTTGAAACAGATGAGACTGAATCTTCTTGATTTTCTGCTCTCTTTGCCATACAGATCCTGACTTCTTTCCCTCTTTCCCCTATAGTAATGATAAAAACCTATGCAGCAAAGCCATCCTGAGCGGAGTGAATGCCCTCAGCAAGAATGATTTGGAAACAGATTTCGGTAGAAGCAGTTACGGCTTTCATCACCTGCAAAACACAAAGGCTCCCGCGGCGCCTCCCATCAGCTCTCAGGTCTCACCGACAATTCTGAGCACGAATTATACGTCACCGCAGACACAGAGCCACGAAAGAACGCGCCTTTCCGTGGAAGTCGCAGAGAAAGGTGAGCCAACGGTCTATGTGTTCTTCTGGAAAAACAGGAAATTATATGACATGTTGCGTCATCATCTAACAGAAAGCGGTACATACCATTCTTGCGCTGACCATGTCTGTTATTGCTTCTAGTTTTTCCTGTTTTCCTTGTTTTGCTCGCATTTTCAGCAAGTGTCAACTTTAGTTTTGACAGGTTTTAGAAGGAAAAACTGATGCAGGATTAATTTTAAGAATGGAGACTCAAATTCTAACCCTGCCCACATTGAAAAGTGTATCAGCAATACGACAGGACGGGGCAGCAGTAGCTCAGTCCACCAAGTCTTTAAACTGGGGACCGGAAGTCACCGGATCAAGACCTTGGTGGGCTGAAACATTTGGAGTGTGAGCTGGCAGTGGGAGGCGCTGGCTCACCTCACTGCCGAGGCACCCTTGAGCAAGGCAGCCCCCTACAAGCTGCTCATTTGGGGGCACACCTGGTCGGAGCTGCCCGTCACCTTACCTCCCACTGAATATACTGCATGCTTAGAGGCACCCCTGTGTGTGTTTGTGTCTGGTTCTTTTTCGTCTTCTTTTGTTAATATCTACTGTCTTTTGTCATCATTAGTCATGTATAATGCGTGCAACGTAGTTTGTTGAGATGAGAAGTTTAGTTTGTTCCATTACTGAGCTCAAAAGTCAATCAACTCCTCATGTATATATAACTCCTTAGATAACAAGCAACTGAACAACAGAGAGGACGAAAAGAAGATTTGCACTTGTGTTTCTGAACTTGAAGACTGCCTGCGAGCCGTGCTGTCTGACGTGTTAGAGGTGGAGATGAAGGCTGTTTACGACGACCTCTGGCTAGAGGTACAGTTTTGTTTAAGAAATTCCTTTTATGGGTGAGACTATTTTAATTACTGTTGATGTAGTTTGAGGAATTGAGAAGTAATTCCTCCACATACAGTACATGGAGGGATTGGAGGTGTTTTTTCAAATGTTTAATATTTATTTATTGGGGAGACTGTTGATTTTGCTTCTTCTTTTAACAGATAGTATATCTAAAACCACCCTGGACTCTTCAAGATGTCCTACAGTGTTTCAAAAAGCATTGGATTGCTGTATTTGGCCACATCGTCCCACGCAGGACTCTACAGAATGTTTTAAATCTTCTTATTTTCTTCAACTCAGGTATGTAGGTGAAAAGTGATGACTTCCATTTTGTGTTCTCACATTTATTTTTTTTTGGTCCAGATATTTTTTTCATTGTTGACTACATTTAAACGAGTACACAAATGAAATTGAGACTCACACAGTAAAGGAGTCCTACTTTCCAATTTAGGTATCAGCTCTATTTATAGCCCTGTGATTTCAAAAATAGCAGTTCAAAAAAAGTTCTCATGCACTGAACAGTGATGAAGCAAGAAATGCAATGTCAATTTTATGATTTAACCCTCCTTTACTTCAGATAAGTGAGATATGGGAGCAGAAATATTCATATATATGACTAATGCTCAGCTGAGCTCCTCGTGGTGTCTAAAGGAAGAGATATATTGTTTTGCATGCTATGTTGAGTCACCCTCCCACCCCTATTCACCCCTCCTCCCCTCAGATGAAACCGTTAGTCCGCTGTGGTGTGACACGCTGGAGCTCAGACCTACATTAAGAATCAGGTCATCTGCTAAACCGGGACAGTCCAATGTGTGTCAGAAAGATGCTGAGTCAGTCACTGCAGTGAGTCTTGCACTGGATCTAATCACACTATGCTTACAGCACTGAATGTGTCAGCGTCTCAGGGTCACTCGATCCCTCTGTCACCTGTGTTGGGAATCCATTAAATGCAAAGAATGCCAATCGTTGAATCATTAACACATTTAGTTCACCTCTCATTATCTTTGGTGAAGTGCCATTATTTATGATTTGTCTGTTCTGCACAGCTTGAACCTGTGCCAAAGAATGAGAGTAGGGCAAGGAGGAGGAAGAGGATAGGAAGGAGAAATAAATAGTACGTGAGGTGAAGAATGAAATCTTGCAAAGGAAAAGTACTGCATGTGACTTCCTGCTCTCTGTTGGGCAGGCTGTTTTGAATGTGCTGCTGTTCTGGTGAGGACACACCTTTTGCAGTGTCTTGATTTGAGACCAAAGCTGAGTATCAGTTTCAAGTTAGATTTACTCAAGGATAGCATAGATCACAGTTAAGTAATGTCGTCATCTGTCATAGATTAGTCTTTTTTTTATTGGATGTGTTTACTCTCACAAACTCCGGTTAAGATTTTAATTGCTTTATTGCAGGACTCAGATGTTGCAACAACTGCGCTGCGGTTAGAAATGCACTCGAAGACCTACTAACCATTCAGCCATTTAGAGACACATGGATCACATAGGACAACTTATATAACACTATTTCTGAGAATGGTTAATTATTTTAAGGCAGGGGTGTCAAACTCATTTTCATCGAGGGCCACATCATCAATGTAATGTAAAATAAATGTAATTACTCCTTAATGTTAAATAACTATGGATTTATTTCTTAATCAAGTTACAAACATTACAGTTGCACGAAATAAAAAATTTGTTCTGTTATAACAAATTCTTTTAATTTGTCACTGAACTCCATCAATCAAGGATCAAACTATTCAAGAGAATAAAGAAAAATAACATCAAACACAAGTGAAGACATTAACTTTGTTCAAAACGGTTTTGTCAAAGTTAAGATGGGCTTAATTACAGCATTGTGGTAAATGTAGTTTTGGTCAAAGCGGACTTTTGACCATTTTCTTTTTTAGACACTGACCTTTTATGCTCTCGTGGGCCACATAAAATAATGTGGCGGGCCACATTTGGCCCCCGGGCCTTGAGTTTGACCCATGTGTTTTAAGGGCTACCATTAGTGCTGCTTATGAGAATTTCTTGACTAGAAAGGAAACACATGGATGTCTTGTTGTTTTCTGTACCGGAGGGACCTTCATACTGTCTTTATGCATTTCTGAGGGAACTTACATTTCCTCCCCTGGAAGGGCATTTCTTCAATAAAAGTGCACCCTTAATGCAACTGTTATCATGTAATCCTGGATAGACGTACTCATAATCACCCTAAAAACATAATCTTGGGGTATTTATACCTTTATGTGCATTAACCTTGACATATCTGATTGATCACAGGTCATTGTTTTATTCAGGTAAAACTGTGGACCTCAGTAGCACCTTATCAGCTCTCCAAGAAGCCAAAAAGCTTGTTAAAGCCTTTGAGAAAAGTTCAAGCCATGTTCCCGGTGCCCTCTCTACGATGAACAACATTTACAATAAGCTGCAAACACAGGTCAGTAAGAAGCAAATTACATTTCAAATGTACTTTATGAGATATTGGAGAAGAGATGGTAATGATGAGCAAAACTAGTGACTGTTATATTTTTTGTATATAAGGATTATGTCTCTGTTTGTCACTGGGGTCTTTATATATGTGTAGGATGAATCTACTGTCGGTGATATCATCATGAGTGATGACTGTCATGAAGACAACCAACCAGTGTCCAATCAGGTGACTCACCAGGAGGTGTGGTCTCTGTTTGAAAACGTCTGGAATAATGTGTTTCAAAAAAGGTGAGTGTAAAAAGGCTTCGCCTGCTAATTCACTGAGACGATTAAACAAAGGGAAGCATTGAGGCTGGTGTGTTTTCACCTCACTTTTCACCTGGACTCATTTTACATTCAATCGACAACTCATTTCTGAACAGTGAACTCAGTCTTTTTGCAACGAGGGCAGTTGATGCTACAAGTAAGACCATTTAAAAAGTGCACAGAGAACGAACAACACTTAGCAGATTGTTTATTTTGATACTGATTTCAACTCCATTCACCCTTAAGTCAGTTTTTTCCATTACGTTTCAGCATTGAAGTGTTCAAAGCTCTGGGCTTTGACCCTCACACCATGCAGAGCGCTCATCCAATGGGAAGTCTTGCACCACTGCAGGACGCATTGGTCTGTTTGCATGAACTGTCCTCCGTGGTCTCACAGCTGCTCCTCGCCTTCAGCAGGTATCTCAGCTGACTCATGCGACTACTTTCGGTCTTAGCTACGTGTCTCCGGTCCCTCTCTGCTCGCTGCTACTCCCTCTTTACACACGTGATCCTGTGTGAGTCTGCTAACTTTGGTGTTTTACGGAGACTGTGCTAAATGTTTTTATGTGACCCATGAATCACACGACAGCTTGCATGTGAAGAGAGGACACTTAGCCTGATGAAATCATAAAATATTATCACCTGACTCAGCAGTTTTACTTTAGTTTATTGTTTGACTTTACAAGCGGGCAGTTTGACAACTTTGCTTTACCGACTGTTCTCACAGTGTTTTTTCCTCTGAAAAAGGTCACGTGGTTAACATCACCAAGAAAGCCAGAAACATGACTCAAAATGAATGATGACGTACCACTGTATCCATATGTTAGATGGCTTACAGCCTTAAATCTTGCTGGGCTTTGCGTTGCAGTTAGAATATGGTGCCCGGGTTCTTAAGCAGGAGAATGAACTGGGGTTTCGTTTCATTAGGCATTCATGTGGCAAACAGACCCTCGTAATGTAGGTCGTTCTTTGACGATACTCGAGACACAATATGTTTAATAGGGACTCAGCTCACTGAACAATTTTCTGTTTCTGGTTTTATTCCTATCAGCAGTTGTCTTCTCTGTAGTGTTGAGGGTTTTTTTTCCCCCGGGCCTTCAGGGTATTCCTCTGTAATGCATTTATTGAGAGCAGTGTGTTTGTGTGTGTGCATTTCCGTGTGGTGATCAGCGATGGAGGGATGAATGGATACAGAACACATTTAAGTGCTCTGTATTCATTTTGTTTTAGAGCCTTCCATGTAGCCAGTGTGCAAAAGCATGCATGTAAGCTAATAATGCATGTATGTTGTAAGAGAAGTGGACAAATCTGGAGGTAGTGAAGGGGTTAACGGATTTAGTAATTTCATGTGCTTTTTTAAATTTTACTTGTTTATAAGACTACTGTGCATACATTTTGTTTGTTTCGTTCAAAAAGAATGCATAGGATGGGATTCATTGCAAAAAATATTTTTTACATCAGTCTAAATGCTGTTTTTTGTGCTTCATCCAAGGTTGTTGTCTTCCACTCCGGGTTCAGAAGGAGTCCAGGTGCTGCTCAATATCATGTGTAATCAGTTGGAGTCCAGATTGACAACCAAGGACCTTATTGATTGTTTTTCACAACCAGACTACCGGTAGGACACACGCACACACACACACACACACACACACACACACACACACACACACACACACACACACACACACACACACACACTCCAACAGAATAATTATGATAAATAAATACATGAACATTATATCAACGAAGCAAAACATACAGTTAATATCTCACCTTTGCTTGTAAATATGAAGGATTCATTTAATTCACACAATTTCCAGAAGTGGAACCTAAACCTCCTTGTTTTTTACGACAAGAATAAAGTATATTTTATTCCTGGCCTACAATAAGTTTTAGTCATCATTCCTCTGGAGGTTTATTGTATTAAAACAACGCCACAATGTGTGTGCGTATCTAGCAGCAACCACCGTCCGACCACGCACCACCAGCAACAGGTTTCAAGTTCTCTGAATTCTTGCGGTCCTTGTCGCTACACGCCCGGGCAGGCATACGGGTGTTGATTTTCCAGAATTATGGCCGTTTGACCCTCTTCAAAGAAATCCCCAGCAGAGCACCCACAATAGCGGTGGCCATGGCAACAGTTCCATACAATTGTGACAATCATTAACATCTCTTATAACAGGTATTTGTGCTTTTGTCATCTAAGAGACACGTTAGACAGACGTATTATAGGTCAGCGGTTGACATTTAATCACACCCTTGTCTTCAAGGGTCTGGATTTATTATTCAATGCTGTTTTTACACAACCTTTTCTCTTATGTGGGAGCGTGGCCTAAAGATAACAGTTAAGTAACCAGTTCAACCACAGCGCTAAACTTTTACATGGACTGTTACGTCATGAAAGCCCATAGATTAAAGGAAGTGTTGGAGTTGAAGTGATTTTTCTATCATTTCACTGGGATTTTGTCCTTGTCATGTGACATTTAACCCTAAATTTTACAGACTTTCTTTGGGAGCTTGGTGGACTTTGAGCTCTACGGTTGCTGTCACAGTTGACAATGATGTTCATTAGTACGATAGTGTTGAGTGCGATCATCAGAAAGTCCAATCAGATGGAACCAAAGGCTTAGTTTCTACTGAAGACTACACCCACCGCACCACTTTGTGGAAGAGCTTTGCGGGCACTTACCAGTTACATCACTTCAGCTTTCATTACCAGCTGGTCACCAGTGAGAGATAAAGTTAAGCCGACTGTGTTGTGGTTGTAAATATTTTATTTGTAACATTTACTGTGAAGTGATGTGCAGTAAGTGCATTATCCTCAACGTTAAATATTTGATTTTGGTGCTCGGAGCTGTGGCATGATGTCATTAGTTATATAAGGCCTCCGGGAGTTCCTTTCCTGGTGCATGTTTGCCCATCGACAGGAAGCTCTTTGTAGAAGTAGGCCTCAACAGCAGATGTAGAGACTCCAGTGTTCATTTTTTTAAATCTGGCAAATGAAAAAGCCACCATTATGACATTTCCACAGGAAGCCTTTTGTCCTCGTGTTGAACAATCTGTCTGCTTTTAACTCAATTCAGGTCCAAAGATAGTTGGACCTGATTTGAAAACCTGAAGATATTTGGATACAGAGTATTTATCCTGTACATAATTCATTACGTTATATTTTAGCTCAGACATACAGCCTTAAAAAGCTGTTTGCCCTTACAGTCACACTTTCAGCACACTCTTTTATCTCTAAATTTACACATTACTTTTATGTTAGAAGAACGACTTGTGGAGCACATTATCAACTTTTTTATTCAACTAACCAAACTAGAGGCAGTATGAAATACTCTACATGAGGTGAAGAAAATGGGGGAAGGTGGGTTCGTTATTAAAAATAAGATAAAATATCTGATTTTTTTTTATCAGTGGTGAGCTAACACTAATAAAACATTAGCTTTTTCAAACCTGGACTTCTGTCATATTTTTGAGTTGATTTTTGCAAGGACTTTAAGCTTTAATGATTGGACATAATAGGTTGCTGATTAGGACCATTTATCTGGGCGTCTATGTTGTTTCCTGAGATGATCAAGCAAACAAAGAGGGCGTGATAAATTTTTAAAATGCTTGTGCGAAACTGCTTTTGGTTTCACTAAAGGTTCACTTTCTATAAAACGCTGAATATAGCCTTGTTAGAGCTGGATGAGCTTTTCTTTCATACTATATAATATTTCTGAGTTAGGATACAGTGCTGTGTGCTGGAAGTTTAGGTCAAACATTTAAAGGGGAAACCCAGTGTCAGTGCATTAAAGTCAGCTGGCCTTTACTCATTTGACTGCAAGTCACTCACTGATGGAAATGTTTGCTTTCAAATGAACATTAAATGGAAAAACTGCCTCGGCCTTAAGTTTATGTAAACCCTCATCATTAAAATGTGGCCAAGACATAATTGGACTTCAGTAAAAGATAGGCAGCCGACTGGTGCTTGTTTATATCCAACTTCATCTGAATAGATGAATTAAGACAAAGAGGGAAAGCAGTTTCAACCAAAAATAGAACAAGTATTTCCATACTTTCAGATGGAAATTGCAGAGACTGGGAGATGGGATGTTGTGTGTGTGTGTGTCCATAACAACAAATCAGTATGTAGGAGGTGGAACCCACTTGGAGATGTTCTGTTACACAACGATTGGCTTGAATACTTCTACCATTGAAAGATTGTGTTAAATTCAGTGTAAGGGTTCCTGTTTCCTATAGCTGTCTTATCCACTACCTGTCCGACACACTGGGGCTGTTACATAACACACAAAGGCAACACAACTCCCTCTCTTTGTGTATACGTCCTCGATCTGGGTCAGTGACTTTCGTGTGCGTCACCAACTTTGTCGGCGTGCATTCAGATGTAACCGGCGTGTCACATGAATGAGTCAATGTAAACACATTGATAGGAAGCCTTTCACACTCCCAGCGTCTGCGGAAGCTTTCTGGAATGCACAACCAGCTCGTGTACGCGACAAACCAACATTGCCCTGGAACTGCCTAAACCTGCCATTTGTTGGAGTCATGAAAACAGGAGTGAAGGAGAAGTGTATCGATGCATAGAAGGATGTAAACAGGTGGCTGCTTCGCTCTTCCTCTCCTCCGTCTCTTCCCCAGAGGTTACATAATTCTCCAATGGAAACAAAGCAGAGGAGGAAACAAATGATCAACAAGCTCCCTCAGTGTCTCGCTGCTAAGCAGCAATTGCCAAGACCGTCGCAGCCAGTTTGTGTGCGTGGTTTGCACATTCAGTGAAGACCAGCTGTGTGCTTTTGAATGTGCTCTTATAGCTACATGCTACACGGTGTGTTGCAACCAGAGAAATGTCCTTCACCTTATACGGAACGTGTAAATCCCTGCCGTTGTTTCTGGATCGTCTTTTGATTCCAAAAGCAGATACTGGTTTTGACATGTTCGTTGAAAATGATAAGTTTAGTCCAGATGATGTCATGTGGAGCCATTCAAAATGTGTTCTCACCTGAAACTCATGTCACTGGTAACAGGGAATGAATTTATAGTTGATAAAATGAGGTCAACCTCTGAACTAACCACTTTAGCTTCACTCACCCTGATTTTGTATACACCAAACAATAAATGCCACAAATACTAAAATGTCTCACATGAGGAAACCATTTTGACAGAAATGTTTATGTCTGCATTTAATTCATGTGTTCCCAGGGAGAAGCTGAGGGTTGGAGGGAACCAATTGATGGAGCTAAAGGGGGCCCTGGATCAGTGCGTGAGGACCACAGGTCAACATGTCACTTTTACAACGTAGCCTTTGTTGGACCACTATCAGAGTCCATTTAAGTTCAAGGGTCGTGTGCTAGTGTTTTGTATTTTTAAATTGGCAC
Source organism: Antennarius striatus (assembly GCF_040054535.1). Lineage (NCBI taxonomy): Eukaryota > Metazoa > Chordata > Actinopteri > Lophiiformes > Antennariidae > Antennarius > Antennarius striatus. Next base: position 20,851,164 of record NC_090782.1, on the reverse strand, counting down.
ACCAACTGACTTTTTTTATGCCTCACAATTTTTCTGCTTATCTTTTTTAGTTCTCCGTCATTCTTACATTTATAGATTTAGAACACTTTCTTACCTATTTGTCAAACCTACCTCTGATATAAGTTCATCCACGTCAGATTTTTTCAGGACTCAGGGGCATTTGTGTCTTTGGTTTATTTATATTTGACAATATAAATTATCATATATAAATTGTCAAATATAAATAAACCAATGGATTCTGTAAGTTATTATAACATTATCATGAAAGTTCTGGATTAAAGCATATTGACGTTGTTGCTCTGTTACATGTGATGTGACCTTAGGACAGTACCACTCTCATATCATTTCAACATTCAGACCAATCAAAGATATTTAGCTTAGCGAAGATGTTGGACGGACAGGCTAGCAACTAGCCTTGGAATATCTTTCTGCAAGATCATAATGGTAAAAAAAACAACATACGAAAACATATGCATTATTTGTTTTGTATATAAAATGTAATGTTTGAAAAGTGTAAATTTCACTATTTTTTTAAATTTAATTTTCTATTTTAAATCCATGTAGTGCTTGACTTTTTCATTGGGTAGAGGTGATTCTGGACTTGTGTAGCTTTCTTTGGGGGCGGCAGTGGCTCAGCGGTAGAGCAGATGTCTCGTAGACAGATCGCCCCAGCCATCGGTGGATCGAATCCCGCTCCCGCCATGATATCACCAGGAGCGTGAGCTGAGGGTGGGAGGTGTCAGCTCACCTCCCAGCCGCTGCCGAGGCACCGTTGAGCAAGGCGCCATCACCTCTACAAGCTGCTCAAGTTGACGCGCATTCCCGTCACTCTGCCTCCCAATGTGTGTAGCTTGATGTGTATTAACTGCATGCTCACAGACCCCCTTGTGTTCAGGGGGCCTGTATATTGTTGAGTGACTATGTAATTTCCCTTTGCAGGATCAATAAAGTGTACTTCTTCTTCTCCCTTTGCGGTATTGTCACAAGCTTTGTCGTGATGTTCAACATGTGCGCTCTAATTGATGAGTGTGGCTGCGCGCATGTGTGTGTGTAATGACTGAAGGGGATTAGAGCTGACGCAGGTCACTCCGACAGATGAGATTACACCTGCTGCTGTGACAGAAGCTCAGGCGTCAGACGTCACACAGGAGTAGATATGATAGATCAGTCAGGTGCTACGCACAAGTAGCTTTTACTGGACATGTCACATTTTAATGTTTTCCAGGAAACAAAGATTTTCAAGCCACATCTGTCGATACCAAATGGAGGCTGTGTAATTTTAATGAAAATTACTGATAAGGAACAAGTCCTAGTTTACTATATTTTTGCTTTCAGAATACTTTCACAATCTGAAAACGTACTGAGAATGAAATATAGAAACAAGATCTGAAAGCATTTTTATCCTAAAGTTGTTCCGTTGAATTTGTCTCAGCAGGGGATTATCTGAAGTTAACTTGTAACTAACTGAACAGGCAGACTGATTGCTGGGGTCATACAGATGCAGAAAGCTCAGCCGCTCATTTAAGTGTCGGGACCGTCGTCCCTTCCTGCTGAGTTTGTTAGGCAGCTTAGTATAATCTCCCTCTAAGGATACTTAAAGGAGCTGAAATAAACCTGGATTAGTTTGAAGAAAATGACGGCAATAGGAGAGGCGGCTGTGAACAGGATGTGATAGTTACTGAGATCAGAGGGGGACAAGCTCGCGGTCATCTGAGATCAGCACTTCAGACGGCAAGTTTTATTCACAGCCTGCAACACCTGGATCAAATTCTGAGATCCATTCTACAATCACAGCTGGACAGCTCAAAGCTTACATCAACAGTGTGTATGACAACATGGCAAAGCTATTGGTTACAAAGGAGGCTGAAGACGACATGAATCAGATTGAAATGATTTATTAATTAAGAAATGTTACAAATCAGATCATTTTTCCTTGCTCCAACATTCCTTCCAGAAGAATCTGCCAATGCCTGACACTTTAAACACACACAAAAAAAAAGGATCATCAGTAAACTGCATTTCTACAAACATCTATCAATTAAATCACACTAACAAAAGTTTGGTTAGCAGAAGCATGGTTGTGCGTGTGGTGTTTCTACAAAAACTGAACTAAAACTGGCACTGGTTAGATTCACTGACTTAAGCTGTCTGCTACTAATTTTCTTTTTTTCCCCACCGGTAAATCAGCAGTGTATAAAAAATATAAAAAAGGCCATTTAAGATTCAAAAAGCAATCCAGCTCGTTTAAAATGACAGAAATCCATGACAATTGTTAATTATCTCACTCGAGTAAGGCTTCAAACCACTGACCTTTGAATATGTGAGCAAAAATTTAATTTCAACAACAGAAACATCCTGAAATAAAATACAAGCCTTCTAAAGTCGACTGTCACCGATCCATACGACAACCTCCCAACAGAACGTTAATTGCGAGCTCATCTGAAAACCCTCAAAAGAAAATAACAAACCTTTCAACTCCAAGAGAAAAAAAAAAAAGCACTAAGTGTGTATTAAATGTTGGCAATGACAAAAAATGGAGAAATAAAAGTACAGCACGAAAAACATTGTATATGCAATATGCAAAGGCGTCATGTTGCTTTGGGCAACAACCCTTCCATCCCCACTCTCCAAATATAAGCCGATCTTCACTGAAGACCCCTCATCAATAACCCCCCTCCCCCCAACGCACACACACACAGAACATCACGAAACATGATTACATCACTAAGCCTGTTAGTTTGGAAAAGGTGAAGCACTGTGAAACTCCGACTCCCCCCCCCACCCCGACTTCCTCCTCTAGTTGGAGGGGGGAGTCAGGGCCTTGGCGCAGTTGTTCCACTCGTCTGTCTCCAGGTTGTACACCTCCATCGTGTTGAGGAACTCGTTGCCGTCGAAGCCGCCCACGGCGTAGATGGTTTCGCCCAGCAGAGCTACGCCTGCGTTGCTGCGAGAGGACGTCATGCTACCCAGCATCCTCCACTCGTTGCGGGCGGGGTCGTACACCTCTACGCCGCGGAGAGCGTGGGAGCCATCGAAACCGCCGACGACAATCAGTTGGCCTGGACAGAAGGAGCTCAATGAGGATCTCAGGACACTTGACCGTTTCTTCTTCTCGTGTTCTTTTACCATAACGCACAAACAAAAGCAGCGTGCTAACTGGACCACCGGCTCACCTGCATGGACGGCGACTCCAGCCCCCCTACGAGCGACGTTCATGGGAGCGATCAGGGTCCAGGTGTTGTTCTCAGGGTTGTAGCGTTCCACGGTGTTCAGGCAGTTCCACGACTCGGCCCCACCTATCACGTACATGTAGCCGTCCAACTCACACACTGCTGCCTGGTGTCTCCCTGAAATGAGTTTTTCCTTTATGCATCAAGGTCGGTTCAAACCTTTATGAGTATCCTGATATACACGGAAACGTACTGATGTTTAGGGAGGCACAGCTGGTCCAGGTTTTGGTGACGGGGTCAAAAGCGTCACAGTTCTTAAGGCCCTTCTGTCCGCAAGGGTCCGATCCTCCCAAAACGTAGAGTTTGTTGTTCAGAGAGCAGACACCTTTAAACAGGACAACAAATAGTTGGATGTTATTAACACAGACCACTTCCAACACCGTCAGAAGCCACTGAACTCCACCATCGATGAACATCTCCTTGTAGTGAGTCTGACCTGCATTGCAGCGGTTTGTCCTCAGTTCCGGCACTTGAGCCCATTCATCAGCGTGTGGATCGTACCTCTCGCCGCAGCTCAGTTCATCAGAATGTCCGTTTGAACCTCCAATCACGTACAGCTGCCCCTGTGAGTAGAGGAAAAGGATCAGTCATGATGATTCCTCATCGTGACACAATACGAATCCCAAATATTTGAAGTGAGACACACATAAGAGTTTGCACAAGTCAACTGAAGCTAGTAAAAAAACCTGTAAAAACAAATTAAATTTGGAGGAGACATTGTGACGCCACATCTTTTTTAATTTTCAGATATCTCTGTCAGTATCTAATATTTGTTTTGCTGCCAGTTTCCAAATAAAAATAAAAAGTTTCAATGCTTTCTAAAGGGTTTGTTTTCAATTACAAAATTCTGTTACTGCTCTAGTTTCACTGGTAGGAGAATAGCTAAAAATATTCAAGTGTAGAGTCAAAAATGTAAAGACTTTACCATGAGAACAGTCATCTGGAATCGAGCCCTCGGAGTCCGCATGGGAGCGATGAAGGTCCAGCGGTCCTCTTTGGGGTCGTAACACTCCACAGTCCTCAGACACTCTTCTCTGTTGTAGCCTCCTGCAGAAACATGGAAATGCATGTTACAGTGGAGCTGTGTGGCCCTGGGCTTCACAAATACCAGCGCCTCAAGGGTAGTTTGTGTCTACAAAGTAAGCACAGAGCTTTCTGTGCAACTCATTCCACATCCTGCTGGCTCTAGCTAAACACCCCCCCCATGCACGGAATTCTAATTTGGACTTTAACCTGCTGCAATGAGTCTCCCGTTCAGGGCTGCGGTTCCCAGGCCAGAGCGAGCGTAATGCATGGGTGAAAGCGGCTGCTCCTCCAGCTCCTCGGGCTGGGCCTCGAAGCTGAGGCTCTTCATCAGGCAGGGGGTGGCAGAGGGGGAGGTCTGAGGGCTGCTGCGGCCGTGCAAGAAGATCACACACAACACACTGTCCAGTACAGCCAGACAGAGATAGGTGTTGTCTAAAGGGACAAATGGAACATAGTTAGAGCTGCTTTTAAAAAAAGTAGTAATTTGACAAAGATCAGAATAGACTAGGACAAATATCTGAGGCAGTGTCCTTGAATCCTTAGTGTAGCATCTAAATTTCAGAAAATACTCCGAACTGCTGTGAGAAATGAGGTTTCATACAAACTTACTTGTGGTCTTCTCAGAGGCAATGTACTTCCACTCTCTCCTGGCAGTCTGCTTCGGGGCATTTGCTGCTTGGTTGGAGGGCGACAGGCTTCCTGAGGAGCTGCAGCTCATCTGTCTCTGGGTGCTCTCTCGTACGGGTTTCTTCTGCAAGAGCACAGCGTAGCTACAGAAGCCAAGTTTGCCCACAGGCCCACCAATGGCCAAACACCAGGTAATCACACCCCAAACTAGGCTGTAATCCATCTGATCTCATGTGGATGTGACACAACAACCCCCAAAATGATGTACTAAAATCTCACAGCACATGAAGCCAACAAACTCAGCGCTTCAATCTAGTTTGAGACCACGCTGCAAATCAAGTCTATCAGCAAAGACCTCGCTCACAACCCATTCAGAGGGGTAGAAGACGAGGTGGCCATCACTGCCCACACTCAGCCGGTTGAGATTAAAAAATCTAAATATAGCATTAATATTCTCAAACGCCAAGCCAGGCAAGCATCATAGCTCGTGTGCTGCTAATGCACTGACATTCTTTGTATTAGGTCTTAATTATTGAATTAAATGAGCCCTATCTACTTCTACCCAGGCACAGGCTAGCAGTATTTAAAAGCATGGCCAGACAAGCTATACTCGATAGCTATACGCTGCCAAGCAAAATGTGGAAGAGACTGTATTACAGTGAAGCCAGGCACACGCCGCTGAATACCTGCACAAACTGAATGTGGTCCTCCTCGCCACCAAACACCTCACTGTGCCCCTCAATCATCAGCCCTCCATCCACCAGCTTATGGTCAGGTGAGTAGTACAGCATTTGCACCTGAAAGACAAACAGGAACAACACACCCATGTGGCTGTCTCCATGGCAACACACTGAGAGGGAAGAGGAGGAGGAGAGGGGGCAGTGCTGTAAAGAGGAGTGGGGGAAGGGATGAGGGCCTGGATCTTCAGTCGCTCGAAAGGAGAGCTTCCTTTAAAAAGACACACAAGCTGTTACCACTGCATCTAGTGGGATAAGCGTTTGGGTTCAAGAAGGCGTCGCACAGGCGCTCTCCTGAATTTGCATCTACAAAAAGAGGGAGCTGGTGAAGAATGAGAGGCAGCATCTGGAAAGCTCTTCTGTGAAGAATGAAAAGGAGGAGGGGGAGGGACTGCAGGTTGTCCTCTTTCCACCCTTACTGCTCAGAAACCGGTCCTCTAGCGGAAGAGCTGGTCGTCGTGACAGCAGCCACAATAGGCAGTCAAATCCAGATGGCTCGAAACAGTAGCACTGTTGTAAGAACCGTAAACCTAATCTCAATTACACCCAACAGCATATCTTAATCCAAAAGGAAATGAGATCAGTTGAGGACAGGCATAATCGTGCATTAATATGTGTTGAAGTCCTTCTGTTGCCCATCTGAAAGTCTGACTGAAGAGGGGGAAAAAACCCAGAAGGCTCCTCTAATTTTATACTAACTGTGAGAAACTGAGGACATTCACTTGATTTATTGTAATCCAGGGAAAAGTAGATTTTCACTAATCTTAAGTGAAATCATTCTGTCCAATGGCTGATTTAAGAAGTTCTTGAATGCACTAATGATTAGGAGGCCTGCATGAGAATATTGTTTTATGGTGGTAATTTGATTTGATGATTTTTATGGCTAAAAGTACGTGAAAATGTGTTTTGATAAATGCAGAAATGAGATGCATCTGTATATGAAGCAGGGGCAGATGGAAGCACTGTGTTGCTTGGCTGCAAAGAGAGGCTGCTTAGAGGGGAGTAGTGCTCCTCGCCTCCTTCTCTTTTCTCTGACTCATTACCCTGGTGGCTCAGTCCTGGTTCCTCAGTCTGGTCTCTTGCTGCTGCTAATAAACCTACAGGAGAGATAAATCAACGGGGAGGAGTGCCTGTTAGTGCTGGAGCAACAAACACGCACCTGCTCAGATAATAAATTGTCAGAATTAAGAGTCAGACAACCTGTGTTTTTGTGTTGTGTTTTTCAGAGGAGAGGAGCGTAACATTTCGACCAGGTTGTAAGTAAACCCACCACACGTCCCAAAAATAGAACAGTGGAAACAAACAGAGCAAACGGCATCTTTTTTTTTTAGGCTCACCTCTAATTTGTAGTTTGGTTCAGGGGTACAGTTTCTTACTGGAAAACCAACAAATCAGAGGGGGAAAAACAACAATCCTGACACAACAGCATGACTGTGGCATGCCATTTCTACTTCAGCCCCCTTAATGACTTCTTAACGTCAAAAACAGAGAGGGGAGGGAGCAGGATAGGAACTGAACATCCATCTGTGAGTGGCGACCCCTGTACTGACCTCCTCCATGAGTCGTTCCAGTTGGTCTCCGTTCTCCCAAAGGCTGCGCTGCACCCAGTTCAGCACCTTTGCATAGAGCTTGCCATTGCTGGGCAGAGTGAGGCTGTCTTCTAGCATTACTTCTAACTGAATACAAAAGGAATCAAACAGGAGTTAGATTGATTACTTGGCTTAAATGGTTGCAGATTAATTCTGATCTTTTATTCACTCAAACTTTATTACCAGAGAGCACAACATTTGTTTGTATTCTAGTCCAATGAAACTTTGACTCTCAGAACCTCAACCAGAGAGTGACAAGCGCAGGCCTCATGTTAAATAAAGATCTACAAATGTTCTAAGTACACTGCTTTAAATGCTCTAAGCAGACAACTGCTGCAGGAATATCTACAAGAAATGAAAATATAATGTTCAAACTTATAGATCATTTAATTCCTTGACAATATACGTAAACAGTCAGCAGATTTAGTTATTAGTTTTGGCTTGCTCTTACAATTTACCACGGGTGGATAAATTCCCAACAGCTGTTGCTTTGTATGATGAAGACTTTAACTCCACCCAAATAATCATAGCTTACTGGTATCACTTAAGGAAACAACAAAGCATTGACAACTCTTTACTTTATGGCTCATGTGCAGTTTAAATCTAGCACCTTGAGACGGGGAAGTTTGAGGAAGTCCTCTTGTTCGGACACTTCCAGTAGATGGTCTTGGATGAAGGCATCCACCTTGGCCAAAACTCTGCCATCTCCCATTGAGCTGGCAAAGTTACGGAAGGAGATCGCATTCTGGGAATCCATTTTAGACAGCAGGTAGTCGCCACAAATCTGAGAAGGGAATGAAATTTATTAAAAAAGAGTTGGGGAGTTATGTGTGATTAGAGAGCAAATAAGTAAAAACATGCCTGTTTGACTCGCTCCATCTTGAACCGTCGAGCTGCAGAGTAAACTTCCTTTACCAGTTCCTTATCTGCCTTTAGCCTGATTAACACAAAAGACAAAAAAATTGAGTTCTCCATCATTCAATCAAATAAGAATTTGCTGTAATAAAGTCAAAGGTGCTACTGACTGGGCAGTATAGGCATAGTTAAGCAAGATCTCAACGGCCTCCGGGTCCAAGTCCTCAAAAGTGACATGTGAGACTCCATGAGGCTCATTGTCACTGTTGAAGATTTCAAACAGGTAGGGGCTGCAGCAAGCCAGAACAGCACGGTGAGCCATCAGTTCATGACCACACACCTTTATAAGGAGAAATGCAAAAGAAGTAAGATGTGAACATAGATTCAGTCACACAAACTGTGCATCGCAAACTTCCCCTTTAAGATTTTTTTTTTTCTGTTTCAAATTCATAAAATGCTTCTCTGCTCGAGTGTGACGGCAAATGAGAACATGTGTTTACGTTAAGGATACCTGCAGTCTAACGTCACAGAACTGACCGCTCTTTCTCAGAGCATTCATTTTGGCCACGGTGGAGTCCAGGAAACTCTCATCCTCAAAGATCAAATAACCATTTGGAATCATCTTGTTAAATTTTGTTGGCAGGTCTGTTGAGGTAAAATGAAATGCAATAAATTTAAACGTCTTTAGATGGGCAACTTTTAACCAGCTGATGACCAGTGAGGACTGGGATTATGTGCATTATAATCCACTCTATGCATTAGTCATTGACTTACCTAATAGAGAATTATGCAAATCCAGGGTAGTATCTCTTCTAAGAGTACGACAGGAACTGAACGGAGATAATAGGCAAAGTAGACCAAGATCACAGAGGAAGCAGAGTCTTCTTCGACCAAGGAGAGGGATGGGAAGATGTTAGAAGAATTGACAGTTGACTAAACGGCCACGAGCAGAAGGGAGAGAGGGAACAGCCGCACGGACAAACTATCAGGCTTGAAGCGACTGTAATCAAGTCCTCGGGATCCCGTTGGCTATAGAGTTGTACTTATTCTGTGTTGGTCATACATTATAACCTAGGATAAAAAAAGAGAGAAAGAAAATGCATAAGTTTTATTCATTTCAGGTCAAACATTTCATTTTGAAAATGATGCCGTCTGTTCTTGGCACCCATGCAATGTGAGCATGAGTCAGGTCCACGTGTTAAGTCAAGGCAACCTTGAGCTTGGAGTGAGTTGAGAACATTGCCCTCCCTCTCCTCCTCCATTCTTTCAGCATCTTTTCCAGTCATTTTCCAAGCCCACAGCAGAGCTAACCATTGTTCTAACATTCTTCATACAAACACAAAATTATACAAAATTTGAGAGGCATAAGTCTCTTTACCTGACTGCACTATCCCCTTGACTTCAGGAAGAAGCTGAAGTTCAGCAATTAATCCCAAATGAACATAAAGCCATTCATTGTCGGTAGGCAAGACTGTGCCTATGATAGTCCTGTATGACAGCGTTCATTGAACTTAGAAATTTACACCTGCACCACCAGCAAGAATGTTTTAATGTCATGTACTCAACCAACTTACATAACACACCATTTGATTAACTCCTCCCTATTGGAACCCTTCCCTTAAATGTAAATGCTGGGCATTATTAATTCTCATTGGCCAATGACTCCTTGTCAGGCAACCGAAGCCACACCCACCACACATATAGGTCACATCCATTCTAAGATTAAGATATTTTGTTACGCTATTTTTAAATTCAGACTTCACCAGTTTTCAGACCTCAGCCAGCCAAGACTTGACCAATGAACAGATTTCACTTAAATGAAATTAAGTTCAGCAGCGACTAAAGAAAGTGTATTTCTATCATCATTGCTATGCCATCTGTAGGCTGACGCTGAATAATGAAATTACACAAATCCCTACATTTATCACCACCTCACCAACACAAGACAGGCTACAGCAGCTGGCCCATAATCTGAAACTATATCCACACTTCATGGGACAAGGTTTTCCTAAAAAGCCTAGTTCAGTGAGAGTGCAATGCATCAAGTCTGTAACCAATTTTAACTTATTAGAAAATCAGAAAAGTAAAAAGTGGTAACCAAAAGGAGTAAACTCTTCCCTCTTTCCTTTTTACAATGTGTTTGCAATGTATGTTGTTATTTGCAAGGGATTAAGGCAATATAAATGTATATTCTAAAAAATCATGCAAACATAGAAGCTGTTCCACAAACAAATAGTAAATAGACAATCTTTTAGCCTTGAAGGAGTTTCGTTGTTTATCAGTTTGAGGTTTGGTTACGCAGCAAATATTCTCATAAACTTTGGGACACCGAGGTATCTGCTAACAAGACACAGAAAATGTGAAATGGTCCAAGTGGCCTAGTAGCAGACAAACTGGCCTTTATACACTGCTGATAACAACATCCCCTCCGAGGTCAGGTGGTTTTGAGAATAAGTAGGAAAGAATTTTCTGACAAACTCAAGCCCACAAGACACTGAAAACACATCTTGACATTTGTCTTCAAATGAAATAATTATAAATGAGTGATTGATTTCTTATTAAATTATACTGTCCGCAGTCATGCTTTTCTGTAATGATTGCAAATACTGCAACACAAGTCTAAAAGGATGCAAAGCAACTAGGAAGGGAACAAGGAAGGGAATTTACTAGATATTTTAAAACCACAAAAACATGTGTATACAACTAGTTATATCAAAAATCAATACTAAAACTCAGTGACCTACAAAAGTAAAATGCACAATGCCAAGTCCTCTCAAAGGATCTCCCAAGCCTGAGCTATAGCGGTTGCCCATTTTCCTGTTCACAAATTAATCATTATACCAAACATCCAGCAGCAGAAGTGACCCGAGGTTGATGGCCCACAGCAAGTGTCTGCAGATGTAGATGAGAACATTCCCAACTTGGCCCGCAAAGCCCTGAAACCATGAATCCGCTTCTGCAGAATGTAGTTTGTTTTTTGCCAGCAAACAACATCTCCAGTCTGACATAAATCAGATGTATACTTGTCATAGTACGCAATTTACCTAGAGCTTAGCTTTTTGGAAGGAAAAGGCTTTTGTCTCTCATCTGTGCTTCTTTTACTAAAAATACAAAAAAATTGAGGCTGCTTCTGCACAGTGCAAATTTAATAATCACAACACAAAACAAAGAAAATGATAGCATTACATTGATATCCAATTACTTGTTACAGAGAAAATTACTAAAAGATTATATAAGGAACAGACTGTACGTGAACATGTTGGCTGGATCAGCGTGAAGGAAGGACAAATGACTTATTAAAATTCATTGTTTTGCTCTGGAAAAAAAGGTGCCTTCCATTTGAAAACAGTCATTGTCATTTGACTTTTGTTTGACTGGTGCTACAACAACAATTCACTCGGTATTGTATTTTGGCTTTCCAAAAATGAGTGAAAAGTGACTGAAATGTCTGACTCTTTTCACAGGTGTTCCACAGCTTTTTGTAGGCAAATACAAAAACCAGAGGGCAAACACTAAAATGGTCTTTTAGTATTGCACATGCCAGCATTTACAGCGAGTTTGGCTTTGAAAACTGTTAATTCACTGTAAGTGGATGGAGGAAGCTATGACCCAGATTTCAATAGTTATGCAACATCTGGCAAAAGACATTCATATCAATGCTCAACTCCTCCATATAAATTTGGTCAACCCAGTTGCCTAGTTCCCTTCATTTCCACAGTGGGTCACAGAACCTATGCCCTCAGCTCTCTGGATCATTTTACCAGGAAGACTTACTACTTTGATCATAGCTCTAAATAAACTTTGGTAAACTAATCAGCATCCTATGCAATTTTCCATCGCTACTCAAGCAACAGCAAATGGCAATTGAGAATGACTTATGGCTACGTGAAAATACACATTATGTAAATCACACTATTAAATTATTGTCTCCTACTTACAACTTTGCTCCTTTTAACTTTTACGCAAACTCATGAATCCTAACTTAAATGTGAATGAGGAAATAACATCAGGTTAGTGTTTGTGTATACGAATCATGTATAAACATGGCTGTTTATACTAAAAAGCCAGACAGACTTAGTGAGTCATAAATGTGGATATAGCCTATGAAAACCAGGGAACAAAGGAAAAATCACAAAGCCATAAAAGAGAAATAGCGACGTTGCTCACAACTTCGTCACAAAGTGTAGTTCTGAATGCATTTCTCTCCTTTTTTCCATTTGATTAGTCAAGCAAAAAAAAAAAGGGCAGGTCTGCCAGTCAACAATTGACGCTTGTTTGACACCCCTCTAGCGGTGAAAAGTGGCATTGCCGGATATTTCAACCCGTTTTTCTGTGTGGAAATTTACGGCTTAAATCGAACGCATCCTCTGAACGAAACGATATTGGTGTGATTATTATCGTGTCTATCCAGAACCGAAGCATACTCACAATCGAGCTACTATTATTACACCTCACCTGCTATAACAACCTCTACAAAGAAGAAAGAAGAGAAAGATGTTTTAACTGAGAAACTCGGACACGCTCCCATTCGAGAGCTACAGCAACCATTTTAATACCACTTAAGAGGATATGTCCGAGCATGACAACTCGAGCATTAAAAACAGTGTTCTAAGAAATCACCTATTGAATAGGCCTTAGGGTAGCACGACAAATATTTGTTCCAGACGTAATTAAAACGCATACCATTTTGGGACTAGCCACGTGGTTTACAGCCACAAAACCAGCACTTATGATCATGACGAAAGGGAAAGTACAGTCTGGGTACACTATCCTGTACAATTACGCGCATCTGAAACGTCAAGAACTCCCCAGGTAATTTCTTTTCACAAGGAAAGAGACAGCATACAGTCTCAGATACTAGTAAGCGCTTTTGAAATTCTGTCAAGACTTGTCACATCCCAAAAAAATCGGACAATATGTCACTGAATGTGAAGCACAGAACGGAATGTACCCACGGAATGTTACTATTCAATCCACCCACCAGTGTCCCAAGTCTTACATTTACATCCACCCCACCGTCTCACGTTTGTCTATTCGCTGCGACGCGATGTCCTTAATCTGAACGCTCCTCCCCTGGAAGAGGTGCTCACGTACGCGGGCCACGATGTCTGGCGACGGGCCAGAAGTCACTGCATGCTTAGTCCATACAAACCAACACTACCGGGCCAGAGAGAGAGGGGACACTCGACCATCACGAAATAATAAAACTAAAATATTGCATTTTAAATGTGACAGACCGTTAAAAAAAACCTAGGTGGAAACAAGTGGCTAGCAAGCCTCCAGAGAGATGGAAAAGATCTGGCATGGTGGATACTGAGTTAGCATTCTAGCTAGGCAACCTGCTGCTTAGCTAGGATGGGGAGCGTCGAAGGAAGCCATGCCGGCTTAGTTAATCAATTCATCACGCTAACCCACATTGAACAAATTCATTTATTTTGCCCGTGTCTGCGCTCAGTGACGGAATTTAATATCCTGTGCGACTCCGTTAGCCGATAATACCAGATAAATATCCATGTCGCCACTTAAGTGCTAAGCATACGATGAAAACGGCGGTACGTGTGTCTACCCGCGCCCGTAAGGTTATTTCCAGCAGTTCCCTTAAAAGCAAAAAAATATAAAATTTAGAAAACTTAACTAGCAGCAGTCAATGACGACCACATTATTACTAATTTTTTAATGCTATGCTCTGTTACAGACACGTTACCAGCATGCGTAGATTCCTTCTACAGATGTTATAAAGGTAGAATGTCTTACCTGGGGCGTTTGACAGCAAATGATATTAGACATATTTAATGCGAATTCAGAGTTCGTTGGTTCGTGATGGAGCGACGACACAGCGCGGCTACAGACACGGCTTGTAGGTCAAAGTAGTGAATGGCTTTCTTCCCCCCCCCTCGGAAAAGCACGACCACGCTCCAGTCTGGTTAGAACTGGCTCTGACGGAATGGCCGGTTGGTAGAGACAGGAAGCGCGCGCCCACGAAAAAGACATGTGCCGCCACGGGATGTGTGACGTCAGCAGCAGTAGGCGTGTCTTACACGTCCACTTCCCGACGCTGTAGATGCAAGAGAGATGTAATCCAGACTGTTGCAACAGTGTCCATAGGTGACCCACATGCAAAGAACCCCGGGCGGCTGGGCATAGATTTATTAGAGATTAGGCTGTAAAAGGTTAATATTTAATCAGTAAGTAGGATTTTAAAGCGGTAGCTGCAAGTCCCTTAAAACCACTTCAGTTGTTTCTCTCATTGACTGTAGTTTTTGGTGTTCTATCACTGGTGGACACTTCCACTGACAAAATATGATGAAGTTAGCTTTAGATTAAAAGCATGAAGTTTTTGGGAAGCCCTTACAGTTGAGAAAATGTGATGGGTTCCAAGATGCATTCTAGTTAACCCTTTTAAAAGGGATCTCCGGGGTGCCTTTCTGGTTGACAAAATACAGTACCATAAAGTGCACTAACTGGGAGCTTTTAAAATTGAAAATATGATAAACTACCTTCTGAGATGCAGCGCAACATAAACTGATCCATTGCTATCTCTGCCATGTGTGTCTAATTACTTAAATGGTTAATAGGGCCCCATGTGTTTTTATTATTGGAGTGCAGTAGTTGGAACATCTGAGACAAGCAATAAAACAATTACAGTCATAAACAGGGTTTTAAACTGTTACAACATCAATGCACCATAAATATTGAGTCATAGATAGATAGATAGATAGATAGATAGATAGATAGATAGATAGATAGATAGATAGATAGATAGATAGATAGATAGATAGATAGATAGATAGATAGATAGATAGATAGATAGATAGATAGATAGATAGATAGATAGATAGATAGATGATAGGCAGACACAGACAGATTGTGCGTCTGTGTGTGTGCGCTTGAGAGAGAGAGAGAGAGAAAGAGAGTATGCATTTCATGTGAAGTTGTTTATGACACCATGAAACTCAGTGACAGCATCACAAGCTCCTTTATCCACAGCTTTAAAAAGCACAGGGGCCATTGTGTTGAAAACTATAGTGATAGCAGCCAAAACCAGGGGTCCAGTCAACACAGATTAGGTTTATCATCACGCAGTTATCTCTTCATAAGAGCTGTCGGGCTGTTGTTATTAACCTGCCATGTTGTGTTTCCATCCAAGTGGGTTGAGACATTCTGGCCAAGGTGAAAGATGTCTCACAAGCATAATATTTCACCTGTATTTCCCTTTTCTTTCTATGTTTATGTTTACCCAAACTCTGGAGCCTCCATGAGCTGGGAAAGCAGCAAACTCTAAAGTCATGTCACCAAGGATATTTTCATCAAAACAAGCAGTAGTAAAAAATTTTTTTAAAAAGCACAGAAATGCATTGTAAATTTATTCCCTAACACAAGCTTGACTAAATTTTAAATATAAAAATCTATAGATGGGTTAATACTAATGACTTTAATTCATGAATGATTACAAGTCTTAAATCAGTACAACTTAATCAGGCAAAATGTCAGTTTTGTCTCTGTATAAACTTTGAGGTGTCTGAATTCAGTATTATCTTAACTATGTGCAAAGGTGAATGAAGATCGCTGGCAAGCAGTCAGTGCATCTCGTCAACACAGCGTCTGGAGTCTCAGACAGAAAATCTGGTGGAACGCAGCCAACCGGCCCAGGCTGACTTACAAGGCTCTTATTGTGGATGTTTTAAAAAGTAAAATGGGAGGGGAAAATGACAATGTATAGATAGATAGATACAGCGGAGGTAAGGGAACACTGAGATAGATACTATCTATGGTATCTACTTTTTGTTGAGACCAGGACAGAAATATTTGGTGTGTTGTTAGTTTGTGATATTTTGCATCTTTCCCTTCAATATAAGCCCCAAAAATCCCATCAACACACAGCAATGTAATGCAACTTAGAAACACCACAACTAAGTCATAAAATAACCTGAATAAATAAACCTGAAAAAATTAATTTTTCAATCTATAAATTGGACGTTCACATATTATTTGAACTTCAGCCTTTCAATCAGACTAGTGTGTGGCAAAAACCGTCAGTTATTTAGCTAAAAAGCCCATCCAAAGTGTTTTAAACTTCACCATCTTGCTGAAGAGATACATGCAAGTGTTGTTCAATGTTGTCAAAGCTGACAATTAAAGTGTCTCTCCGTGCTGAAAGCACAGACAAACAAAAGCAGAAGTGGATTTGATGTTTTTCACATCACACCCTTTTCTACTGCATCAGTAGAAGAAAATCAAAATAGAAACGAGGATGGTGGCCGTCATCAATGAAAACTCATAGCCTTCTTCTTAACCTTCTTAATATTTCAGAGCTATTATTGCTGTAAACTCAATCTGCTCCAAAATAGAAAAGAAAAATTGCGTACCCTCTTCTATTTCCAACACAAAGGACATGGCTTAGCTGAGTCATCTTACCCCGACATTTCTTCCATCAATTTTTGTCCAGTGAGGCCACTTAAATGTATTCTGACAAGGACACTGAATATTTTAGGCGTCGTGGCTGAGCAGTGCCTAGTACTGCTATGTGGATGGAGGTCAAGCAAGCAGATTTTATTCTTGCAAAGAATTGACTTGGAATCAAGCTGCAATTTTGAAAAAAGACATATTTACAGTATTTCTAAAGTAAAGACGTGGATGCTAGTGATGTCACAATAAGCTATTTTCTGATTTCTTTTTCAGGAGCATGTGACCCCATGAAACTAGGACTACTTTGCTTGTACTGATTTACATGCTGTGAAGGTTATTGGAATTAGTCACCGATATATACAGGGGTTTTTTTCCACACTTATTTTGCATGATTTTCTCATCATTTTCTCGTCTGCCTCCGTGTGTGGTACATAAGGTATTTAAAACTGTACGTGCTGTCCTGCCACTCACCCTGAGGGAATGGAAAATTAGAACAGTCCAATGTAAGCGTTTAGTTATACAGTCCTCTGATAAGCTACTGATAACGTGTGAAACACATTAAATTAACCTTCTCCTGGCAGATCAATGACATTGACAAAACAATGACTTTTAAGGGGCTGTTTTAAGTTCAGTGGTGTTCAAGTTATGTCTTAATTTGTGGCATGTGAAACATATGTTACAGAAAACCAACTATTCCAAAAAACACAGCTCCAAATGTTTTGTCAATACTGACATAATTAGTGCTCCACTTTTTTCATGCAGTCACTTAACAGACAATATTCTTATTTTTGTTCCTCATGACAGTTCAGTTAAATAAATACGATTATGCTTCTAAATATGAATGAGGAACATTTTCGGATGTCGATGGGCCACAGCAAGTGTCTGCTGTGGCCCAGCTGTCAGGTCTACAGATAACAACGGTGTATTTTGCATTTATATCTGTTAAATGCATGCAGTTTTTAAAGACTTTTTCTAAAATATGTAGTTTAACTTTAATAAAGCCATTATACAGTTCCAACACACCAAATTCCATTTATAAAGTCATTAAACCAACAAAGTAAAAATGAATCAGCTAGGATTTACACAAACATTCTAGAACTGCAGTACATTAATCACAATGGATTAATCTGAATCAGCCCCACTTCACAATCTGCCACCTATGAAAGTTACAACTGATACCGTCTGCTAGAACCATTTTGACCTTTAGAATGATAGGAATTCAGTTATTACAGGTTACATTAACACCTGCAGAGAAAACAAAAAAATTCCAGGTAGATAAAAAATATCTCAACTCCAAACTTTGATTAACTCCCCAAGTAAATCAGCACTTTAAAAAAAAATGTGTTAGAGGCAAATTTGAAATATGCTGACATATTTTAGGAGTGCATGGGAGTGTTGCAGGAAATGCTTACTGAGTCCATTCCCGCAAAAGTCTATTAACCATTCACTGCTTACCTCAAATGCTCAGACGACACAGATATTCTCACTCTCCTCACTCCCACACAACACAATCACACATTTCATCCATTGATGTGACGAGAAGCATCTTCACTGTAGCCTAAGCAAAACAAAGGAAATCATAACTAATCACCATTCACCTTAGTACCCCATCAAAGCTTCCAGGATCTCAGAGCAACACTAGACAACGGAATCAGTTTTGTGTGAATACCAGTGACAAAAATGGAGCCACCACAGACGTCAGTCGTCTGCTCACTCTGTCATTTCTGTCATAACTTATCTCCTCCTGCTGTGTTCAAGTACTATACTGTCAACGTGATTCATGTTCATGTTACACAACCAACAAACTGGGTTACTTAACTAACACCGCACAATATAAATAATATAATACACATAATAATTAATACAATAGCCAAGACATGTAACACCCCATAAGGTAAAGCACAGGAAGGATACACACTATCAGTCTTCGGCTCTGGATATCATGACCTTTCCGCGTCATGACCTCTGACCTTTGAATTTTAACAGCAATGTAACAGTACCAGCCTCATGACATCTGCTTCAATTACTTAAGTTATTGTGGAATGTGACAATTAAGAACCAGGTGTAACTCTGGCTAAGCAATCGCTCTTTGAGTGATGAACACATTTATCATTGTCAGAGTGAATTTAAGGCACAGGGGTGTAGGCAACAAGACAGGACTAACGTATGGGAAACAGGGCATTCATGGTTTTCTAAAAATGTCAAAAAGTAAAAAGCAGATTCTGCGAAACAGGACTTTTAAAAGCAAAATTAACCATCAAAAGGTCATGACAGTTTGCAAGTACTTCATATCAGCATCCAGTGATTGACTTCTTTGGAAGTAAGCTGAGTGTTAAGTAACATGATGACAAAATCTGTTGACCTTAGATGTGACCAGTTTAAAAACAGGAAAAATCTGTAGATACAGCATGTTTGGTGGTTTCAAATAATTCAGCCTCAGTCACATGGAAGCCCCAACTTGATCCTGGAGTAAATAACTCAATAAGAACAGTAAACAACAGGACAATATCAATTACAGTTCTCTTTATGTAGGCATGCACATTAGCTTGCTCTGGGTTATGAGTTCAACCAAAAACAAATAGAAGTATGAGGAGAGGATATGTCTACTGTGTGAATGCTTAACTCATTGCTTTAGTATATATACTCCTGTTCCCTACCATCCTCACGACGTTCACAAGGTTCACAATATACTTACACGTAAATTTATTGTGGGTTTACTGCATTATTTTGTTTTATTATTTATCTGATAAGATGAATTTAACGTCATCCACTATACCGTTATACCAAACCTACATTTTGTTGCTTGATCTTTCTGCATCCTTCTTAACTAGAATGAAACAGGATTTAGCAGGATTCCTCTTAACATACTCCACCTATGATGACAGTTAGCCCTGAGAAAACTTGGCAACTGTGCATAATTAGCTGTGTACCAACAGCCAGGCTGTGATGCCATGCTTCCCATTGCTAAACAGCAAATCTCCCCCGAGGAACAATGATACAGGTTAGTATCTTCACTGATTCACTGGCCAGAAAGATTTTATAGAAAGTCTTACCAGCACCAACCAGCTGGTTAATATTAGTATTACAGCCCTCTGTGCTATCCACACATGCTATGAGGATTTATCAGTCTTCTATGCATTCCCCTTAGACTCGCGAAAGCATGTCAGCTTGAAGTGCTGTGTACTCAGACATCCTTTCACATACTATCATAGTCCTTTATGTGACTATGGTGATAGAGTAACAATTCAGTGAAGTTATTTGGATTAATTTGGTGTACAAAAGTTAATCATTCTTAAGCTGACACTCAGCATTATTTGAAGTCCAAAGTTTATGAGTCATTTTCTCTGAATGGCAGTAACCGGAGCTCAGAACAGGAATGATGATGTCCTAAAAACATTTCTCTTTGAACTGTGTAGGGGTTATCCCTGAGTCAGGTGGCAATCAAACGTAACCTAGTTTACGTCATAGGTCAAATATCAATGGGTCAGAGTAGCGACATGTAGCTCAAACGCATACTGAACATGATTATTAATCTGAAAAACTTTCCAAATGTGTGCTAACTTCTGCTTTTATCAATGATGTTGTAACTACTGTGCTAAGTGTTGCATGCATGTTTATTGGCTTGAATATGTGGGCTGTATACTCTGACAAATGGAAGCTATATGGTAATGATTAAATAAATGAAATAAAAGTTGTCTGGCAATCAGCAATATCTTTAAACAATTTAACATTTACCATCAGTTTTTTGTCAACTTTTATAGACATACAACAGCTGTGTTGAATTACATTTTAAATGTTTAATAAGTCTGGAATTTCTTGTAAAGTGTGTACCAGTAGTTTTTTTTAAAATCTCTGCTCCAGTGTTGCAAGCATCAAAGATAGAGAGCATGATCATACGGATTTTTACAAACAGACAGTTTCGCTCTTGGAAGATTAGTGAAGTTTTACAGTCAGTGCTTCTCGTCTACTTGTTTCTCAACTTCAAACAGATGATTAACCAAGCATGCTAAATTATGAGGGGTGCCATAATAGGAAAGGACATGACCTTGGCAGTACAGCCTGGAAAGTGAACTAAGGACAAACAGACTGGGATGCATTCATTTTTATTGATGGGTGGTAGCTCTTTGTCTATATTTTACAAACAAAGCACATCTTTGAAAACCTGACTAGTGTGACTGAATGCTGGGTTAGAATTCCAGTTGATCGGCAATAATTTGCGCACTGACAAATATATTTCCTCTTTAAATTCAGCAGCCAGAAAAGAAATATGGATAATGGCCTTTGTCATATTTTTGCACTCTGCTAGTAATGATGAGACTATATCATGTGGAAAATCTGCACACCATTGCCCGTGCAGTTGTTATTCCAGTAGCTTCTGTTGAATCGTTGTCCGTGAGGTGTTTTATTATGGTACCAGCAGCAAATGTCAGCAGGCATATTCCACCATAGCAGACCATAATATTTACTTGGAAAATTAGATCATAACAGTGCTATGGTCATCTCATTCTGTGTGTGGAAGTGCTATAATGAACGTTCATCAAATACAAATGATGCTTTTTTAAAATATTACACAACAATCTGTACAATTAGAAACTCAATCAATATATAATATGATGCATGGTAATTGTATCATTCGGTATTTTTGGCCGCTAAAACACAGAAACACCTGGCTTGTGGGAAAAGTGAATTTAAAGAGCAGTGCATGAATGTTTCTCTGCAGAGCACATACCTCTGCCAAGGCCGAACAATCCTACACACGTCTGTTTAGTTTGTGTGATCCGTGCCTAACCCCTCTGCAAAGTTTTTACTAATCAGGGAAAAAGTTGAAAACGTCCTGCCTTGCAGAGTTAAAGAATGTGCAAAACTAAACCCAGTCTGGTCCTTTATCTGGTTCTGCACCAAGATGTAAAAACTTTCCCTGGTCAAGACCAATCCTTCTAGAAAGTTTTATGGAGATTTGTCGAGTAGTTTGTCCAATATCCTGCTGAACAACCAGCTGGCCAACCAACCAACCAACCACTCAACCAACCCAACCATCTGCCTCTTACTGCAGCATGAGTGACACATTTTTCTCATTATATGTTTGTGATAATAACACTGTGTAAGAGGACTGTGCTCGGAACAAGATAATAAAATGAGCACAGAGTAAGTGAGAGTTGTTTTTTCCTTCAGCATAATCAGAAAGAATAGGAAAGAGAATAAATTAAAGTGGCGAGACAGCGACGTGAGACGCATCCTCAAACAAATTCAGAGGCTGTGTGTAGTCACATTATGATAATTCTACTGGTTCTGATAGACACGCTTCTCAGAAGCAAAAGGCCCCATTTTACGGCTCTGCACTGTGTGTGTCTCTTTTCCTCAATGTCACATTCCTTCAGTGAAGAGGGATATTGATATTTTGACCATGATCTTTTGTTTTGACTGAATACAAAAAAGAAGTTGCCTTTTCTTATTCCTGAAGGTCTCAACACGGTTGGGGTTTTTTTGGGAGGGGGGGTGAAACAAAGACAAATGTGCTAATCGTTGGGATGATCATATTTTTAGGTCAGATGTTTGATGAAACAATATAAAGATGATGCATTTTGTCAGTTCATATACTGAGTTTACACTGCATGTTGGAAATGAAAGGAAACCACTTTCTATAATGTATTTAGTAAAATATCGCAATTTGTCATCAAACATGAACATGAATATTTGACCAGTCTGCCTGCAACACTCTCAATGACTGCAGATGCATGACTATTAAGCAATGAATGAATGACAATGATGGCGAAAATTGCTTGTTTACAAGGAGTCTGGTGGAGGAAAAAAGTATTGGTCAAAAAACTTGTGAAATACTGTAAACTTGCCTGGACAGCAGAGCATCATGGGATGGTTATATTAAATTGTAGGAAGTTAAATCTGAAATTAAAAAAATATTGGATAGAAGTTAGTGTCCAGAGCTGCATCGATACCGCAACCCGTATAAGTGTCTATCTTCATTATGATCGTCGATCTTTATTCTTGTAGACAAGATGAGCCACTTTTCTACCATACAGGTCACTGATAGCCTGGAGCCTATCTCAGGGCCACACAAAAGACAAACAACCACTCAGCTCACTTTCATACCTACATACATTATCATGTGACCAATTCACCTAAGTTGAATTGGTGTGCGAAATGATCAGCAAAAACTTTATTTATGTCTTGTAAATGCCCTAAAGGTGTGTCACATGCTTGCTCCATAATTTTTTATTTATATAGTTCTAGGCAAATTGTGACTTGGTAAGTTAAATGTCTTTCTGCTGGGATAGAAGCTCTGGTCTATCCATATCAAGATTTTTTAGTAATCTGTATACCTGGATACAAACTTTGTTCCTGTTCCTCGTGCAGTCTCATAAACTTTTAGTGCAGTCTTATTATAAATATTATAATTATAATAGTCGTTATTCTTGTTGTTATTATTAATATAATTTTGTGGGGTGGCTCTGGCTCAGCAGATAGCGCAATCATTGTCGTCTTAAAAAGTTGGTGGTTCAGTCCCCAACCACTGCAGTCTGAATATGCTCTTGGCCGAATGATTGCATCTCCTGATGAAAGGCAGTACTTTGCTTTGTATGGTGGCCTCCTTGTGTGTGTCTATGAATTATGGATTGTGTTGTGAAGTATTTTGAGTGGTCTGTCAGACTAGAAGACTAGGTTCTATATGAGAGTCCTGCATTCATTATTCTAGTAAGTAGTGTAACAGAAACAATCTTCATTTCGCATAAATACAGGATGCATAATATAAATTCAAATGTAAACATGGTGATGAAAAGTAGATGGTGTGGTTTTAAAGGCTGCTTGTATAACACACACATTTTTCTTTCCTCGACAGTCATTCATCAATGACATATCTATACTGTCGTGGACATGTGCTCTCACACATCAAATACAGTTCCAGGCCTGCAGCACAGACTTAGCACAGGGAGATGACAAACATAACATAGTCAACTATCCTGAGGCTCAACTAAATTACACTAATACAGGAATCTAATGTTGAAGTCTCTCTGCAGGTTCTTTGCAAAAGGAATACCAGTTTAAGAAGTACATCAATCTGCAAAAGAACAAAGTAAAAACATATTCCCCTCATTTAAGTGTTCAAGCATATGTAGTTAAATGTACTTCAGATACAGAGATGGTAACACTGGATGAAAGAATGGAAAGACAATCTAGAATGCGCACCTGTGTTAAGAAACATCAGAGACTAATACTAAGATTTTTTTTCTTCATTTTTTTAAGGTAAATATCCACAAGTCAGTGTCCTCTGTGATACGGAAGAGTTAGCATATTGATGAATGTAGACTAATTTTTAACTGGGTTTAACTGTGGCCGTGGTAGGACAGGAGGCAGTTATGTTTGCCATTACGTTTTATGCAAAATTGTACAACTGAAGCACACAATCACACACACACAAGTTGAATCCATGTGACTGAATGGGCGTCTCCTGCATGCATACACTCATAAGTTAAGGAGATCAAGCTTGACTGACTCCAGACTGAGAAAGATACTGCATATTCCACAATCTTTTTTACATTTCATCCACTCTTCCTCCTCTCTTTCTCAATTCTACTTATTTTCTTGAACTTCTATTCCTCCTTACTATCCATCTCTCCCCACCAACCCTCTATGGTTGTACAATTTATGCCACATCTCTTCGTTGTTAACAAAAATGGCCAATATCACGTAGCGTGATATCCCGCTCTTCTTCTGTCCTTTGATTTCTACCATCATAAATTAAAAATTGGTAGTGATAACATCAACAACAATGATATGAAGATATAAAATATCTGAGGAGGTAAAAAATATGACCCCCCCCCCCCAGAAAATTCTATTTGATTATTAAAGTAATTGCAAAATAATTTGGCCAGGTAATAAAAGCAAATATTGTGTGCTATATTGTTATTATGTCAATAGACATAGAACATGATAATCACCATTAATATAACTGTATTTGCATATACAGTATATACATATTAACACCTAAATATGAAATGAGGATTGTTTACTTGTAAATTGGTATATTAGTTCCATCTCTCCCGTTGTGCATTATTGTGGTTCTGTGCTATCATGTGCAGTGAATGTCTTAATATCACTAAATCGTACTAGGCCTGTTTACAACAGTCCCATAATCAAAAATATGGAAAGTAAATGAATCTTCATCAGCATCAATAAGTCATATCTCTATTATGCCGCCATTCAGATTTGGTTCTCTGACATCTCTAGGATTCTCTTGTCATTGTTCTTCACATTGTTTCGCCCATAACATTGCACAAACACAGAATACAAACACATACTGTAGACACTCCATTCCGGAAGCTTCTGCATTCTGTGAACAACAAAGTTAATTATGCGAACAGTGTCAACTGCAGCTTTGACGGGAGGAATGTACAGACCAAATAGCAATGGAGCACAGAGCAGTGCAAGAAACAATGAAATGAGATATCCAGGTGGCGC
Organism: Antennarius striatus; assembly: GCF_040054535.1. NCBI lineage: Eukaryota > Metazoa > Chordata > Actinopteri > Lophiiformes > Antennariidae > Antennarius > Antennarius striatus. Next base: position 20,826,219 of record NC_090782.1, on the reverse strand, counting down.
CCCAGCCAGATTCAATTAAATCTGCATCTGAGGAACGCCTTCATTTGCACTCATCTGTGAATTCCATTATCACCCCATTACAACGAATGAAGAGAGCGACTGCAGGCTAAGTCTTCAGAAGTCAGACTTCACTGTATGAGGTCTGCTGTAATTCTGAGTGTGGCTTTTACGCTGAATTAAAAGCCACTCATAACTTTTTTAAAAATAGCTTATGCCATGCTCTCATTTATTTTATTTCACTCCATTTTTCCGGACAAAATTTCACCGGACAAAAATAGTTGAATGGAAAAAAGGAGAACATTTTAATTGCTGCTTGTCTGTGACAGATGTCTGTGTGGGTGAGGAAAAGCAAGAGAATGGGGACGATTGTTTTCACACATAAACGCTGGGTGTTCGTGTGGTTAACCACGGATGTAGCGGACAGTGTGTGTTTATGAAAGCAGGAGACCCAGGGTAAGAGAATGAAAAGGGATTACAAAGGGTATGTGCACATCCAGCGAGCCTCATTGGCCAGATGAGTTGTGTTCATGACAAAAGAGGGACTTAAGTGAGATGAGAGGCAGTAAACCCAGGGATTAGGCCTGCTGGGCTATAGAGCACCAGGCCCCAGGGCATGCCCTCTGTTTAGCTTACTGGAAGGATGGAGCCCGTTGGTCATGTGGATTTTGTTTGGTATGACGAGGGGGGGGGGTTGCTGTGCAACCTCTGAATTCACTCCTTTACACGTTCCCAGATGCAGTAAACTACAGCACAAGCAGAAAAGTGTCAAACATTGAGGTGTTATCTCAAAGAAGTCCTGCAAACATACGCAAAAAAAAAAGTTCAGCCGAGAACTCCCTCATCATCTCCGACCAGCACCTTGTAGTCTGTTTTGAGAAAAGAGGAAGTTTGTGTGTGTGCGTGTGTGTGTGTGAGAGAGAGAGAGAAAGAAAGAGCGAGAGAACTGTCAAGGAATGAAAGATTAGGATGTGTGACTGAAGCAGCCATGCAGGCAGCAGCGACTGAGAGTGTGAACACACATTACGGCCTGACTTTCTCACTCTTTCCTTCCTGTCATTACTTCAGCTTTCTGTCTTCTGAAAGGCTTTTATGTGTCTTTTGTTCAGTGCAAGTCAGTTTATCCAAATTGCGCAATAGTTATTCGTGGGAAGACAATTATCCGTGTGTGTTCAAGAATGTGCCATTTGTTTATCGCTGCAAAATCATCTTCCTGCTAACATTTCTGAAACTTGAGAGATTCAAAAATGCATTTTTCAAAGTGTTCTAACAAGTGCTCAATCCAAAGTAACTGCTGCTAGATGAGAGCGACTATTGGTGTATATTCTCTCCATTTCATTGTGCAATAGGAGAGAAAGTTATGCAACTGCAATGTTGAATCCATTGCAACATTTGGTGTTGTAGGTTTTGGTAAATTTTTGGAAAAACTGCCTCAGGTTATTTGAGCAACACACGTCATCAGAACCTAAAATACCTAAAACAAGTTCCAACAGTGTGTTTTCCAGCCCTCCATCGCTCCTCGTATCAACAGCCACAGGCAGCGGATGAAGTCTTTTCACTTGCAATTTCAATTTCCTAACACCTAAGAGGAAGTTTATACAATTCCAAGGTCCACAGGAAAGTATGACACACATGGATTTCCAGAACATTTAACAGAAAAGTGTCAAACAAGGCTGTAATTTGTGACAGTGTGTGGCAAAACTTCCATAACTTTCTCCCAGTCCTGTGAAATGTCAGCTGCGGAGGTGTTCCTCTTAGTCAGTGAGGTTAATTACTGATTAATTATTTTTGGATGGTGCCTCCAGTCACCTTGGTGGTTATTCCACAGAACAAATATAATGTCTACTTTCAGTGATATGAAGGCTTATTTAAATGTTTAACTCTTGAACCGGGGTGTGAGCTGGACACAAAATTGGCACCTTACACTGAAGTTAAACAATGTTCAGCTCTGTTTGCCTACAATGACGAATCTCTTCATGCAGTATTTTAATCTGGTGTTTATGGTTTAAAAGGTACAGTGCGTGCGTGTGTGTGTGTGTGTGTGTGTGTGTGTGTGTGTGTGTGTGTGTGTGTGTATCTAAACAAACTTGAATATTCTCCTTGCTATTTGTATCCACTTCATCTTCAAAGTAGATGTGGATTGGCAGTATTTCCTTATGCTGTATCCTCTCACGTGAATTGCTTTTGGATGACTGAGTCATATTGCTAGTTTAGCCACACTCAGTAGAAATGAAGAACACAAAACAACAGCGTGTGTGAGTGGGTTAATAATCCATTTATTGTGGGGGGGGGGGTTCTCCTGATGGAACAGGAGGTCTCCAAAATGTTATCTCGACTTGGAAAAGGCATGATTTATTAATATTGAGAACTGCGTTGTGTAATCGCTCACTGCATGGAGATGGTTGCATTTTCAGCAGGCTGTAGCCTCCCCATGCATTTGACATGCAAAATTCCCACTGCAGCTGTTCCCTTCCTACATCATCTGAGTGCGTCTTGGTCAGTGAGGTTTGGATTCCCATTTGAATGTTTCCATGCTGAATGTTTCCATCCACATTCTTCATAATAACAAAAAACATATTGTGAAATGACAACCAAATATCCTACGTTGTATTCCATCCTGAGTAACCCTCATTGTACTTTTGCAGTTTCTGAAGACCTAGAACAGCACCATGCAACATCAGTGACGTAGTAGCACCACCTAGTGCCACAATGTGCTGACAAATTGTTTTCCTCCATTTTTCCTTTCCTTTAGAATTTTGTCAGCAAATTTTGGTCTACACCAATGCTATATTACTATGTTTGCCTAGTTTTTTTTATTACATATATAATAAATATTGATGATCTTTCTTTTTCAACTTTTGATTTTCTGTCTTCTTTGGGTGAAATCAATCCTATCTGAAAATTTCAATACATAACCGCTTTGAAGCGGGATGGAACAATTAGAATATAGTAGAACACAGTTTTGACAAGAAGTAGGTGTGGAAAATGGATGAACTGCTCCGGATGAACGCATCATGGTTGCGTTTCATAGAGGAAAGTAAGAAAGAAAGCATTTAAGTTATCCCTGCTATTTGCTTTTGATCCTTTTATCAATTGTATATCTAAATAAATCATGAATTGTTGGAACAAATACATAAAAATACTATAATATCTAGCTGTTATTCCTGCTGCTTCCTCTCACCTCTAAAAACATGCAGTTTCGGATGTCATTTTGCATTTTTATAATTGCGATTTCCACCTGTCCAGCATCCAAACTGAAGGTTGCACATAGTTGCTCAGCGATGCATGTTGTTTCTACATTCATGAAAGGGTTGGAAATGAACGACACACATGGCTCAAGGTGATCAATTATTTTGCAATTATCAATGTTTCTTTGAAAACGGCTCCATCTGAAAATTCCTTCTTTTTCTTAATCAAGAAGTTTGTAGCTCTAAATGAGGCTTTGGTTGCTATTTGGGAGTTTTTCTAGTGAAAAAAAGACTGCTATTTGCACAAACCTGCCTCGATTGTCTTGCCATGCCAGGGCACTGGCGTTGCGCCCGGAGTGTCCCCTGCCTTTCACCAGTAGGTCAACTGGGATAGGCTCCAGCAACCGTGAGCTGCAAAGGCGGAATAAGCGGTCAAGAAGATGAATGAATGAATATCGATAGTCGGATTGTGTCTCATCATACGTGTGCAAATGGTAGACATACATGTGAATTTGTGCTTATTGATGTACATTCTGATGTACATTAATTTATTATATTTGGTAAGTTTTCAGTAAAGGAGTTGTTTCAATGGATTAAACAATATTGATTTTCAAATCACCATTACAATATATGAGAAACAAACTTGGGTTTGTCACAATTGAAAAAAAACAAGATTATGACTTCTGATTTCATTTAATTGTTTATTTGATTTCTGTCTTGATTAAGAATGTCTGGATTTGTTGATGTGGAAAATGATTGGTTTAGTCTGGGACCAGACAGGAAAGATTTGAGGGGCTCTGTGGAAAAAAGAAGAGAAAAAGATAGAAGTTTGTGGGCTTGGTGTTTATGGGAAGAATGAAAAAGTCGGAACTGATAAAATGCACCTCGGCTTGTAGAAGCACAGCATCGCTCGTATGGAGAATTTAATTGCCATTTTTCCATTGTGTAACATTAGCATGGCTTCTGTGACAGGTCATGAAACGTCTCATCATCTCTGCTTCTTCATCCAAGCTGGGAAATCTTCTTGAGATTCCCCAGCTTGGACGTCCTGGCTTCTGTCCCTTTTGTCCTCCTCCGTTCCATTCCATCCAGAGCGTCGTTCTCCTGACGTTGGGAGGTTTCCCTCTGCCCGTGGATTTGGCTGCTCTCTACCTGCTGTTCAGCCTCATTCTGCGGCCAACTCTGATGAGAGTCATTGACAGCACTGGATTTGCTCAATTTCATGCTGTCATTCTTGCAATCCAATGTCCAATGCCATTCTAACATCATTTGTCCCAGATGGTTTGTTCACAGTGACAATCTGCTGGTGAGGTGCACCCTCACCCACAGTTTTCTTCAAGCAGGACCTCAGAGTTCTCTAACTTACTCTTTAGTCGTATTGTGGTGGTCACTGACTTCTCCCAGTCCTGTTCCATCTCTTTGTAGTTGGATGCCATGGCCCTTTCATTCTTCGACCACTCCTCCTCCTTCTTCAGCAGATTGATTTGAGCTTCCGTCTGCTGAAGGAGATATGACTTTTCCTCCTCCCTTTGAATTTGACTGGCCTTCAACTGCTGCTGAGCCTCCTTCAGCGCAGCTTTAAGGGTGTTAACCTCCTCTTTCTGCTGCTCAGACTGTCTCTTAAAGAATTTTTGAGTGTCCTCCATCTCTCTGAACTTGGATGTCATGGCCCTTTTATTCTTCAACCACTCGTCCTTTTGCTTCAGCAGATTGATTTGAGCTTCTGTCTGCTGAAAAAGAGAGGACTTTTGCTCCTCCCTTTGAATTTGACTGGACTTCAACTGCTGCTGAACCTCCTTCAGAGCAGCTTTAAGGATGTTAACATCGTCTTTCCGCTGCTCAGACTGTCTCTCAAAGACATTTCTTGTTTGCTCCATCTCTTTGAACTTGGATGTCACAGTCCTCACCTTTAACCGCTCCTCCTGATCATTCTTCAGCAGAGAGTTTTGAGTTTCTTTCTCCAGAAGGAGATGCATCTTGTCTTCCTCCCATTGAATTTGACTGGTCTTCAGCTGCCGCTGAGCCTTCATCAGAGCGGCTTCCGACCTGTTAGTCGTCTGCTGCTCAGACTGACGTACAAGGAAATTGCAATCCTCCATCTTCTTGAGTTTTCCTGTCAAAGCCCTCTCCTTCTTCAACCATCGCTCCCCCTGCTTCTTCATTCGAGCTCCTTTTTCTTGAAGACGAGACAGGAATTTGATTTTATTGAACTGCAGTTGCTCAGTGTCATTCCGAATAGCTCTGAGTCTTTCGATCTTCTTATTCTTTAGCTCAAGTTGAGCTTCGGATTCACTTATCTTTTCCATTTCTGTGTTAATAGAGTTGTCTAGCTGTTCCCACTCTTTCTTCGTCTTCTCAACAGAGCTGCCAAAAGTACAGAGCTTTGTCTCAAATTCCTTCATCTGCATTTCAAGATTCTCCTTCTTCCATCTCGTTTTGTTCACCCTGGCTTGAAATTTGGAAGTCAACTCTTGATGTTTGGACATATCCGTGACTCCTCCTTAGTGAGGATTTTGGAGTGTAGCTGTCTTGGAAATCGAAGGTATTCTTCACCAATTTTCAATTGTTATGTGATCTAACTAGTTGCTTCCTAATTTCAGTCTGAGGTGTGCTATGGCTAAACAGGGGTTTATAGAAAACCCATGCTTTCATCATCAAAAATATTTATGGCATTGTACTTCTTTTGTTGTTGTGAGGATACAAGAACAAATGTACATTATGCTTTAAGTACATCAAAGACTACAAGCTGCGGGGAATGGGTGTCGACACCTCCACCGTCTCCTGGATCACAGACGACCTGACAGGCAGACCACAGTTTGTCCGTCTGGGCAGTGTTCTGTCTGATGCAGTGGTCAATGATACAGGAGCTTCTCAGGGTATTGCACTGTCCCTCTTCCTCTTCACCTTATGCACAATGGACTTCCAGTAAAACTCCAAGTCTTGCCACCTGCAGAAGTTCTCTAATGACTCAGCTGTTGTTGGGTGTGTAAGTGAGGGGAGAGAAGGGGAGTACCAGGCTGTGGTGGATAACTTTGTGGAGTGGGCTGGACGCAATCACCTGAAGCTGAATGTCAACAAGACCAGAGAGATGGTGATTGATTTCAGGAAAAAGAGGAGCACATCACTGTGAGGTTGTAGAGGAGGGGGAGGTATACATGTACCTCAGCGTGAAAATCAACAACAGACTGGATTGAAAATCTAACACTGACGCTGTTTACAAGAAGGGGATGAGCAGACTCTACTTCCTGAGGATGCTGAAATCCCTCAACGTACTGTATGCATCAAGATGTTGGAGATGTTCTACCAGTCTGGTGTGGCCAGCATTCTCTTCTTTTGCTCCACTGTTGAAGGGACAGGTACAGGAAGTCATTCCTTCCACAAGCCATCGCGTTGTACAACAGGTCTAACATAACAGAGTCCCACCACAGTCTGATTCATAGATAGTCTGGCAATAAATACTATATTGTGTATTCCTGTATCTCTATCTATTCTTCTCATCCTGTTTGTAGGCCTGAATGCCACTGCAACATGTGGGATCAATAAAGTCTGTCTGTCTGTCTGTCTGTCTCTCTCTCCATCCATCCATCCATCCATCCATCCATCCATCCATCCATCCATCCATCCATCCATAAATCCTTCTATCATCTATCTATGCACATCAAAGACCAAGGTCTTTGATGTGCATTTCCAATTCATTCTCTATGAGAAAATGACTCAAAATTACCAAATTTTCACAATTTTTAATCTTCACAAGTCATTCAACTAAATCTCTATCATTCATAGTTTTCTCACAATTCTTCCTTAACTTGATGATTATAAAGGTTTTTCAGTAATTCTACAGTGAGAGCTGTAGAATGACTGATAAAGGGCAGAGGTTTTTTCACAACCTGACTACACAAATTGCGCCGATTCTCTCATTGTTGATGACACAGCCATGAAATCCTCATAGAAACGTTGGAAATTTAGTCCACTTCTCAAAAATGTTTACGACTCACCAAAAGTCATAAACATGGGATGTCCATGTATGATCCTGCACGACTTAAATGCAATCAATCTTTAGCTCCTATAGTAATTAACTGCGTGTTTTTCCCACTCGTTTGTGTAACTACAGTAGTAGATGTTCTTTTGCTGATTTTGTTGTCAATGTCATGTGTATGCAGTCTTTTTGTTTATTAAATACACCATCTTTTGCAAACTTTTAATACAAAGTCGTGTAATATCAGACTACAACCGCTAGAGGTCGATATAGAGCACACAATCAGGGAACGGATGGTTCATGCTCGCTCGTTTCCTTCCAACTCGTCATATCAGCGTTGTTTCAGCATTTCAAACGGTTGTTTTCGTTCTAAGTGTTTACAAAATTAAATTAATTAAACATCAGTCGGCTCAAACATCTCCATGTACCTCAAAGAATAAATTCTTCCTGCACAATAGCGTATGGGGTTGTAAAGCCATCAACATTACGCATTAATGACTGTGGATGATTAATGATGAAACGCGCTGCGGCTCCTCCGGTGTCGCCTGAAGGGACTCAATTAGCGCACACTGTCATCCCCAAAAGATCTGGACCAATCACAGAGTCGCTATGCAGCATGGGGTAGTTTTTACCTTGGAGGCTTTCTGCCCAGCTGAGAGGTGGTCTTTGTATGACAGGGGCTCTTGAAACCGCCGACAACAGCCACTAAAGTTCTGTTCTCAGACAGGAGAGGGGCTGCGACTTTTGCGCACAGGAGAAACCAAAGACGGGCACGAAAGCAAGGATTCCTCTATTCTTTAACTGATGTCCTGCCCGCTGTAAATTGTTCCAATTACTTTACAATCACGCCTGATGTCTCTACCTTTAAATCGAAGCTCACCGTGAGGTTTCGACTGGAGAGAACTGAACCTCATAGAAGTTTGCCCGAGAAGCATTTGTGGCACCGCAATGGGCAGCGCGTTGGTGTGGTTGTCCCTGGTCCTGTCAGTGGCTTTGTCAGCCGGGCAAGACGCGGGATCCGCGTCCACCAAGGAGAACATCCCGGAGGGAGCTTCCACCCTGGCATTCGTGTTTGACGTGACCGGCTCCATGTACGACGACTTGGTGCAGGTCATAGAGGGCGCGTCCAAGATTTTGGAAACATCCCTCAGCAGACCGAAGAAACCTTTGTACAACTTTGCATTGGTCCCCTTCCATGACCCAGGTAACACATCCAGTCATCCAGTGAAAGTGGTCACCTTTTCTTTTCTTTTTTACCTGTGACATTTTTGTTTAATGAATTTTTTTTTGTTGCACTTTTTGGGGGGGGTTGGTGGGGTGGATGTTTACTGTCTGCTGTGACAACAAAAGGGGAAAAGTGAGAAATGTGATAGTTTGCTCACAGCCCGCCCTTTGAACGCCTGATGCTGCTTCGCACCTCCAGAGGAGGGATCCTGTCGCAGCTCACAGATGTTCAGCCTGGCCTTCACTATCATTAGCATTCCGTCAGGGTTAGTGTGTTTCTTCAGGTTTGCAATGCAGCTCGATGATTATCATCACCTTAAGGTGCTCTTTAATCCTGCTGCTAATGCAGAAACTATACATCATCGAACTGTTTGACAAATCTCTGGATGCTGGTCATAGGAGTAGACACACTGTCATGAGAAATGACCAGAACTGACATTTAGTTGACATTTGAGTGTGCCTTGTGGTCCAATGGGAGGCTCGAGGTGATCGATACGAAAGGTGATAGATGTTCACCTGATTGTAAGCTCCATCCGCAGAAAGGTCAAGGAGACAGGGAGGAGAATTGTTTCCACAGAACCTCATCTCAACAGAAGTGAGCAGAAATGACAAACCATCATGGGAAACTGAGTTTGCCACTCAGTAGTTTTGGCATCATGCTATTGATGTGTTTTAAATGCACTAATTTAAATTCCAATCCTCTGCAGAAAGAGGTCGACCACAGATCGAAGTCTTGTGGGTGATGAAGTATCAGATTCCTCTACCACATGTTTATCCTTTGCTAAACTAATGCCTCTCCGATTCTCTAACTGCTCAGCTCCTTCATCATAGATTCAAGCTGTGTGCCTAGAATAATTATTATCCTAGAAAGAGACTTGTTCAGTATACACAAGTGTAACAAATGATGAATTCATTATTGTGTGCTCTAAAATAAATCTTGGGAACATTTGCAAATTATGAAGGTGCTGTGATACATTATGTCTTGGACGGCACAGCGGTAGTGAAAGAATATTGCACTTATGACTTGTGTTTAACTTCAAGGTTTGATTCATAGCAAAAGTTTGGAAGTAATTATGGGATTCTGTTCTTAGAGGAAAATGTAACAGCTTGATTCAGATGGACGGTGTTGAGTTCCCTCTACAAACTCTGAACTCTTCTTGTTTGTCTCCCACTTCGAAGTGACGTTCATTTGCTTCTTAAAATCTTTACGAGGATGTCAGAATGGGTTCTCCTGAGGCCCCGGGGAAAAGACGAATGATTAGCAAAGCATGCTGCCAGCAGGGGTAGCAGAACATGTCCCCCCAATGTTTTCTGCCCCTGTTTCACATTCATGTCTTTCTGCGACTATATTACAGATCATCAGAGAGCATCGGATTTGTTTTTGTAAGAGCTTTTGTTTAGGTTTTGATTCGTTCTGACACAGATCCATTTTCTCTGCTTTCTTTCCAATCCCGGTGCGATTACACAGTCCCTTCTGTTTGGTTTGGCTCCCTTTAAATCGGAGGATTGGAGCTTCCCTTTATTTACCTTGCAATCTGACACAGTAAACTTTAAAGTGTGTGTTTGCATATCTGTGTTTCTCTCAGTCTGTGTGTGAAGGGAGAGTGTCAGGAGGATGCCTATGTATTGGGGTCAGGCTTGTGTGGGAAGATCAGTCAGGAAGCCTCCCCCTCTCCTCCATCCTGCAGGGAGAGAAAGAAAAGGAGGCGAACGGATACTTCACAAGTCATTTTTACTGAGGCTCAGGGGTTTTGTGTTTAACACTACAGCCTGAAAACAGTCCAATGAATCAGTAGTAGGGAATTCTTCTTACTCTGTTATCATGTTATACCTTGGTTACTTTTGAAAGTGTCATTCATTTCATGAGAGAACTGTAAAAGACACCCCCTGACTGTTCAAATAAAAGTAATGATTGTGTGGCCGCAGCCCACAAATAAAGACTAATATGTGGATAAGAATTCAGTCTTTAGATGAGAAATCAAAGCTGGGCTGTTTTGCAAGCAGATTTTCAGGATCCACTGAACATTTATTTGAGAGTTTACAACCAAATAAACTTTATTTAACAACAGTCCTGTCGATCCTAAGCCTAAAATAACGTATCATTTACCCAGAAGTCATGCCACATTGAGCCTTTCTCTAATTAACCAAATCTTTACTCCACAAAGTGTGAAAGATGCGCTCTATGGAGCGCGACCATGCATCCTCAAATGTGTTTCCATGCCCTCTGGCTCTGCTGACGTCCTTACAGACGCATGCTAGTCCTTGTAAATACTGCCTCGCTGTGAGAGGATGTGCTTGTGTGTTTCCTGTAGGTGTTTGTGTCTATATACGTATGTCAGAAGTTGAGATGGGTCAGAGACCTCAGTCTTGGGTCAGTTGGGGGCTTCACATTCTCACCATATTCACATACACATTTAGAAGATTTTTTTCTTTTTGGAATTCAAGCAGTGACTAAAATATGTCACAATTTAATTGGGATCAGGCCTCATTTACGTGTAGAAATAAATCACATTTAATCAGATCGGTTCATTTGCTTCTGAGCAGACAGATGGGCTATTCCCCAATGATGGAAGCCATCCGTCATGACAATACATGCACCCAGGCTACAATTAGGGCGCTGCTCTTTCTTCACCTCCTTAAAACGAGACCACTATTTTGCACACATCTAAAAAATAATCTTCAGAGGGCAATAGCTCAGGTAATCGGCCCAACGTTACTTTTGTCTGTGTCCATTGTAAATTCTTTTTCTTTAACTTCCAAACAATTTTGTGTCAAACTTACGTATCCAAACGTGGGATCATAACCTACAGTGCTAAATGTTCAAAAAGGATGAATGTAGGCAACAAATCAGAGCTGGTCATCAAGACTTGTAGTGTAGAGACAACCCTAGTGTGTGTTATGCTACTCTAAACCAATAATTATCCGAATGGAGGTCATGATGATACAAACTATGAAGAATAACCCCCCCCCCTCCCACATTATTGTAATTGGTTTCAGAAGCCATTTGACTATCAAGCACTTATTTGAGGAGTACTTGCATAGGTCAGCAGTTGTAATTGTAGCTGTAATTGTTAAAGGATTCATGAGAACAAACCAGAAACAGATAGTGTGCGGGTGCAGGTTCTCAGTCATCCAGAACCAGAATCTTAAAAGCAATCCGTTTGGTTCTGATTCAACCTTTGAGGAACAAAAACTGAGACACATGTCTCTCCTTAGTAGTTTCCGACTGAGCTGGATATCCCTGAGGTACCAGCCAGAGTCGTTGACTGACTTTACTGAGTGACATCTGCCCAAAATCAACTCGCTCTCATTGTGAAGTTTAAATTTTAACATTCAAAATCAACATTAGTCTCGGAGTTGAGTGTTTTGTTTCAGCTACGTATGCACTCTGTTTCTGAGATGCCTTGTTACCCCTTTCCTGCCAGTTCATTTTAGTTAGAAGGGGGCGAGCCAAAGTCCTGTGTGTTGAGCGATGAGAGGAGATGACGGGAGAAGCTTCCACCTCCTCTGGGTGATCAAAGGCCCTCATCTCAGAGCGTCCTTTGTTGGCGTACAGCGTTCGTTTTGACCACCCCCTTCTCCCTTTGTTTTCTTCTCTCCAGAAGCAGCAGCTTTTTGTCTCGACCGCCCCGCCTGTGTGAGATTACAAGGAGCCTGCATTTAGCTGGACAGAGTCAATAATGATGCTATTAGGCTGGAATGCCAAAAGAGAGAGGTGGAACATTTTGGGAGAATTAAAGGAGGAGAGATGAATGTGGCAGCCTACAATGTATGTCTTTGTGTTTCATGTTCCAATAGACCTGCCCTGAAATATTAAAATGACCTTTAATTTTTGGGACTGTACTGTACATGCACTCTCTTAAGTGCCTTGAGGTTGTCTTGAGGTTGTCAGCTCCAACTCCTTTTAGTTGAGAGGTTATCATCCTTTCATCTTGCTGGGCAACACATACCTCCAGGCCGCTGTTGGTGTACATGACAGCCTTACAAATGCAAATACTAGTGTGGCTACTGTATTGTCAGTAGCCACACTTTAGGGCACTGGTTGACGTATATCTGTCTTTACAACCAATTCCAGAAGCATCTATCAAGCGTTTCTGGTAACTTTATACACTTAACCTTATTGGTTTTGTTTCTTTCTAGGCTTTGGATATGTTTTTAGACCTCTGTTAAATGCTAACCTTCATCTCGAGGTCCAGAGGGCTCCGGTGCCTCGGTTGTGACCTTCACTGCTTTTTGGCATCACTGTCTGGGTTCACAGCAGCATCCTGTTGATCTTTTTGGCCATGCCTTTTTGGTTTGCCTTCCAGGATCTTTTGTGTAACTCCCTGCAGCAATGGAAAAAAAATTGGAGTAGCAGAACTTAACAAGAGATGAATCTCTTGCGGTACAAATGTAGTAATCATTGATGAAAGTCAGATTAAGTGTAAAGGCTTGATTACTTTCAGTGCTTTTACTCTGTGATTGAAGTTAGTGACTCTTACAGCAACATCTTGGCAGAAGTATAAAAGTTTATTGAAGTCTCTGCGTCATCACATTTACAAATTGGACCACAATGCTCAAACAGATGTGCAATTTATAGTTAAAAGATAAGTACATTGTTAACATTCACCAATTCTGTGCTAATTTACCACTCCTAATTGTTCGAAAATAGTAGACACTAAATTAACATAGTTTTACCCCTACCTTTTACGTTTTACTTACAGTGGATGCAACCAGTCCATTCATCTGTGTGGTCATAACAGGTCAGGCGATTTTGACAACAGCTGGTTCTTGTTGCCATTTGTTGTCGAGGAATAGCTTTTAGATATTGCTCTTTTTCGTCAATTACTCTAACAGAAATTTCTCATCCAGTTTTGAATGTCTGTGCCTCGCAACAAACCACTGGCTCCCAAACCACACTTTTCTAAATCACTATACTGGAATCCAAGTGGATTGTTTCCAGCTGCTCATTGCCAGTCATACTAGGTGCAGACGTGCATACATAAGGCTGCATATGATGTAAATATATTTGCCAGTTTTTACTGCTTTATTACCCTTAATAAATCTATTTACTACCTGTTCCTTCACCAAGAGCTTTACACAAATCAATCTCTAATGTTCAATTCAAAAACAGCAGATTAATGTCTAGACATTATTATGAAGGAAACATGTTCCACAGGACTGTCTAATTGAACTTCTTTGTTTTACATCATACTTGTTGGTACTTGATGATTCGTTTGGGACATTTTAGATTTATGTCCATATCTGTGGTTTGGAATGAAATTACCTCATTTTATCTGTACTTTGAAAGCTGTTCATTTCAGTTGAAACATGGCTTCAGTAGCTTGGCTGGAATCATCAGGGTGACATTTATTCTCCACTCTTGTCTACAGAAATGTGCCTCTTCAGCTCAGTGTTTCAGACCTTTTTAGGATCTTTAAGCTCCTTGTTTTAGTTGCGTTTCTTTGATGTTTCTGTTTCACATCACCCTGGCCGCTGTCATCAACTTTTTCTCTATATCAGTAAGCAACTGTCTTTCATAAAAAAGGCTTTGTAAACTCACAACATACTTCCTTCTTTCCTATGAAGGACAGATAAACAACATTAGCGAGTAGCTAGTGAACACATGGAAGAATTTAGCTGTTAGTAAGCCAAAACTCATTTAGACCAGACCGAAACAACAGTAAATTTTCATGATCTGCATCCGCCAGGCAAGCAAATATCAAACTATTTGCACACAAATAAGTCAGAAAAACTTCATAAGGCATCAAAATTTTTGATTGACATGGAGGCCTGTGTGGTTTTATGTGTGTTTGGGCCAGACAAGTGTTTCAGGGAATCTGAATTACATGGTTCAGAACTGAAGGTCAGCGCCCTCCGTCCGGCGCCTCTGATGGGTATGTGTAGATCCTCCACAAGGAACACCAAGTTCAGCCATTCTGTCTGAAAATGTTCTGCTCACTTTCTGCATTATTATAATATACACATGTAAATCTGTGTTCATTCTCCACTGACATTTAATTTTGTTTGAAGTAAAAGTGGTGCGGCAAACTGATGATAACCACATGTGGGGGCAAAACCCAAATAATCTTTTCTGTTAAAACTAAAGCCAGACATTTTAATTTTCCAACACACCTGGACAGTTTTACAGACTATGCCATGGCAGCTGGGTTTGAAATCGTAGTCTCAGACATCTGACTTTGCATCTGTGTGTGGTCGACAACGCTGATCCGCAATATCTGAGGGTCCTCTGTCTACTCCAGCATGCACAATTAGAATTTCCTCAGTAAAATAAAAGACGTCGACTAAACAGAAAGCACCACTCACTTCTTGGATTATAGCATCACTCATAAAGCACTTGGTTATGAGCTTTGCAATTGTGTGGTTGCATATTGAGGCAGTAACCACACATTTACAAGCCCTCTGCTTAATTGTTGAGGCACATAAATGCAACTAAATACCACTTTTATTTGTGAAGTTCCTTTTATTTTTAGCAGCAAACCATCAAACTGGCATCAGCTGAGGATTTTATCCTCACAGAAAAAGAGAAATTCATTCTATTTTCCAGTCTTCCCTTGTCATTCTTAATTTATTGTCAAGGCATGTCTTACCTGTTTTTGCTATGATGCATTATGGGTAGGGGAAATGTTATACAACACAAGGTTGGGTCATTTAGTTAAGCAGTTGTTAAACCCATGCACGTATGTACGGAACTTATCCGGTGGCTGCAATTCTCTATGTGGGATCACTTAAATACAAAACCAGATTCTTGACTTGACTAAAAACTTAACAAAAAAAAAACTTTTTCTGAAATTACAAATTGATTACTAACATAAAGGTATATTCAAATATGTAAAACACCTGACAGCAGTTTTAAAACACTATAGAGTGGAGAAAAGTGGTAATATTTTTTATTTAATTTTATATTTTTGGCTCAGAATTCAAAATCCCCATTGTAGTTTCTTTCACATTGCAGTGAAATTAAACAAAAAAGACTATCAAAAACAAAAGGAAGAAAAAACAGCAATATGCTCCAGGATTTATACACTGTTTACCCTGTTTACACCGTTTACGGAAAGTTTAAGATTATGGTTGACAACATGTAAAGGTCAAACGTCAACCCTGAAGACAGGGTCAGGCAAGGTCTCAAAAGTGTGTAACTCATTCCTGTAGGTGGTGCCTCTCTTTGAATTCCTTACCGGAAGACATACAGCTCACCTTAAGTCTCAAGTCAGTTTTATTTATATGGCCCCAAATCACAAGTTGGTCTTGAAGGACTTCAGAATCTGTAAAGCGTGTCATGCATTCCCTTTGAATAGATGCTATTTCTTCTTATACAGTGTAATTCTTCTTTGACAAAAGAATGCATGAACCTTAACTTTTAAATAACAGTTATTTCCTCAGATTATTTTACAGAATTATTACTGATGCAAGAAAAAGCATCTTTCACATGAAAGATGTAAGGATATAAATTTGCAATACGCACTATAATTGTAGGTAAATAAGTGGATCACTCCTCATGAAGAAAATGTCCCACTGATCATTTCTTACATTAAGCATGAGGTATTACTTATTTACACACAATTTACTTTATACAATACAGGTATAATTTTGAATTTTCTTTGAAACAGCTTTTCAATCTTTGTTACTCAAAACATTCAGTTTAGAGTCTCTCAGTCAACACAAAGAAATAATACTATGGAATCATGAAAGTTCTGGTCTTCAGCAACCTCCATTGCAGAAAAAAATCTGTCTGACAGGGCTCAGGCAGAGTAAGAGTTAGTTTTTTAAAGTTAGGTTTTATGCACACTTGTTTTCAGACTTTCTTTCTCTACCTTTCTTGCCAAAGTCATACCTACAACATAGTTATATATCAAATTTAATGCATTATTGCCTTGACTAAATGTCAGAAATCTCTTGGTTTGTAGGATTTTGGATAAAGTAAGTGCTCAGCAAAATGACTAGCTCTGTCATTTTAGACATTTTTACTGGGAAAGTCATAAATACAGCAAGGACCAACATCTCAGGTAAGACAAATATCACTGGATTAACTGCTCAGAGAGCACGAGACTCTGCCAAGCAAATTTATGAATACTACTACGGTGACGCAATGACTAACCCTACATTACCTCTGATTGGCTGGCCATTTAATTGCAGAACGTGAAGTCAAACAGGATAAAAGATCTGAAGTAAGAACCTTTTCTGTCAACAGTTAACAAGAAAAACAGTCCTAAATGGAATTCTTTCATTCTTTCTCATTCATACTGATGGATTTTTAGCAAATTTTGGAGATATAGATCCTTGAAGCAAGAAAAAATAAGATAAGTTAGTTGTTGTTGTATAAAAAAAGAGTTCAGAAATAGTGAGAAGTCCACTTTGGTGACTATTCTTTAGACAGGGGTAGCATTCAGTATGTGTGCTCTACATAAAGAGTGCAGGCTCATCCTGAGGTAATTACAGAGCACTGTGTTCTACCTTTTATCTTCACTACTTCTGTTTGCATGTCAATGTAAATCAGTGTCACCGACTTGTGCGCCCCACCTTGCTTGTATCTGCAAACACTTTTGCTCCTTTGTGTGCAGTATGTAATGTAAGGAGCTGTAACACACTCCTCTGTGAGGCACACTAATTGCGCCTGTGCTGTTTCACATGTGTTCTCTCAGCGGGAAGGATTAAGTGAAATACACCCCCTTAGCTGATGGTCAGGGTGACAGCCACTCTCGCTCTGGCAGATTTTAACCTGAATCAGCAGAATGACAGAAAGCAGCGTGAATTTATAACCTTTGCTGCTGTTAAGTGCTGTAACAGCTACATGTTGTGTAACCTTTCGGGTTTTGTGGGACAGGGAAGGCCTGGGATGGAGATTTTACCTTTTACCTGAATTTGAATGGATAAAATTATGGTTTAGACACATTGGGAAGATTGGATCAATTAAAACACTGAACTATGACCTATGTATTGTTTATGAAAATAGGAAAAAGAACCCAACTCTTTGTCACTGTGCTGCAGCTGGCAATGGTAAACAGAGGCTTCAGTTTAGGGGTCCGTCAGGTCTTTGATGATCTCTGTTGTCACGTCTTAGGTTTCTGCTGCCTTGTGATTTTGTATTTTATAAATACGAGTAATTATGAGTTCGGAACATTCTGGTCTTTTCCTTAAGGAATAGTTACTGAATAGAAAAGTTGTGTACAATAATTGCGATTGCCGCCACTGCTGAATACACTCTATCGACTGTGACACAAAGCCTTACCAGCTGCAAGCACAAAGAGTGCAGTTTTCCTAAACTGCCACTTTGCATTATTTTCACCACTGTCACCAATACACAGGAGAGTCTTTTAAGTCGTCTAGCAGCAACTTTATCAGCTCGTGAAGGTATGGTGTCTCATGGATTCACAACAAAATTCATATTTTTTATCTTGGAGAAACTATACAATGACCTTGGAATTCCATAGAGAAATGGAAACTCACTCAACAATGAATGAGTAATTCCTAGCATTTTACTCTAAGCCTGAATGTCATTGGAGGTGAAACTATGTTTGCTATTGGACATTTTCCAACTTGGTTCCATCTCATTGGACTGTCTGGGTCTAGTTAAGCTCATACTTCATCTGTAGGTGCGTGCCGCTGCTGCCAGCGCTACAGATGAATCGAGGATTGTTTTTTCCGTTTAAGTCCACTCGTATCAACATCTCACACAATGGCTTACAAGGAACAGATGAGATGCAGCTCATCATTTTGATTTTGTTTGATTTGGTCTTGTCCCCACCGTTGTTTTGCCTTCCCATCAAACCTCAGAGCATTCTTTCTCTCCAACTTATTTCCCTTGGCCATGTTCCTGCCATTTTGTTTCTTTCCATCGCAGAGAAAACATTAGAAGAGTTTCTTCTGCTCCAAACACAAGACTATATAAAGATGGCTCTTACGCACTGTATGCACTCGTGTCAGGTGAGCTAGCATCCCATCCATCCCTAGACGTGTTATTTATATTAAGGTGATTAATGAGGGGGGAAGAAAAAGCGCTGTCCTAAATGTTTGCAGAGTTATTCGAAATTAATTTTCCCATTTGTCTCTAAAGTATTATATTTGTTCAAAGGAAGTTTTGGCTGGTTAACTCCTCACTCCTGCAGAGAGAACATATTTTTTTCTAAATGAAGGAGTAATTTCCTCCTCTTTGCCACAATTCATGAGGTGTTCTTGGGTAACGCGATTATACCCCAGGAATCCCAGTCAACTGCTACAACCATTTGGCTACCAAGCAAGAATATTTGGCGCTGATAGTGAACAGGAGCACCGAAGCTCTTGCTTTTAAATGTCGGTGAACATATTTAAAGAGAAAATGGAGAAAGAGGTGTTGTCTTTAGGTTACAGATCCTATGTTGTTTAGAGCTAATGGGAGCATTAGCTATGATTTTCCAGCAGTGCTGGTGCAAAGATGGTGGATGTAGTCAGAGGGATCATTGCCAAAAAATTCCAAAGAAAGCTCACAGCCATGGGAACTTCTCCCATAAGAAAAGAGATGTCAGCTTTTCCATCGTTGAAAACGTTGGCTAGAGAGCCATGTTCCGTTCAGAGCAGCCAGACATATTTCCATGTCAGTGTTAAAAAGGGTTTCTAATTCCTACGAATGTTCTTTTACTTCAGCATTCGTAAGGATGCCAAAATATTCATTCATTTAGAAAACAAAAAAAGTTTTATGTTTAAGATTAAAAGTGCTTGCGGATTGTGTTTCTGCGAGAAATTGTGTGACAGAAAGACAAAAGAATAGAAGGTTCTCAGTAATGAACATTCAGCACTCTACTGAACACCTCAATTTCTCATCTAGCAAAGTTAAAGAGTTGTAAAATAGTTCAGAATTTTTCAATCAGCAGGGATCCTCGGAAATTGTCCCCTCTTCAACAAGGGAAGCCTTGTTTTTCCAATCAGCTTGCATGTGTAGAACTAGTGTGTGTGTGCCTATTGCAGCCCTTCATCAGGCTCATTCCACAGCACAGCTGCAGTGACTGAAGTCACACAGTTTGAGTCAGGAAGGAGGTTAGCGGCTCATAATGGACAGAACAAAGTAAGAAATGACTACCAACAGTAGGAGAGCATGGGTTACGTTGTGTCCTTGCCTGTTCAGACCTGGTGTTGACATCCATCCTAGCCTACATAGTCATAACTACTGTTACTCCTTTCTGGAAGGAGTTGAAGTAATATTTGGTGTCAAAAAGATGTTTTGCTCTTTCATAAATTTATGAAACGTCTCAAAGCGTTGACTGGTGAGACTTCAGACACAATTTGACTTTAAAGCCCAATCACATCTTCAACATGGTATTAAAAAATAGGGAAATTAGATGGTGTGACTGAGGATGTCTTTGTTGTAACTTTTGTTATTTTCATTTGAGTAGGTGGTCATACAGTATGGCCCAGGACACATTTGGAAAGAGATGTCATATGTGGCCCAGACCCGTGAATATGTTATGAGTGATTGGTTCTACATGCATTGGAATAAATAAATCTACCAATATTTCATTGGTGTCAGTACCTTTTCAGTCATTTTTCAAGTAAAAAAACAACAACATATTCTTAGATAAAAGCATATTGATTGTAAAACATTGATGCCTTTCCTTTGCTTACGTGACAGTGAACCAAATAACTGGATTTCAACCTAGCAAGGCATTTGAGGGTTCACTATTCCTGTAAAAGTTGATTAATTGACCCAAAAAAAATCAAGAATAAAGTATGTTGAGGGTTCAAATGTTTTACTAAAGATATTTTTCATCATCTATCTCTTCAGTCCAGCCTTTATGTAGAGTTTTAGAATGCTGGGCAAGCTCAGACTCCAGAGGTGGAGCATTCACCTACTGGTAGATTGGTGGTTGGATGTATGCAGTCTAATAATAATAATAATAATAATAATAATAATAATAATAATAATAATAAAAACAATAATATTGATTGATTGATTGAGTAACTGAGCAATTGACATTCAAATAGTCATCACTATTATATCAGATTGGGAAACGTTTTTAACAGCATGACCATTCTTTGTTATTCCCTTTATGTTTTTATCATCTGGGAATCTTCTTAATCATTCCCTCATTCCATTCTTTCCCTTTCTCTGCCAGTTAAATATACTGTATCCTCTTTCCTGGAGATTTTCCTCACTGCCGTCCATATCATGACATTTTAGTCTGGACATCCGTATACATCTGCCAAAACTAATAGTTGGCTCAAAACAGAGGTTTAGGAGACAAAAATGCTTTCAGATATTCATCTGATGCAGACTTCAGCCTGTGGCCTTATTAACAACACATACTCTCTCTCTCTCTTTTTGTTGCAGAGATTGGACCTGTAACAATCACAACAGATCCAAAGAAGTTCCAGTATGAGTTAAGGGAGCTGTACGTTCAGGTGGGTTCAGTGATAACATAGAGGCATTGCCCTGAATGCTGCAGCCATAGCATACGATCATCTGGCACTGATAGATGCAAACGATTGTGACCTTACATGACTTCTGGGTTTGTTAGCTATTAAGACCGAGCCTGATCAGCCGTTCTGCATTTGGTGACGAAAGAAACTTTTACAAATTGTTTCCATTTCATCTTTCACATGATGCTAGGATGTAACTCTGTGAGACCCCAGTCATGTGTTGGCCTTTTAGTTTAGAAAAAAACAAAACAAAATTTTCCTTCCCATGTTTATTGGCCTTCCTGCACCATTACAAACAAGCGTATAAACAAAAATACACAATGGCTACATAACTAAACAGGGTTCTGCCAAGTTAAAATTTTTCTGTAATCGTTTGGAATGGGAAAGAATGATGTACAGAAACCCTGATTGTCCTCTGTGAGGAAAACAGAATAGTGGTATAAAACTATAGTGTTTTTCATGTCTAAGAATAACAGTGAGATGGTCAGATGTAGAGAGACAAGTAGAATCCAAAGGTCTGTCTTTTGAAGGAAACAATTTGGCAAGTGTCTGTGCATCTTTGGCATAGGCTACTGTTAATCTGGTATGTGCACGTTTCGTGTGTAGCATGGAAGAAATCCAGTTTCCTCTCATTTGCTACTTCAATCCTGAGTCTGTTTTTATTCTCCTCCCCTCATCACCTGCACAACCTCTGAAGATGTTTTGGCTACGCTATATGGAAATGATGAGTCGTTGGAGTTGACATTTTTGTTGAAATTGAAGTTCCTCTGATGTGTATGAGGATGAAGATGTGAGGCAACACCCCATATTTTATGGCAGAAAAACAAAAGTGCACAGAGAGGTTATCAGGCTCAATGTTGGGTGTAATCAGGGAACGGCGGAGATGGGGTTTTTTGTCTGGTCAAAGGGGTGATGATGGGGTTCAGGAGAGACAGAAGGTTCCTGTCTCTTCACCTTCCACCCCTTGGCCTGAAATCATGGGTCACCTCACTCCAGATGTTAGTCCGGGGGTGATGCATCATAGCTAAGAACTGAACCCTGCTTCAAAGGACATTTGTCTTTGACTCCCTGCAAAAGACAGAGAGCGAGAGAGATCAGTGACCCAAAAAGAAAGCACATATTCATTATATAACACTTTTTCATGATGTTGCTTCTGTCAGTTGGTTGGAATAAGATTGTGTTTGTATCCTTCTGTATATTTTTTATCTGCATACCTTCAAAAGCTCACCAGAAAACCTTCAGAAGTGGTGATGTTCACCTCATCCTTGCTTGTGAATTATAAAGAAAAGCATTGGAGCCAAATGTACACAGACATGTGTAAATTTCCAACATTTGCTGATGAAAACTTTGTATTTTTTCAGGGAGGTGGGGACTGTCCAGAAATGAGTATAGGAGCCATTAAGATCGCCTTAGAGATTTCTTTGCCGGGATCCTTTATTTACGTCTTCACAGACGCCCGTTCCAAAGATTACAAGCTGACCCATGAAGTCCTGCAGCTCATTCAGCAGAAACAGTCACAGGTTTGGACTTTATGCTAATGTACTATACATTTTATTAAAGACTTGGAAGTGAAAAAAACTAAAACAAAAAAAAATTATGTGTATTTGTGTATTTGCAGGTGGTGTTTGTCCTGACTGGTGATTGTGATGACAGGACTCACATTGGCTACAAGGCTTTTGAGGAGATCGCCTCCACCAGTTCAGGGCAAGTCTTCCATCTGGACAAGAAGCAGGTCAATGAGGTCAGTGCATCAAATTTTGAGTTGGATTTGTTTTGTCTTTTGCTTTGTTCCTTATACAAGTTTATGATTCTGTTCTCGAAAGTCTTGGTTTGGTCATAATATTGAAATCATTTCGGCCTGGGATGTAATCTGTGTAAATTAAATGGCAGTAGAAGGTTTTATAACTTTGTTCATGTCTTTTTCTTAGCCCGTGTTCATGTCTGGACTTCAGATCAAATATGCAGGAAACATTTCAGTGATTGATGCGTACCGTAGCTCTTTCTTACCTTCCCAAGAAGTTTTAACTGATAGAGTAGGACTGGGCCGTGAGTCAAAACCTGAAGTTTTTGAATCACACTGCAGCTTTAATACTGTGAGGTAAGAATTATAGCTAGAAGAGAAAGGGATTCTTGAGTTTGAATATTTTTCTATTAAGACTGTGAAAGACCAAACTCCCTTTTGAATGTCACACTTGTTTCACAGTTTCTGAAGGGCAGTATGAAAGCAAGCAATGAATTAAACCAGAAATTATATTTTTAAACTAGTTTGACAAACTTGAGTATCATTTTTGTTCTTACTTTTGTTTTAAGGCTGAAGTGCTTATTGTAAAGAATTGAACTGACACTATAATTTCTTTTATAAATTGTTTATTTTACTCTACGCATTCATCTTTTGCACTTTTGTCCCTTTGCTCATCCTGTGCACAGTCTAAGTTCATAGCATCTGTTTCTGGGTCTCATACAGTAGCTGCTAAGTTCTCCATAGGGGCAATGAGGAAACACAGGGCAGGACACAAGGGAACGTGAGAAACTTCCTGGTGAAAGCTTTACACATGTTAAGGGGATGACCTTGTAAGGAGCTGAGGGGGTAAATGTGTGTGTGTGCGTTAGCTATTCTTCATTTTTCACACTGAATGATGTCCTTTAAGGGATGTTGTTCTTTACAATAAAGAGGTCTAAAAATATACAAGATTACGTACCGTCAAAGAGACAGGGCACATTTCCCACAATTAAAAATGGTTCACAATTAATGCATTCTTCACATTTTCTTCCCTTTGCTTTAGGTTCTGAAATGGGTAGAAGAAGCCGTGCAGTCGTCCAAAGTCCATCTGCTGTCCACCGATCACTTTAGTGGGGTTAGCAACACCTGGCAGATGCCTTTTGACCCCAGTCTCAAGGAAGTCACCGTGGCCCTCAGCGGCCCGGCACCTGTCATTGAGATAAAGAATCCACAAGGTAGGAAAAAGTGCTACCACACACAAATAGGATTTTAAAATATTATTTTTTTAGAACTGATATGTTAATTAGTATGTACTTAACATCATACTAATGAGCTACAAAATAGGGGGCGAGGGAGGATCACGTATGAAGTTAAAGATCTGACTCGTCATTTCAGTATTAGCGGCCATTCCTGGGTGTATCAGGTGCTGTTGTCGGATAATGGTACAAATATAGTGATAATAATTCCACATCAATCCACTTAAAAAGGATTTAAAGAACACTTTGACTACTGTATTTAAACATCGCCAGTATAACCATGACCACATTCTTTTTCTATACCACTTTGGATCAAGTCTCCACAGTCAGGGGGTAAAAGTTTGAAGAAGTTTGAGGAACTTTATACATCAACAGACTGGATTGGATCCTGAACTTCAACTGTTACATTTTAGCAGCTGTGGCTAACTTGTATCTATGGATGGAGAAATGTTAAGAATGAATGTTTTTAAATAAAAGCTACAAGAAGAGATTACTCATGGTCTCCATGGTCCCTTATCTCCAGGAAACCTTGTGAAAAAGAGCGATGGCCTGACGGAGCTCCTGCACATTCCCAACTCTGCCAAAGTTGTCAACATAAAGGACCCACAGCCTGGGATGTGGTCTATCAAGGTGAACTTGTCATTCTTTACCAGGGAGTGTGTTTAAATCACTTTTCCTAAGTATCCTCAAAGCAGAGCTGTCTTTTTTTAAAGATGTATTGCAAATAGTTCAGTAGTGAAACATTGGAATGAGGTCACGACTCTCCAGGAGCGAGCTATGCCCTTGAGGAGGGTTCCTAAGTAGAATTACTGTTGTTATATATCATTCTGTCGAGATCCAATCATACATAATCAATTTAACATACATGTTGACTGGTGAAAGCATCTCTGAGGGAACAAAAACATCATTAGAAAGACATTTGCATGCTGAGATGATTTTTTAGACAGACAACAAACGAAGAAAAATCCCAGTCAAGGCCGCTGCTGAGCAACCTGCTCCATTTTAATTTTTTTTTTTAGGCAACCCTTTCTGTTGCACTTTCACTTGTAGAGTTGAAATTGTTGGTACCTTACTGTCAAGATGATGCCGAAAAAATAGGTCACGCAGTTGACTACATGCACTGTCAGTGCCAGATGTTGGGAAATGACGAGCATTCTTACCTGAGTGATTTGTTGAAGACGCTTTCATGGCTGCTGTTTCCTCTGTAGATTCCTGCTGGGACACTGAGGCTCATGTCATGCATAGCTGTGTTACGTGTTTGATTTACCAGGGGAAACATGGGATGAGAAACGGTGTCATCCCTGTGTTTTTACTCAAAGACATGTTCAGTGAGCAGATGAGGACACACAAATCTCAAACCTTTCCTCTAGGATCTCTTAAGGATCGGATTTCCCATAATTTTCTCTGGTACTTCACCGCTCTTTTTATTCTCTTACAACATATGACTTTTTTTTTTCATCACACAGAAATCCAGCGTACTTAACCGAGGCTGTAGTGTCTTTTTCTTGTTGTGTGTCTTGCATCCATTTATACAGTGGAAAAGTAATTTCAAATCAGTTGCATGGAGGTAGAATTTAGACACTGCCGGTACTGCATTTTTAATTTTGGAAGAAAAAAGAAAATGAAACAAGGGTTTCCTAGTTCTGCATTTAACCCAGAAGGTTACTACCAAGCCGTTTTCTGCCACTGAACACAAGTCCACTCCATGAAGCTCTTTCACATAGAAAATGAAAGAGAAAACTTCCCCGGTATATTCCATTACTTCTTTCAGACCTTTTTCAACTTTTGATTTATTGTTCATGTTGGACTTCTGGCTGCAGCCCTCAGCTTCTCCACTGGGGCTACTTATTATTTTCAGCGTTGGGATTGAAGGATACCCAGAGGTGAATGATTCTGCATCGCTGGTTGTTCTTCTTAACATCATATGATATAAGCTTTGGTTGAGAAGATTGCGTTCTTTGCCAGTGAACATGGTGAACTGCTCCATGGATACTAATCATAGAAGTGTTGCAAGAAATCAAACAGACTTACAGAAGGGAAATTGCAACCACCTGTTTTATTTCAATCCCATGTTTTTCTCTCATTTCCCCTGTCATACCTTTCTTAATGAATTTCCTTCTGTCACTTGTTTGTTTCCTGTGTACTTTCAAAAAAACATATTTACTCCACTAATGGTCTCCCACAGTGAGTCATTGGAGAATCTTTCTCTTACTTTTTTTCTCTTACTTCCAGTGCATCTTGTTTTTCTCCCTTTTCCCCCTTGTACATGAATTTTTCCAGCCTCGGACCTCTATCTGGCCGAGTAAAAATATCCGTCTGTTGCCTTGTTTCCCAGGACAAAGACATGTGGATGAATACTTTTGGGGGATTTCACTGTCGTGCATTGCCAGAGTTGAGTAGGGCTAATGGCCCATGACATCCCTGTGTCAAACCCAGGCCGCAGATCATGTGTGTAAAGGAATTTGATGCTTTTTAATCTGCTTTTAATTGGACAGTGTGATAGTAGGCTCATCCCACTGTCACTACTCCATATGCCCGTTGTTTTCTCTTTGTGAGTCTCCCTTCAACTCCTATGTTCTTCATTCCTGATGTGCAGACAGGAGCCAGGTATCCTACTGTGGGCAAACCACATTAAATAGTTTAAATAATGGGGAAGAAACAGGAGAGTTGTTTTAAAAGACGTGATGGAATGTTTGCGGAGGAGAGTTTGTCTGTGAAAAATAGAGAAAACAGACTACACAAGAGAATAAACAATGAAAGCATCATCCAGCTTTGCTTTTTGCCGTGCAGTTCGATAGCTGAACCTTAGATAATAGTTGAAAGCTTCTATTGTAGATCGCTGCTACATATATTTACATATTATTATTAAAATACACAATCATGAAAATCTTCTAAAAATTGTCGATTTCCAGATTGAATCTGGATTAGTTGTCATTAACTTTTGATATTGAGTCCAATGTATTGGTTTATTTATGTGTTGTATTCTTAGTTGAATCATAAATAGTTATTTTTGTAAAAAGAAGGTTTTAGCTATGTTCTTGAATCATAGTTTAATGCCACATTAAGGAGGGCCTTGATTTGCCCTGGGTTAGGTCTTTGGTGTAAAAACCTGCAAACTCAACACCACAAGAGCTGACTCACACTGAGTTGGGGTGCATCCGGTCCAGGTCAATCTGACTGGGTGGGGGGTGAATTGGGAAATGAGTTGCTTTAATGACAGGGTCTATTCTTGTCCTTGGTTAGAGCATGACCTTAAAGGACCTCTCCCCTAATTATGACCTCATTTACAACCAACGATAGACCCCGAGACAATTCCATGGCTGCCACGAGGGCAAGTTTGATGACAACAGCTTGTATTGTTTTTCATGATGGTCGGAATTAACATTTCAGGCTTTACAAGATCCCTTTTGTCATGTTGTTACCTCATTGTTGAAGGTATTTCACTTCTAGCTTTGTGGTTTTTCCACCTGTGTGTATTGCACTTTGCTGTTTGGCAGTTTTCCTCGGGGAAGTTGGGTTCAGGACAAGGAAAACACAGTACGCGCACAAATTGTCTCTCATTTCAGGCAATTGCAAATGACAATGTGAGTCAGTGTCTGTGACACCTCCAATGTGTTTTTTTTCCTAAGGTGAGGAGTTTCCATCTTTCACCAACCTATATTTGAATGCAATTACTCTGTCTCTGTCTCTGTGAGAACTTCAAAAGACCTCCAGATGAAGAAGACCGCACGAGCCATTAGCCGCTCCTTGATGATAGTGGTCGCGTTTCTGTAATTAAAGTGTGAATGTCAGAGGGAATGGGTCATCTCTGAATTGTGGATGTTTTATAAGCTGTGGAGAGATATTTGCCACTCAGCCTAGAGTTAACCTAAGTGACTTGTCTATACATGCAGGGTTGGAGTATGAAGACTGTCTCCCAACTGTCCCAAATGTATCCGTGTCATTTCGATCACAGCTTTTTTGCTTGCAATTTTTTTCTTTTGTGTTCTTTAGTTAAATAAAACTTATTGTAACGCATTTGATTTAATGCTAATCAAATAACAGATTTGAGTAATAAAGATGTGACCGTATAAAGGACCTGTTTTATTTCAAGTCCATCCCCGTTTGTGAAAGTAAAACTAGCTAGACAATCCCAGTACTTTGAAGACAGATTTCCAGATGTACACTTGGAGTATCTGTAAATCTACATGTCTCCTTTCTTTGATTCAGACTTCAAGTGAAGGAAGACACTCAGTTCGTATAACAGGTGTCAGCACCATTGACTTCCGCGCTGGATTTTCCAGGAAGCCCACCCTTGATTTCAGAAAGACCACTAGTAGGCCAGTTCAAGGTAAGTGGAAAAGATAGAACCACATCCGCATTCATTTTCATCTTTTACATTTGAAGCAGCAAAATACAACAAAACTATGTTACATTGACTTTCCAGGAATTCCCACCCACATCCTTCTGAACACCACTGGGCTTTCACCTCCTGCTCGGGCTGACAGGCTAGAGCTCCTGTCAGTCACTGGCGAGGTGATCAAAACTTTGCCAATTCGCTACTACCCCGATCGTCGGCCGTATGGCCTCTGGAACATCACAGAGTTCATTCCACCAAACGAGGCCTTCTTCCTGAGGCTGACAGGATACGACCTGGATGGCTACCTGTTCCAAAGAGTCTCCAGTGTTTCCTTCTCTAGCATTATACCTGGTCAGTCATGCGGGTTGCCGCCCATATGCAGATAGCAATGTAAGGGATTGCTTAAAAATTTGGATGATTTGCTGGACACTTGATTAACTGTTTGCTGATCTTTCGTCTCTCTTTTAGATGCCCCTAAGGTGCTGATGCCAACCACAACTCATGGTTACTACCTCCAGAGTGGGGCAGTCAGATGCCAGGTAGAGAGCCTGATACCCTTCACCCTGCGCTTCAGCAGGGATGGGAGGAGACTTGGAATTGACCAATTCTTCCGGTGAGCATGACAACCATAGTCAGACTTAAAATAAGAACAATAGATGCTCGTCAAATGGTGAAGGGTTTGCTTCCTTTTCTCTCACCCAAAAAACACCCAAGGTTTGAGGATGCTGCCATATCCATTTTAAGAGGAATGATTCCGCATTTAAAATAGATCTATTGATGTCACTCCAGCAGATATACTGAGAAACAGGACAGATTAAAACCATCACTCTCTCTCTCGTACTTTGTTTCCATCTCTAAACCAAACTGTCACCAATCCAATTTTTACCAGTTGAGTTATGTACGAGTTGGCAACAGATTCTATGGATTGAGCAGTATTTGTGATGATATAAAGATAGAGAAGATACATGTACTAAATGTTTTCTCTTTTGTTTCTAGAGAATCTGACAATGCATCATGGGAAATCCCGCAGGTCACTCTCAAAGACGAGGGCTACTATGAGTGCATTGCAATTAGCAGTGCTGGTACAGGAAGAGCTCGCACTTTTTTGGACGTGTCAGGTAACCACACATACAAAGATCATGCACTGATGATGATTACAGACAACTTATTTAGTGATTACAATTACAATTACAATGTAAAATGACAATATTGCTGATATTCTTCGCTATATTTGCAAGAGATGCTGTATATTAAGTAGAGAAAAATTCCATTTTAGAATGCCTTTGTGGCTCCAGAGACGTCCATGTGGACTGTAGTACTCTAGTTTATCTCATGGTGACGTGTGGTCACACTTAACCTGTTACACAACAAGAAACCAACATTCACTGGGCCTCAGCTAGTTGCTAATGATTCAGTCTAGCCAGTTAGCTTCTGTGTTATAGCACATTTATCATCATATTGGGAAAACTGCAAATATTCACCATGGTGCTGTTCAATGCAGGTATTGTTCATACTATTCAATACCTTTGACTACACACAGACTGGGTGTGTCGTTTGTGTGTTTACTGTGTCTTTCGTCGCCCACGGTGAAACAGCTGTCAGTCAAACCCAGACAGTTACACACCTCCTGAGATAATCAGTAGCTGGTTTTGTCTTTATGATCTCAATTTTCTTCAAAAACAGGCATATAAACAACAAAATTTAAATCCAGACTGAATGTGCAGATATATCCTCAGTGTAATGGTGGAGCAAGATGATGTTTATATCATACTCAGGCTTACAGACACACACACAGTAATTATGTGCATATCATTGGAATCCAAGCATCAGTCTCAGTTGAATTTTATAGCCGTTAAGGTCGTTTGCTGTGGATTCCATGCAGAGAACCTGGCTTTATGGAAACCTTTACCTTATTATAATATTTTAATCCTCGCCTCATAGTAATCATGTCATGTCAAGTTTAGTGTGTGGTATGGTTTGTGTCTGGCATTTAAGGCAAAGAACTGTATGTATGTTGCAGGATGAGAAGAATACATATAGAATGATGAATGAAAAAAAATACTAAAGTGATCACAATAATATTAAGTGGGTAATGATTATGATCTTAAAGAGAAATTCAGAATCCAAGTAATAAAAATGATTCTGTGATTATCAGGACTCAAAGTTGGAGCTCATATAAAACCAGTGGGATCATTTAATGATTTATAGCTTTGGTTTCACTGCTGGCCCAAATAAAATGTAATCATCTGTTACTTAATTCTCTGCATTGCATTACTTTTCACTGTAGGGCTTTTCCATCATGAGACACTAACTCCACATGAGTCCCAGATCAGTCAGTAAATGTCACCTTATCCAAATTTGTTTTTTTCTCCCAAAAAACTTCCTGCTTCACAAAATTCACCGGAGCCTCATTAAAGTGATGAATGTGAGCAGAAAGGAAGAAGATGGATTGCAGAGAAAAAGAAAGTGAGAGGCAGTTGAAAGACACTTGGTGAAACAGAAGAAGAGATGAAGCCAGGCAGGAATCTGTGGAATATTAGACTGTAACTCTTTACTGTAACTCATCCAGTCCTAAGGTGCAGAGAGGAAGTAGTTTGTCCAACGTTTATCTCTTATGACGTCTCTAAAATTAGGTGAAATTAATCCTCCCTCCCCAAAAGTCCGACCTTTCTTACTTGGCTAATGATGGATGGCTGGTGTCCATGTTTTAAAACCCAACTGCCAAATTTATGTCACCCTAATTCCATTGAGCTGCTCTGAAACCCTCAGCATCCTCTTTCTGTCAGAGACAAAGCTCCTGCTATCTTTTCTTGTCCAGATTTTACCCCCAAAAAAACAAACAAACAAACAAATAAACAGCAAAACTCATGAAAAAGATGGCTGGTGACACACTGAGGATCTTTTTTTTTTTTTTTTTTTACGTGATGCGAATAAAGACAGATGCATTGTGGAAGAGAGACAGAAGTAAGGTTGAATGATGAACGTTGTCACCAGTTAGTGATTCAAATTAAAATTTTCTTTTTTTCTTTTT
The DNA here is from genome assembly GCF_040054535.1 of Antennarius striatus. Taxonomy (NCBI): domain Eukaryota; kingdom Metazoa; phylum Chordata; class Actinopteri; order Lophiiformes; family Antennariidae; genus Antennarius; species Antennarius striatus. Next base: position 20,795,098 of record NC_090782.1, on the reverse strand, counting down.
TTTTGCACTGAAGCAGCAGAGGCAGAGATATCCTGACTTTTAACCTCTAGTTGGGATGCCGGTCCAAAACCAGTGGATCCTGCATTCTCCATCAATCAAATCATGTTTTTACCTTCTAACCCTGTTTCATATAAATCTGTAGTCAAATCAAAGCTAATGTTGTGACATCACCAGGGTTATTTTACTGCTGAACTGGTGTACTTATAAGAGGGAGTACTCTCTTGTCTGCCTCTATGCTAGATAAAACATTACTATATACTATATATGGTGACTCCAGTGAGCAATGTGATCCAGTTTAATTAGAATAAGTCTAAAAATAGTTGCCCTGCATGTTGTCTGAATGGTTAGATAGCTCCCTTTGTGTTTAAACTGCCTAGGTGTGTGTAATGCATATGAAATCTGACTCATCTGATTAAAAAAAATTAATAATATACATCTAAATGTCATGATGATTTGTAACGCAAAGTGTAAAATGTAGCATTTCTCTATATGTAAGGATTAGCGAGAATCACCACCTGCTGCTAATAGAAATTTAGCTTCCCTTAAAACATCAAGTGTCCTGTGGCTGCCATCAACCTTATGTCTCAATCTTTCAGAGCCACCCCCAGCCATCACAATCAAGGGCAACGTAACCGCGTCTCCCGGCTCCCGAGCTGTCCTCGCCTGTCACGTTGTCAGCACGGTCAACTTCAACCTCACCTGGCTGAGAGGAGGTCACGACGTTCGTCTGGACCCACGGGTGCATGTCTTGGACGACCTATCGGTGGAGGTGCCCTCCGTGACCCCCGATCAGTCCGGCTGGTACGAGTGCGTCGCTATAAATGAAGGAGGGGTGACGGCGGAGCGAATCTACCTCACTGTGGAAGGTTAGGAGTGTGTATGTGTTTGGGAATTTGGGAGTTTGTGTTTGGTTTCTTGGGTTTGATTTACACCATAGGGGAATTTGACTCTTCACAAACACGAATTCCTTCCCTCCCCAGCTCCCCGTAACTCACCCTAATGCTTTATGGGATGTGTGAAAATGATTCACATTGAACACTCCAGCTCCAAACTAGAGTTTTCCATCTCCAGATTTAGTTTTGTTCTTAATAGTGTACTGATACGGAATCATGAGCCCTTTGTTGTGTACATGGAGGAGAGTATCCCTTGCCAGCGAGGAAGATCATCAGCAGCACCTCGACAGGAAATGACAACATAATCGAGTTACTTAAATCTGTCATTAGAGGAATTCAGACAGAATTTTCAGGAAAGAGCAACAAAATATCTCATTATACAGAGTCAAAACTGACAAAATGAATATTCATTAATTACAGACTTGAGCTCCAGACACCATCCGTTCAAGATTAATCTGATTTAAAGTACATGCAATTTTTCTGCAGCTTGGATTTTTCTCTCTTTGTAGCCTGATATTTTTTGTCAAGCAAAAAAACAAACAAAACAGAATCAAAATCAGAAAAACATGATTATTTTTAATTTCAAATAACAGATGTTTTTCCACTTTAATTAACTTAACAGTGGAGATTTTTAGTGTGATTTGGAGCAAACAGAGACCCTTTGTGTTACAGACTGAGAAGGTGGCTTCACACTGATGCCACACGGGTTTGAGAGGAACCTTGAGAGGAACCGTTTCACCGTTGACCCCAACTCACACTCCTCATTCACCACGTCACACTATTACTTACTCTCCTCTTATTGTTTTCAATTTCTATCTCTTTTTTGTGCCGCATCTCTTCTTCTTCTCTAAACCAGCTGTTAGTTAGCCCTGGGGGGTTACCTAATGAGCCCCTGGTCAGTCCCCTCCTAGTTATTAGTCTCACTTTGAAGTTAGCTCAGTTTGTGGACATATAGCAACGCAGATAGAACACATTAGAGCAGATTACACGTCTTGAAATGTTTCCTGTTTGACAGCAAAAAGGGAATGATGTAAATGAAAACAGCAAAAACTGTGAATGTCTATGAGAACGGCAAGGAGGTGCTGAAAGGAGGTTCATGCAGCACTCATGTGCATAACGAAGGAAAGACGGAGCAGGTGATGAAGGGAGGGCTAGACAAGCTTCTTCCTGACATATTGAGGCTGCTGCTGAGTCAGGGTTAAAGAATGCATTTTCCCTCTCAGGGACCCCCCCTCCCTTCCTCGCTCCTTCCCCCTCAAAGAGGCATGGTGACCTCTTGAGTCCCAAGAAGCAGGTGAGGTGAGAGCTTGGCCTGGCTGTAAACACAGAAAGAGGCCCTGCAGTTGTTTTCTTTGACCAGATCTGGGTCAACCACAGCACAGCCTCGGGCGCCGCGAAGATCAATCCGGCGGCCGGCGGAGGTGTTTCAGTTTGTTAGGTAGCTAACAGTGTAGCTAACAATGCATCATCAGTTTAAGCTGAAGCATGGGTGCAAAACTCCTCAAACTTTTGAACCTGTGCACTTCACCTAATTGTACCCCAGCACTTGCCCTCAGCTGACCCAAAGTCACACTGAATGTATTTTGGTTTATTGATAGCATGCAAGTAATAATGAGTTCACCTCCCTGTCTGCCTCACAGCCTTAGGACATAACAAAGAGCACAAATTAAATCCCTCTCTGGCATCTCAAATGGACACAAAGCTGAGTTTTGTATTTCTGTAAATCTTCTATGTCTGTATTGTGACTGCTTGTTCTCGCATCATGTGTTTATGCTCATTGGAAAGGTCCTAGAATCTGGACATAATTCCTGCTGTGGGAATAGGATCAGAAAAACACATCCTTGATGGGTTGAGTCACGTATTGTGAATCAAAGTGGAAAATCAGTTCAGATTCCACTGCCTGGGCTCAACATTTATTTGGTTTTACCAATTAAAAGGAATTGATGGTGAACATGTGCTTTGAAACAGTTTTTTTTTTTTTTTGCAGTTCATGCTAGAAAATTTGAGGTTCTGTTATATTTTACTGCTCAACATGCATTTAGTCAGGGTTACGAATGAAATTTGATGCTTGAATTGAGTTGAGTGTCTTAAATATATGGAATATTGATTCGTTGATTTGATAATCTTGTATTTTTTGAATGTCCTGTAGAGATGCCCAGGGTTTCAGTCAAACCTCAGAATCAAACCTTCATAACAGGAGATGAAGTACGGATCAGGTGCACAGCCAGCGGATACCCTCCACCCCGTGTCGTGTGGACCCACAATGGGATGTTCGTCACAGCATCCAACAGGTTAATTCATCTTCTTTGAAGACTTTTATTAATCAAATCAATCAAAATCAACATTTCTGCTTCTTAATGGCACTTTTCAACATTTCTGGTGATTCCTGCACCTTGTATGTTCAGACACAGGATGAGTCCTGATGGCATGCTGGTTATGAGACACATGGAGGAGAAGGATGGAGGAGTGTATGGCTGCTTGGCCAGCAACCAGGCTGGGACTGATTCTGGGAACTCCATCGTCACTTACATCGGTGAGCCCAATCCTTTTATTAGCTGTACTCAGATTCGTGGGCTGGAACCAAGAAAAATCCTGTAACCTCAGCGCAGGAATTACAGCATGTAGTACAGTTTTATTATTGCTTCCTATTGCACTGATTTTCTTTCTACTGTTCATTAATCGTCTCCAGAATCCCCTGTGGTGACAGTGGCTTTGAGTGATATTCTCATTGGCATTGGAGAAACCACAGTGATGGCCTGTCTTGCTTCTGGAACCCCACAGCCGGAGATCTGGTGGTACAAAGGTAACAACATAGAAGTAATAAGATCATAAAACAAAATAGATGTGTTCTTTATGTAGGAAAATAAAGAAAAAGCATCAAATATTACAACAAATATTTCAGGGTCTGGGTGAAGCTGAAATAATGTGTCATTTAAATAACAAAGAATCGAGTAGTTTTGATTTTATCTGTAACATTTCTGTTTTACAAAACCGAGCATGCCATTGTCCACATTTCCATTTGATCTAATTGCTAGGTGATGTCCAGCTGCATTCGTCATCCCACTTGGAGGTGGACACAATGGGGGGTACACTGACCATCGAAGACACCCAGAATGTGGATGCCGGAGATTACACCTGTGTAGCCGTGAATGCTGCTGGCACCTCCTCAGGAAAGATCTCTCTTGATGTCGGAGGTGAGACTTAAGTCATTCTGGTAAAAGCACTAACTTACGCTCTGTATAATGAGCTACATGGCAGCAGATAGCGTTTTCATGATATGCGTCTTATACTGATATTCCAGGGAGTTTACTTCATCCTCCACCTTAAAAAGATCATTACCAGATTTTTTTAAAAATGTGGAAATGTCTTAGGAAAGGGGAAGTGGAAGTGGAATTTCCAGTTCTCTTGAGTCGCTTAAGCCTTGGGTAGTAAATTTATTCCTCCACCAAACTCCTACACAACTCTGAAACCTAGTACTGAGGACAACTATATAATTAACACATTCATAGTCCTCAAAAAGGATGTAACACCCACCTGTATTTAGTACATGCACTCTCTTTCATGAGCTGAGCTGGGAAATAGCGAGCCTGAAATCCTGAACCATCAATGAATCGGTTGTTTTCAGCCAAATAGTCAATGAACAATGGGTGTGTCTGGTTTTCACCTCAACAAACTTGCACAGGAGTGTGTCAGTATTCATGTACACGTCCACAGAACAATACAGAAACTAACATATTACATGTTTAATGTATACATGATACACAAATATATGATCCTGAAAGGAGTAGAGAATAAACAGAGTGTGGAGATGAATGGCTGACCTTTGTCATCCTCACCCTTGTTTCCTCCAGCCCCACCCAAGTTCACCAGAGAACCACTAGACGTGGCGGTCGACATTGGCTCCAATGTGACCCTGGTGTGCCTCGCCCACGGTTACCCAGAACCGGAAATCACCTGGAGGAGGGAGGACAACCTTCCTGTTTTCAACCGGCCCGGATCACAGAGCACCGTCACTCAGAGCAAAGGAGGCCTACATATCACAAGTGAGTGTTTTAATGGGATAGACGCATGTGCTTCATACATTTAAATGCTCTAGGTTTATGTCAAACAATCCATTTTTCTCTCAGAGCTATGGGTGGAGGATGAGGCGGTGTATGTCTGCGAAGCTCACAATCACTTCGGCAGGATCGAGGCCCAGGCGAGGATCACTGTTACCGGACTGGGTAAGAGAGTTTTGCCTCTCTGTTTCAGGGCACCGCTGTTGTAGAAACACAGCAGGCATTGTAAAGTTTTATTTGTACATGTGATTTATTGGCTCTATAATCTCCAAGGGGAAACTGACGATGGTTTGTGTGTAACAGGCGTCATGAAATGTGAGAAAATCTTCACATGCGTTTTTACTTCAAACACTTGCTTACATTCCTTTTTGCTGAATTCACATTTTTCCGAGTGTGTCTAATCAACTTTCCACGTCCAGGACGTTGATATAAAACAACTCACAGCATCCCTCAGCACCTACAATATTGTCTGTGTGTCTGTTTTGTATGGGTGTTCCTCCTTCAGCCTTCACATGCGAATGCGAGTTCATTAGCACATTTCAGTAGGCGTGTTTGCACACATGTACCTTGTTAACCGCCATTTCTGTTCCCCTGGTTTCTCTACAGTGGAAACACAGTGAAATCCTATTATGTGGGCCAAATGTTAGAGGCCTCAGACCAAACCAGATGACATATACAATTGCCCCACTGCCCTCCTTTTCCCTCCTGACATCTTTGTCCAATGAGAAACACACACACCTCTAGATGAAATGAATTACTAAAAGCTTCCTTTCGGTCCGTTACAATTGTTCTGTGTTTTTGATCTGCAGTGGCGCCCGTCATTGCATTGAGTCCAGCAGTGATCAACGTGATTGAGGATCAACAAGTCACTTTGTCGTGTGTACTGCTGGCCGGCAATCCGCTGCCGGAGAGACAGTGGCTGCACAACTATGGCTTGGTGAGGATGAAGAAGAAGAATCTCAGTTTTTAGATGTCTTCCATTTTATTTCATTACCACCAGGTAACCAGGGTTTTATTTGACCCGTTAACTCTATACATTTTTTAGGTGACCTCAGACCAGTATGTGACGGTGAGGAAGGACGGCAGCCTGCATATCGAGAGAGTTCGCCTGGATGATGCAGGCGATTACACCTGTTTGGCTGAAAGCATCATTGGGGCTACCAACCATACCACCACCCTCAGCGTTTTTGGTAAAACTGATTGAAACCATTGCTGTTCATGTAGTATTCTGGAGAAGTGTTTAAATGGGCTACTTAAATTTATACACGAACAGTGACACAACTCACTATTCTTGGAGCATCCTGGGACATGAACCAGGAACTTGTTTTACACAGATCCTGCAAATCAGCAACAATGAAAACATGGAACGGTAGTGCTATGTTTAGTGTTAAACATGTGAACAAAGGCCTATTGCCAATGTGTTATGAAACATGTAATGTCCCGTCTGCCTTTTCTTTTCGCCTCCTTCGCTTCTTACCGCTCCTCTTAAATATGTCCTTACACCGCAAGAGGCTCTTAACTCCATGAATAGGATTATCTTTGAGGTTGCATTAAACCAGGACCAGCTGAGGGTAATGGCAGAGTTTGCAGCCCAGTGAGAGGCGAAAATGTGTTCACCATTTATGTTTAAGTCAGTCATTGCCAGATTCTAACAACTTAAAAATAAATCATCCGCAGCATGAAAGCGAAAAGACTGGCTCCCTCAGTTCTTGAAATTAGGTCAGTTCATTCATTGCGTTGGACATTTACACTATATAGGTTGGTATACAGTCAGTTTTTAATAACCTAATGGAAATATTTTCCTCATAGCCAACAGTATCTCTCTACAGTCCTGAAGTCCATGCACATGCTCTGTGCGTGATTCTGCTGTTTGGTTAAATCACATTTTCATTTCCAAGGACATGCTCCAAGCCTCCAAGGGATGATCTTTTCTGCAGATACCTTAGACTGTTAGGAAAACAAGCCTGATAATGAAGGAGGGAGAAAAAGAATGAGAATGATGTTGAGGATTAAAGTTGAATATTTACTTGATCATTTATGTGCAACCGTAATATACCTAAAGCAAAAGCACAGTGTAGCCAAAGCTCTTTCAAGTTAGATTTTAGAAATATTGCATGAAAGTTTTATTTAAATACATTTTGAACTGTTTATTTTTCTTATATTTCCAGTGATTCCCACTATTCAGCATGGTCCCCAGGTGTTCACTACGATAGAGGGCACACCCATCACACTGCCCTGTCAGGCCGCTGGAGTACCCGTCCCTGAGATTACCTGGGCCAAGGTTTGTATGGGCAAATCTCTGACTGTAAAGAGTTTGTGCTGCTTTCTCCACCACTGAAGACATTCATTCTATAAATGGTGAAATTATAAGTTAATACTTAAGTTAAGTTAAATTTAAAAAAAAGAAAAAAGAAACGTGTAATAAGCAAGTAGTTGAATCACTAGAAAAAGTACAGGCCAGAGGTCTAATCAATATTATATTTTAACCAAATCTCAACAGATAGATTTCCAAAAGGTGTTAATGCCACCAAAGTAAGCAATATTTTTAAAAGTAATGATGTTTCACTGCAAATTAAGAACCACTGTATAATTTTGTGACTCATAAACTCCCACATGTGCATAGACACATTACTTTAAATGAATTCTATTTCTGAGGTCTGATTGAAATGTGTCTAATGTCTATTTGTGCTGTTGTGTCAAAGGTCAGATTTTCATTTAGTATCGATGGACTTTTGGAAAATGCTGATATGTGTGTGTTGGGGTTCCTCCCTTTTGTCCGTCTTTTACACTAGTCTCTTGGAGCTGCTAGAGTGAACAGGCCTGCAGGGACATATGAAAGCAGATCATGTTAAGTTTTCCTCCAGCTGTTATGAAGTGATTCAATCAGATCCCTTTGCTCTTCTCTATAACGTCATATCGAATTACTCATGCCACATCCAAAAGAATGCTTAGAAATGACACAATCCTGATGTACTAACATCACATCTGCTTCATGTTTTGGTTCTTCATTTGGATGTATAATTGCTAACAGTATTTATCATCAGGGAAGAATGTCATTTCATACATTTAAGCATTCTTAGTGGGTCAAACCACACTTCCTGCCTCTTGTTTTGGACATGTCAAGTGTTAATAAAGCTGAGTTAATGAAACAAACATTGGCCCCTGCCCTTTCCCTGCTGTGATTTATTTTGTAGGGTGGGGAACTGCTGTACTTGGGTGGTCCAGCCTTCTCCCTGGATTCTGATGGCAGCCTCATGATCACCTCCCCCTCTGGAAATGAGGCTGGAGAGTTCATCTGTACGGCTACCAATGCTGCTGGCTATGCCTCCAGGAAGGTCCAGCTCACTGTCTATGGTGAGCCTCGTCACTGTAGGCTGGTCACAGTCCTTAGCAAAATGAATGAGTCGTACGTAGCATTTAACCTCAACAAATCGTGACTAGACATTAGCGTAATTACTGTTATTACTGACAAGTAGGACTAGGAGCAGTGACTAGCAGCATCTACCAGTGAGAAAATTACATCTCATCACATTACTGGCTTGGATTTTGCAAGAAAATGGAATTGAAGAACAAAGATACAACAAAAACCAAATCTATTATTCTAGTCTAATAATCTGTGTTGGATTCATGACTGTTATTGAGTCTTAAAGACAGTTTTGTGGCTTTGACAAAAACATGAAGTTACTCACAGACACTCCAACCATAAACTGGGGTCCAGCTTCCCAAACATGTTCACTTAAACACAAAACAACAGCTAATATTGAAAGTTGTTTAATTGAACGACCTGTAAGCGAAACATATTGAGTGGATTTCATTCTGATAAGCCGTTGCGTTCTATGTATGTGTATATATGTGGGGCTTTTATTGTGAAAGGTCTGTATTTGTTACCAAGGTATTGACAGGAAATTATAGGAAAGAAGGGAAGGGACCATTAAAATTGATGGCTACCTGTGTGTGTGTGTGTGTGTGTGTGTGTGTGTGTGTGTGTGTGTGTGTGTGTGTGTGTGTGTGTGTTTGCGTGCGTGTGCGTGTGTGCGTGTGTGTCCAGTCGGACCTAGATCCAGTGTTGTCAGTGCGGGAAGCACGGAAGAACCAATGAAAATGTCCGTCATCCAGGGTGAGGACGTCATTTTGCCATGCGAGGTCCACAGTGTCCCCCCTCCCACCCTCAGCTGGGCCAAGGAGAAGCAGCTCATCTCCCCTTTCTCTCCCAGGTGAAGCCAGTAGAGAACCACACAACGTTCCAACAGCACTTTTACTTTACCAGGGAAGAGGATTTTTACTGCTAAACCCATCCCTTCTATTTTCAGACAAATTAAAGCGTAGCATCCCAGCTGTAAACTAAGATTCAGATTTGTCGTTCCATAAGGTTAAGACAACTTCTGTGCCGTCTTCATTGCTGCTACCCTCAGGTTATAGTTTGCGGTTCGATGAGATGACTGAGTAATCATACTCTTCCCTGTCATTTTTTTCTGTCTACCCTCTGAGTACCTGACACGGCATTTATAATTGAGTATGATGGTGAATTGCTTGAGTACAGTATATGTTTTTCTATGTAAGTTACTGAGTAGAAAAAAAAATCAATGTGTGTTTTTTAATTCCAGGCACGCTCAGCTTCCCTCAGGGTCGATGAAGATCTCTGACACCAGAGTGTCGGACGATGGACTTTATGTGTGTGTTGCCTCCAATATTGCTGGTAACCTGACACAATTCATCGAACTGAGTGTTTTGGGTGAGTTGATTTTTGAGTCGAGTCTTGGTGGCAACCAATGTACTAGTTAGTGGTAAATTAAAATATATTAGCTTATTGACTCTAGTCTTCTATCCTCTGTTTGGCAGTGCCCCCTAGTATCCAAGCTGGCCCAAGGGTCATGAAGGTACAGGTGGGTTACCCTGTGGAACTGCCCTGTATAGTGAGAGGAGTCCCAGAGCCCACCCTCACCTGGACCAGAGATGGTAAAAGATATCCAGTGTCACCTGACGGCAGCCTGGCATTGAGAAATGTGGAGATGGATGATGAGGGAACCTACACCTGCACAGCCACCAACGCCGCAGGCAGAGACGAGGCTAAAGTTCAGCTTCTGGTGCAAGGTTGGTGTCACACACATGTTTCCCTTCTCTCAAGGATTTTATGACCACTGTTCCAATGCACTTCAGCTCTACAAAGATCCATTTCCATGTTTTGCCGTTCTGTTTATACTGTGTGATTGTCGTTGATCGTGTTTGTCTGTCATCAGTGCCCCCAGTGGTTGAGGTACTAGAGCCCCCCTTCAATAGTCCTCTGCAGGAGAGAGTTGCAAACCAGCCTATTGCATTTCCCTGCCCTGCCAAAGGTAAAGCATGATTTGCACCCAGCCTCTGACATGACATTAGGGTGAAGAAACTTATTTATGAACTGGACTTAAAAGAAAAGCTTGAAGACGTTTCACCTCTCATAAATTTGTTTCTCATCTTCAACCTTTTCCTACAAATCTAGTTGTCTTTATTTTTACACAGAGATCGACTGTGACCTGGATTAATCTCCACAGGAAGCAGATTTACCATTTGTTTCTATGAAGGATCTTAAAAGCACCAATCCTATCAATTTTAAATGATCACGCTAGAAGTAAAAACGATGCTTTTTTTCAAGTAATGTGAACTACAATACATACTTATTTTCTAATTTCCTTTTCCTGCATTCCTGTTTTTGTCAGGTCTTCCCAAGCCAGTGATCCGGTGGTTGAGGAATGGGCAGGAACTGACGGGTAACGAACCAGGCCTTTCCATCCTGGAGGATGGCACGCTGCTGATCCTGGCATCTGTGTCGCCGCTTGACAACGGAGAATATGTTTGTGCTGCTGCTAATGATGCTGGAACCACTGAGAGGAAGTACCAGCTCAAAGTTAATGGTGATTGATTACTCTGTGGTTCCGACTGATCATTTGCCGAGACCTTCTCAAACTAATCTAATGCTTTTATGCATTTTAAATAAAAACTAGTGGTCATTCTTTGTCTTTAATGCCCCCACAGTGCCCCCAGATTTTCGTGACAGTGAAATACCAGGAAACGTATCTTTAGTCCTGAGCCAGTCTGCCAGCTTGGTGTGTGATGTCACAGGAAGTCCAACCCCTGTCATAACCTGGTACAAGGATGGCTCTCCTGTAGGTGAAACCTCCTTAAGATGTCGATTTCTATTCCATATTTATAGATTTCATGTGTACAACTATGATGTAATCCAATTTTTCATGTTTTTTAGATTAAGTATAAATTTTACTTCTTAGAAAGGGAAATACCCACACCAGAGATGGAGGATTTAAATAGCATGCTGCTCTATACTTTGGATAACGTGCACTTAAACTGTGGTCTATTAAATTCCCAGCATGGATTGTATTACAAATCTTTGCATCCATAAAAATTATAGAGAAATCATGATGATCTTTCCTTTCATTTATTAATGACTGAATGAGCTCTGATGACAGGGTGCACTTTCCAGGAGAACAGACCTTAAGCCGCAGTACATCCTGTTCGTATTAATGTGTGTGTGTGTTCATAGAGAAGCCAGGCCTCATGGCAGCGTGGTCAAAGCTCTAAAGACAGAAAAGCTGATCTGCTATCCAAACATTTTTACCCATTGATAGAGCTTCTTAAACTCTTAGAAAAGTTGGTTGTGTTTGATTTCATTTATTTATATTGGTCTCTAGGTAGTTGCTAGTGACAACATCCACATTCTTGAAAGGGGAAAAATCCTGAGACTACTTAAAGCAGCCATCAGAGATGGAGGAAGCTACAGCTGTAAAGCCATCAACATTGCAGGCAGCACAGAGAAAGACTTCTATCTGGATGTACTGGGTGAGTAAAGGTAGTGAACTGTCACCTTGAAACTCCAGGAAATTCAGTGCAAAGAGAACTGGAACACAGAGAACTGTGTGTGACTCAGTCAGTCTAACAGTTTCTTGATGAGTCAGCTATCATATACTTTTGCATTTTTCCCCCAGTTCCACCAACCATTGAAGAATCCGATTCTCCTGGAGATGTTTCAGCCATCGTCAAACAGGAGATCACCCTTGAGTGCAAGGTCCACGGCGTGCCCTTTCCCACCATCCAATGGTACAAGGACAGGAAGTAAGTTGCCACTTATATTAATGACTTTTACCTCATAAGATTGCTTAAAGAATAGATTTTTTTTAAAATGGGTTATATGTTTGTTTCCAGGCTGGTGTTTCTTGGTGATCCCAATCTTGAGGTCACAAACAGGGGTCAGGTCTTGAAGATAAAAAGTGCCCGTCTTGGGGACAAGGCCCGCTACCAGTGTAGTGTCATGAACACAGCTGGCAAGCAATCCAAGGATTTCAACCTCATCGTCTATGGTGACTGTGGATTTAATATATCACAAGCAGTCAGATACGCCATTAAAAAGCGTCACACTATGAATCAGTTTAACACGAGCAAACAGCTGAATTTACATTGGTCATATTTTATGATTTTTATTCCACTCCAGTACCCCCCTCCATCAAAGGCGGTAATATAACCACAGAGGTCACGGCCTTACTGGACACCGTGGTCACACTGGAGTGTGAAGCACGTGGCGTTCCTCTTCCAACCATCACCTGGTTCCGAAACGGGGAGGCCATCCTTTCCAGCCGACAGGCTCAGTACGTGGAGCGAGGTCATTACCTGAAGATTCCTCGAGCGCAGGCGTCAGATGCCGGCCAGTACACCTGCAAGTTGACCAGTGTGGCCGGCAACGCTGAGAAGACTTATGAGCTGGACGTCTACCGTAAGAACTTGAAAAGATATGCCCTGCCTTAATGTGTTGTATTTCACTCTGAAACTTCTAGAACCCAATTTTTGTGTGTTTTATAAGATCTAGAGGGCGTTGTGATGTTAAGTCATGTGAGTGACAAACCTCCACGAATGCCATTGTCTGAAGTCTGTCAATAAAAATCACAAACATCATACAGATAAAAGGTTTTCTTTAATATGGAAATATATTCATTCACATATTTAAAGCTAACATATCCTGTATCCATACGAAAAAGTTGAACATACATCATAATGATGGCATTGCTTTTACTCAGACCTTGAACATCTAATCCTAGTATTTGGAACCAATCATTTATATTTTAGCAATAAAAATACAATTATCATCTCATCTCATTCTAAACAAAGGATCCATGAAATCAGTTTATCACAAAAGCCCTAAATGTCGTTTTGTTTCCTTCCGATCTCAGTGCCTCCTACCATTGCTGGAGGTGATGAGGGGTCAGCAGAGAGGAAAGTGGTCCTCACTCAGTCTCTGATTCTGGAGTGTGAAGCTGGGGGACACCCTCCGCCATCCCTTACATGGCTGAAGGATGGCGTTCCTGTACGCGATGGTGAAAGCGTCCGTGTTCTGGAGCAGGGGAGTAAAATAGAAATCCTGTCAGCCGTGGCATCAGACGCCGGACAGTACGTCTGCGTCGCTACAAGCATTGCTGGGGAGAAGGAGGTCAAATACGACGTCAGGGTTTTAGGTACTGAAACACTGAATCATAACCATTTACATCGGTACCTGTTTGTCTTGTTTGTCTATATACATTTTGTGACTATTTTAATCATTCTAAAGAATTCTGAAGAATGATTTGTGTCAGTTCAGCATTCAGTTCATTTCTGTGGCAAAAGCAGAAAAACCCAAAGCAATAGAAGCCACACGTAGAATCCAGACTTCCTTCTTTATGTCTTGCATCGAAAATTTTACAAATAAAAATATAGAAGACTGTCGGAAATCCAAAGAAATAAAAAGTCATATGAATCGAAACAAGCTTTCAAACATTCACAGAAATATATTTTATAATTCTAGTTCCTCCTTTAATCGATGGAGCTGATGATGCAACCGACAACACGGTGATAATCAACGGCCCACTGGAGCTGGAGTGTCAGGCAACCGGAACACCGCCGCCTACCATCACGTAAGACCAACATATGATGACAAAAGACCTATGAATGCACACATGTACACATTTATTCAGTGTTAAAGCTTTACTTTCTAGGTGGTATAAAGATGGAAGACCTGTCAGACAAGGGGAAGGGTTGTGGGTGGCGGCGAACGGTCGACGGCTGGTCGTTGCTCGCGCTCAGGTCTCGGACACGGCTCGGTTTCAGTGCGTGGCCACAAATGAAGCAGGAGAGCATGAGAGGGACTTCAACGTGGTTGTCCACGGTAACGTATTCAGTGTTTTAAGTAGCATTTCTAGTCTTCTGATAACAAATTAATATGTTTGATGGTCATACAAGGAGTTATAATTACTGTATGCTTTAAATGCAAGCGACATGGACTCTCCCACTTTGGGTAAATACAACTCTGCCTTAATGTGAATTCCTTTCTCTGAATGACGTCTGGTGAAGTTGTATTAAGAAAGTCCTCTCTCTTTCCAGTTCCGCCATCCATTCGCACCACTGGGCCAGCTGAACGTTCAGTGGTTCTCCACAAGACCACCAGTCTGGAGTGTATCTCCAGCGGCATCCCTCCACCCAGCCTTACCTGGCTGAAAGATGGCCGGCCTGTTGACACAACACAGGGACACGCTAAGGTTGGTTCCCTGGACGAATGAACTTGAAAGTCATCACACAGCACGACCAATCAGAACTAGGCTCACAGTTCATCCTGAAATGTACGTACCAAATATAATCATCCATGTCTGGTTGTCTGTTGCTTGTGCTTGTGTCTTCTCTCAGCTGGAGTCTGCAGGCAGAATGCTAAAGGTCACAAGGGCGAGACTAGAGGATTCTGGGAGATACACCTGTCTGGCCACCAATGCAGCTGGAGAAGCCCAGCAGCACATACAGCTCAGTGTCCATGGTAACTTAAAGATAGCACGTCTGTCCCTGATCTCACTGATGGCCTTTCTTTTGTTATGCTTATGAATCTCTCGTCCTTTATACTCTGTGTCTCTCAGAGCCTCCCAGTATCCTGTATTCAGGAGAGATCATCAACCAGACCATCCTGTCAGGCTTTTCCACTGAGCTGGAGTGCAAGGCCACCGGCAGTCCGTTACCTGGTGAGGTGTTTCACCAGCATCTGAATCCTGCTGGGTTTTTCTCAAAGGCAGCAAATCACAAACAATCTCTCAAGTCCCATTTGGTTGCAGTCCTGCTTTCATTATCTTTTACTATTATATAACAGCAGATACTCAAGCTCTGATGACTCCCTGCTGGCAGTTTCAATCTCCTCTTTCCTTTCTTTCCAGTCTTCAGATAAGAAGTTGCATTCCAATGTAAATGCACACTCTATAGGATTTTTTTTTTTTCCCTGCAAGCGTTCGTTCCAACAACCCGACATCTGTGCAACCATTTTACACATGAGACAAATAAGAATGGAACTGTTAAGCTCTCTGTGCAGTGAATGAACATACGAAAATGTCATAATGCACAGTCTGTTTATGAAGCGCTAAACTATTCCAATGGTGAAAATACATCTCCCACCTGCTTCTGTGTTATGAGTCTGTTCAGATGCGTCATGTCACCTGACTTTGTTTTAAACTTCCGCCGTTACGCCTCAGCAATCACTTGGTACAAAGATGGCCGACCCCTTACGAGTGCAGCCGGGGTGGCGTTACTGAAACGTGGCCAGGTACTGGAAATCGAACGGGCTCAACTGTCTGATGCTGGGATGTACAGATGTGTGGCCGTCAACCTGGCTGGAGTTGCAGAGATATTCCACAACCTGCAAGTGTACGGTGAGAGACTTCAACCCTATTTTAAACTGCTGAGCCTTCATGAAATCAGTCAAGTAAACATAATAAAACTCCATTTCCTGTCACTGATTTTCTCACAGTACCTCCGGTCATCACCAGCCGAGGCGGCACAGTAACCGTTGTGGTGAATGAAGCTGCCAGACTGGAGTGTGAGGCGACAGGAGTTCCTCCGCCCAGCCTCACATGGCTTAAAGACGGCAGCCCAGTGGCGAGCGTAACACACGGCATACAGGTGCACAGGAAACAAAACTCCTCCTTTCATTCCACCAGGACTGTTTGATAATGGACACACATACATCTTGACCACCTGACCCTGTCTCTTAACCCTTTGCCTCCCTCTCAGGTGTCATCAGGTGGCAGAATGCTGTCTCTGAACAGCGCTCTGGTCAGCGACACAGGCAGGTACACCTGTGTGGCTGTCAACGCTGGAGGAGAGCAGCAAAGAGAGTATGACCTGAGGGTTTATGGTGAGAAAATATTTATATTTTCACGCGGGTGCAGAGTTTACATTCACAAAATGACATGTAGAAAAATTTTTGATCATTGTATTTGCAGGTTTTTGGTTATCTTAAAGGTCTATCCAACAAAAAGATCAAACCCAAATAAATTGTTTGAGTCATTCTTTCTTCGTAAACTCAGCTTCGATCTGTTTTTTGTCTTTCTTTCTTTCAATTTTGTTTACTATTGACTCATGGATTCAACCTTGGGTTCTCTGGGGTTTACCAAAACCTACACACAGTATATATATTTCACCCCTGCAAAAGGGAACATAATATATCCTATTATACAGTACATCCGTGCATAATCAGGAAATAAATCCATGTCTCATAAACAAAAACATTTCAGCGATATTTTAGACATGCTTTGATCAAGGAAGGACACCACCTAATCACCCTAAAATACTGAATTACCGTTTGAGATGACCTTGAGCAAAACCCATGGCTGTGAAGGAAGTATGATTGGCCTCTCAACAAACTCTGTCAGCTTCCTGCAGAGAGCTGAGCTTGACGGAAAATCAGTTGTTGTTCAAGTCTAATCAATGCCAATGTCACCAAAGCAACAGAAGACAAGTTGTTTACATGCATGGGATTGTAATGTCTGTGTGTCTGTTTCTGTTTGAACATGTGGATGTAGAGCACTAACATCCCTGTGGCATGCGTTTCCTCAGAGAGATCAAAAAGCGCTTGTCCAAAGAAGTGAAGGCAGATTTGTTGGAGTAATTGCTACCATTCTGCAGCAGCTTCCTGAGTCTGGAATCTTGAATCGAGAGCTTGTTTCTGGCCTTACCCAATGAGTTGTGTTCTCTGTCCAGTAAATATAAATCAATGGGAATTACTCAGCAGTCATTTTCTAAATCGGACTATATTTTACCACATGTCTCATGAAAAACTGATAAACACAAGCGTACTCATTCAAATTGTAGGAAACCAGATATTTTGCCCGTCTTTGCTTATGATTTTTTCGCTCCTGAGTAATTATGCATCTCGATGTGTGTTAGCAATTTCCATGACGATTAGGTTTCAAGAAGTTCATGAAAAAAATGCTGTTTTAAGAAGTGTTTCTACAAAATAGAATTAGTTCTTTAACAGCACCAGAATGTGTATTTCAGGAAAGAAATCTTTCTGTGTGATCAGTTTAAAGCATTAGAACGGTTTATCAGGCTAAGTTCCTACTAATTCTATTACTAAATTTCTGTACGGGGATCATTAAAGCATCCTTCTTCTTCTTCTTGTTCTTCTTCTTATTTTTCTAACAGTTCCACCTAACATCAAGGGTGAGGAGGTGAATGCCACAGTGATGCTCAGTCGTCCGGTAGAGCTTCACTGCCAGAGCGACGCAATCCCTCCGCCTATCCTCTCGTGGCGTAAAGATGGACGCCCACTCTTCAGGAAACCTGGTCTTACAGTCTCAGTGGATGGGAGTGTTCTCAAGGTACAACAAGAGTTAAAGATTATCGTTTTCCGATGCAGATTACCGTCAGTGTTTTGTTGCTATGACTTCTGATTTGTCTGCGATTGGGAATGTTAGGTCGATAGTGCCCAGGTGCAGGATTCAGGCAGGTATTCCTGTCAGGCCACCAACGTTGCCGGAAAAACAGAGAAAAACTATAACCTCAATGTTTGGGGTGAGTTTGAATCATTTTTTGGTTTTATTTCTTTAAAACATTGTTCATGAATTGTGTTTATCTTCACTGAGGTGATTCTGAAGTTTATTCTTACAAAGGCACAACATAGAACTACATTTTGTAGTCCTGTTGGTGTATTAACCTGTCTTGTAACGGAACGTTTTCATATAAAGATCCTTGAATTAAACTTGACCTCCTCTTTCCGGCCATCATTTCAGTTTCTCCCAGTATCCACGGCTCAGAGACGGTGTCTCATTTGACCGTGATTGAAGGAAGCCTCATCACATTGGTGTGTGAGTCCAGCGGCATTCCGCCACCGAGCCTCACGTGGCGGAAGGACGGTACGCTTGTGTGTTTGTATGCTGCGGAGAATCAAGGTGGCAACAAAGGCAAACAAATGTTGTGATTATTTTTTGACTCCCAGGTTCTGAGCTCAAGTCGGATCCACGTCTGAGGATTTTGTCAGGAGGCCGACAATTACAGATCTCCAGCGCTGAGAGGACAGACGCCGCCTCTTACACCTGCACAGCCTACAGCGCCGCTGGAACCACGACCAAAGAGTACAGCCTGCAAGTTTATGGTGCGTGTGTGCCACCATATCTGTGACCTATACGCTTAAAATCACTGTTATTTAGTTTTTTACCGCTGATAAACTCTATAAACAATTAGCACTTCTCTAGGGACCACCTGCATCCACTGACTTGCTTTTCTTACTTCAGTCCGGCCTTCCATCAGACGCGGTGAGGCAGACAGCGATGATGTGGCTGTGACAAAAGGAGGAGACGTGACCCTGCACTGCGACGCAGAGGGCCTGCCACAACCGGCGGTCACGTGGCTCAAAGATGGTCGACCCATCACCAGCCAGCATGGAGCTAAGGTCCTGAATGAGGGAAGGCTGCTGCAGATTAAAGATGCCGAGGTGTCGGACACGGGGCGCTACACCTGCATAGCCGTTAATGTGGCCGGACAGGCTGACAACAAATATGATATCAGTGTAAACGGTATGAATTTTCCTGCTTCTATAAACGTCATTTCTTTCTACCCCGTTGCTCACCTGCTCTCTCCTCTTCTTGTTCAGTCCCACCTAGCATAATCGGTCAGGTAAATGTGCCAGAAAATGTCAGCGTTGTGGTGAAGAACCCGGTTGCTTTGAGTTGTGAGGCTTCTGGCATCCCACTTCCTACCATCACCTGGCTGAAGGATAGCCGGCCAATCAGAGCTTCCAGCTCAGTGCGCATCCTCTCAGGTGACTTTGGCTGATGTTTTTTTTTAAAGTTTTGTTTCAATTATGTCACAAAACTCACAAAAAATGCCATATTTAGAAATGTCAAATTTTTTTAGCCTGGTGTTGACTTTGTTGTTTGCCAAAATATAAATTTTCAAAAGACTAATGTAACTGGAGCTATTTTATTTCCCCTCTGAGGTTTAAAAGCCAAACGGTTGTAATACATCAGTAGTAATTTATTGTAACAGGATCATTGCAAGTGGAGCCAAACTCAACGATTCTTTTGAATTGTGTTTTCCCACATTTAACAAGATATATTGGGAGCCACCAAGTTAAACTGTGGCACCTGAATCCAGCGTGCTACTTAAATCACTCGCAGTCATCGCAACTATATTCCATTCCATTCTGGAATCTGATCGGACTGGTCTGTCAATGTTTTACCAGCTGTGAGCTCCACAGTCTAATTTTCTCTGTTAACTGATCCTGATATATAACAGGGTGATTTACCTCCAACAGACTTGAAACACTCACACATCATTGATTCTGTTTTCCTTCTTCTGACAGGAAGCTTGCTTAATTACTTGAAATTACTTAAAAACTTATACGTAATTGGCCCGTTTAATTTTTAGGAGGGCGGAGCCTACGTCTAATGCATGCTGCCGTACAGGATGCTGGGAGATACACGTGTATTGTGTCCAACAGCGCTGGTGAAGAGAGGAGGGACTTTGATCTTGACATCCTCGGTAATTATACAGTATATTATTGTTCGGCGTTTGTTTGTTTTTTACTGTAAATATACAGTATATTATTGTTGTTAAGAGCAATTTTTTTGGCAACATAAAGACGTCTTTATAGATAAACTATTGTCATTGCTGGACATTTGTGTACATTTATGGCATGTTCGAATTAACTGATGTTCAGTTTGATTCAACAGAACCACCAAGAATTGAAGGTGAGGGAACTGTGGTGGATACAAAGGTCAAGGAGAAACACAACATCACTTTAACTTGTGAGGCATCAGGTAATTATATACTACACACAGCCCAGTGTTGACTTCACATTCTTTTCCAATGTAAATGTTCCTGTTTAAGCCCTACATTCCACTACAAAGGTATTGTAGTCTCTGTGTTTCAACCCTTTGGTAATGCCACCAATAATCTCACAGGTAACCCTGTGCCAGAGATTAAATGGCTGAAGGATGGGCAGCTTTTGGTGCCTGAAAGTCGCCACCAAGTTTTGTCTCACGGTCGTTTCCTCCAGATCTACGGGGCCCAAGTTGCAGACACCGGCAGATACAGCTGCCTGGCGTCAAACAGCGCAGGGGATCGTAGCCGGCACTTCAACCTCAACGTCCTGGGTACAGACATGGCTTAAATGATTGAATCCAAATATCAGAGATGCATTTAGGTTGTGTTTTAGATCTTATTGTTTTCTGATCTCCTTTTTTGCACCAGTTTCTCCCACTATTGCCGGGTCAGGCCCGGATGGTTCTGCAGAGGAGGTGACAGTCACTCTGAGCAGTCCCACCTCCCTGCTGTGTGAAGTCCAATCTTACCCTCCTGCTCTGATCACCTGGCTCAAGGATGGCACCCCATTCGAGTCCAATCGCAACGTTAGAGTCCTCCCAGGTTTGAGAGCACATGCCAATATAGTCGGGCTAAATAAGTAATTTAGTGGTACACCTTTCTCATTTATCACCTGGGCTTTAACAGGTGGACGATCCCTGCAGTTTCTCAACGCTAAAGAAGAGGATGGTGGGAGATATACATGTGTGGCCACTAATGAGGCTGGAGAGACAATGAAGCACTATGAGCTCAAGGTTTATGGTGAGATTCCTGCATCTTTGAAAACATTCTGTAGAGGAAATGTACTTTTCCTATTCAAATGTTTGTTTTTTATGATTATGCACATCTGTACACAGGCAAATATAACTCTAAACTATCAGAAATGTCAAAATAAAATAGGAATATTCTTAGGATTACAACAGTTAGGTCAAAAATCCATATGTGGCTGTAATTTGACACATACGTCTTGAATTCAGTTCCCCCTCACATCAACAAGAATGACATCCCAGGAGAAGGACTGGCCCCCAAAGAGGTTAAGATCAAGGTGAACCACACGCTGACCTTGGAGTGTGCAGCTCAGGCCTTTCCCACCGCGGCGCTGCAGTGGTACAAGGATGGACAGGTAGAAATCTGATCTCATTCCTTGGTAACTCATGGGCGAAAACAAACTCATATCTCTAACAGTCTGAAATTCACATTTAACCTTGCATGCATTTTTTGCCTCCATAGATCCTGGGAGCAGATGAACATGTGTCCATATCAACCACAGGTCATATTGTTCAGATCAAGCATGCTCAGGTGTCAGACACCGGCCGCTATACCTGCGTAGCCACAAATATAGCTGGAGAGGATGAGAAGGACTTTGATGTAAATATACAAGGTGAACTGGGTCGACTGACGTCGATGTGTTAACTGAGACCATTGTTGTCTGAGTTTTATGGGAATGTTGAATATGCATTTTGAGAATAGTTGTTTTCAACTTGATATCTTTCATTTCAAACCATTTTCTTTTGAGATAAATGCCAGTGACTTGATTGTGTGTCATTCAGCCGTTCAAAATAAAGATTTTAACTTTTTTTTTTTTTTTTTCTTCAATTCAGTTCCACCTAATTTTAACAAGTCTGCTGAAAGTGGCGATGCTACACCCTTTCCAGGCTTTGGAGGGGACAATCGAGACGTGATCCTCAACAATCCCATCTCTCTTTACTGTGAAACAAATGCTGTCCCACCCCCGACACTCACTTGGTACAAAGATGGATATCTGCTGACCTCCAATGACAAAGTTCTGATCATGCCCGGTGAGACGTAAAAGAAATCAACATAAAACGTTGACAAGAAATAGATGAGCTTTGACTAATGATTTGTTTTATTCTCAGGTGGGCGAGTATTACAGATTCCCAGAGCCCAGGCTGAAGACTCGGGTCGGTACACATGTGTGGCTGTCAATGAAGCAGGAGAGGACTCCATCCAGTATGACCTCAGAGTGCTATGTGAGTAGGATATTCATGTTTTGGTGCGACAAGTCCCTTAAAAAAGAGCAGATTATCATGACGGCTTTTCACTCTGAAACAGTGCCTCCGATCATACGAGGAACCGACAGCGATTTGCCTGATGAGGTCACGCTTTTAGTCAACAAAACTACCCAGCTGGAGTGTCACGTGGATGGAAACCCCTCCCCCAAGATCACCTGGTTTAAGGATGGTCAACCAATCAGCTCTGATGGTCCATATAGAATCCTGTCCAACGGGCGAACACTTCAGGTAACAGTGAAGAAGCACAGGTGGTTTAAATTAATATGTCTCGTAGTTCACTTTTATATTCAAACATATTCCAGCTGTACCAGGTGAAGCACCAGTCCCATAAATGCATGATATGCATAAAGATTATAATACTGTTAAGTAGCTATGCTATCTATGCTATCTGTGAGGTTAATGTCTCCGTTTTGTCCCAAACATCAGGTGTTTGCTGCTCAGATATTTGACACTGGTCGTTATGTGTGTGTGGCTGAGAACGTAGCTGGAAGCTCTGAAAAATACTTCAACTTAAATGTTCACGGTGAGTTACATAAAACAGAAAATCACCTTAAAGTACAAATCGGTTTGAGAAAAGATGCATCTGCATTTACTCTAATGAAGAAGCTGTCTCCATTTAAAACGGCTAAAGCTGCATTCAGACACACTTTTTCTGTGTTTAATGTTTTGCATCTGTTTCCTTGCAGTTCCTCCCACCATCATCGGCCCGAGTCCCGAGACTGTGACTGTGGTGGTGAATAACTTTGTGTCTCTCTCCTGTGAAGCCACTGGTTTCCCCCCTCCCACCTTCAGCTGGTTAAATGACCGAGGTCCCATTCAGGGCAACAGCAATGCACTCATTATGCCTGGTACTACAATCTTGGGTTACCTTTAAATAGAAAATCCGATAGTGAATGACAAATTTAAAAGAATCGTATCATGAATGTATATTGTAAAAGCTCTGTGTGTTTGTGTGCCTTCAGGTGGTCGTACGCTGCAGATTCTGAAAGCTAAGGTATCCGATGGAGGACGGTACAGCTGTGTAGCCATGAATGCAGCTGGAGAGGCACACAAACACACCTACCTCACAGTTTTTGGTGAGTCTTTATTCACACTGAGCATCCTGGTGCTAATCTCCCCATCTTTGGCTTGATGATGCATTGCTCTTCATCTCATTTGACCTTTCAGTTCCCCCTAGTATCAGGGACAGTAGTGGGGAGTCCCCTGTGGTGATGAATGTGCTTATTGGGAAATCAGTCGCTCTCGAGTGCGAGTCCAACGCTGTACCTCCTCCCACCATCACCTGGTACAAGAATGGCAGGGTGGTGACAGAATCGGCCAATCTGCGCATCCTGGGAGATGGACAGATGCTAGAAATAAAAAACTCAGAGGTAAAACATGAACAGAATTATGGTTTGTCAGAAATCAGATGAAGTTCAACAACATTTACATGGCTGTAATCTCTTTTGTCCTTCCTTATTCATCTCCTCTGCTCTCCAGGTGTCTGATACTGGTCAATACGTCTGCAAGGCCACTAACATTGCTGGACAAGTGGACAAGAACTTCCACCTGAATATCTATGGTAGAAAATTAACTCAGCAGTTCCAGAAACATATTATATTTTCCTGGGTAAAACTTCTGTCTCTGTTCAGTTCCTCCTAGGATTGATGGACCAGCAGAGGAAAATGTTGCAGAAACCATCAGCAATCCAGTCACGTTTGCCTGCGATGCTACTGGAATCCCTCCCCCCAGCCTCGCTTGGTTGATGAACGGACGACCCATAGGTGCATCTGTGTTTACGTTTAAAAGAGCCGAAAGAGGATTATAAATGACAAAGGATAAAAAACACATATCATATTATTGATACCAAACTCTTATTTAGAGAACTCAGAGTCTCTGGAGATGCACATCTTCTCAGGAGGAACCAAGCTGCAGATTGCACGATCCCAGCTTTCCGACAGCGGCACGTACACGTGCGTGGCCTCGAACGTGGAGGGCAAAGCACACAAAAGCTACCACCTCTTCGTGCAAGGTATGTGCACACACATAGCGGTTCTAAAAAAAGTTGTTTTTTATGAAACTAAATTAAAGAAATGCAAATATTTCCAGAGAAGACCTGAATAATGATGGGTTATATTCTCATCATAGTTCTCAAGCAGTAATCATAGGATTAAACAGCAATAACAGGCACATTTCTCTCCCAGTCCCTCCCAGTATCTCTGGATCAGAGCTCCCTAGTGAAGTGGGAGTCCTGCTAAACGAAAGCATCCAGCTGGTTTGCCAAGCGAGGGGAACTCCGACTCCCTCCATCCAGTGGTTAAAAGAAGGTGAAGTCATCAACTCTACTCATGCTTGGAGCATGGGGCTCAGGTAACGCTTTACGCAAAATAAGAAAATCAATCCAGTGATAAATTATGTTGTAATGAAGATGTGATGCTGCCTTTGTTTTCAGCATCAGCCCAGATGGCAGCATACTCACTGTAAGTGCTGCTCAAACCACCGATAGCGCCAAGTACACCTGTGTGGCCGCCAACCCTGCAGGAGAAGAGGACAGGATATTCAATCTGAATGTTTACGGTGGGTTTAAGATTTGATTGTCTACTTCACACACAGAGATTCACTCGTCTTTATTCAGGAGTGTTTTCTTTTGGCTTTCAGTGCCTCCTGTGATTGACGGCCGCAGTGAGACGGATGAACAGTTGACCACGGTTCTGGACAGTTCTGTCAATATTGAATGTGTTGCTACGGGTTCTCCACCTCCACAGCTCAACTGGCTGAGGAATGGCCTCCCACTGCCAGTTTCCTCCCACATAAGGCTCCTCTCTGCTGGACAGATGCTCCGGTGGGTCAGTGGAAAGGGCTTTGAGAAACTTTTAAAAAAAAACATGCTGCTGCATTACATGTATTGCAGCAAAGTGCATCTTTGAATTGTCATGTATTATAGGATGCTTGCCAGCCCCTCCTTGGTCTAATGTGCCATCATGAGCTGGAAAAAAAGGGACAATCTTTTCTTCATGTTTTCATGGAAATCATGTTGAGGTGAAAAACAGGATAGGTACATGTTTTACTTTACATTTTTGCATCTGTCAGGATCACAAGAACCCAGGTGTCTGACAGTGGCACCTATACCTGTGTGGCATCAAACAGAGCAGGAGTGGACAATAAGAATTACAAACTTCAGGTGTTTGGTGAGTAAATGATCAAATGGTAATCTAAAATTACAGTTTAGAAATGAATAATAATCTGTTTTGTCTTTTATGGCTGTCTGCAGTCCCTCCTGGATTGGATGGAGCCGGGAGCACAGCGGATGTGACTGTAATCCGAGGAAAAATGGCATCTTTGCTGTGTGTCGCTGACGGGACTCCGACCCCGACTGTCTCTTGGCTCAAAGACGGAGTAAATCTAATTCCTGACCACCACTTGAAATTCCTCAACTTGAATACGACTATGCAAATCACCCTGGCCCAGGTTAATGACACTGGACGCTACACTTGCGTGGCTAACAATACCGCAGGTCAAGCTCACCGCCATTTCAACCTGAGAGTGCTGGGTGAGTCCTAGAGGATAGCTCGAGCTTCTCCGGCTAGAGGATGGGAAAAGAAAAAATATTTTGTTTGTCTGCTTTTGTTAGACCCTCCTCACATCAAGAACTCGGATGCACCGGCAGAAGTTTCAGTCGTGGTCAATAATGTCCTGGAGCTTCATTGTGAGGTGTCGGGTATCCCTACACCCTCTTTGACCTGGATGAAAGATGGTCGCCCCCTCCCACAGACAGACAGCCTGCGCCTCCTGCGTGGAGGAGAGGTGCTCCGTGCAGCATCGGCACAGGTTACTGACGCATCGATAGATTCCTTGTTCCTTTATGTGTGGC
This sequence comes from Antennarius striatus, assembly GCF_040054535.1. Classification (NCBI taxonomy): domain Eukaryota; kingdom Metazoa; phylum Chordata; class Actinopteri; order Lophiiformes; family Antennariidae; genus Antennarius; species Antennarius striatus. The sequence continues at coordinate 20,769,138 of NC_090782.1, read as the reverse complement.
ATAAAAGTCATAATTGTTGATCTTTTCCTATGTTTTCATACTTAATCCCACTTTTTCTTGCCTCACCTGCTCTCAGCTGGAGGACACAGGCAGGTACACTTGCTTAGCCAATAGTCCAGCAGGAGACGATGACAAGGAGTTCCTGGTTCGAGTGCACGGTGGGTAACATGAATGTGTAATACGTGTTATAGCCAACGTACATGATACTGTGGGAAAATTGTATGGCACAAACAAAAAAGAAGGATAGCTGAGTCAACTTTGTTTTTAGTTTCATCTTTTTAAAAATTCTTCTGCCAAGCTTGTACATACAGTTAACAAAAAGGTGATGAGAGAGTGAGTTTAAATCCACATCTGCCTGTGCTGTGTCAGTTCCTCCCAACATTGCGGGGGAGAACATTCCTCAGGATGTGTCGGTGCTGCAGAACAGACAGGTGACTCTGGAGTGCAAGTCCGATGCCGTTCCTCCTCCAACCCTGACCTGGCTTAAAGATGGCCAACCTCTGCAGGTCAGAATCAAGATGAAACACTAACAAGCGATCCACAAAACATATATACTCACAAATGACTAAAATGTACTCACAAATGACTGTTTACTTTTGCATAGCCTTCTGCCCGTGTGCGCGTTCTATCCGGCGGTCGCTACTTACAGATCAACATGGCTGAGCTTGGCGACAAAGCCCAGTACACCTGTGTGGCCACCAACATCGCTGGCATGACCACACGACAATTCAACCTGACTGTGAATGGTATACGGTCATTATTATCAATGGTAATCGCACATCTGAATGGCGACAACTTATTGAAAAGAAAATCCGTCCTCAGTGGCCCCGACGATCAAGGAAAGCTCCCAGGCAGTTTCAGTGCAAATCAACAAGCCAGCAGTGCTTGAGTGTATTGCAAGTGGAGTGCCGCCACCTCGTGTGACCTGGAGGAAACACGGCGCCATACTGGCTGGAAACAACCCCAGGTAGGTCCAGATTATACATTTTAATGATGCTTTTCTACTGACTTTCTATGATATTACCCCTACACATGTAGATATTAAAGTATTGGCCTTTTTTTAATGCTGGACCTCACCCAGTTTGTACAAATGCATGTAGATACACATTTGCAGAGGATGGGTCATTACACATCCACTCTGCTCAAGTGACAGACACCGGGCGATACCTGTGCATGGCAACAAATCAGGCTGGGACACAACGCAAGAGAGTGGATCTACAAGTATATGGTGGGTGACAATGTAGGTCTTATGCATGTCTTAACCATCCACAAATGCAGGCATCCAGTAATTTTAAGGTTCTCCTCTCTTAGTCCCTCCATCCATCACTGACGGTCGCACCAGCATGACGGTTACGGTCAATGTTCAGACCACCTTGTCTTGCGAGGCAACCGGCATACCCAAACCCACCGTCAGCTGGAGGAAAAATGGTCGCGGCATCAACACTGACCAGAATCAGAATATGTACAGGTTGATCCAGGTTTTCTCCCTCTCTGTTCTCTCATTTAAGTGTAAAAATAGAAAGATAGAACCAGTGCTGTACCTTCTCAAATGAGATTTTTTTCATGAACAATTTGTTGCAAAATAAGCATTTTAAAAAAAGTGTTTATCATTTTGCCATTTCTGCAGCACGAACTGCTAGTTACTTTTTTTTTTTCTTTTTGTTATTTCTAGATTACTCTCATCAGGCTCTCTGGTGGTTATTGCCCCCACAGTGGAAGACACAGCTGTGTATGAATGTATTGTCTTTAATGAGGCAGGGCAAGACTCCAGATCCATCAACCTTACTGTGCATGGTTTGTATCACAGCAAAAGATATTACTTGAAGTTATAATCAATTGTATCTGCAACAAACATCCATTATGATCTACATTTTCCTGACATGTTCTTACGTGCTTACTTGTGTCCCAATAGTTCCTCCATCAATAGCAGATGCACCGACAGAAATAACCGTGACCAGACTGTCCCCGGTGGTCATTGCTTGTACTGCATCTGGAGTACCAGAACCCACAATCCACTGGAGCAAAGATGGAGTGAAGCTTCTCAAAGCGGGACAGGGTTACAGCATCTTACCCACAGGTCAGAATCATCCCATTAATTCAACAGTGATTCAGATGTTGCATATTTATGTATTTGATTTGTATTAATATTATCCCACAGTAAAGATTACACTCACTGAGGTGTTGAGCTGCTTCAAAAACAATTACAGAGAATATTGTAAATGTTAATTGTTATCAATTTAAAGTTTTTTAACTGTGTTTATTTGATGTGATGATTTGTGCACAGGTCCAGTAGAAATCACCTCAGCTGAGCTCAGTCATGCAGGACGCTATTCATGCACCGCCAGGAATGCTGCAGGCTCCACCCACCGCCATGTGCAGCTCACAGTGCAGGGTAAGAACAACATCAATGATCAGGAGAAATCTGTTCATTTATATAGAAAATTAAACATAAGTTTGTTAATCCTTGTGCACATTCACGAATATTGAATCCTGTTTGATTGACTTACATCAAATTAAATCAAATTTATTTATAAAGCACTGTAGATGTTAGATGTGTGTTAGGGTTACTTGCTGTGCTTACCCATAAGCTATATCTTTATTCTTTATATTCTAATCTATCTGTACATCACTGTTTTCCCAAACCTCTCCTCAGAACTTCCGGTGATCCAGTCTCATCCGTCCACCCTGGATGTGATCCTGAATAACCCCATCACTCTGCCCTGTAGGGCCACAGGTTCCCCCATACCCACCATCACCTGGCAGAAGGAGGGCATCAACATCCCAACCTCAGGTAACTTACCCTGCTGATGTGTGTGTGTCAGTAAAGTAATCAGTGATCCGTTCCGTGTTCTTCATCACGTGTATCGCTTCATACTAGGTGGGAGTTTCACGGTGCTGCCGAATGGAGGTCTCCAGATCACTAAGGCTTCTGCGTCGGACTCTGGGACATACATATGTGTGGCTCAAAACCCTGCAGGCACCGCACTGGGAAAAACCAAACTCAGAGTACAAGGTAGGACCGTAAATCAAGTCACAGCAGGTTTTTTTGGTCAAATTATGCATTTCCACATTTTTCTATATTCATCCTGCAGTCCCTCCTACGATCAGCTCGGAGACACAAACGTACCTGGCGCCCGTGGACTCCTCTGTCACGCTACAATGCCAGGCCGACGGTTCCCCCACCCCTTCCGTCATGTGGCACAAAGACGGGCAGTCGCTCAGCGAGTCTGTGCGCCAGCGGGTGCTCAGTTCAGGATCCTTGCAGATCGCCTTCATCCAGCCGAGTGATACCGGACGATACACTTGCACTGCAGCCAACGTAGCAGGCACCGTTAGCCTCCAGATGAGCCTCACTGTACAGAGTACGTATCAGCTAGATCATAACAGACTAATGTTGTAAAGTCATTATGGGATTGAGACATGAAACACCTTGCCTTTGCAGTTCCACCTTCGATACGTGGTGGAGAGCAGGAGGTAGCGGTGGTGGAAAACACTCAAGCTCAGCTGGTGTGTGTGGCAGAGGGGGTCCCTCAGCCCACCCTGTCCTGGGAGAAAGATGGTGATCCCATCACTGAAAGCACTGGGGAGTACACAATCCTCCCCTCTGGAGAGCTGGTGGTAGACATCGCTCAGGTAAGGGAAATAAAAGAAGTACAGAAACAGTAACAGATTACATTTATTTCATTTTTTTCTGCTTTTTTTCTCATCCGCGTCAGCCTGAAGATGCAGGAAGTTACACCTGCGTAGCCACAAATATAGTTGGACAGGACAGTCGGGTTGTGACCCTGTCTGTCCACACTCACCCTGCGTTCACTGAGCTGCTCGGTGACGTGGCGCTCAACAAAGGAGACCGCCTCCTGATGGCGTGCGGGGTCAGCGGCATCCCTCCGCCCTCAATCACCTGGGCGTTCAACAACAACATCATCCCAGGTACGAGGAAAGATCCCCGTTGATTAGGAAAACAGTTTGTCGTTTGTTTCTTTAATCTGTTGTCCCGTGTTTTTTTAATTCAGTGCATTATGATCGTATGAACGGTCGCGGCGAGCTGGTGATAGAGAGAGTGAGCAAAGACGACTCGGGCACCTACACCTGTGTGGCAGAAAACAGCGTGGGAAGCATCAAGTCTCTGGGCTTTGTTTACGTCAAAGGTAAAATTCATTTTACCTTCCATGTAAGACAGAGTTTATAATGAACTATCATATAGTTGTAAGTGTTTATACATGATGTGATCGTGATATAAATGTGTGTTCCTCTATATGAAGAGCCTCCTATCATTGATGGGGACATTCATTCCAACCGCATTGAGCCTCTGGGGGGTAATGCCATCCTGAACTGCGAGGTTCGGGGAGACCCCCTGCCCACCATCCAGTGGAGCAAAAACGGAGTCAACATCCAGATCAGCAAACGCATCCGTCAGCTGGACAACGGCTCTCTGGCCATCTACGGCACGGTGGTAGGAAAACATGACGTATTATGCTTCACCTTGTCCGTCATTATGTTACTAAAAGTGCTCCGGTCGTATTTTTCATACTGGTATTAAACAGTTTTGGAATTCTTTACTTGTGATCGTAACGAACTGAAAGGTTTTAATTGGATTTTTATTAGAGTGAGGATGCAGGAAACTACATTTGTGTGGCAACAAATGATGCCGGGGTGATGGAGAGGACTGTCACGCTCACCCTTCACAGTGAGTCACTATCTTCTGTCTGTCTGTCTTTTTGCACAATCTTCATTATTAAATTTAAAATCTAAAAGTGTATTTCAGTAATCGTCAGGCATTATTTTTATCAGTGTGATTATCTTTTAAATGTGGGTCCACCCTTCCTCCAGGCGCACCCACCATCACCTTGGAACCGGCGGAGACGGTGGTGGATGCTGGCACCACGGTTGTGCTCAGCTGTCAGGCAGAGGGTGAGCCCACCCCTATGATAGAGTGGTCTCGCCAGGGGGTCCCTCTGCTGGGTAACGACCACTTCTCCAGTCTGTCCAATGGTTCCCTGAGGATCAGCAGTGCCCAGAAGGAGGACACGGCTGAATATGAATGCGTGGCCAGAAACCTGCTTGGGTCGGTGTTTGTCAGGGTCCCGCTTACTGTACGGGGTGAGTTTTGTTTTGTCTTCAGTTAAAAAAGAACAACCACTTAACCACAATTGGCTAAAGACTCGCTGTATTGTGGATTCCTTTGTTTTCCAGTTCATGGGGGCTACTCAGAGTGGGCAGAATGGGCTTCTTGCAGTGTGTCTTGTGGTGTTGGCTCCCAAAAGAGACTGAGACAGTGCAACAATCCTCTCCCCGCCAACGGTGGACGACACTGCGTTGGATCAAACACAGAAACACGTGACTGTAAGGGAAAGCCCTGTCCAGGTGAGGTGCAGAGCAATTCAACACATTTGCTCTGGACTGGACATTGCAAGACATGAAGAAACTTTTACCTCTGTCCTTCTGCAGTGGATGGTAACTGGTCAGAGTGGTCTGTCTGGGAGGAGTGCTCACGTACCTGTGGTCAGGGCAACAGAACCAGGATCCGGACGTGCAGTAACCCTCCAGCTCAGCACGGAGGGAGGCCGTGTGAAGGAAAGGCAGCAGAGGTCATCATGTGCAGCGTCAGACCCTGTCCAGGTGATGGAACAAATACACACACATACATGTGGGTTGAGTAGAAACATGCAACCTCAGACAAATGCAGAAAGTTTCCACAGATGGGTCTGAATGTGACTGGAGGCCTGTTTGTATGTCTGTTTTCACCCCTGTAGTTGCGGGTAACTGGGGGTCCTGGCTGCCCTGGAGCCCCTGCAGTGAGACTTGTGGTAAGGGAATGCAGTCCAGAATCCGGCTCTGCAACAATCCTCCACCAGCATTTGAAGGCCTGCAGTGCAAAGGCTCAGACACTCAAACACAAGTGTGCAAGGAGAGATCTTGTCCCGGTGAGCGTGCAGAGGTCGTATCTTATGATCAAATGAGACCGTAAGAGATTTTAGTGTGTATCTGCTCCTTCAGCGGAGTCACTGCTAGACATTAGGTTGCAGTGTTGCGAAGTAATGCCTAATGCTTCTCCGTCTTCTTCTTCGTCTTCAGTGGATGGGAAGTGGTCATCGTGGGTGACCTGGGGGGCCTGCAGTGTTTCCTGTGGAGGTGGCACGAGACACAGGACACGCCTCTGTGGCAGCCCCGCCCCGCAACACGGTGGAAGGCAGTGCGAAGGAAACGACGTGCACATCGACTTCTGTAACAGCGACCCCTGCCCCGGTGAGTCGTTATAACTTACTTGCAGTAGTTACTTCTACATGGGATTACAGTATATAACATCTATTTTATTATTGTTATAATGTCTTTCTTAACATTGCATTTTTTTTTAGTTAATGGTAACTGGGCTCCATGGAGTAGCTGGGGCAGCTGCAGCAAGACGTGCAACGGAGGTCAGATGAGGCGCTACAGGACATGTGACAACCCCAGACCGGCCAATGGCGGGAGAGCATGCGCAGGCGCAGACACACAGATACAGAGATGCAGCACAGCCAACTGTCCTGGTGAGTCAGCATGTGAAGACAGGGGTCAGGGGTCAGCTAAGTTAAGAGCACAAACTCGAGTGAAATAAATGCTCTGATTGAATAGTTATGAGTTATTGTTTTTAATGTATTTTTTCATGTCTTTACGTGCGTCTTTGCAGTCGATGGTAACTGGGGTTCATGGCAGCCGTGGGGTGAGTGCTCTGCTTCCTGTGGGGGCGGAGAGAGGACGCGTATCCGTCTCTGCAATAGCCCATCTCATAGCAACGGTGGCCGGCCGTGTCCAGGAGACTCTTCCCAGTTGTCCCGGTGTCACACTCAGGCCTGTCCGGGTAAGCCATCTTTTTATTATATGTAAGTGAAGAATATCGTGGAGCTTTTGCAGAATTTTTGAAAGTCCTTCTCTTTCTTTGTCAGGTGGGCCCCAGACGGCCCGTGGGAGCATAATAGGGAACATCAACGATATTGACTTTGGCATCTCCATCCTTAATGCTACCATCATAGAGAGCAAGACTGGAAACAGAATCATCAAGGCTACTATAACGAATGTACCAAGGACATTAGGTCAGTTCCCCACCGCACCATAGAGGAGCTTCCTCCATGCATATAGCGCAGCTAGGTTGAACCTACTCGGTAAATGTCTTCACAAATGATCCACTCTCCTTCTTCCTTTATTATCAAGGTCCTGCAATGAGAAAGCTCATCTCCATCCTGAACCCTGTGTACTGGACCACAGCGCAGGAGGTTGGAGAGGCTGTCAATGGCTTCACGCTGACTGATGGCATCTTCCGGCGAGAGACGCAGGTGGAGTTTGCCACAGGTACGACTCGAAAGCTCTCTGAGTAGCCGGCTCGGCGTTTCAGCCATCGTGTGGGCTGAAACTGTGGAAACGATGGTGCAGAACCCTGACAAACGTCTGCGGGTCTTGGTAGGTGAAATCCTGACGATGACCCACGTCGCCAGGGGGCTGGACTCCGATGGAGCCATGTTGCTGGACATTGTTGTGAACGGACACATCCTGCAGCTGCCCTCACATGCTGACATCGGCATCAAGGTGAATTAAAGACATGTGTGCCACATTTATCCCCTAACTTAAACCAGATTGCACAAAGCAAACAAACAAAACCATTTATTTTCCCATTGCTGCACAGAATATATGATTTTCCTGAGATGTAGTCATCATGCTGTAATCCTACCTCTCATGTCCACTTGTTTGACCCAGGACTACACAGAGGATTACATCCAGACGGGCCCGGGTCAGCTGTACGCCCTCTCCACCCGCATGTTCAGCATTGACAGGGAGAGCGTGCCTTACTCCTGGAACCACACCATCCTCTACGACCTGTCCAAGGGCAAGATGCCCTACCTGGTGGAGATGCTGCATGCCACAGCCATCAGCGCTCAGTACCATCCCTTGGAGGAGATGTTGGAATACAGCATCCAAGCCAGTATCTCCAAGGGTGAGGACAGTGGCCTGTAATAGGACTGAACGTCAGAGTCGTGTTTAAGCTGCTGGCAAGAGATGGATGTTAGATTACAGTAGTACCTTGAGATATGAGCTACTCCACATGCTAGTATTTTGAGATTCAAGTCGTCGCTTTGTTCATATTTTTGTTTGACATATAAATGAAAATCCGAGACACGAGCCATACTTTGGGACACCACCTCTCCTGACTTTTGTGTTTCTTTTCATTCTTTATCATTGTTTACATAACTTTACATACATAACTATGTATGTCTATTGGTTTTTTGTTAAAAAAATGTTTTTTTTTATGATTTAGAAGGTTTTGAGGCGGGTAACTGGAATTGAACTGGAATTGAACAAAATTAAAATTCAGATAATTTTAGTTACTTTAAACGGAGAAAATTGGAGTTTTTTTGACTGACCAGCTCAGTCACGGAACGAATGAAACTCGTATCTCAAGGTTTTACTGTATTTACTTTTTCTCTGTTGTTGTTGTTTGTTTTTTTACTTTTTCTCTGTTGTTGCTCAGACATTTATCTTTTTCTTGCATGTTTTCATCCTAAACGTGTTCGCTGCAGGAGATCGCAGTAATCAATGTCCTCAGGGGTTCAGTCTGGTCTCTGCTGGGCCCTATTGTGAAGGTAACAGTCATCCCAACACAATAGGCAGTTTGTAACTCAATGAAAATCAGTGGAAAACATTCAAGACAATAACAAGTTTATAAAAAATTATATCACTGTTTGAAATTTGTATTTATTGATCTCTGAATGGCCTGTAGCAGGATATTGGCGTTGTTGATGAATCGATTGTGTTCCGCAGATGAGAACGAGTGTGTGGTCGGGAACCCATGTTCTCATGCCTGCCACAATGCCATGGGAACCTACTACTGCTCTTGTCCACGAGGGCTCACCATCTCAGCTGATGGCAGGACCTGCCAGGGTATCCAGCTCACACTGACTCACCGATGACAACCATCAGCAGTTCAATTATTGCACATTAACATTATTAGTGTTTGAACTCTTCTGTCCTTGTTGTTAGACATTGACGAGTGCTCCCTCGGTGGGAACGTTTGCCACGACGGACAGGACTGTGAGAACACGATTGGCTCCTACCGATGCGTCATGCGTTGCGGGCGTGGCTTCAGGAGAACGGTGGACGGTCTCAGCTGCACGGGTACAGTCGTTGATCGTCTGCTGCGAGTGTGAGTGGAAATAAAACATTTTGACTGCTCACCTTTGCTGCTCAGATGTGAACGAGTGTCAGGAATCCAACCCCTGCAACCAACACTGTCTGAACACCATCGGCAGCTACAGATGCGCCTGCGAACCCGGGTTTCAACTCAGGAACCGCCGCTGTATCGGTGAGGCAGTTGTATTTCCTCCATATGATGTATTATTCTAGTGTTTTTAAGAATACAGACATGCTCGTGTAAAATTATATCTGAAATCTTAATTTCTGTCTCTCCTCACTTTAGATATCAATGAGTGCAGGCAGAGGGTTTGTCGCTCTGATCAGCAGTGTAAAAACACACGGGGTGGTTACACCTGTATCGACTTGTGCCCCAATGGCATGACCAAAGGGGGCAACGGGACCTGTGTAGGTGAGTAACAACAGGATTTCTCCCTCACAAAAAGCACAAACTTTGCACCATAATTTTCCCCTTTATCCTTTGCGACCCGCTGCAGACATCGATGAGTGCCGAGACGGAACTCATCAATGCAGATACAATCAGATCTGTGAGAACACCCGAGGCAGCTACCACTGCACCTGCCCACGAGGATACCGATCTCAGGGAGTGGGACGTCCGTGTCTCGGTAGGTGCATCCTTTGTGCACATTCAAACGGCTTTATTTACAGTTTTCAGGCGGGTGCTACTTCCACTTGCTTGTGTGCAGTTCTGTTTAGCTGAGGATATTTGCAAAAGCATGTTGAGCAATTAAAGGGTGTGGACATTTTTGCACTGCTTCCCCCTTTCACCTCCCAATGAGCTGGCTTGTTTCTGACCTGCTTTGTCTCAACAACTCTCTTTCTTTACAAAGTATAATTCTGCTCTACAGGAATCTGAAATGGAGTTAAGGCATTAATATCCTATCAGTGTGTACTCACATCTCTAAAGTGCTGCAATTAAAACTGCTGACTAACTCATATGTTGAGCGCAAAAGACCCTTGAATATTCAGTGCATGGATCAAGTCCTCTAAAGCCCTTGGTTGTTTATCTACACTGTCAGATAGGAGTCAGAGGAAGGGTAAGAAAACAGTACAGAGGAAGAGAAACTGAAAGAAGTATTTCTTTGACACATGCAACAAAAAAAGACCAGCACCACAACCTCACTCTACTATTTCCTTTCACCCTCTTCCTTTTTCTGACTGTTGAAACTCAGTGTTTGGGTCTGGCTAGTTCCTGAAGTTGCTTTTGTAATGGCCTACACTCACCGTTCCCCTTGTGACATCATTAACATTGTATGCTGATGTCTGTTCTTATCTCAAATGAATTGGATTTTTTTTTTATATGATATCAAATATGAATAATATTTGGTATCATTTACCCACATAGAATGTTAGACAGATTTGGATTTGAATTATTCTCCAGGCATTAATTTTAATTTCTATTTCTAAGGGGTTCAAACTACATCAATAAATCTAAAGTCTCAATACATTTCTGTCTCAAGGACATGGTAATGTATTGTTTGACAGTGGGGTAATTGACATATACTTTTTTCCCCCCCTTCTTTGTCATCCACTTCATCCGTTCATTGTTCTTCTCATCCATCACCTTTTTCCATCTCTCCATTATTTTTGCACTTTTTTCCCCTCCTTCCCACTTTCATATCTTCCTACTCTGCTGTCTTTTTCTGGCGCTGGTCTTTCTTTGTGCTGAGGGCAGACATAAATGAGTGTGAGCGGCTACCGAAGCCCTGTGCCGACCAATGCGTCAACACTCCTGGGAGCTTCAAGTGCACCTGCCCGCCGGGGCGTCATCTGCTGGGGGATGGCAAATCGTGTGCCGGTCTCGAACGCCTCCCCAACTACGAAAGTTACTCATACGGCTACCAGACATCACAGAACTCTCCTGAGCGCAGCCCCTACCAGAGACTGTATCACAACATGGCCTCTCAGAGCTTCCATTCCTACTCAGCCACCACAGGGGGGCGCTACAGGAGCCGGACACGCAGGGAAGCCCCCGTGGGTTCCTCTCAGCAGGGCGTCCTCGCTTGTCAGCAAGGGTTTGAGTCCAGGGGTGGCTCCTGTTTTGGTAACTATGGACGATAGGCAGGGTTGAGATGAGTGGGAAAAAAAGAAAGTTTTGTCGCTTTGACTCGCTTTAAACATTTTCATTCTTGTTCTGTGATTTTTCTCTGCTCCTTTCTGTGCATGTGCGCAACATCAACAGACATCAACGAGTGTGAGGTGAGGGATGCTTGTCAACACGAGTGTATGAACACACCGGGGAGCCACAGGTGTCTCTGTCCAGCCGGGTATCGCCTCATGACCAATGGAAAGACATGCCAAGGTGAGAACAGTCAGCTTCTTCCTCTTGTCACACCTTCATCATGACTGGAACATAAATTAAATAATGGAAAACTGTTTGCTTCACATAGATATAGACGAGTGCCTGGAGCAGGACGTCCAGTGTGGAGCCAACCGGATGTGCTTCAACATGAGAGGAAGTTACCAGTGTATCGACACGCCCTGTCCACCCAACTACCAGAGAGACCCCGCCACAGGGTGACCCCCGCAGGAACACACATCACCTATTATCTACCAAAACATTCACAAAACATAGCAACGTTCTTAAAATCCTCATAACATTTGTGTATCAGGAAAATCATTTCATTTTAGTTTTGTGAGCAGAAAATAAAAATAAATAAATAAAGACAAAACAAAATTAATTTTGGTTTGAATAACAGAATCGTGCAGCGATTATTTTTTTTTCACTTTCACAGAATGAAGGTAGGATTCAGTTGATGGTAAGAAAAGAAGCCGCACAGCTAATGTAGAGAGTGAACTTTGAGCGTTTGAAAGATGATGCTGGTGATTCAGTGACACACAGACGTATATTCACATAAGTCTCCTACTTTCTGAAGTGTGTACACACGTCATTTATGAGGGGACTGTTGGCCTTGGCAGAATTCTGTGTTTTTATGAATGCCCTCAATATTTTCTTTCTGTTCCCCTGGAGAGAAATGAAAACTGCATTCACTGTTTTCTCAGTAGGTAATCCCGTAGTTCCAATAAAAACAGTTCACAGATGCGTCTGTGGTTTGACCGGACATAATATGTGGAAATGTCAGATGTTATGGACTGAATTCTGCTCCAAAGTGGCCTCTTTGAATTTGATTGATAAATTAATAGGATAAATTTCCCTTTAATTATCATGATGAATTGTAGGTACATGATTCCAACATGTGATTCAGACATATTCCGAGGTAAGGAGGGCTGTAAGTTATACATTTGGTCTGTATGCAGTTGTTCCAAACACAATATTGAAAATAAAAACATCCATTTCCCTGTATTAAAAGGTTACATCAAGGACGATAAAAGTGGTTTTTATTATTAACAGATCTCGCCTCTGCTTTAGGTTTTGCCTGAAGAACTGTCCTCCAAACGACCTTGAGTGCGCCCTGAGCCCCTACGCTCTGGAATACAAGCTGCTGTCTCTCCCCTTTGGTATCGCGGCCAACCAGGACCTCATCCGACTGGTGGCTTACACGCAAGAGGGCGTGATGCACCCCCGAACCACCTTCCTGGCGGTGGATGAGGACGTGGCGTTACCGTTTGCCCTGCGGGACGAGAACCTGAAGGGGGTGCTGTTCACCACGCAGGCGCTACGAGAGCCTGACACGTACCGCATGAAGGTGCGAGCCCTCTCCTACAGCGAGGACGGAGGCATCGAGTACCAGACGACCTTCATCGTCTACATCGCCGTCTCCGCCTACCCCTACTGAGAGCACTTTAAATGACGCGGGACAAAGGTGCAGCGGTGACTGGTGTCCTCATGGAGTGCCGCTGACATGAACGAGAGTGGGTTGTGATTTGGAAAGGAAACAAACTGAGATGACATGACATGGAGTGGAAGAGAGGCCGGCGTCTGACGCCCTGGAGACACGAGGAAGCAGATTTAAAGAGGATTCAATAAAGGCTGCCAGAGATTAATGGATCAAACTGGCTATTTGTTCACTTTAATCCCTGGAATCCTCCTCTCAGTCTCTGTAGACAATTTCTGTGAAATGTTCTGATATGTTGCATTGTTTTGTTTTTTTTCACTTGCCCCTTCAAATATTTATGAGATCAACAAAATTTTCCTCCTTGAAACCAAAGCGTCCGCCGGCGTCTTGGAAAGCAGCCACAGCCGGGCATTTATTTACATCTTTTATTAACTTATTGGGAAGTGCTTGAATGAGAAGAAAAAATGGGCCGTTCCCTCACGCGTTTAGTCCTCGTGTTGTCAGATGTGTCGTGTTCACATACGGTGCTCATTTTGGTGTTTTAATACTTGACTCTTACATATTCTACATCCTCAAGTAGCAGCCTATCGTAACACAGAAGTCCAGCTTGTAGAGATCCTATCCAATCATCGCGCTGATGACATCATCAGTGTGCTATACTGCTCAGTTGATACCAAGATGTATTTTATTTTTATGACGTGTACATATGTCTTTTGTCATAATGCATTGCCATAATGTACTTATCCATTTTGTAATAAAAATGTAATGAATGAATATACAATGAACTGAAGCATGTCTGCAACATAAAAATCTTTTTCAGCGATACAATTGTCAAATATCCTCAGCCACCAGGAGAGGGCGCTACGCTCAACTAAATACCAGTACAGTACTATCATTTCCAAATGTACTTGCAAAATAGAAATGAAAACTTTTTCCAACAATCTGCATTCACACCTTTTTATTTTTTTTGTCAAAAAAAAAAGCACAAACATAAAAAAAGGAACATCGAGTAAGGCAGTGTGTACATCAGTTTGGTATGCTCTCGTCTTATTTCAGGCTAGAATACATGAAGCGGAAGAAACCACAGCTTTCTTTGATTTTCATGTAAAACCAGTGAAACGTTACTGCATTAGAAAGAAGAATCTAATGTCTGGCTGCATCACCTCTGATGACGGTATTTAAACATGAAACATGTTTAAACAGCAACTGGTGACAACTTTGCAGATGAAACAACAGTGATGACTTTGATTTATTGAAATGTCTTGAGTTCTTCTGTTTGGAAATGAGCAGGAACCAAACATTCTGTCCACATGAAGTTTAGCGCTGCTTATTCCCAACACAAGCAAGTTCATGAACAACACACTTTATTTTTTATGGTGTTTGTTAAACTTCACCGCTTTGCTGTTAAAATATTTCTCTAACACACAACGGTGACTAAATCGATGTACGATGTTTCATTTCCATGACAGTAAAATAAATCATTTGGCAACAGACACAATCTACCTGGTGAGAAAAAAAAAAAAAGATTTCCAGTTTTCCTCCTTGTCCTGTGAAATAAATGGAAAATAAAAGTTTATGAAGTGACAGCATGATTGTTCCGCTGCCTGACGGCAACACATAAGGAAGTGAGCACAAATTTTTTAGCACAAAAAAAAAAAATCTATTTTCTAAAAGACACAAACAAAAGACGGGTATGATTTCCTCGAGAACATATTTTAAATTCTCAAGTGGGCTCATGCATATATATATATACATATATTTAAATCACACGGGTATCTGTCAATTTAAATTTTCAGATATCTTCAACCCTTTAAGCTCTGCTTTTAAATTTAAACTTAGAAGAGATTTAACCTCGAGGCAAAAATCATTACGACATGGCGTTAGCAAAACCGTTTCAGAGATATTTTTTTCTCCGAGATGTCAGGCTGGGAGGAGTGGGAAAATGGGATTAATAAGAGCGCTGATGGAGATGTATCGTGGGTAATAATCCTCAACTGGGGCAGCACCAGCCACTCCCCACCAACTCCTCTGAGTGCATGGTGACCCCGTGGGTAAATCCACCACCCTCCATCTGTGACTGTGCTTTTCAGGAGGCCCCCGATGCTAAAGTGTTGCATCCAGAAGCAATGAGAGGATTAACTGACAGAATCGGGCTTTTATTTCACCGGGAACTCTCTGCTGTTGTTGGAGCAACAAACGCTCCAGTAAGCCTGGGAGAAACACAGGATGGAATCAGGAGTCACGACCGCTGTGGTGACAAATTGCTGGTGGGAGGGGGGTCTCCTCATGGCCAAGGAGAAGTCAGGTGATCCAGTCAAAAGCAAAGATTAGAGGGTGGTGTCAGAAAACAAATGTGTGTTTACAGGGATGCTGAATGAATGCATACTGTACTGGAATGACTAGGGGTGGTGTGGGGGTGGGGGCTGTTAATAAATCATGGAAACCACACAGACACATTGGGTGTGATGTTATATGTATCACCCTGTGAGGAATCAAGCAGGCTTTGCATAGGAGGAAAAAAAGAAAACTACTTTTAACCCTGATTCTTTTTTCTTGTTTTTTTTAGTCTTGCCTTGAAGGTTGGGTTAAAAATCTGTTGTTCCTCTTGGTTCCTATGCTCTCTGTTAGATTCTATGACTGGTACAGTACAGATGGAGTCCTCGTGTATCTGATGTGATATGAGCCGATGCCCCGTTTCTCTTTTATACCGTCTTCCTCGCTGTTAGTACCCTGACGATGCAACCTACACCTCCAGCAGCCAGAGCCTGGAGACACAGAGAGAAGAGAATGGCTTCAAAATTGTTTGGGTTGTACTTGCATTCCGATGTAACCCTATATTCATATTAGAGCGTGAACATTTACCTTTTCATGCCACTGCAGCAGCACAGCGCTGCTGTTTTCCGATGGCCTCTCGAAGCCTTTGTAGATGTATTTCATCAGCAGGTCCACACCGTTCCCGTCCAAGGACTGCACAGCTTTCTCAATATCACTGCTCTTAAAGCTACTAAGAACCTTCAGCACCAAAGCCTCTGCACGATCCTGAAAAGAAAAGGGACATGTAGACAAGAGAGACGGTGTAGGCTTGACCTGAACTGATGCCCTTTTGGATCGATGGATGGAAGTTTTCTGATAAATGTGAATAAAAACAAAAAGGAAGATCAGTAGAAGTTGCAAAACATATTTCTGACCTAATCTGCCCCGTTGTTAGAGCTGAAGTTTCAACCAAATGCATCAACATATGCAGAAATCACCACGTTAAAAGAGATGTAAAACGCCACCAAACCTCTATACGTCAAACATCTCAATATCTCCACTGCGTGTTTCTAGAGGACAACCTCCAACAAATAGAATTAGTAATTTCATCATTCAACAATTGTTGATGGAGCCGTCATGGTTGTAAAATCAAACCCACCTTTACATTCTGGTTCTTTGTGTTAATCGGTGGGTTCTTCAGAACAGCCTGCAATGCCTCCATGAGATGTCCTGTGCAGGGACGGTTAAGAATACAACTTCCAAATCACAAGAATGGTCACAAATCCAAATATGTTATTAAAAAACAGTGACCGGCCATCACTACAATCTCAGATGTGTGATTAGATGTGGTGTAGGGGTGTGTATCTGTGCAAATCTGTGAGATTCTCTCACAGTCCGGGGGGGTGGGGGGGGGGGGTTGTGGTGGGTTTTTGTACATGCATTTAAACGTAAAGAGCATCATGTCAACCTGCAACAAAGTGATTTAAACAAGCACAGCCATTAGGATGGTTAAGTAAATATTTTTCAACGTTTGTCTTGAATCAATAGCTACATGTCAACACACAGAATTTATTTTCCTAATGCTTGTACAACTGCATCCACTGCTCCTGGCTGTATTGTTTCTGTGATCATACTTTGAGTCTTATATAGACATAAAGTCAACCTCTCTTTCAATTCTCCAGTGCAACGTGAGGTGGGTGGTGACTTCTATCCAACGCGGAAGTGGATCACTTCCATACCTTATAAGGCCACTAGAACAGAAAAACAAGCACAGACGTTCCTCAACACAAACCGGCTTTAATTAAAGACACCTACATCCAAACCTACCTGTTGTTGTAATGCACTTCCTGTACCAAAGACAACAGTTATCAAGTCGTCAGCTAAACCTCTGCTTCTGCAATATCTTACTACGATATCCAACAGAACCAGCATAAAATATGAAAGTATATCCAAACAGCTAATTTTAAGGAATACAAACGTGCACAAGCTTTTGGTTCTGGACAACAAGAACCTGTTCTATCGTGGGCTAGAAATCCCTGGGTGTGGCTGTCAGGCAAGTCTGGGCAGCCACTGGCCTACATACAAAACGCCCAATCACACAGCAGCAGTACATGTATGTAGAGGAAGCATGACGATCAAAAGTAGCCCCGAATACACACACATATTCCAGCTAACTTGATGAGCTAGCTAATCATGAAAGGATATTGTCTGATAAGGGAGTCCACCTCTGCCTCGTCAGGACCCAGCTGGTTTTCTCCTCCGTCTTCCTCGTCTACAAATTTGTTCTCGTCGTACTCGTCCACGTCTACTCGCCTGAAGCGGGCACCGGACACAGTGTTCTTCGACATGTCGGCTACGGTTTGCGCTAATTTTTCCACCTAAGATACAAGAGCTGGAATAGAACTCCGGCCTTTCTCGGCGTTTCGTTCCGCGACGACTGTGACAAGCAAGCAGGCAGTTTGCTGACTTCTTTCCGGTTTCTGTGAGAGCGTTTTCTGGCTCGGTGTATGCAACATTGCCATCTAGTGACCGAAATATGGCATTGCAAGTTATTGGCTGCACTTTGCGCTACTGGCCGTTAGGGGGCAATCAAACATCAAAGATGGAACTAACGTTTGTAACGCTGGCACTCTGACTGACTTAAAACTTAACAATTTTACTCACGTTATACAGTAAGTCAACACACTCCTACTGTAAACACCGGAAAGATCTTCGAAGGTTACCCACGATATCAGTAAAAACCATGACATATGCAATTCAGTCATTAATTTGACTTATTTATTTAGATTTTAATTAAATAAATATGCAAAATGACTAGAAAAAGTCCAGTGACCCAGAGGTCACATAGAAAACAATGAATATGACCAAAAAAATTAGGTCATCCCTAAAATCAAATTAAAATTATTTCCACACAAAATAGTAGTTCAATTTGAAAGATGGTTTGACTAAAAACTATGTAAAAATATCATTAAAAGTGAATTAAAGACAAAACATTTAATATTTAGACAATTATTTCACTACCCTGACGATTTTCTTCAGCAAAATAACACTAAAAAAAAGGTATGACTATAAAAATATATCCATTAATAAATAATCATCTTAATAAAGATAAACTGTTTACAAATTACCATTAATTGACAGGGAATACAACAGGCAAAACACTTTCAAATTAGCATATATGAGTATGAAAATGTTGGTTAACAGGAAGAAATTAACAAGAAGAAAATTCCAATGTGTCGTCATCAAGTCAATAATCTTTATAGGGGCCATATTTTCAACACAGACTAAACAATGCAGGCACCACATTCTGATGTGTGATGTGATGTAATGTGAGCCTGTTATCCCCCTGCATTGCCCAATGAAAGGGTGATATTTCTGTGAACCCAATTCTTTCTTTCTTTAACTTTAATTTATTTATTTAACAGTTGTTGACCGAAT
This sequence comes from Antennarius striatus, assembly GCF_040054535.1. Classification (NCBI taxonomy): domain Eukaryota; kingdom Metazoa; phylum Chordata; class Actinopteri; order Lophiiformes; family Antennariidae; genus Antennarius; species Antennarius striatus. The sequence goes on along the minus strand of NC_090782.1, from coordinate 20,750,530 downwards.
GTGAGTGTTATCTGCAGAAATCTAAACAGACAATCGCAAGACACGTTGTCTGTTGACCGTTTTAATCGCCGTGTTTCTAAATATATATTTGGCTGTGCAGTAATCCCACAGACCAACACTCCATCAGCTCCATGATGTCAGAGTTTTCCTGCGTCACACGAAAGTGCAGGGAGTCAGACACACTTTCCACGTTTATAACTTACACACTCATCTTCAGCCGTATCTGCTTGTTGTCTTTGAGACAAACGGGTAACGATTTAGTGTAACTTCCCATTCTTTTCATCATTTTTAGTATTACCAAATTCTGTCTGGGAGGCCTGTGATGCTGCCAATGGCAGCAGGCCCAGGATTAATTGAAATGGATCATGACCTGAAGAAAGTAGCTCATAAAACACAGCCCTCTTCTGGGAAGTCAAGCAAGTGGGACACACCTTAGCCGTTTCTTTTGCTGGAAGTGGAATTTTCAATTTCCTTATCTTCCCTGTCTAGACTGCTGGACCTATGCCTATAGGGAGTAGAGTGGACCATGCCATTTCTCCACTCCTTATAACATACACATCATGTCTGACGTATCTGACTGTCGGTCTGTAACAGGAAGGTGAGAAAGTGTTGCTCATTCCACTGGACACGTCTGCGTAAAGTAAAGATGGAATAACACAACCAGAATATCACAAACGGATAGCTGTGTAACGGAGAAATCTCATTTAATCCACCACACACACACACACACACACACTCACACACACTCACACACACACATACAGCCTTGCGTGCATTGGTCATGACTGTCCTCACCTCAGTGCAGACTTTGTTGAATGCCCCAACCCGTCTGTGCTATGTGATGACTCAACACATCAAAGGACAGGATACAGGCACATACATGACCTACATGTGAAAATGAAAATTAAGGGGCCCTGGAAAATTTCAGTACCTTCACTTTCTCTCCTACTCCATAGTGGAGACCGAGGATCGCTGAACCCGATGAGAAACTGTCAGGGTTTCTATATCAGAGTAAATGTGTGGGAGCTGATCCAAGTGCTTCCGTGCTCACATATTGCTCGTGGATGATAATTTAATTGGGGAATGTAATGACTAAGCGGCTGCTGCATTGCAGCCGGGGAGAGGCATTGGGTGGAACCCCCCAATACACCTGGAGGTGAAAGTAGATTTTCAACATCTTCACATGGGGCTTGAAGATTCCTATTTAGAGAGCCTTGATGTGACCACAGCCGTTTTTAGCTTGTACATATTTTCAGTCATCATAAACCAGATAACTAGAACAGATCATGATCCGACCAGTGGGTCGAAGGATGAGCTGCTTCTGCTCCATAAGCAGTTTTGCTTCCACATGTTGTCTTGTCTGTTTTCAGATTTTGTCAATGTGTTTATTAATATTTTCATATTTGCATCTTTAATACATTTATATATGCCAGTTCCTCCCTTATTCTGTAAATGCTGCACAAATCACATCAAAATCACATCAAAGTTATCTATAAGCACCTTTAATAGGACGATAACAAAGGAATACGAGGAATTAAATTGTGTTGGGTTTTCTTTGTCATTATTCCAATCAACAACTTATTTTTATAAGTTTAAAATTAGATGACCTACGGATCCATCCTATCACGCCACATTTTTAAAAGATATTTCATACCAGCATGGAATTTTTATTTTCGCAGTTAATATTTTGCACACCATAAATTATTTTATTTTGAAAGCTAAAACGTACTATGCTACTGTGTGTGCAGAGAAGCATTCTGCTTGTGCACTACTCACTTACACAACTTCTTTTAGTCACTTTCATCAAGAATTCATTTTATAAGATGTGTTTTGTCATAACCCATGCGATGAGATAACCCATGTTTAAGATGCATAAAAGTTATGAAACGTGTTATAAAACAAGTTATACAAGTTCCACTCACAAGTTATACAACTTTTTTTAAATTGCTCCTTGGGCACTAATAAAGTTTTTTGAATTTGAATTGAACTGAATAAAAATGTTTAAAATGCTGAAGCTTTGAAGAGTCATCAAAGCAGTCAAGAAACTATTTTACTTTAATTGTGAAAGACACAGCCCAAAGCATGATGGGATTGGACATGGGTTGCTAACAGCATCTGCTTTCATCATGACAAATGGATACGTATCACAGTAGACATTCAGAGATAGGCCAAGGTTGTGTTACAAATCAATCCTGGTTCAATTTTAGTTCCTCATGAAGAAAGTGTTAACAGCTATCCAGCCATAAACAGTGTGTCACACACAATGGAGTGATGTCATGTTACTGTTGAATCATGTGTCGCGTGTTCCTTTACTCTATACCCTCTCAGATAAACAAAAGGAAAGCGATCATGCTGACTGAACGTTTGTCTTCCAACACTTTGTTATTTCAGGGTGACGGATGTCAAAAAAATCTGAACAGAAAACACTCACAAGGCAGCTTTTCTCTTTTATTAATGTTCTTTTACAGTACATACTGTAAACGTTACGTATGACATGATGCCTGTTATGATACATTTATGATCACAGGAGTAATCATGCGCATCTGTGCAGCTTTAAAACTGACCTTTTAGCAACTTACACCTCTGTAAACGTGCTTTTGAAAATTTTAGTAAACTTACACTATCAAGAATAATAAAGTGTAGCTCACAAAAGTTTAAGGAGTCTTCATAAAATGTTCCATGCTTGTTCCAAGTTATCTTAGATATAAATATACAGAAACTGCTAAAGATGAGGGCTTCTGCCTACCAGTATCCCAAGCTCCAATTGTCAAATTTTCCTTTTCCAACACATTTTGGCTTTTCAGATTTGAACAAAGCCACGACATCTGTTCTCCAGAATTTACGGCACTGCTAATTGTAGCCTGATAGATAAAGGAAGAACTTGCAGGTCCTTGTGGTTATTCAGGTATTTAACAGAGAGACAAAACCATTGTATTAACAGTTGTAAAGAAAATAAATGTACTGTATTTCCAACTTTGCATTTCCCAAATATAAAACTACTCTGTGGAAAAAAATCAAAGTAAAGTCAAGTGGCAAAAGTTTCTTTGTCCCTTCAGAGTGTTGAGCATGCAAATTTTTTTTGTCGTCTCTTTCCTCTTAACATTCACAAATCGACGTTGGAAGCGTTTCAGTGTAAAATTCCATTGCTCTCTGTGCGGCCTTTGGCCCCTTCAGGTGATAGTGGAGAGTGTCAGATTCCAGGCCTCCACTGCTGCAGGTGTAGGTGTAGTGTGTAAAATTCCACTAAGTGCCGCCAAGAGCCATCATTTGCAGCCGCGAGGAGGCATCATGATCACGATCCATCCACCATACCCTCCCTCCGACACGGTGGCCCGTGTAAAACAACATGGTGACGAAAATAAACGCACCTGCATGGGGAGAGGCAGCGCAATAGAGAGAAGACATGCTGCCGTTTCCATGGTATCAAGTTTTGTTTTCCAAAATGGAGTCTTTTCATATGTGACACTCCCTACACAAAAGCAGTGACTCTTTTTCCGTAGGTGGATAAGCATCATTAAGATGTTTGAGGTGTCCACAGGGGTGCATTTAGTATGTTTAGGAGTTTTCATTAAACACAACCAATGGTTACGAGTTCCTCTTCCCTGTTTTTAAACAGGATTACATGTTTAGACGAGTCATCGGAGGGAGAAAAAAACGCAACTACTGGCATGGTGTGTAGCTGCACGTTCAATATGGAAAGTTTCCAGGTAATAAATAGAAACAGCACAGGGGAGACTTTCATCGTTGGCTAAAACCACTCAAAGCAACTCATAAAAGCAAGAACGCACGGGACAGATACAAATGCAGAGGTTTTAGACAGTATGACCACAGGAAGCAGTAACATCCAATGACAAAAATCAACAAGGTGGACATTTGATTCAAACATGGGATGAGACACACCAGTCTAGTTTTCTAAGTAAACACCAACATGAAAGGTACAGAAACACACTCCTGTTGTTTGTGATGTAACAATCCACTCACAAACGAAGTGTTGATTTTTGAACACCCAGTCTGTATCCGCTGTGGTCAGTAAACACCAACGGGTTGACCAGCAGCTTCGTTCATTCATGTCGAGCCTGACAAGGATTCTTTGCCCGTGTATGAAAGCGATCATGACACGTTAACCAGTAAACTCTGAAGTTCTTTACAAAATTTAAAAAAAACAAAAAACAAGTTTGAAGTTAATCAGATATTCAGAAAAGAGACTAATGCGTTAGCATTTTCCAAAAAGAAAATGGCTTACTTTAAGGAAGAATCTACACAAGAAAAAAAAAAAGAAAGAAAAATGCTTAAAAGGTGTTACTTTTTATCATTTCCCAAGTGATTCAAGGGTTTTCCACGGAAATCTCTTTTGAGAAGCCTCTTCTTTGGAATCTCGCTGAGGGAGAAGGACAGGGGGCCACAGGAGGGGTTTTCCTTCCGGGACAGGATGCAGTCCTTGATGGCCTCTTTGATCACCTACAAGGGATAAACACAGAATTGAAATTTCATGTACTTTACCTTTATACTGCTGCCAATGACATACTGATTGACAGTAAAAGTCTGTCTAATTGAGCTGGCTTGGATAAATCAAGGCTTTAAACTCGAAGGAGAGGCCCACACTGTTGTACGACTGATAAAACTGCTGCAGCGTGCCGTCAAATCACATTTAAATCAGGAGAGACAAACTACATGACGCAAAGCAGATGAAAATATTCAATAAACACTTTCAGAAAAGCTTTGGTGATGAGATCGAAGGCTGCCTGTCCTGAGTGGAGTTAAAATATGATGAATCACACATGGGAGGCAAGAAACTGGTGGTGGTGGTGGCTGATGGATATGATAAGGCTGATGAAATGACCATTTTGTTAAAAAAGACAGGACAGTGAGAGGGAGATCTAGAGATAAAAGAGATAGCAGCAATATGACTAAAGGTAAGGGTGTGTCACTGCACTGTTGTACAGATCTATGACTGTATTTTATACCGGACATGATGAAAATACTGATGGCTGTTGATGGTAGGGTTGCCCATGACAACAACCCTGACATGTTTTCACTTGATAAAAATCAGGATGTACTAATTTGCTTTAAATCTGCTTAATGCATTATGAATTATAGGGTTTATTTCCCATGTATTAGAAATGAGTGAGCTGACCTTGTGAAATTAAACACAGTGAATCACATTTGAGTTCTTACAGCAGTAGGATGTGGCTCAGAAACAATGAGGGAAAGTCAGTGGCACACCTACTGATAATAGGACAAAACCTGTACCATCCTGTCTTAGTCAAGTCTTTGGGATTCAAAAAAATGTGATGTTGCACAATGAAAAAATTTTTACATCGTGACAACACAAAAATGGATGGATTGATAAAAGATCAGTCCACCAAAACGTTTCGCTGTTCGCCTCAATGTTTGATTTTATGTGCCAATTTTCCCTCTGCTAATGAAAGCATGTGGGCAGAACTGACCTCCAGGTTGTTCAGAGTGTTAAACTCCATCAGGTCATGGAGTCTGGTGAAGGACTCGTTGGAGTACTGGAAGTTGAAAGTGGAGAACGGTGTCTCTGGGTCATCGAAGATATCGAAATCAGCCAAATCCTTTTCCTTTTCAGTCTCTCTTGGGACACCTGTGGGGAAATTAACAAATCAGTCAATCAAATTAAAAAATACATTTCATAAGACTCCACTGGCTTGAAAATAGAGTCAATAATGAGGACAAAAGATATTAAACCCAGCTAACACGCTTTGCTTTCCACTTTTAGCTAATCCATTAGCAATGATGGCATTTTTTTGTCAATCCCCTTAACTACTGACACCAACCTTTATGTGCATTAGTCTGCATTTTTAACATTTTATGCAAAATAGAAGCCACATCTCAAATGTTAGTGACTATGGTGAACCTGATTTGTGACCTCTGTGTCTGAAGGTACTGATGTGAGTTAAAAAAAAGTGGACCCAAACCCCTGAGACCCCAGGGTTCCACTGGAGTTCTGTTTGCTGCTGCTGTTTTCCTGCCAGTCCCTGTCCTGCTTGGCTCATGATAAATATGTGAGGAGGATAACAACTATTAAATGAAAAAAAACAAAAACAAAACAATCTCACGCCACCAAACTCAAATCTTCAGAGCTATCTTTTTAGTCACTCTCCATGTTTACACTGTCAGCAAACTGAGATGCGTTGGCGGTTCGAGGAAGGAGCCTGCATCAGCGCGGTGAACCTCGTCACCCGGTAGGGGTATAATGTTTAAAAACCCAGATAAGAATGAAGATAGGACTGGCTTTTAATATGATGGCTAATTCAGACGATGGAGAGGAGAGATAAAACAGCGGCAGCTGATGATTCAGGGAAAAAGTACCAAGAGAAATGTGTGTGTGTGAAATTTCTAGTAATCATAGGAATTTTAACATGTGTGTGATCAAAATGTGTTGGTCTAAACTAATAATAGACCAGGAGGTCACCTTTTATATCCAGCACTGAACACATTTCTAAAAATTGTCTTGAGTGGACCATTCAAATTAAAGTGAGAATGGATCACTTTGTGTAATAATATATTATATTGAAAAAACACTGCATACATAAATAAATTTGATATTTGCCAGTGAAGATTGCATTTTTTTTTCTTCACAGCCGGAAAAAAAAGGCGTGCAATAAAAAGACTTACCCTAAATAAATAAAAAATTACGTAAAACTTCCAAAACGAATTTAAAAATAAATCTTTCGTTAATTGTAGTCCAAGTATTTGCCTTCCTCACCCATAAAGGTTTGATCTCATGATTGCTTTCTGGAGTAAAACAGTCCATTTATGGTATTTCCTTCTGATATCTGTTGTATATGAGTCTTCACAGCTTATATAACATTGATATAACATTGATAAACAGACTGCGGAAGTATGTGGGCTGATGATCTAGTGAATGTAAAGAGGCTGCAGTGGAGATCTGGAGATGTGGTGTGAGTGTGTGTTTGTATGGCTGGTGATATATGGTCTGTTTACACAGATAGCTCTCCCACTGGAGCAAGAGATTCCCTGGCTCCTTAAGAAACCATAATTCACTTCAACGGCTAATAAAACACTGAACACGCCATGGTTTACATCCACACGTGTGCACACACACACACACACAGACAGAAAAACTCAAACAGACTCACTGGTTCCTCCACAAAACCACCAGGGTCCCTCTGATGAGGAAAACTTTCTGCTGCTGACTGAACATGGTTGAACCCCCAGTGTGTCATTTCGAGGAAGAGATTCCTCATGTGCCATGACAGCAGAGCACCATCATTAGAATAATACAAGGAGTCATGGCATATTTTCCCCCTCACACACATAACGTGGAAACTCCACATAAACGCATACGTACCCGGTGCCTTGAATTTCCTGAAGTTGATGTTCACCAGGACAAAGTGGATGACAGTCGGGCAGTTCTTTTCGCCTTTCTTTGGTTTGAAGACGTAACATTCCTTCAGGCCCTCGCGGTCGAAAACTTTCGGGTCGATCTTGGGGAATGGAAGTTTGTTCATCCGAGCCCATTTTTCTGCCAGCAGGAGCTCCTGTTTCGCATATATTTTAGAAATCAGACAAATGCATTTGCGGTCGCCTGCTTGCAGAGATAATTTCGTGACTCTGACCTTGAACGGAGGGCTGGAGTCGCTGGGTCGTGCAGAAAAGTCAAAGGAGATGATGAGGTTGACGCCGCGCTGCGGTCGCAGGATGAGAGGATAGGGGAGGTTGTAGGTCAGGCCACTGTCCACAACATGGATCTTCTTACTCTTCACATCCAGAGGCTCATAAATACGATCAAATTCATCTGGGTCTGAGAGAAACATAATAAATTGAATAAATGATAGAGCAACACAAGCACATTTTTGCTCTACAAACCCAACCTAAATGATTTAACGCATAATAACTCACTTTTTACATTGTTAAGTAGTCTTACTGTGATAAGTGTGTTTGTACAAAAGACATCAATCTTTTTTTTTTTACATCAACTATGGGTTAAAATAACTTCCACACTTCCTCTTGGCGCTACTGAGTATGTTGGCATATTCTTGCTCATTGTTTCAGTTTAACAACCCATAGCGTTACTGTTTTGGTTCCCTTACTGATCTCATCATCTCTATTTCCAACAGCAACAGACAGCTGTTTGCAGCACCAAATACCAGACTGTCAAAACAAGCAACACCCTTATGATCAAAATGCAGCATTTAGGGGCCAGATTTTTCCATCAGGGTGCAGAATAAACTAGAGCAAAAGAGACGATGAGGTAAATGAATTATAGTAAAATAGTGCTGCAATGAAAACTAAACTGTGAGACAGGAGTAATTCAGACTTCACCAACAAAAAAAAAAATCCATTCATTTGTCTCACTTTCTCCACTTTGGCTTGTGATTAAAATGTATTGAGTTCAATTTCAGATTCAGCAACCAGGCCCGAACGTAGCTACCCTAACATGCATCTACTTGTAAGATGAAATAGGATATGTGCAGCGGGGGTTTAGTTCAAGCTCAGAGAAAGAGAGGGGGGTGGGGGTGGAGGGGGGTTCATGCAGTAGTGTCAGGGAGAGGCGCATGTCTGACTGCTTCATGGTGCAAATGGAGGCATCTGTGCTGAGAGAGCGATCGATCGATTGATAGATGGATATAGCTGGATGTAATAAGACGGATGATCTCACCTGTGACGGCATCCACCTCCTCCTCAGGTGTGTGGACGTGACATGTAACATCATTGCCTGGAGAGAACGGCATGTTGGTGTTCAGGTTCAGGCCCAGCATGAAATTGTGAACCTGGTGACAATGTGAGATGGGGTTAGAGACGGAGAGGAGCTCGGCCGTTAAGAATTCTAATACGGGAAAAGTGTTTCTGGTGAGTGAACATCTCCGGGTACCTTCCCAGCCCGACCCTCTCTCGTGTTGAACAAGGCCGAATCGCTGAAGAGCGAGGTGAACATTCGCTGAACCCAGCTGGCCTGAGCACTGCCCTCTGCCTCCTGGCTCTCTGTCCCATGTTGAAAAACATAAAAATGGAGAAAATGTGTCAAAGTTTTGTTTCTAAAGATTAATTGAGGTTCTGGAAAATATTTTTTGTTAAAAAAACTGTGAAAATTTCATAAAATTAAGTGGTACGATCATTCCTCTTCGTTTGTGCTTGAGAAAAATTGTTAATGGATCTGACGGCATTTTTGGGAAAAGGAAGCATTAATTAAATGCGGAGGTAGCTGCGGTTGATGCAGATTCACATTTTTAACTTTCTCATCATTAAGAAATTGGAAATGTTTCAACATTGGCCATTATCATTAAAAATAACACATTAATTAATGCAATCAAATCCAGATAAGGAGTATGATCCTGCTCCTGATGGAGGAGCGGATTCTAGTTCAAGCTGATTTAAAACAAGATCAAATGTTTTTTTAATGTTACTAAAATTAAAAACTGCCTTAAGCTACCTTAGATTGTTGAATAACTGTTAAAATGTATATTTTACATCAAAATTACATTGTTGTTCTTTTTTAAGATTGGAAATCTGATAATGTCCCTTTGCTGTTCCATTGGCTGATTTCTGCCAAAACACTCCTTTAAACAGTTTTATTTTAACACCTCGACAATCTGTTGCTAAAAACAGCTAGAAGGAGTGAAGCTTGGATTTGCAAAATGTCCACAACAGGTTCATCACATCAACTTAAACGGTGACAGTATGTCCAAAGCTGTTTAAATCAATCCACTGGACGTTTCGCCTCTCATCCAAGAGGCTTCTTCAGTTCTGAAGGTGGCGGGTCTTGTCCCAGTTTATTAACCCTCTGGGGTGTGGTGAGTGCTATTCATATTTCAACCACCGCAGCTGAAACCCGTCTGGCTTCTCAGTGATGGTTGATCGGGGTGTCCGGGAGTGCCAAAAGGCGGGGGTCTTTGAAATGCGAGTTTCAAATTTGTGTACTAATGAGGGTCATTAGCATGAGACACATCCTCTGGGCTAATCTGCTGGGGCAATCTTTTTGGAAGTTTGGAAAGGACATGATTGTGTCAGTATGCGAAAGTATGTCAGTATTTAGCTGACAGGTTTATTTACCACATACAACATGATTAAGACCAGGATCATTATACTTAAGCGTTTGCAATGCAACTCTGTGCTTTTCCCAGGAACCACAATGACTGTTCTTATGTCGCTGTCATGTCAACATTACCACAGAAAATGCGAAAATTTGCTGAGTAATCTACGTTACATGAAAACCCAACATTGTAAAAATATTTGCTGTCACCATTCAGTCATGTAGCAAGACTGTAAAACAAATATAATAGCGCACAATAAAAGATCTGTCGCGTCTCACCTTTAGGTGGCTCCTCGTCATTATCCAAACTGTCTTCTCCAACAATGTGTTGTGGTTTGATCTGCTCTGTAGAACACAAAACCCCGTCAACCATCAGATTAAGACTCCAACATATCTGACCTTTTGTTCAGTTATGTGACATTATCAAATTCACTCGACATTGTTCGTTGTTATTAAAAATAAACTCCTAGAGAAATGGAAAACACCTGATAAAGCAATGCATCCTTAAACCGGACAAGCATGTACTTAGCACCTTTGTACAACAGATGCATTATGTTTGAATGTTTAAAAGGTCATCCAAAAACATCCAATGAAATGTAAAACCAATGGAAGAAAGCCGATACGTTCCCACAGTTGAAACAGTATCACGCAACACACAGTCATGCTATATATTTGAATCAAAATCAACCAAACATAACTGAGATAAATCTGGCTCAGTTTGCATCACTGATATTGTTCTTGGTGAATATTACTCCAAGTCTGAGTCTTCGCATCTTGGGTTCTTATTTTAAGTCAGCATGACTACATCATCTGTTAGCAAGCCTAAACCGTAAAATGGGCATTGGAACACTATAAATGTAGGCAAAATTATGAGCTGGAAGTAATATTTTTAGGCACACAAACTAGTCTAAAATAGCTACAAAAACTACATTGTTGTAAAACTGAACAATGCGTCTCATGTAAACTCATGCAGAAGGAGAAGCGGAGAAATGTTACCTAATTCCTCCTCCATGGTGCTGCCACCAGCTTTATCTTTGAGTCCCAGCACTCTGTTGAACAAAATGGAGAAGGCGCTGCCCCACACACCTGAAATGGTGGAAAAATAATTATACATTATGTCTTATAAGAACGATCTTACTTTTGTCTTTACCCACATAGATGAAACCAACTCTCTCACCCATCAGAAAATGAAGAGGGTTCTCCTCGTATTTCTTGATGGCAGTTCCCATGAAGAATTTGCTTCCGAACAAGTCAGGGGTCATGAAAGTTCCATACTTTGCCATCCCAATTTCATATGGGCTAAACTCCACCCAGTCTGCAGGTTGAAACGTCAGCGTCAGTGTTGCAAAAGAAGCCAATGCGATTACCATTGGAATGGAGTAATGGTCGTTATGTATGCTCTGTGGGCATTTGTGCAATAGAGCAGCAAATATCATCACAAATAGTCTTTGTGTCTTATGTAATATACAAATGTGGACAAATAACACACATAAAAATACAGTAATAATATACGATAGCAAATGCTCATGCTATATACTATATATATAATCGGATGTGAAATGTGAAGTTTGTTCCACAGCTTGGCTTATTTAGCAGTTTTCCATCACATTCATAAATTAATGAGAGAATATGAACGCATTAAAACTGAACAACAGGTCTCGTCTATTTTTGTCCCAGGTACTTCTAACTGGATGTCATTTGGAGAGAACAATTGAAAGGAAGTAATTGTAGATCAGGAGTGAGTATGACCTCAGAGGATTAACACTAGAAGCAGCAGGCAGCACACTTGTGGTCTGGTTTTTTTTTATTGTCATCACAGTCGCACGTGATACATAGTAAAGTGTGATGTTGTCAGTAAGGAACTTTGTGTAGTATTGTTATAAATACTTATGACATTAGATATGTTAGCGATTCTGAGAAACTGAAACAGTTTGAAATACATTCTTTTGTCCTCATTTGGATGTGAAATTAATCAACTGCCATATTTTAACATATAAATTTAGGTTGAGAAACGTACTTAATGTACTTGATATAAGACACAGAAAAAGCCTAGGCTGTAATAAGAATTATCAACAAATATCTGCAGGGAAATCCAGAATCTGGAGGACATGGAGAACTTTATGGTATTGTAAGTTTTCTGACATGCTTTGTAGTCCAAGAAGTGACCGATCAGGTTTTAGCGAGCTTTAGTTACGCGGAGGTAAATATTGGAGAGAAAAGGTGTGTATCAGATTGGCCCAAAGCCAATCTCATGATCAATATTATTGACAATTAAACTTTATTTTAAAGGTTTTATTATTCCTTTCCATTGCTGTAAATAAAGTTTCACCAAACCTTCCCTGGTTGTCTCTAGTTGTTAACAAATCTGCAAACAATGGCCAGAACAAATAAAGGGAAACCTTGCCACAGCTATCTATTATCCTGATATCCACTGAATAGAGTGTTTAATGTCATCCTATCTTATTTTTCTGGCTGCTCCAATTATGAGTAGCTACAGCGGATTTTTCTTTCTCTCTGTCCTCTTTATCCTCCTTTGGCACACCCACTGCCTTCATGACCTCGCTTGCTTCATCCATGTATCTTCTCTTGGCCTCCTAGAACCCTCATCACTACCATTTCCCTGCACAGATAACCTCATGCACCTGACCTCATCTCCCTTTGGTATCTCTACTCCATGCATCTTCACCACACCTCCTTCTCTTCTCTCATGAATTAACCCAATGAATAATAATGTGAATATTCATCAGAATTGCGGCTGAAAACTAAAACTTGTGAGTCCTCCATTAATTCTGTTAACCTTGTCCACTTGTTCCTTTAAAAACTATAAAAAGTCTTCCATTAAAAAAGTACCATTCCATTAGCATGTAGGCAACATTAGTAATGATGAAATACTTCATATCATAAATGTGACCACAGCACTTATTCCCTAAAAGTACAGCGGCGGTGATGACAGAACCGTCTTCAGACGGATGTCATACATCCTCTTTGTTGTGACAAAGCAGTATCATAATGAAATAATAAAAATAATACAGCTCGGTTATTTTCCACGTAGCCACACAGTCATGTGATCTGATATCTGTATGTATTCATTACAAATACACTCAAAGACAGATTTCTACCTGCAAACATGAGCTCCGAAACATCTGGTTTGACGTGCAGACACGTAAAGAGAGGAAGAGGACTCTGGGACTGGTCTATTTTCTCGTGGATGCTACTTAACTTGATGTCCATCCTCTGTTGGAGAGAACACTCTTTGAATCTTTGAATAAAACACAGTAGAAATAAAAAATGTAGGGAAATAAACAGCAAGATGTAAAAGAAATGTTTGGTGGGGGAAAAAGCATGAAATACTCAATCACCCAATCATAGCTGCATTTCAGTGAAGAAAAAATGTTCAAGACAATTTATTTAGGTGGAATGCAGGATGCCAAGAAAAGAAATGAATAAGAAGATGCATCTAACGAAACATTAAAAAGTTACGCAGCTCTTACCGCAGGTATGAGTGTCTCTCCTATTAGCATACCAAAGACATCAGTGAAGGTAACAGGCTGCCCCGTGGCCTTTTTGCTCCAAAGCGCCTGGATGTAGTTGGTGATGTGTTGGGGCAGCAGCAATCTCAGAGGGTTACTGCTGACTCTGTTCATCAGCTCACTGTTGATGTCCTTCGGACCTTTATCTGGAAATTCTGGGTGGGAGTACAGAGTGGACATGTACCTATTGAGGTAAAGAGAAAAGTGTAATGTAAAATCAGTCGATACGCAAATCAAAATATCACTTTGCTTATAGCAACGTTTGTGTATGAGATGGTTTACTTTTAAGGAAGTGGGAAAAAAAATGGGGCTCCATGAACATGAAAGTGGAGACTGAAATAAGTCAGTGATGATCACTTGATGATAGCTTCATAGCAGTAGAGGCAGGGGGCATGACAGCAGAAGGGAGGAAGCAACACCAAGGCAAGAGTCAGAACGAAAGATTTTTAAAAAAGGAATATAGGAGTAGAAATAAAAACAAACACTGTGTCCTTTTTATGAGAAAGTATCCAGAGAAAGAAAAGAGATGAAAACTGACCATGTGGATCCAGACAGACCAGCGATATATGTGGCGCAATCCAGGACCCCAGACTCAAACAGGGCTTTCATCACACCGGCGAATCCTACCATTGCACGGAAACCACCCCCTGACCCCGCTATCGCGATTACTGGCACCTATATCAAAGAAAGACAGAAAGAGACATTCCTAATTTGAAGGGAAAGAAGACAAGAGATGCTAAATATCACGATTACAATGCCGCACGTTAGTTTAGGTCACTAATTCTTTATCTTATTGTTTCAGATTGAGCCACTTCCCTCCTGTGCCGCCTGTGAGGTTATTATAACAGTTGCATCATATCTTCATTTGTGCGCCTTTGGATTTTCAACAATTTCATAATGCCCATTGAGCAACATTGCTTCCGTCTCTGCATACCATGTTTATTGCTTGGTCATTCCTGAAAATTCTGATATGCTTAATCAGGAGCTTATCCCAAATAAAGAGTTATGGAATTGTGCACCGGAATGGAAGGCAGTAACTGCTTATCATATTCCTCTGGAGTTTCCGACACACGTTGAAGACATGAGCAGTCCTAGTAGGAGATTACAGCCGGCTCCAAGGGCATCCAGTCAAAACCACAGCAGGAAGCTGCTTGGCTTAGCTCACAGAGGAGGGGTGGAGGTTGGAAGTTTTTTGTGGGGTTTACAGTACAGTTAGTTTCCCAGAGCGGAAAATGTCAAACTATTGCTATTCAGTGAGGTGAGAACAGTAAGGGATGAATTGAATTTAGTGAGTCAGATTATTTTATGTAAGGTACGTTGTCTGTTATGATAGTCCCTCTAGGACTTTTGAAAAAATCTGGGAGATAAAATAACTTTTGACAAAAGGATGGGTTGTTGAAAGCCTTCATGTGAGCTCAGAACAGATATATAAGAAAAATGCTCCAGTATTACATCCAGTAGTGACGTGCATAAATAATAAGCGTAGCTATCACCTGACAGGTTTATTAGCAGCAGCTTCAGTTTTAATTTTACTGCTTTTTTTAAAAAAGACCTGCCCACCACGCCTCTGATTCGCAGCTCTGACTACTCCACCTGTGATTGGCTCATCCTGATATCCCTAATCTTAAACTTCCTTTCATCTTCTCTCATCAGGGGTCCATTTTAGAATAATGCTCATATATGTTTTAGCAATGTTTTTTTTATGCTGGATGCCCTTCCTGCCGCAATCCTCTGCATTTATCCAGGCTTGGCAGTCAGCAGGAGCAACTAATAGGAGGTTAAGTATTTCAAGAAAAAATAGTTCCTACCTCCTCTGGAGAGCTCGGGAGGAAACGAGGCTTCTCCATGTCTAACAACTTCTTGATGCCCAGCATCACTCTTTCTCTTCGGGTTTGTCTGAACCGCTTTTCCTTGTCACAGAGAGCCACGCTGAACCTCAAGTCCTGCTTGGTGCTGCAGAAACAGAAGGAAGGTTTAGTTATCTGACACACAATAAATCATGACAATGCTCAAAATGATTTCATGGTAACTCAAGTTGATATTTCAAAACTTCCACTTCCATTACAATTATGACTCATCATCACAAACATACCCTGTTGTTGCTGAGGCTCTGCTAACTTTCTAATGACACTGTTTGCACTGCTCCAGGTGAATTTCAATGCTCCCTGACTTCCTGTGTATTTGTCAACCAGTTGCAAATTTATACACAAGTTCTGGTTTATACATACCAGATCTCCAGCAGCATCTTTAAGTGTACTTTGGTTGCCTATCAGAATAAAGAATATATTTTTTAAAGGCGCAAACACAATTGAACTGTGTAAAGAAATTAAAAATGAACTAAGTGACAAGAATGGATGACTTTAAAACACAATATCAAATGTAACAAATTGTTCTTTCCTTTTTATAACTGAATGCCAAAACATCTCTCCTCTGCTTATGAAAGCAGTATATTACCTAATTCTAATTCAATTTATTCTTCTGGACATTGTGGGATCTTAAAAAGACTTGTAAGGAATATTTTCTGGGGTTGACCTTCTTACCTTGCCAAAGAGAAAAGACTCCATCTTTGTCTGGCCAACTCTCAGCTTGGTGATGTCAAAAGATGCGGCCCCAAGTGTTTCATCCATGACGTAATTTGCATCCATTAATGTTATCTGGGTTGAATAAACATCTTTGGTTTAATGGTCATACGCAGAGAAGAGCAGGGCATAAGTTTTTCTGGCATTTGTTTATTGTCATTGAAACAACGAGCCATCAACACATAAAGGGCAAAAGGATTTAGGGGCCTCAAGCAGTGTGACCGCAGGGTGCAACAATTTGAACATGAGTTACTGAAAAGCAAAAGGCCATCAAACCTCCAGAACATTGTCCTGATTAGGGTCCAGTATAAAGTTGAAGGTCTCGTTCCATTTTGGGTTGATGTCGTTGTCTATGTGCTTTGTCCTCTTCCTGCTCTCTGGGGCCGTTGGGATGAATAGCTCCACGTACGGATCTGGGGTGTCCACTGAAAAGTGAAACAGGTAAATTGATCTTTACATGATCTACGTCGATGTCGGTTGCCATTTTCAAAAAAAATATGAGGTGCTAAGACTCACAAAGGTCACCCAGGGCTCCCTTCGTGACATTCTCTGCTCGAACTACCGTCACTGTGAATTTATGAGAAAACTGCTGTTCCACCTGTAATGCAGGATTTCTTCAAATTAGATATGAAGGAAAATTTCCCATCCCACAATTATAACTGACATTACATACACAAACACATCAATAAATGATTACTTTCTCTTTACATTTCATTGCACGGTTAATTCGTTAAATGGATCAGGTATGAATAGAGTTCTCAATGTTTCTTAAAGGTACTTAAATATACAGTGAAGAAGAGGACTTCACAGTGAAGCGATCATTTCTAACCTATGGTGCTTCTGGTGGTATATTCTAATCCTTGAGTTTATCTGTCCTGGTGTTCACTCCCAAGATGCTTCAGTCTAAACAGAGTCATGTGTCACTATCACCACCTGAGTCTGGAGTGGAATAGGGGAACTTATCTTGCAGCTAGCCAGGCAGGCGCCATTCGATCACAAAATCTCCCTGAAGAACAGGGACTTTGGTTTATCACGAGCCATGCTGTCACAAGCATTTATCATGACATCATTCACACTCGTGAGTTAAACTTATTCTGTCAGATGGACACAAATTAAAGAGAAGACGTGTTGTTTAATGCTGATATGGTTTGATAAAGAAATTAGAAAATGACTGGAAAAAAACATGCAAAAGTCTAAAAAATGTATTTTCTGCAAGGGAAGGATGATAATACCGAAATAATTCTGTCAGGAAAAGTGGTGTGTTTGCAAATGAGAAAGACAAATTTCCCTTTTATTGTGAAACAGAATACATTCTGGACGATCAATCATCAAGTACAGGAAGACACACGAAGGTGATGATGACAGGAAACATTTTTAAGAAACTGCACAGAGGATCCAAAACAAACAAAAACCCAAACCTCAGTTCAACTCTTATAGACTTTCAGGTGTGTATGCATCCTCCCACACCAAATGGGTCGTAAGTGTTTGAGTGGGATGATTTCTAAACAGGTCTATGCATTGTTTTTTAAGCGTTTAAGGTGTGACGACTCATGACAACAAAAGCCTTAATGGACTGCTTGTATATAATGACCTGTTGTGCACAAAAGTTATGCAAGACGGAAGGTTTGGTGTGAACGGACCATTTTAAAAAAAGTACAACAATCCTATAGTGCATTGAAATTGGTCATTAGACAGAACTCATGCTAATCCTGCTGTTGTTAATGCACTGATAATTTAGAAAGTTGTGAAGTTGAAATAATTGAACATTGTTTTTGATCAAAAAGAGTGATTTTTTTTTTATCATTAAAACCTGCTTTGGCACAATGTGCAATACAGTATATGTTGAGAAATAATACCAGCACTCACAATTATATTTGAAGCCATTGTGTGTCGTCAGATGAGTGGTTCTCAGGAAAGTCTTGATCGAGGTTTGAACTTTAACTCAGGAGAACATCGCCATCAAATCCTGTAGAACTTAGAGCCTGAAACATGAGACAAAAATGTTTATTATTGGGACAAATGAAAGAGTACAGTTTTCAAAACCAAAAAACATTTACTCAACACATCCTGACCTAAAACACTGAAGTGTCATTTTATGGGTTCCCAATTTGTATTTGTCACTCAACAACCTCCCACCACTGCAGCATCGCTGCACCTTCAACAGCCCAGAAACTAACTATGACCTCTTCTCGAAGAGGGATGCCCCCTTATAGAATCTAAAAGCTGCTTCAGATACAGCAGTGAAGCCCTTTTTTCATCCTGACACCAGCAAGGGGAAGTGGGCATAGCCACAAACCAATGATGGAAGGACTGGACCAGTGTGCATTTTTCTTTCTTTACCAACATTAAAGTTTCTCTGCGATGACTGAACACAACACATTTTATCTGCAGAGTGTGTGCTTGCATTTGTGCGTGTGTGCCTGATAATCACACAACAAGGTCAGCGAGTCTTTTCTGAGCTGTTCACCAAAGCGTATCATTACTGGAGCGACTGAGAGCACGTAGAATTTGTGTGTTCACAGCACTGGTCACGTAGTTTGCACCAGTGGTCCAACTTTTTGATGCCCTTGTTGTTCTTGGTGTATGAAGCTGGCGTGCAGACTGTTTGAATCCTGCATGAGTGCCAGCCTTTTCCAAAGACTTCCAAGCTTTACTGCTTGGAAGCGGCGTGTGAGTGAAGCACGGACCAACGAGATATTTAAGACGCAAAACAGCTGCAGAAACAAGCAAATAATACGCTTGTAAAGGCATTTAATAAATCTACTTCATACGTGGAGTGACAGGGTGTGCTATCCTATAAAAGAGACATCTAAAACAAAGGTCATTACTTAAACAACTGTGGATTACAGGCTGCACTGACAACTAGTTATTAAGGTACTATACATATAGACTATATACAAAACCTGCATAGGTCACATATATACAGATTTTACTTGATTCTTTTAAATTGTGCAGGTCAGACCTGAGTGGAGGACGTGGAGGTGGTCGATAATAGATCTGACTCAAATAATATAAGGAGGAACTGACAGTGGCAACTATCAGTCGGGAATGACGTGAAACATGTTAATCTGAATGTAAATGACCATAATGACCTCACTCAGTCCAGTCGACCACCTTGCTCCGTCGGTTATGATCTGCCAGGTGTAGCACTTGAAGCAGATTGTTACTGACTGCAGTAGCACAGCACTGTGTCAGTTTTTGGCAACAGCGCGTTTTCAGTTTCGTTGCGTAAAAAAAAGAAGTGAAGGAAGACTGACTGAGGTCTTTCCCCGAGTTCCTCAATCCTCCTTATTTGCAAGATAACATAAAACGATCTCGGAAAGAAGTAAAGCGGACACGTACCTTAGCAGGGGAGCGCAGTCAGATCACATATACTGGGGGGAAAAAAAGTCATCCTGTCCGAGACTTATCGTTCCACCACCTCAAGTCTGGAGCAGGAGGAGGTGCTTCTCGACAGATGTAAGATATGCGCACCCGGCAGTCAAGACGAACGCAGCGTTTGGAGTCAGACGTTCCGAGTTTAGCAAATATGAATCACGACGCAAACACAAATAAATAAATCTGTTTAAAATGTGGCTTTAAAAAAAACAACACACGAGAGTCGGAAGAAGTTCTGGAAAAGCGCCAACAAGCGTCAGATTGTCAGAGAACGAAGCGCCAGCTGACTACTCCTCTCCACTGCTCCAAATGCGCGCCTGTGCGCAACTACGTCCACATGAGGGCGCGTAAAGACTGGCGGAATTGACTGAGCAGCATTTTTGTGAATCAAAAATTAAATGATGTTGACATGTAAGGGATGTAGACCTACTGTATATTAATCAAACATTTCTTTATGTCAGTATTCCGGTTATTCTTACAGTATTTCTAGCACCAAGCATTAATTAGGAGACGACTTGGGTTTCACATTTTGGTTCGACGCCATTAAAATTGAGCACAGCGTCTTTCTTTGATCAAAGTTGCCATTAATTGTTCTCTACACACGTCGTTGGTTACAGAAGATCATTTCTGTACAGAGCTGGGGTGGGGGGGTTGATAAATCCTTGTCTGTACATTTAATATAGTTGGTCAAGACATTTCATCATTTAAGTAATTTATTCGTCAAAGAAAAAAAAATTCAAAAGTGAGTAACTGACATTAATTCCAAATACATTACATTTTGTTTACTGGCTAGGTCTGTTAAAAATAATATTTATTAGGGTGAAAATGTCATAAAATCAGCTTTCATTGAGAAAATTGAAACCTTTCAGACTTGTATTTGTTAATGTCACAGAAAGAATTCAGTTAAAAATGTACAAATAGGAAATGGGGATAAGATCAACCGGACGTGGTTCCGAGTTAGTAACCACAGAATAAAATTGAGGTTGTGAAAGAAAAATCATGGTGAGGAATTACTAACCCATTACTGTGTGCACGGTTTACTTCTGTCTGCATCACTCATGAAACGCCGCACGGAATGGCAATGACGTCACCCCACCGCAAGAATATAAATGTGCGTCTGTGCGCAGTTTTGGACATTCGCGCTCTCAACCTGAGAGTCACACAAACCTGAAGAGGACGGCGGTAGAAGAAGATATTAAGAAGTTTGTGGAACATGAATAAATCTTCATCAGCGGTTTTCCTTTTGGCGCTGGGTTTTCTTGTCTGCGAAGCTGGTGAGTAGAGATTTTTTTTTTTTTTAAAAGAAAAGAAAAGAGCTTAATCGGAAAAAAGAAAGCTTCAGAAGTTACCTGAGATATCTTAGTTGTGTTGGGGGATGTTTGATATCTCTGCATCTTTAAATCAGAAGTTATTGTGTTCTCAGACGAGATAATAATAGTTTGGTCTTAGAAATAAAGTGAATTCTCATTAACCACTCAACGTGACCTGTTCCAGGTAACCCATGTTGCTCAGAACCATGTGAGAACAGGGGCGTTTGCACAGCGCTTGGAACACACAATTATGAATGTGACTGCACACGTACAGGGTATCATGGGCAGAACTGCACAACACGTAAGTATGAATGGCATGCCAGAGGTGAATGTAAATTTAGGATTTCTTTGGTGTGATGGGAAATGATTGTTTTCTTCTTGTGCTTTACAGCCGAGTTCCTCACCTGGATCAAAATCTCACTGAAGCCATCGCCTAACACTGTGCACTACATTCTCACCCACTTCAAGGGTTTCTGGAACATTATCAACAACATCTCATTTTTAAGGGATGCCATCATGAGATATGTGCTGACATGTAAGTGTTTCCTCCCGAAGGCAAAATGAGATTTGCCATAATACTTTGAACAATCTTGTATTGCGGGATGTGGAGAAGAGCCTAAAGCATGTTACTAACAAGGAAATATTTGTGCTTATTTTCCCCTCTCTAGCTCGATCTCACATGATTGATAGTCCTCCTACCTTCAATGCCGATTATGGTTACAAAAACTGGGAGGCCTATTCCAATCTTTCATACTATACACGTGTCCTTCCCCCCGTGGCAGAGGATTGCCCAACCCCTATGGGAGTTGTTGGTGAGTATGCTTTCTTTGCTTTTTGGAGAACCAGTTTTCTCAGATTCTTGATTTCTGAGTAAGAGTGTTTTGCTTTCATTACATCACAATAATTGCACACATTTTAACAATCCTTCGACATGGATTAATAGAGTTGTGCAAGGGAAACGCGGCAAAATGTGCTCAGTCATGTCGGGACTAGAATAAAGGAATGAACTTTTTCAGGATTCAACCAATGTCAGGAATTTACTATGAAATACAGAAAGCATCAGTTTTATCCGTTCATATCAGAAAACGTAAATACTTGAGTGTCAGTTACTGTAAGTATTTTATCATAATTTAACTAATTGTATGAGGATTATTGTCTTGTAAATTTATGTAAGTTTCTTAAATGTTTCCCCAGGTAAAAAAGAGCTGCCTGACATTAAACTACTGGCTGAAAAACTTCTGTTGAGAAGACAGTTTATTCCGGACCCACAGGGTACCAGCCTCATGTTTGCGTTCTTCGCACAGCATTTTACCCACCAGTTCTTCAAATCTGATATGAAGAGAGGGCCTGCTTTTACCAGAGCTAAAAACCACGGGGTAAGCATGTCAGAATTTAATCCATAGCGGATTTTACAAAGAAAACAATGAGGAGATTAATTTAGGGGATACCTAATTTATAGAAAGTACAACATGCTCTAATGATATCATTTTTGCTTTCAGGTGGATCTCAGCCATATTTATGGGGATAACCTGGACAGGCAACACAGGCTCCGACTCTTGGAGGATGGCAAGCTTAAATATCAGGTATGGGATGTGCCAGCTGTGCTTTACTTCAGCCAAATGCTTGAGAACACGAGTGTCTAAGAGTTGTTTGCAATCTGCAGATTGTGGATGGAGAGATCTACCCCCCAACAGTAAAGGAAGTGGGTGTTGACATGCATTACCCACCTCATGTTCCTGACTCTCACCGCTTCGCCGTGGGCCACGAGGCCTTTGGCCTCGTCCCTGGTCTGATGATGTACGCCACCATCTGGCTCCGGGAACACAACCGGGTGTGCGACGTGTTGAAGGAGGTGCATCCTGACTGGGACGATGAAAGGCTCTTCCAAACGGCACGGCTAATTCTGATTGGTGAGTTCATGATATGTTGAGAACTGCAGAAAATTTTGTCAAGAAGCACATATTTTGTACTCACAGTAATTATATAGTTGAAAAGGGAGGTATGAAATAAGGAAGTTGTGTTTTTTTTCTTTTGGTAATCATTTAGTAAGTCTGTTGCGCAGAGAGAATCAGTAGAGAATCAACTGTGAAACAGGATTTGTTGAAATAAAAATGAAAGAGGAAACATTTTTGAGGATATAATGTTTACCGTGAGAATAAAGATTTATGTCTTATATGGGTTTCCACCTGAAAGGAAAGCATATAGTAAGAAATAACTGAAAAGACATGCGTTTTTTTTTCACAATACATATTTTTTTGTCTGCTGTTGGTCTGCTGAAAGCACACTGTCTTTTAATATCTGAGTCTTATTAAAATATTTAATCATGTCTCCTGTAGGTGAGACCATCAAGATTGTGATTGAGGACTACGTCCAGCACCTGAGCGGTTACAACTTCAAGCTGAAGTTTGACCCAGAGCTACTGTTCAACCAGCGCTTCCAGTACCAGAACCGTATTTCATCCGAGTTCAACACCCTGTACCACTGGCACCCACTGATGCCTGATACTTTCCACATCGAGGAGAAAGAGTACAACTATAAACAGTTTGTCTTCAACACATCTGTCGTGACTGAACACGGCATCAACAACCTGGTCGACTCCTTCTCCAAACAGATTGCTGGACGGGTAAGAGCAGTTTAAGCTTTAGAGTCAAGAACAGTCGTTACCGTTTAAAGCCGGTTAACTGACTCCATTTATTATTTTTAGGTTGCCGGTGGAAGAAATGTGCCAGGACCCATCCTGCATGTGGCCATGAAGTCCATTAAAGACAGCAGAAAAATGCGCTACAGATCTCTGAATGCCTACCGGAAACGATTTTCCATGAAGCCCTACACCTCGTTTGAAGACATGACAGGTGAGACAAAGTCAAATTTATAAGTTCCCATTCTAGGCGTTAAAAAGGTTTGCATGCAGGAAGTTTAAGTGAGCTTAAGAATCACTCCTTCGTTCTATAAAAGAAAGCTTATCTCACTCTTATTAGTAATTACTGTTAAAGAAATAGTTATTACTCCATCCAGCTTTGGGCCCTGGCAGCTTTGGAGGTCAAGAATTTATTTGTGAGAAGCAGAGAACCAGAACTATTTCATCTTAAGATAGTGTAAGCAGATTGTCAGCACAAGAGAGTGAGGCGTAAACAGACAAGAGGAGCCTCCTGCTTCAGCAGAGAATATTAGAAAGTCACAAGAAAAGAGAGCTATTATTAAATAAAAACTAACGGTGATGCATGAGGGGGAAAAAGGCTTAACGGTTGGGGTGAGGCAGTAACTTAAAATATTAAACTCTTACCTCCTTTTTGTGTTTCAGGAGAGACGGAAATGGCCGCAGTGCTTGAGGAGATGTACGGACACGTCGATGCTGTGGAGCTCTACGCGGGCCTGCTGGTGGAGAAGCCCAGGCCTAACTCCATCTTTGGGGAGACCATGGTGGAAATGGGTGCCCCGTTCTCCCTCAAAGGTTTAATGGGAAACCCCATCTGCTCCCCGGAATACTGGAAACCCAGCACATTTGGTGGCAGTGTGGGCTTCGACATCGTCAACACCGCTTCCCTGCAGAGGCTCGTCTGCCATAACGTTCGAGGGTCATGTCCTGTGGCGTCCTTTTACGTGCCCGACGTTAAAGACACGGGGTCCATAATAATCAACTCAAGCTCAGCTCACTCACAGAGCAGTGACATCAACCCCACAGTCATTCTAAAAGAAAGGACTACTGAGCTCTAACTTTTCTTTTATGGTGATTATTACTAACCTTCATAGAATTTTTTAAAAAAATATTGTATTTATTTATTTATTGTTTATTTATTGTTCTATATTTATATATCAACATGGCGCGACAAATTTTGTATTGGTGATTTTGTTTTGTTTTTTTTCTTTATCAAAACCTGTGATTATGTTTATTTATTGAAAGTTTAAATATATATTTTAAGTTATTGTCACAAAAAAGACCTCCATTGCTGCAGCGTAATACTTGAAAATAGTTTCCTCTAAATGGTTGTGTACATTATACATCTAATGTAAATTTATGTTCATTTTACTTTATGGCAATTTAGAACCAGCACTGACTTTCAAGTGGAATCTAGTGATGTTGTCTCTTGAATTTATTGAACATAAAATAAAGTGAATTCCTTTCCAGTAATGTTTTACTGATGTGTTACCTCTTAATTCTGTTTAAGACTTTTGTAACTTAAGGTGGCATTAATAACTATAAGCTCTACTGTTGTTTAGAATTTTATAATTTTATTCAATGCCAACTATTAAAATGCCAGAAAATATAACACAATTCCATCTGTTATCATTTTTGTTACTGTGTAAAATGTGCTGAAGTGCCTTTCGATTGGTTTACAGTTTGTCAATTTCTGAGTGAGGCCTCTGATTGGCCTACGATGCACCCCGGATGAGACGCCAGCTCATCACAGGGCGTGTATGAGCTGGTTTGGCTAAAAAACCTGCTATAGGTCAGGTATTTTGTCTCATTAGTTTAAATGAAAATCAGGGCTATCACTCATAAAATGAAAATCTGTATTTGCCACCATATGAGAATACGACTGTGTCGGGTAAACATGGAGGGTGTCACTACTGCTCATATAGAGTGGTTTGAGTGAGAAATACAGTCACTTTCAACAATGCAGTCCAACTGGTTAACCGGATCGCCATGGCCATGATCGCTACCTGGTAAACATGCATATAAAGATGTCTGTTACTCCACGGAGTATCGGAGCAAACAAGGACACTGAGGAAGACTTGAATCTTCCTGCTTGAACGATGACACAGAAAGGAAATGAGAGTTAAGCCAGAAAAATACCAACCCACGCATTTACTCGTTCAATCAAGAGTGACTAGCAGTTGCTCAGTACTCTTCTACCTTTACGGTTGATGGCAGAAGAAAGATCTGAATTTATTACTTCTATTAAAGAGATTACTTATTTGTTGTGAGAATAACTTGAAAAATGTCATATAGAATATAGATATAAATAAATTTCCTAAAAACGTGGAATACACATGCAGCTTGGATCAGGACAGAACACAGTAAGTGTTGGCAAATTCCTAAAAATTAAAAATACACATCAAAACAATTTTGCAGGTTGGAACCTGGGGAAAGGCCATCTAGCATACATCATGTGTGGGATTGCTGAGTCATGCCAGAGGTGTGTGCTCCAAGTGTCATAGATAAAAATACGACCAACCAAGGACCTCTGAACGCTGCAGAGTGAGATTTTTTCCAAGATTTTGAAATAAATCTGTTTATTTGTTTGCTTTGGATGAAGTTCTTTTTTTGTTTGTTTGTTTTTTTGATGGATTTGACATTTGCCATCGTAAACCTAGCAGGAACACTACCAGATGTGAGAATGATAAATTTGTAGACTGAAGACAACCAGACTTCATTAAGGAATTTCATTCCTAATTGGTCAAAGGCCATTTATTCACACAATCAAAGGTACACCACATAATCTGATCACCTGTAAAGTGACTAAATGGTTATTAAGAGCCGTATCACCCGACCACGGCCTGTAAGACAAGGTGATTGAGGCTCTATTAGAAGGCAGCAGTACCTGAAGTTAATCAGGTTTGCATTAAAAGTCCAGGTTCTGACATAAAATTATTTGTCTGCTACAAATAAAGATAGTATGATCAGTAGGTTCGTTTCGATGCTTTCCTTACAAAAGGTTTCACTGAATCAGATGAAACCTGTAGAGACTTGTCTACCTCGAGGCGGTTCTTCTAGCCGAGAGGCAGCATGGCGTGATCGGGATACCTGATAAATCAGTTGAAAAACAGGACAGATTGGGAATTTCTCAATGAAACCGTCCTTCCCTCTCGTGTTCATGACATGTCTGTATTGAAAGGTAACCAGCACATATTGAAATGAACTTTGAATACTAATATTTAGGTAGATTCCCTGCAACCTCAATCAGGTCCACTCTTCTTCTTTTCCTTTCGGCTTTTCCCTTCAGGGGTTGCCACAGCGAATCAATTGCCTCCATCTAGCCCTGTCCTTTGAATCCTCTTCTCTCACACCAACTACCCTCATTACATCCATAAACCTCCTCTTTGGTCTTCCTCTAGTCCTCCTGCCTGGCAGTTCAAAACTCAGCATCCTTCTACCAATATATTCACTATCTCTCCTCTGGACATGTCCAAACCATCTCAGACTGGCCTCTCTGGCTTTATCTCCAAAACCTCTAACATGTGCTGTCCCTCTGATGTACTCATTCCTGATCCTATCCTTCCTGGTCACTCCCAGAGAGAACCTCAGCATCTTCATCTCTGCTACCTCCAGCTCTGTCTCCTGTCTTTTCCTCAGTGACACTGTCTCTAGACCAAACAACATCGCTGGTCTCACCACAGTTTTGTACACCTTTCCTTTCATTTTTCCTTTCAATCAGGTCCACTGGACTCTGTTGTTTCCTGCTTCAGTTTTGAATCTACTTTTGCTGGTTTTAGATTAGTAGTATTACACATGCAGAATTGCAGAATTACAGAATTACAAGGGGCATCAGGAAGGAAATAGCCACGTAAGTGTCTGTGCTATTATGCATGTCTGTGGCACTTTCCGTTACGTGGTGCTAACACTGCTGGGAAGTCGAAAAAGTATAAAAACAGTTTTACTGTATATGAGGTGTGAAGATTAGCGCTCAATCCAAACCCCTACTGGAAATCAGGTCTCAGTTGTTTTCTTTTCTATTCCAACATAAACACGGTGGAGGCACCTTTGACGTGACTGGTGGTACATCGTGTTGAGTCAGGCGCCATCCCCTCTAAATGCAGACAATGGCACGATGAATGCTGACATCCTATAACAGCGGATACAGGGGTCACATATGTGTTCTCCTCTTTACGTTTTCAGCATAAAACCACATAAGGAAGCAAGACAATCACAGAAATCCCTAACTGGGGCAAATGCATCTGCTGTCATCTCAACTGAATCTCATAGACGGCGTCTGCTCAGTGTTTTAATCTTTGCATTGGACTATGTTAAAGACGTGGCATAGGAAAAGACCCAAATGCATGCAGATTGTTTTTCCCCATAGTGGGTCTCATGATCTAATTGTACACCACCATGTGGAATGCTCACGTCCTGATCTATGACGTTGAGCAGAGGGGCAAATTGTGTTTTGTGCAAGTTTAATGAGCATGAACAGACCATTGGCAAGTTCAGGAGACTTCGATGCGTGTTTTCCCTCTGGACCTCTCTGGAACCAGACTCGGTGCGGAGGTCATGATCTGAGACTGAAGCTACGTGACGCTTTGCAGATGGCAGGAACCACGACAAGCAAAGAAAAAAAAAAAAGCTGCCGCCCACCACCTTTGTGGGACAATCACTGGAGAATCCTTGAAAGAAAAGAAGGAAAAACCATTTTTAGTCTTCAGGCAAGCAGACTGAGGCGGTTCACATACAGTTTTATTTTCCATGTTCATCTTCTTTTTGATGTATGCAATAAAACTTCACATACCATTCATATGTCCTGTTGTGTGAAATTGGAGTTCCCATCTAAGGTCAAAACACAAGAGCATCTGTTCCAAATGGATCAATGTTTTACCCCCAGACATGTTATTAACATGATCCAGTTAGTGTTTCGTTTTTGACGTCCTTAATGTTACTTGACATCCAGAATATTCCGGAAGAAGAGACTTGTATCTCAATGGGACCTTTGGCTTAAAGAAAGAACAAATCCTAAATATTGACAGTCTTTTAACGCATTAATTTTTTTGTGTTGTAAAATAAATGTATATATATATATGTGTGTGTATATATATGTGTGTATATATATATGTGTGTGTGTGTATGTGTGTGTGTGTGTGTGTATGTTTATGTGTATGTATATATATATATATGTATGTGTATATATATATATATATATATATGTATGTGTATATATATATATATATATATATGTATGTGTGTGTATATATATATATATATATATATATATATATATATATATACTGTATATATATATATTCTGGTTAGCTCAAAAATGAAAAGACTTTGAATCGTTGATAAAGCATTTGCTAATTAATTTTCTCTTGGAATGATTTTTTTTTTTCAGGTCCACAAGTGAAATTTTTTCAACCACAATGTTTTGTACAACAAATTGAGATTTATACTTCGCTCTTTAAAATTTAGTGATAATTATGAGATACATTTTCATTGCACTGAGTAACTGAGAAAAATTGGTAATTACAGCCAAAGTAACATCATCTCCAGTGTGACCAGACTATATCCACCCACATCGGCCGGAAGCTCTTTTTTATGATTATATCCTGACGTATAATAATGAGTATGAAGTTAAATGTTTTGAATTGTTTTGCTATTGTTGCCATTGCCACAGGGAAGACCTGCATATGTCATTATTAGTGATGTCATTCTTTTGAAAGGACCGTGAAGACTTTACTCACCTGTTGACACTTAACAGTCAAGAGGAAGAGCCTGGGGCATGTGAATGGATTGCTGGTTTAGATTCCAATGAAAAAACACAGTAAACATTTTGTTTTCTGTCTGTGCACAATTTTTTACCTTAGTGTGTGACCGCTCACCTCTGGAAGGGTAAAGCAGGTCATCAGAGATCTGTAGCTGGCAGGAGACGCTAGGAAGATGGGACTGAACAGTTAAGGTGCACACAAGGGGATTTCTGAAGTCATATGTGGGGCTACTTGAAGGAAGGAGGGGGGAAAAGACCAAACACAAGGAAACATTGTGCAACTGAGAAGGCCTGATGATTCACCTTCATCTCTGTTTGGTTGTCTTGTTTATACCCACTTGCTTTTGGTTACACAATATGATTTTAGTGACATCAAATGAAAATCATACAATACCAAATTCTGATCAACCATCCAGAACACATGGAATTCTACCAATGTTGATCCTTTTAACCCTAGCATGGAAAACAAGAAAATGACTGTTCATTGGTCAACATTAAATAGGGAGGGGACTGATCCGTATGCCGCCTTGGCAAATATACACAGACTGAAAGCAGATATTGAAGAAAAAATTGAAATGGAAAAGAAAGAATAGAAACAAAAGGAAACCGAGAAATCTAACTGTGTTCATGCCTCCTTCCTTCTTGCTGATCAGATCCTCATACTGTTTCTTTTAAAGTGAAGATGAATGCCTAGCACCTATTTTCATTTCTGATCAACCCGCATATTTCCTCTTGACCAGCCCTTAAGCTGAAACCCACTGAGATATTTTCCGTTTCGAGTTCACACCGAGAGTGAAAAGGCTTAGACTAAACAACAAAATAAAAATAAAACAGCTGTTGGAGATCAGGGACATTTAGTCATGGACATTACACATCACATAAATTAATGAAGATGAAGCAGTGGATGACATCACATACCAAAAATGTCTGCCTCCATCATTGTAATCAGGGACAAAATTCTGAAATTGTCTCCTATCGATTTATGAAGACGTTTTCTCTTATCACCAGGAATCGCACTTTGTTATCTCAAAACTTAATTTATGAGGTTGAGATTTATGATGTTGAGATTAAGGCGTTCTGGCCGTTCACGTGCTTAGATGATAATTGTGCCTCTTGTCGCACACTTTGCTTTCCGTGTTGCTCACTCCCTTCTTCATTTAAACATTATGACGAATGTGCCTGAAAAATGTTAGTAATTTGATCAATGTGTCTTGAAAGTGTTCCCATATTAGTAAGAGTGTGTCTTGAGCACATCTTGACACACCTTGCATATCCGATTCTGTAGGCTCAGCCTGTTTGCTAACTTTGTTTGCCACCCACATAAACTATGTTTCTTCGTAAACATTTTTCTGCAGACGTAAAAATTTTTTGATTATTTCTCATTTTTGTGAAATTTGTGAAAATTGCAGGCTGTTTCTTAAACACGCAGAATCAGATGAGGAACTTTAAAGACTGAAAACCTGTTACAACTTTGCAAATGACATCAAAATGCAAGCAGTGACTTCAGGGTAGCAATATTCCAACTCATAACAACGGTCATGTGATTCAAAGTCGTAACAAGTAAGTAGATGCACTCCTGAAACTAAATCCCTCAGTGTGTTTCCCTTTCAAAGAATAAAACCCGTTTCTCATTTCATGTCTTTCAGGCCACCGGCTGTATGGGAAATGTTGTGCTTGTGCTGGAAATGAGACTCCAGAGGGAATAAATATTTGGCAGGTCAACTGGTAGCCTGACTGGGATTGCATTCAGGAGACTGATGCTTAATCGGCATCCAGAGTCATCATAAAAATCTTGATGTCTTCAACTGAATATGCAGATTACCTTCTAGTCTCTTTTTCACATTAGAACCAGCTCTTCAAGATTCTAGTCAGGTTCTTTAATTAATGTCTATGGAGTGTTATTAAAATGTATTCAGAACTGCATTATTGGTTGAGTCATGGTTGCGGGTTTCTGTGGTACTTGTGTCACCCTTTAATTACACAACGTAACCCGCTGTCATCACGTCTATGTGTTTTTCCACTATTCCATTTGAGAAGAAATCCTTCAATCACCTGCCACTTAATCTTTATATGTTCATAATGGTCTGTTTAGACTGTATTTATTACAATCAGCCAATCAGCAGCTTTTCAAATATCTTGTAATTCTAATCCAAATGATGACAACAAAGGATACTCCTTGAAGCTGTGAAATTGAGGCTTACTGGTATCAATTATTTCAGGTAATGCGTAAAATTACACAATCACATTCACATGACAAAGTCCTGCAGCAGCAGTAGTAATTATGACTAATTGCTTTTGTGACTGTATGCCCACATAATCCCATGTAGCCTGTAATATCACATCATAAATATGCAACTCTGTCCAGCTGCAATAATCTGCAAATATTTACAATGCAAACTAATGTCAAATGGATTGTGTTTTTCAAATAATGTTAACTAATGCATATCTTAAATTAAACATTTAGCAAACTATTCATTTTACGTAAGTTTATAGTTCTTTATAGTTCCTTTTCAGGCTTTTAAACTGGTTTGTATGTTAGTGAGAGGTAGGTTGCTGACTTCACTGTAATGCTTTCTATTTCATTTTTTAAAAATGTCTTGCGTACTCTGTTCTGTCTGACATCCTTGTTTGTTTGTTTGTTTGTTTGTTTGTTTGTTTGTTTGTTTGTTTGTTTGTTTGACATGCCCAGTGTAGACTTTTTGATATATTTCATTTGTCAAACAGGAGCCACATTTGGCCACCATCCATGATGACATGAAAATAATGGATATTTGTCATATATTTTGTTATTTCATTTACCGCGCGAGTAAATGTTCTTAGTTACTTTTCACAGGGGTTGTCAGACATCAGTTTTCTTTGATTACAGTACATGAATGCTGTTTCAGTGCTTCAGTGCTGACTTTGTCACCTTTTTTGTGCATGGTAAGCAAAAATATTCACTGGACTCAAATTGTGGAAATTTTTATTTCATGAATGAAATAACAACAAGAATATATGAATATCATCCGATAGCTTAGGGATTTTGTTATGAGGGCAGACTTCATGAAGTGGAATTAAATGTCTTGAACTCCTTTCTTGTCAGGTTTACACTTAAACCAGAGTAAATATGAAAGAAATAGTTATTGTGTGTGCATTGCTGATGAAGTTTCAGTTGCTCACACAGGCCAGCTTGAAGTAAACCATGTTTTATGCAGAATTTATGCGTGATTCTGGTGGTGTGAAATATTGCATGTTTGAGATTACCCACTTGTCACTTTTACTAGAGACATGTGAAAACGTTCACAATGTCACGTTCTTGATGGACACGTGAAAAAACAACCACGTTCGTCATTACAGATAACGAGTAGCTTAATGGTCTTCTCCAGAATTCAAAAGCGTAACCGATGACTCTCCCCAAACGAAGATGTCACAAAAGTTTCCATGACATGTTGTATTTTGTTGTCACAACATGTCACAAGACAATGTGCTCTCTGAGCAAAAGCATTTCATTTGTTCAAAGCCGTACTTCCCTGTGTTGCATGATGTTGTGGCGGAAGCATTTATAAACCTTCTACTGCAATGTTGTCGTCTGCGCCTCCATCCATTATTTCAAACCTCTTAGAATCACAGGTGAGCCCACAAAGATGCAGAGAAAATGCAAACCCAACATGAAGGCCTTACTTCCAAATGTTGGTGTGAGTGGGCAGTGGTATCCACCGTTGCTGTGTATCTAACAAAAGTCCCAAAAAATTTGCTTTGATTTTATAAAATCCCTTCATATAATTCTGCAATTGCTTTAACTAATGAGTTTTAAAAGGATAAAATAAGACCTTACACACATAATGCACTTCAGTTTTAAAAGCAGCTTTTACTGGATGCAGGTTAATAAAAGCTAGACAATATTTATAGACTTATTTTGGTCAAAAACATACCGTACATTTGCAGACTCCAGAGTTTAATAACTTCTATTGACATAGATCTTACCGTGATCTCACTAATAAAGTGTTTCATCAAAAGAAAAAACACTGAATAATATCATAAAATGTCCACTTGCTGTCCTTTTCATTAAACATCACTCAAATAGTAAATGGTGGCTTTGCAGAAGACTATATGAAGCCCTTACTCATTATAGATAAGTGGTTATTTTTGTTTGTTGGTTATTTCCTGCCAAGGTCTAATCTTCCTCTGATTTTGCTGAAGTGGTAAAACTATAAAACTATATCAGCCAGTGGTGCACTACTGCAAGTTATTTCTAAGGAACTTGTTTGATCAGTAACATAATTCTTCCGAAGATGAGGAAGAAATCAGGTTGATTTCGTGTGTAATGCAGGTGAGTCATCGTAGACGAAAGGATGCATGTAAAAATACTTAGCCTAATAGTGTCAGTTGGAGGAGGAGGAGGAGGAAGGGGAGGAGGGGAATGTGGAATTGAGACAAATGAGAAGAGACTAGTGGGAGGTGAGGGAAAAAGATACCTGACAAATGGCGTCTGGTTTCTGTTGAGAGTATGGCATGGAACAACGCCTAGAAGCGTCAGCAATTCACTGTTAGAAATCTAAAAAGCGTAAAGACATTAAATACAACTAATGATCAGCTAATGTCTTCACATCTGATTTGCTGCAGTGTGTTCACTTTAACATTTGTAAACCATGAAGACTAAAACATCTGTTTGGTCCAGTCACACATTATCGTCTCATGTTTGTCATATGTGTGTTTGTACTGTAATCAAACAAATATATCGTTACTTCTTCTTTGATTACTTTTGATTACATTTGCTTGATTGTACATACTGTATATTGCATAATACGTAATTGACTGATCACTGTGCATGATCTAATCAGGGAAGATTAGATCATGCATATACAGTACTGTCTATTTTTTATAAGGTCTCCTATAGACCTGTTGACATTTTCTGACTGGGTTTGTCTGAGTCTCTACTCTGTGTTCCTACAGCGCCTCCTAGTGGCAGCATTGAATCAGGAAAAACTAAACACAATGTTTTGCGTGTGCGTCACTTTTTCCCCATTGGAACCCGAAACAAACGAGGAGGGCCTCTCGGCTGCGAACAGAAACACTAACATTGCTGCAGGATGACTAATATTTATGAATGGGTTGCGGTAGTAGCAGCAAGAAGGGAGGTGGGTGACGGCCGCCTCGTCATTCCCTGCCTCAATGCGACCCGGCAGACTGAGGTGTTGCACAATAACCCCGAACACGACCCAAATACACGTGTGCACACACAGTGAATATTCGGCCTCTGTTGGTGGTGTTTAACCCTTAACTACTGATTGTGTCAGCTGCTAAATACCAAGAGAGAGAATGACAACATGCACCTCTCCTTTTCACAAATGTCTACAAGAAAGAGGTTTCCCTCTTTTTTTTTGTGGATTACCTGTGTGAGAAAATGATCAGGTGTTCTTTTAAAAGGATGAAAACTGTCTATCTTTTAACTTCTCAGTGCTCAGATGTCATCTAAACGATTTGGTATTTATAGAAAAATGGAAAATCTAGAAATATTCGACTTTAATGTCGTAATTGACATTAAAGCTCAAAGGAACAGAGTTGCACTTAACAAAGTCAACAGTCTTCGAATCTTGGCATTTGTGTTTGAAAACCATTTTGATACTTTGATTGGTTGATTTTTAAAAAAGAAAAAAAAAATGACAGAAATATGGGGATACACATGTAAGTTAAATATAGTTAAAATAAAAATACCAAATCACTGTCAAGAAATCTCTTTACTTCTGAGACAAATTTAACATTCTTAGTATATTTGCTGCAGGAATGGATTGATTTTTTTGTAAATTGTGAGGAAGTTTTATAATCCATAAAATAATTGTTAATCTAAAGTTCAAAAGGATAATGATTAGGTTCACAAAATTGACTAACAGACTTTTTCACTTTGTGCTCAGGACATTCTGCTATGTCACAAAGCAGTTAGGAAAGAAACACTTTACCCATCATGAATCACTGAGGCAGCAGAGGTTATTTTCATGCATTTCCAGTGTCCACATGCAGACGTTGATGTACACACACACACGCACACACACACCACACACACACACATGACATTCATGAAAAAAAAAAACACACTCTGTGACAAACCATGTGGGGGTGTCATGCAGTGGATTTTTCCTGACCTCCATTGATTTAGCTGACACATGTTAAGCCAGATCTCAATCACTCCAAGTTCTGTTTGTTCCAGCGTTGTCCTACACCCTATTTGCCTTTGACTTCCACTGTCCTTAACCTGAAGTGAAGGCACTAAAAAGTTAGGTATAAAAGCATATTTAGGTTCATCCAGTTCACAAGAGCATTAAAGGGCTGGTCCACAAGATGTGTTCTGTTATAACTTGTCCGGGTGCTTTATTGAAGGGTGTGCATTCCTATGAGTGCATTAATGGCCCTTTGAATGGAACAAAGGCAATTTGAGTTTGAGGTGGATCCGGGAAAAGGCACGGATTCAGGGGTTTCAATGAGGTATGTGCGCTTCAAAAGCCCCTCTGGTTTCATCTGCTAAAGGGAATTCCAGGTTTTCCATTTCCTGTCACCTTCTGGAGTCTGCTGCAAAGATGGGAAGAGGAGGGTGGAAGCATTACTGGATGAAATTAATATATTAAACATATATTACGGGAAAAACCAAAGCAGTAAATAGAAAGAAAAATATGGAAAAAAGATTTTGTAGGTGGACAAGTTCATTTCCGTGAACAACTGAATGAGGACTGCGTGGTTTGGGAAAATTGGATGAATGTAGAAAACCTTCAGACTGTACTGAAAGTTCTGAGTCACACAGATGAGAATTGATCTTTATTTGGTGTCATTGTTTTGGCGTGGATTGTAAAAGCTAAAAAACAAACAACATTTTGAGGTAAAAGTTCATTTGCCTGATAAAACAGGAAGTGAAAATTCATGCGTCTGAAATGTGTTGGCTCTGGTCCTCAAGTAAAGCAAGGACGGATTTTCTGAGAGCCTCTCACAACCCAGCAAAATCTGCTGCAGTCATGATATTGGAAAACTTTCAATTCCTGTTCATAAAGGTGAGAATGTTAGAGGAAAACCACATAAGGGGTCATGCCCGGCAGTAGGAAAATTCCAAAACCTTCTCTGTTTGCTCTTTTACTCATAAAGCGTGTCAATCATTGACAATTAAAAGGTGTGGGTATCCCAGGATTAAACTGAATGAGTGATTAGATGTTAAGTGTTGGACATTTCATTGTAAAAAGGTTGGTGTTACTGATGTGTCAAGAAGTCACTTCCTCCTGAGGTACTATTAACATTCTTTGTTTTAATGATTACTCAATAAATACATCAACATGTCTCCCAATTATCTAAAAAATGTATCCTGAAATGATACCAGTTTGATAAGAACGAGCTACACTGATACCCATCCCACATGGAGATGGTGTGATACAACTGGAATGAGCAAGAGGGCATCTCACCTGAGAAAAATCTTCATCCTTGCATTACTAAGACAGTGATTAAGAACGTCTTGGGTGAAGCCATTACCTTATTTAGCAGCTCCCATCGCCATCAGCTCATCAGAGGTATGCACACATGACTGAGTCATCGGCAGACAATGTGACAAAAAGATCTCACCTATCACACGGGGGCGAAACTCGGATATACTAAAACACATAGTTCTTCATGTTTACTTTCTACATCTCATCTGTGTGACTCAGAGCTCATTAAAGAACCCTCACATGGATGTATGGAAAACATGGTTGGTTATAATTCCAGGCTTTAAGAATCAAGGTAACTCTACACCGAAAGTTCCACAACGGACATGTCAAAGACTATACGGTTCATACCACAATGCAGCCTTATTGGAAAAAATGAAGTTGACACACTTTTATCCACAAATACATCATTTGCTCCAAGTCTCCTGGTTTGTTTTTCCATCTTTACAGTTACACAGTGTTGGAACGATCCATGGGATTATTAATGGTGATCTGGATCATCACGAAGTTTCATATTCTTTTATAAAGGATTTTTTACCATTAAGATTTTTTGATTCTAACTTCTTTGATGAAGCACAAAATGCTCAGACAAAAATGCCAGAGATGACATCCATACGAGAGCTCATACAAATCAGAAAACGCAGTTTTTCTTGATACTTCCAATATTACAATGAAACCAAAGTGATTCCAAATTCAAGGGAGAGAGTTTCATGATTGATGAGTCACGTTAGGAGGCTCAAACATCACTGTGCAATAGGTTTTAGGTGAAGTGGTTATTAAAAAAGCTATTATTTGTCTGTTTGGTTATCCATCCAGCCATCCATCTTCCATTTATCTGCCTTGCGGGTCATCTCAGTTTGCTGTGGTCTAGAGGCTGGGTACACCCCGGATGCATCGCCAGTGCATCGCAGTGTTTGTTTGTCCATTCATGAAACTACCAACACATTTTCATGAAACATGGTAAGAGAGTTGAGTGTTTCGCACAGGAAACCCCTTTACATTTTGGACTGGATATGGTTTAAGTTACTTTAAGTTCTTAACTTTGCATGCTAGGGGTTTTCTGACCACTTTTGCTAACCTATTACGATGAAAATGGATAGAAGAGTGAGTGGACTTTGTCAAAGAGATGAAACCATTACATTTCAGTCCAAAATGAGAAAGGAATGGATAATATTGAATGAACCATAACAATTAATTTATTTTGTGTAAATCAGGGACAGGAACGAGTGATTAAATTTGCCTGCTGGAACATGAAATGCTGAGTCTTCTGGAACATGTTTTTCTTCTGTCTTGGATGATCCGAGTTCTAGGTGTATGTCATCATCATTAAAGAAACCAAACAGTTTTTCATGTAAATAGACAAGTAACTTTGGAGAGAAAGACCTCTCTGGAGGACATGCTTAGCTTTGGAAGAGATCTGGAGAATCCCAATTTTGTGTTTCTGTAAAAATATTGTGTTCTCTTAAATTTTTTCACTTGGTTCTACAGGATCATTATACTCTGTATTCTCCTTTTATTTAAAAAGTTCACATTAAAGTTCCACAAACATATTACTTTTTTGTCTACATAAAATAAAAACAATATTCAAGCCTAACACTGTTTTACACAAGGATGATCTCAGTCTTTCATGCAGCGAGGCATAAAGCTTTTGAATAAAACATGAAGCAGTTCACAGTATACAACATTATTCAAAATACTGGTGTTGATATCTAAGCTGTAAAAGTGCTATTGGCACATCCCTGCTTCATAACTACAGTAACTAATAAATATAACTAAATGACAAATCAATAAAATGTTAATACAATATGTCATATATTGAGTTTGGGATTGTATTTTTGTCCAACAAAGCAAAATGCATTGGAGTAAAACAGATGATTATGTTTCTAATAAATTCAGACATTTATAGCAGAAAATATAACTTCAGAAAAATTCCTGCAAGCTGTGTAACTGACAAAATTCATCATGATTTCTTGTGTTTAACCTTCAGTGGGACAAATAATTGTAATTTTTATTAGCTCATATGAACAGATGTGCAAACGAGTCCTATGCACTTATGCATTATTATTAAAACTCTTTTAGACTAATATTTCTGTTTTTAGCTTCTAATATTTTAACTCATAACTTGTCTGGGTTATGGCATAAAAGATCAACCAAGTTTTCTAGAATTCTTTTTTGGCTAAGTGAAGGTGGATTGCTGCCCTCTTGCTTTTGAAAAGACAGAAGTGCGCTGACCAGGCATCACACAGCCAAGAGAAGAGATCCCATGATTCCTGATTATGTAACATTGAGACTCCATAGATGTGGCTCTACTGTATGTGAAAGATGCACACGTAGCATTAGTGTGCAGTACTGTATGCATTTAATGGCTACTCAAATATATTAGTTATTTGCAATATGATACCATAATTTAAACAACTGATAAATGATTATGTTGAGAAAAGAGGTAGATAGATAGATAGATAGATAGATAGATAGATAGATAGATAGATAGATAGATAGATAGATAGATAGATAGATAGATAGATAGATAGATAGATAGATAGATAGATAGATAGATAGATAGATAGATAGATAGATAGATAGATAGATAGATAGATAGATAGATAGATAGATAGATAGATAGATAGATAGATAGATAGATAGATAGATAGATAGATAGATAGATAGATAGATAGATATAGAACTGGAGGTGCTAAATAGCTGGTTCCATTTTAAGCATGCAATGCTTGTCCAGGGACTGGGAATAGTGGAACCCCAGCTGGCATGCATTCTCTGTGTGCCTGAATAAAAAAGACAAGTAATCCTTTAAGCCAATAAATACATGACACATGGGTGAAGGACAGAAGTCAAACACGGCTGTATGAGTTGTGTCTGAAAATATTGTATGGGCGTGGAGAGAATTGACCGTTTCTATTTGCATAGCAGTGATTCAGGACTCATCTGAAGGAAAGCTGACATTGAGGTGAGTAGGGAAAGACATGATTGAGGTGTTCCTTTTGTTCCTCTGCAGCTTGAGGAAACGTTCCGTCAAAGATTAGCTGGCTGATAATGCCCTGGACATTTTTCTTCAGTGAAACATCAGATAGTAAACATATAGAAACCACATTGTAAAGCTAGGCTGGACATTTGGGTTAAAGACTATTTTGAGCAACTATTTAGTATTTTCTTAAAAATAATATAAACCTTTAAAGAAAACTGAGAATGATGGAAAATTTTCTCTCTCCTTCCTTTTTGTTTTTTTCCATGAAAAGCAGCAGCATTTCAATGTAATCTACAAATATTACAAATATAAATGTATATTTTATGAAGTATTGTACACTGTATTGTCCTCTACTATTAGGTTTTTTATTTTATTTTAGAGTAAAACAGAGAAAAAATTCCTTGTTATACAGAATGGATCATATAACATGGTATTCTTGTGTCAAAGACCCTAAGTGCTTTCTACGTGAAATATTTAAATATTTATACGTACTCCACTGTCAGTTTTTTGAGGTTTCTAGTAGTGACAAGAGAATGAATCTACTATTTTCTGTTATGCTAATTATTCTCACCTAATCTTCTGAAGGAACTTGAAGGGAAGTGTTAAAGGAAGGGAGGCGAGACCACAGTGTGATGTTTGTTTTCAGTGTTATCGAGAAGCACATGATATAACCTCACTGGACATTCCATGCCTGTAGCTATAAGCCTTTTGAAAAAGCCACATCATTTGTTCATTAACATGTGAAAATTTATCTTGTTGAAAACATTGTTGGAAATGTTGTTTATATATTATTTTTTATATTTATTTTTATAGGAAACGTTATTTGGAGAATTCTCAACACATTTTTTTAAGCAAACTGTGGGTCTGCAGTTTATAGTGAAAGAGTAGTTCTTGTACGCTGCAATTGAATAGAAGCAACTATTAATTTACGGAATCAAAAAAAGTAAATTGTCTGTTCTCCATCTATCTGCCCCCCTCTTCTCCCTCTCTCCCTCTGCCTCTCTTGTTCTTTCTTCATTGTGTGTAGTCTGGCCTTTATCAAGTAGGGGCTTCTAATTCCAGTAGCGAAATCCTCTTAGGATCTATGCTCTATTTCCGTTTGGTCTATAGGGTTGGTTTTTTTAAATCTCCATTAGGCCAAGCTCATTGGCTGAAGAATACACAGACGCGCACAAGAAAACACACACCATCCAGCAACAGATAACTTGGTGAAGTGATCGGCTGCAGATCAGTTCAAGGTTAGCGACTGACACAAAGGGAGGACTGTACTGTGACTTCTGAAGGTAAGGAAAAATCCACTGAAATGCCTTATTTATGCGGAAAAAACCCCCAGCTAAATCAAATCAAAGTTCTGTGTGGAAACATGAATGAGATGCACACAATCTGTTTCAAATATTCTGCACACATTTGAGACAGATTGCCGGGGCCACGTTTATTTTTATTATATACTATTTTCCATTAAAACCATATCACAGCATTCAGTATCATACTACGATGTTTTTGACATATGTTTTACATTTTTTCTTGTTAAAATGCTTTTACATCATCTGAGAACAAAAGCTTCTTTATTTTGGTGCTGAATTTAGTCATGAGTCTCCGTGTAATGAAAAGCCAACTTTTTACAGGGCTTTTTTTGTCTCGTCTCTCGCACACACACACACACACACACACACACACACACACACACACACACACACACACACACACACACACACACACACACACACACACACACACACACACACACACACACACACACACACACACACACACACACACACACACCAGAACAACTGTAGCATTTATTCAATCATCTTTTGCTCATGCTAGAACTAATCACGCAA
Source organism: Antennarius striatus (assembly GCF_040054535.1). NCBI lineage: Eukaryota > Metazoa > Chordata > Actinopteri > Lophiiformes > Antennariidae > Antennarius > Antennarius striatus. The sequence goes on along the minus strand of NC_090782.1, from coordinate 20,709,041 downwards.
AATCTTCACAAGTAGATTTGGGCGTTGAGGTGGCAACAGAGATCACCATGCCAGATCAGCATCGTGACTGCATGCAGGAAGGAAGGAAAGCTCTGCTAATTGTAATACTGGACCTCTGCCAGGAGATACTCTCAGTGACTTTACCCACAATGTACTGAAGTGAAGAGTGTCTGTCAATCTACATATGACACAAATGCATCGACATTTTTGATATATAAATAATTAATAATTATCATTTACGTACTGATTTAATCATGTGATATGTAACTTAGGAGAACTGTTTTTTTATTTATCTCTGTTTCCCCCTACTAATACAGCGATTTGTGCATTGATTATGTTATATACAGACATTCTTATTATATATTTACTAGACAGTCCCATCCATTCTGTTTTACGGCAACCAAGGGAATGATCTGCTCCACATCAGTAATCCTCTTAGATTACATTAATTTAATTAAGTATCCCAGGATTCACATGAAAGAAACGTCACAGTGCAAAGATTTTAAATCTGCAACTTTACAATTATCTAATTGGGAACAATGAAAACAAACAAGTGTTAGATGCCACTGATACCTTAAAGAAGTAAAATAATTATTCAGACGCCAAAGCCCTGATCTTGTAAATCATCATGTGAGTTTACTTTAACTTCGTCTGATTTTCATTTTTGTTCCCTCGCAGGAAAACAGTTAACATGTCTGACAGAATGATTGATCTGGAAGAGACTGCCACCCAGACAGGTGAGTGGAAGCACTGCTTTCAAATATCACACTCTAATTTAGCATCTGTACAATCTGGTGGCCATTGTGTTTGTGCCTGGAATATTTGTTATGGAGTTAATTTTGGTTAGTCATTAAGCAATCCTTTACCTTTGCAACAGAAATTGAATTTTCAGATAACAAAGAGAAATATTGATTGGAGAGAATCTAACTTGAAATGGCAAACAGGAAATCCAATGCTAAGGACAGATCTGTGAAGCTTTGGCAGTTTAACTGACATGCTAATCTTCTTTCTCTTATGTAACACCGGTGTAAATAGTGCACTTCTTGGAGGGTTGGGATGAAGCTTTAACCCTTGAATTAAAACAGGACACAATGACAGTCATGGATTCATGGAGGCATACTGCTATTTTTCACAGTAGTCTGTCATTCAGCTTAAATACGTCATAGATTCTTACCATAAGACTATCAAATGATATGTGCCTTCTCCATAGGTCCAAAAGGAGTCATCAATGACTGGAGGAGGTTCAAGTTAGAAAGTATGGACCAGGAAAATTTGCCTCCTGCAAAAAGGGAATTGCTGAGACAAATGTCATCCCCGAACAGGCCTAAAGATGACTCCAGAGCAAACCTCAACCGCAAGGTACAAACAAACATGTTCAGATACATCATGTCAGGAGCTTCAATTGAATGCGACCCTGTTGTCGAATGGATTTTGCAAGAAAATGTGAGAATTTCTCACCTTATGAATGAATAAATCCATCAAAATACCAAACAACAGTATGTGCTAGAGTGGACAAAGAATTTCCATTCGGAGATTAATAAATTGATCACATTTACATTTACAATATGTTGTAACTTGTAATGTCATGTTATTCTTTCAGATGAGTGTGCAAGAATACGAACTGCTCAAGGAGGAGGATGAGGGATGTCTGAAGAAATACCGAAGGCAGTGCATGCAGGAGATGCATGAGAAACTCAGCTTTGGGCCCAAGTTTGAAGGTGTGCATGATCTGGACAGTGGAGAGGCCTTCTTACAAGTCATAGAGAAGGAGCATTATAGCACAGTAGTGGTCGTCCACATCTACAAGGTTGGGGTCAAAGGTTGTGAGGAGCTCAACAACTGCCTCGACTGCCTGGCCATTGAGTACCCCACCGTAAAATTCTGTAGGATTGATGCGGTTGCATCCGGTGCTGCTGAGCGTTTCTCAGATGAGGTGTTGCCCACATTGCTGGTGTACAAGGCCGGGGAACTTCTGGGAAACTTCCTGGCCTGCACACAGCACCTCAATGAAGAGTTTTTTGCCCCTGATCTGGAGAGCTTCCTCAACAGCTATGGCCTGCTGCCAGAGAAAGAGCTCCCTGGTATGGAGGATGAAGAAGAAAATGATGTAGAGTAGAAGGAAGAGGGGAAGCTCTTTCTGGGGTTGGAAAGAGAGCAATGAAAGACAATTAATCACAAATGATGAGTTCTTCTTTCGAGCTGCGCCAGGTAGAAACATCTCCGATTGTTCAATAGTGTTTGAGGTTTATTCTCTGAAGGACAACCAATTTTGAATATCGGTGCTCTCAAATATAGGTTTGTGTTACATTAAGGTCAGAGGATAAACATTTTATTTATCTTTTAAAATATATCACAGTCCCCACCAGCTACCTATTGAAAAAGCCAAAAGCATGCAATTGTGATTAAATCATTGCAGTATTTTATTTGCAAGGATAGAGAAATCTTTCTAGCCGTATGTATGTGAAATGTTTAAATTTAAAGCTTTTTGTAGCACTTGTTTTTTGTTTTGGTCTGTGCACAAGTTATTTATAAGGCCAGGCTTTACACAAGCGATACAATTTTCAGACATATGGACACATACAGTTTATCAGACTGTGGATATTTGTGTGGTTGCTTTTGGTTGCCAAAATTGACAAAGAAAAGCTCCAAACTTTTTAGCAGAACAGCAACTCTCAGGATGTATGAAGCCAAAGTATTCTGGATGTGGAAACATTTCTGGTGTATAGATGATGCATTCTGGAGCCTGAACAAACATCCATGACCGTATTTTACCATCAACAGTCATGGAGTTGATTTCTACGTACAGTATTTTCCTTTGTGAAAGTTTGAAAAATAAAAAAAGTGGTTTAAAGGGGAACAAGTATACATTAATCACCATCACAGATTTTGCTCAGGATTTGGTTAATATTTCTAAATGTGTACTGGAATATGAAGAAAGCATAGCCTGCTACATACAAGTTTGTCAAAAAAAAAAAGAATAAAATAATATAAAATAGAAAACCTTTGGATTGCATATTATTATGGTGATTGTCTGAAAAACTATAAAGGTCACAGTAGGAAGTCATGGAAACAATATTATATTTTTACTATACAAACACACATGATGTAAAGTGTTGATTAGGGTTCTTTAAATGTGTTTCTTTATTATTCAGATATTTTCATTACATCCCGCTTCAAAGCGGTGTTGTATTGTAATTGTCAGTGTTTGTGTATTCGTCCGTCCATCCGTTAGTCCACCAAATATCTTCACAACCGTTGCAGATGGAAAATGAAAGAAAAAGCACATTACTCGGGCGGCAAAGGGGATGAAAATGAGCTGATGACCTTGAGAAAAGTAGGTCAGGGTCAAATTTCAACTTTTGTACACTCAGGAACCGGCTAAGATAGAAAGACAAGGGAGATGGCCAGTGTGAGTAAGACCATAGATCAAAGTACTAGCTTTGATAATTGACCTATGCAAGAGGGTCAGGGTAAAATTTTGAATTCACGGGCGTCTGGGGACGTTGGTTCTAGTTTCTCTTGGTCTTTGTCCTACATAATCAGCATTTTGCGTTACATTCCTATTTGTAATGCAGACATGACATCATTTTTTCATCTTTGCAAGAAAATAAATAAGTGTATTTCAAATGCATGAGTGTTGCTTGAAATTGTATTCCGTGTTACCGACTGAATGAAGCAAAAGTCACCTCCATCTCATGCATTTTTTTATCCTGAGACTGTGATAAGACAAATGTTGACTGATATTGGGTTTTTCAATTATCTCTAACTTTCTACAGGGATATTTTTGATAAATAAAGGACAGTACAACTAAAAAGGACTTAAAGTTGATCTTTTTATGACAGTTTTTTTGCAAGATCTCAAATTCTCTTACTTCAGTGTATTAAAAATGAAAGCAACAAGATAAGGAAATAACGAAATACTCACATGCATGGATACATACCTATGCAGAATATATCTGTCTTTACTCCTGTTAAGGTAAGCTGTTATGTTAATTAACTAATAACATTTTAGACTAAATTAAGTGGTCTGACCCATTTCTGACTCCGTTGAGACGGTTGCAATACATAAACCACGGTTTGATGTGTTTAAATTAAATGAGATATAGAAAATGCTTCACATCAAACGAACACCCACCAATGCTACTGCAGTGGACAGATTATTGGCTCTTAGACCTTTTTATAAGTGGTATTTGTATGTTTCTATACTATCATCATAGAGTCGTTCGAGCATTGCAGTTTACGTCTCCTGGATTGTCATGCAATCCTTATGCCTGCTGTTGAGTTGTTTTCTGCTTCCCTTACTCTTCAACTGAATACAGACATACAGCCAAGCTTTGAACATATTTAGCAGTCATAATATCAGGTAGCAGCTTATGATGCTTCATCAAAGAGTATTACTTGATAGTGCTTAGTGCACAGACCTATCCTGAGATAATCAGGCCTATCCTCTTACAGGATTACGGTTCTGGCTCTAGTTGTAGAGGTGTACTGAGTCTTCTAACACTTGCTTGTCTCAGTTTCAGCAGTATTTGGTAATTTACACTATTCTAGCTTCAAGCCTTGGACTCATACCTTGGTAACAGCACTTCTAAGTGCATTCCAAGGTGTCTAATTTTATGCAGGTTCATACGTTCCAAAAATATCCCAACATATTGCCTGCAAAGGAGCAATTACTTTCTAATTACACGAAATGTGAGTGCTATTTAACTGTTACACGCTAACACATATCTCTCTGAGGATACAATGTACAGTAAATCTGTGTTTCCACACACTGGCACGACACAAATAGCCTCTAGCTGGTAACACTTCATTTTCCCAGGGTAGCGTGTCTAAGATTTATCAAAACCTCTTTATACCTCCCACAAGATTTCTCTGAAGATGAGAGGTTTTTCTGATAGGCCCAAACAAGTCAGCCAGACAGCCTGCTTTAACCTGGAATATTGTCTGCAACAGTGGCAGTCAGCTCACTAAAACATCTCATTTGGCCACAACTTCAGACGCTGCATATGTGCCAATAGTGCCAGAAATCTGGAACCAGAACTATACTTATAATCAAGCGATATCTACAATATACAACAATATGGTGGATAAATCCAATTTAAATTACTTTGCCACCTGGGTTGGCAAAACCAAACCTCTTAAAGTGTAGATCCAATAAACTTTTCCAGTAAAATTCAAACAAAATCAAACACAAGATTAAGATCCAATGCTGGTGGAAAACTGTTACTGTCTGACAACATAGCAGCACCATAACCTTAATAACATGCTGCCTATGAGTGTCCCATTAATGCAGAATCAGGAACTGGCATTGCTAAAACTACAAACAGTTGTCAGGCAGGCGTCAGGTGAAAATCAATTCTTAATTTCAACAAGACTACACCTTTAAAAGGAAAAGTTTCACAACATTTCAAATAAATATTTCACAAATTAATGCTCTTTCAAACAAATCCTGATCTAACTCAAACCAACTCACATTCAAATTCAAGACCTTTTAACATGCAGGCGACCACAGTTCATTGAGGGCCACAGCCGACAGAATCGAAGTGTAAACAAAAACAAGATTCCCCCTTTAATACATGATGACTAATCTGCTAAGTCATGATAAACAACAAACCCTTGGAAAGAAAGAAGGTAAGATTGAACAGGAACTTCTAAAAGTGTGTTTTCTGAGATACCTGGATAACTTACCTGAGTATGAGATAAGATTGGTTCGTACCTGCTTCAGACGTTGGGTGATTCAGGCTTTATTTACACTGCAGCGTTACAAATTTAGCTCAGTGAGCTTGATTCTTGGAAAAGGCCCCAGAGCATGATTTGACTCATCAATCTTGAATGATTGCATCAATATTTACAATGACCACCTTCTCCCTCCTCCACAACTGACGTTATGATTCCCTCTTTGTTTATAACACTTTGCTAATTGGACAGTTTCTCTGATTTTGGTGTTTGGGCACTGGGAAAGTTCATCTTGCACGCTCTACTTCACCCACAGAAAAACCAACTGTGCTGAGGTGATGTCACGGCATGACCATATAGAACTGGATTGAGGCACCCATGTCCCTTGTGACTAAATATGGACAGGGGATGTGAGCAAGATGACATAACTATGAACTGTGATCACCTTGTTTAGATAGTTCTAATTCCTCATTATTCTGACAGTAAAATGATGGAAAAAATGCTTTTGTTAGATATTTAACTAATTACTTCCACTCAACTGACTTAACTGTTTGGATGAAAGAACAGGGATGGAGGAAGTGGTGGGTGGATGAAGATGTCTGTCACTTCACATCCAAAGTTTGTTTGAAGTACTGCAATAGTAGTTCACAGGCAATGTTGGAGGTAAAGCAATAGGAAATTAATAATTACAAGGGTTTTAATAATTTTATTTCATTCCCTATGTCAATCAAATTATTTCTACCTGAATATTAAGTGATATTTATTATTTTGGACGGAATGCATTTGCCATTTTTCACATTGGAGGCAACAATAGGGGCTGCATGACACTTTCCCATATCAACAATCTTCCCAAACTTTTGAGCAGATGAAAAATATCATTCACTTATCTATAAAAACTTCAATGAAACAAATTAAACAGCGTGTTTGATTGATCAGTCGTGTTAAACTAACTCAAATGTCTAATCAGTAACACATTACCCTACACAGGCATTGTGATGTAACACATTTGTTTTGTTTGTTGTAATGCAGATGTGTTAAATTCAAGGCCCAGGGGCCAAATGTGGCCCGCCACATCATTTTATTTGGCCCGTGAGTGTCTAAAAATAAAAATGGGTCAAAAGTGTGCTTTGACCAGAAACTACTTTTACCATAATGCAGTAATTAAGCCCATTTTTACTGACAAAAACATTTTGAACAAAGTTGACGTCTTAACTTGTGTTTGATGCTTTTTTTCTTTATTCACTTGGATAGTTTGAACCTTGATTGATGGAGTTCTGTGGCTTTCATTACCTGAAAAATTTAAAAGAATTGATGTTATAACAAAGCAAAAGTAAAACATATTTTTTCTGTGTAAGTGTAATGTTTTTAACTTGAATAAGTAATGAATTCAGAGTAATTTAACATTAAGGTGTGGTTACATTTATTTTACATTGCATTGACTTATATTTAGGAGTTACATTATAGGTTACATCTTGCCCTTTGAGGACAGCCATGATGCGGATGTGGTCCTAGGTGAAAATGAATTTGACACCCCTGTTGTAATGCATTAAAATTAGGTTTACAATGCATTTTAGACACTGATACATACAGGCTGCTACCATAGTAACAATAATGTAAAAACCAGAAGTCGCCGGCCAAAAACATTTGGTGTGTGAACTGGTCGTGGGAGGTTTAGTTCACTTGCAAAGTGCCCATGAGCAAGGCACCATCCCCTCGCACAAGCTGCTCATTCAGGAACCAAAGATGGAGCTGCCCGTCACTCTGCCTCCCAATTGTATTTACTGCATGCCTAAAGGCCCCTTGTCTGTGTTTGCTTGTTCCAGGGCCCTGCACACACACACACACACACATATATGCATGTTTAGTAATATACAGTACTAAACCATGAGTGAAAACATAATAATCTCATCAAGGGGATTATTAGAGGGTATTTCTTCATCTTCTTCTTCAAACACTGTAGAGTGAAGTGAGTAAGGGGCCCATGCCTCTCGATTCCCCAATTACAACACGTACTGACAACACCAAATACGGCTCAGTCAGTTCAAACGCTGCACAGCAGTGTTGCTAAGGGTTAATGTAGATCTATTCAGACATGACAGCCTCTGTGAAAGAAAATATATTTGGTGCCTGGAGGTAAAGTCTGCCTCAAAATTGTCTTTTTGGTGCCATCAATGACTGAAATTGAATCGGTGGAAGTAATTAGAACCCACAGTGATTGAAAGTAGAAATTTAAGAATTTAAATACTATCGACTATTCTGTAAGAGTATTCTCTGTAAAACAAAATGCACTGTCTGCTGTAATAAAAACAACACAAAAGCATCATCAGAAAACAAGTTGTAAGTTATTGTGGAGTTTAGCAAACCAGTGTTTCATACAGCTCCATCATTAATACCATCCTGACCTCCTAATAATGTAGCTGAAATGGAACAACCCACAAGGATTACAATTGTTCAAAGATACATGAATCCACACTGATCCTCTTCAGCCAAAGTTAGGTAAGCTGATTTTACCAACCATCAATAATTTGCTTGTAACTTCACAACAAATGCACTCTCCACTGATATCTGAGTACGAGTTTGCTGTCTCCTCACAAAGAATTCCCCTGTTCACCTAAAAAAAAAGCACCTTAGTGCAATATATTTGCTATTTCTTAAAGCTGTCTGGCTGGCTTTGGACTTACGAGGAATGCACATCGAAAGCACCCCCCTTCAAAAAAGGACAGACAACCTGGATTCCATCAAACCTGTAAGTGGCAGCCAAACATGCTGATACTGGAGGCATGCAAACCAGAGCCTTTTCATTATGCGTTGGAGCCATCTGCTGACCATCTTTGAATAAGGAAGACGGCTACAATTACATTTGAAAATCAATTTTTTAAATCACAATTGCAAATAAAATTTACATAATAATTAAGAATGGCTCTATATGCTATGACCATGAAAGAGTAAACTCAGCTGCTGGAACAAGTTGACCATGTTAATAAAATGCCAAGTAGCTTCGAGCTACAATTTCGTATTAAAATTAGTTTTACTGTAACACAAACCTATTAGGAAACATGCACTGGAGTCTAATAAACAACAATTATTGATAAAATAATAACAACCTCAAAAATTGCCATAGTTCCACAAGTCAGTGTCTCATTGTACCGATCCATCAATTTGTGACATTTGCATCTTCTTCTTTCTTCTTTTCCTTTTGGCTTTTCCCTTCAGGGGTCACCACAGTGAATCAGTTGCCGCCATCTAACCCTGTCTTCTGCATCCTCTTCTCTCACAGCTACTACCTTCGGGTCCTCTTCACTATGTCCATAAACCTCATCTTTGGTCTTCCTCTAGGCCTCCTGCCTGGCAGTTCAAAACACTTGCGCATTACAACAAACAAAAGAAATGTGTCACATTACAATGCCTGTGTAGGGTAATGTGTTACTGATTACGCATTTGAATTAGTTTCACACGATTGATCAGTCAAATAGGCTATTTAATTAGTTTTATTGAAGTTTTTGATAGATTAGTGAATGATATTCTGCATCTGTTCAAAAGTTTGGGAAGATTGTTGATTTGGGAAAGTGTCATGCAGCCCCTGTTGTGTTGCCTCTCATGTGAAAAATGGCAAATGCATTCCTACCAAAATAATACTCATCACTGAATATAAAGGTAGAAATTATTTAATTGACATAGAGAATACAATAAAATTATTAAAACCCTTGTAATTATTAATTTCCTATTGCTTTACCTCCAACATTGCCTGTGAACTACTATTGCAGTACTTCAAACAAACTTTGGATGTGAAGTGACAGACATCTTCATCCACCCACCACTTCCTCCATCCCTGTTCTTTCATCCAAACAGTTAAGTCAGTTAAGTAGAAGAAATTAGTTAAATATCTAACAAAAGCATTTTTCCATCATTTTACTGTCAGAATAATGAGTAATTAGAACTATCTAAACAAGGTGATCGCAGTTCATAGTTATGTCATCTTGTTCACATCCCCTGTCCATATTTAGTCACAAGGGACATGGGTGCCTCAATCCAGTTCTATATGGTCATGTCGTGACATCACCTCAGCGCAGTTGGTTTTTCTGTGAGTGAAGCAGAGCGTGCAAGATGAACTTTCCCAGTGCCCAAACACCAAAATCACAAAAGTTCCCCAACTAGCAAAGTGTTATAAACAAAGAGGGAATCATAACGTCAGTTGTGGAGGTGGGATAAGGTGGTCATTGCAGGGGTAAATATTGATGCAGTCATACAAGATTAATGAGTCAAATCACGCTCTGGGGCCTTTTCCAAGAATCAAGCTCACTGAGCTAAATTTGTAATACTGCAGTGTAAATAAAGCCTGAACAAGAACCAATGCAGTCAGAGACTGCAACATCCCGCAACACCCTGACCTAATTGCATCGGTCAAAGATCACAGCTAGTGCTCTGACCTACTGTCATTGATCAAAGCACTAGTTTTGACCTATCGTCTTACTCAAACTGGCCTTCTCCCTCATCTTTCAATTTTACCCGGTTCCTGTGTGTAAAAAAGTTAAAAATTTGACCTTGACCTAGTTTTCCCAAGGTCAAGGTCCCATTTTCATCCCCTTTGCCGCCCGAGTAATGTGCTTTTTGTTTAATCTTTCTATCTGCAACGGGGTTGCGAAGATATTTGGTGGACTATCGGAGCTGACAGACAGACGGACGGATGAACGGACAAATGGATGAACACATAAACGCTGACAATTACAATACATCATCGCTTTGAAGCGGGATGTAACAACCCAAAGTCTGTAACAACCAATCTTTTCTCATACTGAGACAAGTTATACAGGCATCTGATAAAACACACTTTTAGAAGTTTCTGTTCAATCTGTTCAAATTACCTTCTTTCTTTCCAAGGGGTTGTTGTTTATCTTGATTTAGCAGATTAGTCATCATGTGTTAAAGGGGGAATCTTATTTTTGATTACACTTTGATTCTATCGTCTGTGGCACTCATTGAACTGTGGTTGCCTAAATGTTAAAAGGTCTCGAATGTAGAGAGAGTAGAGTATAACTTTATTGATCCCCTAATGAAGTTCCTTCAGGGACATTAACATCTCCGTAACACAACACAGTGAGTACACAAAAAAAGCACACAGAAAGCACCAACACATAGAAAGTAGTACCAACACCAAATAGAAAGAGTAATAAATAACCCATCAAGAATATACAAATAGAAAATCATAAATATGCATCGAAATAAAAATAAATAAATAAATGTGAATATGAGTTGATTTGAGTTAGATCAGGAATTGTTTGAAAGCGCAATAATTTGTGAAATATTTATTTGAAATGTTATGAAACTATTCCTTTTAAAGGAACAAACAAACAAACCTTCAATAAAAGTAATTAAAAATCTTATTTGATTGATCAATCGTGTGAAACTAACTTAAATGCATAATCAGTAACACATTACCGTAGACATATTTTGTGATGTAGCACATTTCTTTTGGTTGTTAATGCATTAAACGTAGGTTAATAATGCTTTTTTGACATGTAATGTATATCATATAGGCTGCTACAACAATAATAACCTGAAAAACTAGCCATGACAGCCTCTGTGAAAGCAAATGATATATCTGGTGCCTGGCATGATCTATACTGCGTCTGCTAAGATGTTTCCCATGATGCTTCAGTGTCAGTGATAAAGTCTCACACTGCGCATGCGGGCAATGAAGCGCCCAGGAAAAATGGCGACAGTGTTACTCCAACAGGAGTTTGAACCCACTGAGCTCGCTAAAGTGCCAAAAACAATACAAAATAAGCTCGAGCGGATTCTTGCAGATCAGCAATATGATATAGATTCTTTGAAAGCACAACACGAGCAGTTTCGCGTAGACAGCGGTAAGATATTTTCTTGTATTTTGTTTGGTGACGTCCCCGTTTTGCTGCGTTCACTGTGCACTCATATTGGATAACGGGAAAAAAGAAAGGACAATGATGCTACCCTGACCATTATTACATGTTTACTCCACACTATTAGCATTTTTTTTTTCAATTTTATTGTTTGCTTGGTAATGTGAACAACAGCTTACGTGGATTGAATACACAAGGTAGCATTAGCGTCAGTGAATTGACGCTAATGCTACCTTGTGCTAACTTCACGTGCACTTAGTGTTGACAGCTAACGTTAAAGAAATAAGCCGCTAACCATCATGGTGATGTTCTGTCCTCTGTGTTTACAGAACAACATTTCTTTGAAAAAGTGAAACAACTTGGTGAGTGCCAGGAACAGTTTGTGTCCCAGACTCAAGAACATCTTAAGCTAAAAGAAGAGTTTAGCAAGCTTGGTAAGAGTGAATGTTTTTATTGTATTATGCGCCAGTTTACCTCAAATCCGCGATTTTGTATTTAAATATTTGCTCTCTCCATGTTTTGTTTACAGACGAAGAACTTAAAGTTGTGCGTGAAAAGAACAGGGAATATGAAACCGTCCAAGACAGGCTGTCATCAGAGAAGGTGAACAAGTATCATTGACCATGTCAACAGTCATTTTATTATTGGTGTATTGCTGTGTAACTATGTTTATTGTTAATGTGTGCTGATTTGCTTTATAATTAAAGTATAGCGTCAAACAGTTATGTTATGTCTGTATCTGGTTTATTTGGGGTTTTTTTTATTTGTTATTGGTTTTATAACGCCTCTGACTACTCAATCATCTTGCCATTATTTTTAGCAAGCTTTTGCTGACTTAATAATCACAAATTATATTGAAATTAATATTTTGGACAATGTTTGAGTTCGTAACATTTTCACGTCTAACTTTTTTTTTAAATTTTACCATTTACTTGAATTTGACTTTGTTTTTTGTGCTGAAATTTCTTATTTTGCAATTTCTACATGATTTTAAAAATTATACCAGTAATCACTTTGGTTAAAACATTTTATATTTGTTTTAGATTTTGGTCACAAAAGCCAAAGAAGAGCTGGAGGCAGATAAGCGAGAACTTGTACGAACACTGGAGAGGAGATCTTTGGAAGTGGAACATTTAAATGGTATATTTTGATTGTCTCTAGATGTCTGTTCACATATGATATTGCACCTCACTAATTCTGCCACTTGTTTTATGTCTGTGGTTCCATCAGATGACCTCCGTCAACTTAATGATAAGTTGGTGGAGGTCAGTTCCTCTAAAATGGCCTTGCAGTTGAAGGTAGATGAACTCGAAGCAGCTGAAGTAAATATCAAGGTAAGATATTTTATTGTTCTTTTCCTTTTGTGAACTACAGTATTTTAACGTCAGTTCAGACTACCCACTGAGTACTTGAAACAAAAAAAAACGCTTTTTCCTTGCCTTTCCAGTACAAGGAGAAACGAATGGAGCAAGAAAAGGAGCTGCTGCAGAGCCAGACATCATGGCTAAATGAGCAGTTGAAGGCCAAGAGTGAAGAAATTCTGTCTTTGTCTCGAGAGAATGGAAATCAGATTCTAGAGCTAAAGTGCAAACTGGAGAACAAAGAAGATGAGGCATGTTTCTAATTGTATTTTGTGGAGAATTTTACAATTCCAAATGACATGCATGTGTGACGTAGCAAAAAAAAATCAGTGATAACAACAATGATAGCAAAATTATTTATATTTGTAAAACTAAATCATGTGTAGAGATTGTTGTGATGCAGGAACCAGTGACCAATATTTTGCTTCCTTGGTAACGTTCAAACCAAATCAAGCTTTTTGTGAGTTGTGGTTTGATATGAGCGGATACACTATGCTGGAGTATATTTGTTTCTTCCGGCACTTAGTTTTCAACTCCTGGCTGGGGAGCAATTAAAAAGGGAGGTTTTCTGCATCTGCACCTACCAGTAAACTACTTTGGCTGGAAGATACAAACAACACTGCTGTTGACTTGCATTTCTCGTTTCAAGGTTATATTATTTATCTTCCTGTGACTTTCAGTTGAACAGAATTCAAGACCAATTGAGTAATTTGAAGACTTCAAATGAACAGCATCAGAAACACAATGAAGTCCTGATCAGCAAACTCAAAGAAGTATGTTTTTTTTTGTTTTACATAATTTGACGTCAAGTGTTTTTACACACAATCACGAGAACTAAATTTTCATTATATTCAGCAACAAACCAACCAGTGTGGTTGTAATCATTGTGAAGTGTTTTTAATTGAAGTGCATTACTGATCTTTTACTCTTTATAGGCTAAGGAACATCAAACCAGTACGGAGGAAAAGTTCAGAAATGAACTTAATGCCAACATTAAACTTTCCAATCTCTACAAGGTATGAATGTCATTGATAGCAACTTGTGAATATAATAACGTAGCAGACCTGACAGCTGGAAGAATAATAATACATATCTGTTGATCCAGCACTGCTAAACATTTTCCAAATATAGCTTTGCAATGATACATAGATATTTCAGCTGTGTTTTATGAGTATGGTGTATATTTATTGTGACTGAAAGTTTTGTTGTGTTTTGGCATACTTCCTTTGTTATTTTGCCAACACAAACCCTACTGTTGTTACAGGAAGCAGCAGAGGATTCTGAGGCAAAAAGTAAAGATCTAAGTCAGGCTGTGGAGGAGCTGCATAAACTACTGAAGGATGCCGGAGAAGGTTTGATGCTATTTCAGAATTATTTAGCACTAGACTGCTTCTGCAAAGAGGAATCTGTTTAACTGTCATTGTAGATTTTGGTAGTTATCTTCCCTGGCAGGTACAGTATTTATTCCTTTCTTTACAGCCAACAAGGTCCTCGAGGAGAAACTGCAGGAAATGAATGGTGAAACAGACAAGCGTGTTGCGTTGCTAAAGGAGAAGATCCAGGTTCTTGAGAAAGAACTAGACAACACCAATGAGCTGCTGTCAAGTTCTAAATTCCGAGGTCTGTTGTTTTTTCATTTTTTCATCATTGCACCGTCTTGCATTGTCAGTATTTCCTCATCAAATACTCCTCCATGGATTTTCTCAAACCTAACAGCTATGATTTGTAATCTCTCCTACTTTTTGGATCTCCAGGCCCTCTCAGTTCAACATCTGTGCTCACAGAAGAGCAATTAACAACAATGTCTCCAACAGCAGCTGTTGTATCCAAAATAAAACCTGGCATGAGGCTCACAGAGGTAAGTGAAACTGAGTTTCAATAGTCGAATGATTATTATAAAGCTTTGCTTACTTTGGAAGTTCCTCCTCTTGATGTCTACATTTAAAGTGGATCGTTATTAGATTACTCATTATTTTTCTAAACAATGTCATCTGTGTTATCAGTTGTATACAGCATATGTAGAGAGCCAAGAGCAACTGCAGTTGGAACGAATTGAAAACAAACGTGTCAACAAGTACCTGGACGACATTGTGCAGGAAGTGGAAGCCAAAGGCCCAATTCTTAAACGGCAACGTGACGAACATGAACGCATGCAGAAGTCGGTGGCCAGTCTTTCTACCAAGCTGGAAGAGGCTGTGAAGGTGGGTGATTCAGACGCGTTGGTGGAATGTAATTTTTCAGTTGATAATACGTGTCGGGTTATTGTTTTTTTGTACCAAGTTGTACTGGAACTTTCCTATCTGCAGTGGAATGAAAATGATTGTAAAGAAGACATTCAGCCTTCCATAATTCCAACCCAATATGAATTTTTTCCTTCTCTTTAAATGTACACGCGTTTTCTTGAAGGAGGTGCACCGTCTGCAGAATGAGGCTGATGAAGCTAACAAGCGCTCCTCTTTTCTGGAAGGGAATAAACAGAGGTGTGAACAGGAAGTGGTAGACCTGGCTCGTCAGGTGGGGTCCCAGTCTCTTGCTACAGTTGCAGTGTATCTAAAACATTTGTTATGGTATTGCATTGCTGACTGTATATCAGAGTTGTCCAATTCTTTATTTTCCATCTGTCTTTCTGACCAGGTCCGTGTCTTGCTGATTGAGCTGGAAGAGGCTCGTGGAAACCATGTTCTTCTTCACGACGAGGTGAGCTCAGGTGATATCAGCAGCTCATCAGAAGTGATAAGCCAACACTTGGTGACCTTCCGTAGTGTAGAGGAGCTACAGAAACAGAACCAGCGTCTACTGGTGGCCCTCAGAGAGCTTGGTGATGCCCAAGAGAGGGAGGAGTTTGAAGCCTCCGGCAGTAGGTATGCTAGTTAGGAATGCGTGCGGAATTCGTTTTGTTTTTGGAAATATAACTCCTTCATTTGTCCCGCAAAGGGAAATTTTTCAAGTTAATAACATTTTAGGTAGTAACACTTGCTTGTTATAACAGGCTTGATGATTTGAGGCAAAGTTTTGCTAAGGTCCAGGCTGAGTTGGAGTCCCTAAAAGAGCAACGCAGCCAACACCTCAAGATGACAGAGTCCATTGTGAGACAAAGGGACATGTATCGCGTTCTTCTGGCTCAAGCAACTGGAGTCAGCTTCCCTCCACAAGGTAACAGACAAGGTGACAAACCAAACCATATAATAGGGGAAAGACCCAGGCATCCTGCACATGTTATTGAAATTATTTGGTTATGGAACCAAGCTGTTTGCCTAGTTAGTAAAAAATAAGTCTCTCATGTATCTCTCATGAGTGCTTTGCTGATTTGACATATTTGCCTGACTGAAAAAATAATTTCCCCAATGGATTTATTCTTATTATTATTCTTATTCAGTTATTTTTATTTTTACTGTTATTGTTGTTACTTGACTTTGGTGCTGTTTTCCTCAGGTACACCGCCTGAGGACTTCTCCCTGACCTCCACCCCACGACGCTCACCTGCAGCCATTACTTCAACAGGAACATCTTCTCCACATGTCTCCATGGCAACAGAGTCTGCTGAAGTTTTGGAAGCCAAGGCAGCTTTGCGTCAGGTGAGTGCAGGGCTCAAAATTAACTATTTTTCTTGGTAGCACTGGTGCTCCCAAATTTAGAAGTTAGTAGCACCAGCAAAGACTTTAGGAGCACCTACCCAAAAGCGAGGCAGTGACGGAGCGATAGAGACGCTCCGTCCATCTCCTTTCCGTGCGCCTCGCCCAGGAGATCAGCCGCAGTTGTGTTCTCATTGTTTCCTGGCAGGACCTCACAAAAAAAGGCGCACCAGATTTTATTCACTGGTCACACCGGTGCTCTCAAATATATTTAATAGTCGCACTGATAAAAATTTGGGCGCATATGCGACCAAAATGGGTGCAATTTCGAGCCCTGGGTGAGTGCCACCAAACATCTGAACATCTGTGTGATAATATTCAGTTGACCGCATTTAGGTAACACAACCATAGCAATGAACATAGACACTATAAGGCACTACTGTTACTCAGAATTGTGTTTAAAGTCAGGAACGGTGTATATATATTCCTGTAAATCTGTCCATAGCCTGAACTGTTCAGATCTCTCTGAAAAACCAAACACGGCAGTAACCTGACACTGCATCCTGACACTACGTTTTAACTTACCTTATTTGTTGAATCTGCCACTAGGTGGCAGTGTGTGTTAATGAAAAGAGTTGCTGACGTTTTTGGCTATTGCGTTTGTAGAACTTGAGTAAAGAACAAATTTCAAAACAAACAAAGAACAAAAGGAAAAGATTTAAAGAAGATGAAAACAGTTCAGGGCACATTTATGTGAATTGGTCAAATGCTGATGTAGCATGTTTATTGTTGCCTTAAGACAACAAGCAGTATTACTCAGAAAATTCATGAAATGAAAATTGTCTGGTTGAATCTGCAGTTGCAGGAGGTCTTCTCTTCCTACAAGAAAGAACGTGTGGAGAGTGACAAGATCCTGATGGATCAGAATGAAAAGCTCCAGGAGCAGCTTTCTCATCTCCACTCTCAAAATGCTAAGATATCCACCCAGCTAGAGTTTGCCTCCAAGAGGTAAGTTTGATAAACATGCAATGAAACAGCTCTGGTTAACTTAACACTTAATAGAATGTATAGGAAAACAGGTCACTAAGCAAGATGTGTTTTTTTAACAATAACAGGTATGAGATGCTACAAGACAATGTTGAAGGCTACAGGAAAGAGATTGCTTCTCTCAGAGAGAAAGGACAGAAGATGACAGCTGCCACACAGAAGCTTGAGCAGACCATCCATACTTTGACAGAGGATCTGAGAGCTACCAAAGAAAAACTTGCCATGGCCGAGGTTTGATTTTTTTCCCCGACATCTATTTACTGTTAGTTTTTTGCCTTAGTTTGGTTTCTGTCATCCTTGAGGGATATAATGTTGCTTGGTTAAAATTTGTCTCTTAGGAATCGCAGGGCCATCTTGACGTAACTCTTTTTCTATCTTAGGGCCAGTCTGAGAGTCTTCGTAAAGAGCGGGATATGCTGAGACTGGTTGAATCTAGGCTAAATCAGGAGAAGGAGACAATTCTGAGCCAACAACAGACCCAGAGCCTACTGCTGACCAACCTGCAAACCATTCAGGTTTGTTTGCAAGAAGGTTTGCCCCATTGTGTTTCACACACAGATAAACATAGTTTAGCATGATAACTGTGTGTTCATTCAGGCCACTCTTGAGCGTTCAGAGACCGAAACACATCAACGTCTAAACAGTCAGTTGGAGAAGCAGGAACGAGAAATCACACAGCTGCAGAAGAGGGTGGAGAACGAGGTGGAGCAGCGCCACCTGCTGAGCAGAAACCAGGAAGTAAGATGTTCCACCTCTTCGTGTTCTGCTGTGGAGTGGGGGGGGGGTTATGGTTACGGTCACCTCAAGAAAACAGACATTGTAAAAACATTTTTTATCTGTTTCCTAGTTATGCCACATTATTTCTCATGCACAGATCCAGTTGATGGATGCAAAAAGACAACTGGAAGCACAGGTGGCTTTACAGCAGAAGACCAGGGAGCTGCTGAGTGCTGCCGAGTTGGAGCTCAGCAACCTCAGACAACGGCAAGGCAGCAGTGAAGCACGTCACACCCTGGGTTCCCCCTCTACACCTGTTATCAGAGGTTAGAATACACACGTAACAAATTCACAAGTTGTTATCAAATCCTGTCCAATTATGCAAAGACAAAGTATTCATGTCTGTTGGTTGGTAAAAAAAAAGTGTTTTGTATTTTTTTCATAATTAAGAGGCATTTGGGGCTTCTTTATGAGGCTAGAACCAATTAAAATGATTCCAGTTGTTTTGAATGGGGAAATGTTTGACTTGTGAGTTGTTTGACTTCGGAGCTCAGTCACAGAATGGATTGGACGCCTATCTCCAGGTACTACTGTAAAAGATGGAAAGATGATAATCACCTAATCATCTTTTCTGTATTCAAAACAATATCAAGTCAAGATGTCCGAGTTCATCATCTTTGATTTTTTTTTAAATGTGTGATTATTCTGAATTGATTTCTAGTAATGTCTTTCATCGTCATCATAATCAAAAACTCTTGAAAGTAACGTTCCAGGTGGTCCATTGAAATTGAGCGGTGGTATTCGTGAGTAAAGAGAGTGTTTACCCCTTTGTGAAAATGTGGGGGGGGGGATAATCAGTATATGAATCTTAATTTGAGGAGCTCACATCTACATTCAATAATATCATTGAAACATCTGCATGACCTGTCCACCCTTACAGTATATTCCATGGTGTGTGTCTATGGTGTCAGAAGTACATGTTGTTCTTATTGTGTTAGAGGAACATTCCAGCAAAGGAATCTAGAATATTATCCGCTCAATTACAGATGTTTATGGATTTTGAACGAGACTCTTAAGCATTTAGTGGTATGTTTATTAGTCCGCAATCCATCCCTCCCACTGAAAGCCTCACGCTATTTGTTGTGGCCTGTGTTTTTCCATAGGTTTGAGGAAGACTTGGATGCACATATTTTTGTTGGGATGGTCAGGAAAGGATGTTGTGGAAAAACAATGAAACAATTCCGCATCATTCTGGATGAATAGTGTTACGATGTTTACAGAATGTTGGAAAAACTAGAGCAGATAACAAACAGCACCCGAAAAGATTAATGTTAAAAGTACTGAGAACGTCCACTAGTCACATTTCTAATGTTGCGCATTTGGGTTAATTTATGTTCCATACTGATTTCACATGAGTTTGACAGAGGTGGTTCTGAAAAAGGCTTTGTTACTTTGCTTAAACTTTATGATTGCAGGGAGAGGTCTGTGGTTTTCAAAATATATGACTCCATTCTGCTATTAATTTTTCCTGCTTTCAGGCCTTCCAGGCTCAGATCAAGACAGTGAAGACCTGCAGGGCCGCCTACGTCTGGCTGAAACACGGGTTGAGGAGCTGGCAGAAACCCTCAAGGCCGTCACTTCCAGCATGGAACAATACAGAGCCATGGCTCAAAGCCTAGAGGAGTCCCTGGAAAAAGAAAAGCAGGTGCAAAACCTACTTGTGGTATTGTGCTACCTTTAAGGCTGGATTGCAACCATAAAATATATTTTAAAAATGTATATGTGCGTTATAATTTAAATGATCCGCAATTGTGGTTTTGTTTTGAAAAGCATCAGGATTATTGTACATTTTTGTAACAAATATATCTCCAGGTAACCGAACAGGCACGTACTTCAATTGAAGCACGCATGAAGGAGGCCGAGCAGCTGCGCCTCAAGCTCGAGGAGAAGCTTCTGGAAGCAGAGAAAGAGAAGCAAAATGTGGAGGAGCAGAAGAGTAAAGTCCAGTCCACCCTAGAGGAACAGGTATATTCTGACATTTTTCTGATTCAATGTATTGCAGAACTTCTTAAAAAGTGATTCTCACTTTATTCGACCCTCTGAGCATTGTTTGGTGTCTAGTTTTTGCAAGTAAGACAACCTGTTGACTTTAGATAAACGGCCTAAGGAGAAGCCTCAGCAGTGCACAGGTGGAGGTCCAAGTGTTGCAACAGCAAGTGACAGTAGCTGAAGCTCAGCAGCAACAAGCTGTAGAAGACAGCCGAGAGCAGGTAAGCAACTGTTTAGCATTCAGTTTAGTGACTGATGACTGATCATTTCTCACGTTTGAGAACGCTCCAGTCAACACAATCAATTTTTATTTAGGAAGGGGCTTCAAATAACTTTTAATAAAGGCTCCCACAGAAGAAAATTTACAAAAGTCTTCATATTCTTGTCCATGTTTTTCACATAACGTTTGATATAACATTGATTTTATAAAATATCACTCCTTCGACTTGCGATGTGCTGGCGACGCATCCAGAGTGTACCCTCGCCCATAGCTGAGAAAGGATCCAGCAGACAGGTGACCCACAAGGCGGAAAAGCCGTCGTTTTGTCTAGAAGAAAATGGAAGAGGATTGTGTGAAGACAGTTGAGATGTGCAGCCTGGTGAAGGAATACTGAATTTAAAACCTCCCACATAAGTTAAAAACTGACGAACAGTTTTTGCCAAATAGATATGTTTTTTCTTAATTTCTGGTAGCTCTCGTTCATTTCCTTCTTTGCAGACCATTTATGAGTGTCTACAAAGGAAGAAGAAACATTAGGTAATGTTAAACAAGCAAAACGTCCACATCTGCTAGATGTCTAGTAAAAAAGACAAGCAGATGGCATGATGGACAGATGGCATGATGAAAAGACTTGAGTGACATTCATTTGTCCCACAGTCAGGTTTTCCAGCAGCAACTAAAAGTCAGCTACCGGTGTGTGGTATTTCTAAGACATGCAAAAGTAATGTTTCTCATCTCCAGGCTAAGCTAGCAGCTGAAGCACAAGATAAGTATGAGCGGGAGATGATGCTGCACGCAGCAGATGTGGAGGCCATGCAAGCCGCTAAATCTCAGGCCCATCTGGCCATGGAGCACAAACACCAGCTGGAGGAGAGAGCACACAGGAGCAGTGCTGAACTACTGGAGGCCAGGGTGTCCTGGGAGGAGCAGGAAAAGATCCTCAAGGTTGGTTTACGGCTTTAAAAATCTACAGGAACGTTACTTCCACAATGAACCGGACCATTATAAACCTAGAAGAATTCCCATCTTAATGATGCAGATCCCCTTCAAAATTTTACTGGCCCCTCCTTGGCACACGTTCATTCCTTCCTCTAAACTTGTGTTGAAATTACATTCATATCCATTACCGGTACTTTTATGGCATTAATGTCTTTGTTCATATTGTAGGAGGAAATGTCCAAGATTGAGAGTCGCAACGATGAGTTGCAGAGGCAGAACACCCTCCTACATGAGCAGATCCAAACCATAAGCAGCAAGATGGCCGACAGTTTGCAACAAGCTGTCAGTGACAATTCGATGAACATCTCCCTGACTGAAGAGGGCAAATCTCAAGACCAAATCCTTGAGATTCTCAGGTAACGCAGGATGTCTGTAAATCAGAAAAATAAATAAAAATTTTGTGTAAAACCACATTTGACATGAATGTTTCACAGAATGGAAAATAAACTAGAGCATAAAGTTTGGTGTCAGTGTCACAGTGACCTCACAGAACACGTTTTACAAAACTACAGGATAAAGTCACTTTTTTGGGGGTATCTGATTGGTCAACCTTGGTGTCACGTCATTTCTGAGCGCTGCTCAACACACTAACTCTGGAACGGAAGATGAGACTGTTACAGTATTTCACCCATTCAGATACAGAATTAGTTCCAAATCCTGACTATCCATGTAGTATTGTTTACATTTTCTCTCATGGCAGATTGAAGATGTGTGTGTAGCATTCAAGTTTAGAATTAGCACTCACAGTTTAAGCATTGTAGTCTACCATAATTTAATTGATTTTGATGGCATTTTGACTTTTGTTTTCTCCCATCACAGGTTTGTTCGCCGTGAGAAGGAGATTGCAGAGTCTCGGTTTGAGGTTGCCCAAGGGGAGAGTTTGCGCTACCGACTGAGAGTGGAGCACCTGGAACGAGAACTGAAGGAGGTGCAGGACAGCCTGACTGCCACAATGGAGAGGACCCAGGTCCGTTTTTGTATTTATTGGCCTAACTGTTACATTTGTTAAGATTTAAGTTACATGGAGGTTGTTAGACTCAGATGTTCAGATTCTCCATTAAAAACAAATAATTGAGTTGATCTCAATAATTTTTATTCGTGAAATATATTAATAATAAACATAAAGACATTATAGCAGCATCTCTGACTCCAAACCCAACGATGATGACCTTACTTAGGTGACAGCAAAGACTTTGGCTCAACATGATGAACTGATGAAGAAGACTGAAACGATGAGCATCCTGATGGAAACCAATAAGATGTTGAGAGAGGAGAAGGACAAGATGGAGCAGGAAATGCAGCAAATCCAAGCTAAGGTATCAGTTTGTATAAAACTATTGTGGTCAGGGTGAATTTAATGTGTTTTAAGTTTTTGAGACATACAGTATACCTGAGTGAACATCCAAATACCTGTCCTACATCTCATGTTTTGTTTATTTCAGGTACAAAAGCTAGAGTCAGACATCATGCCTCTGCAACAGGCCAACTCAGAGCTGAGTGACAAGAGTGGTATGCTTCAGGCCGAGAACAAGATACTGGAGGGGGAGATAAAGTGCTGGAGAGCTCGGACCCAGGTCAGTGATTCACGTCATTAGAAAAGATTAGATTGACTTAGTTCACTTAAAAACTGATGAAGACTGTGATGATGATATTTTAGTCCTAGCTTTTATGATTTCACACACTTGTTTTTTAGCATTTGGTGAGCCAACAGAAAGACTCCGATCCAGAAGAATACAAGCGTCTGCACTCTGAAAAGGAGGTACATCTCAAGCGCATTCAGCAGCTCACTGAGGAGAGCACCAGGCTTAAAGGAGAACTTACCAGGTGAGCGAATATTAATAATGCAGCAGTTGAATTTGTTTTTGACATGATACTAAATCTGTGCCTTTTCTCCCTCGGTCCCGTTTGTCTGCCACTGTACCATTAAGGTTATGATCTGTAAATTTCTTTCTATAGGGTCAATAATCTAACAACATCCCTGCAAGGCCAAGTACAGAACTTCCGTGACAGCATGAGTAAGATAACTGAGGAGAGGAATACTCTGAAAAAGGAAGTTGAGACCAAGAACCAAGACCTACAGGAGAAAATACGAACTATCACACAGGTTAAGAAGATAGGTCGTCGCTATAAGACTCAATATGATGAACTGAAGGTGGAACACGAGAAGGTGAGCGCTCAGGTTAAAAAAGTGAGTGATTGCATTTTCACTCTTGTCCACCTTGAACCTAAACTGTTGTTTCCTTCAGGTTGTTGCAGAGGCTGCAGCAGGCCCATCTCAAGAAGAAGAGGCTCGTCAAGCCTCAGCTCAGGAGCTGTCCAGCCTCAGGGAGTGTCTTAGTCAAGCTGAAGCCAAGGCTAAAGAGCTGGAATTGCAGCTAGAAAACACCAAGAAGGTGAAACACAACAAGGTTCCAACCAGATTTGACTGAAGTGTCCATTTTATTGTTAAGATAGTGTTTTTAGCCTTCTGTTTGGCAGGGGCTCCAGGATTGTAGATTAGTTTTTAAAAATGGATCTAACATTGCTGTAAAAATATTTTTGAAAAAGGCAGCATGTAAACAGTCTTTCAGGGAAAAAGCTATTCTATGTATACATGCAATACATTCCGTTGTCTTCATGGACTGAAACAGGTTGTGACCGAACGCGAGACTGAAGGGCGAAACGCCCAAGAGGAGTCATCCAGGCTGCAGACGGAGCTGCAGGAGAAGACCTCTGAGGTGGACAGTCTTAGACAGCAGATGACCGAGAAGGAGGAGAAGACCCGGAAGACCCTTGTGATGGCCAAACAAAAAATCAATCAGCTCATAGGTGAGAAGAGTGTGTGTCTCATTCCTGCTTTTATAGATCTTGCTTTTCTTTCATTTTGGAATGTTTGCTTAACTTTAGGGTATTTAAATATAGTGTAATTGTATTAAAACATATTTTTCACATGTAATTCCCATGTCTGAATACATTTATGTTGCAAATTTTTAAGTTAAAATCCAATTACCTACATCGGTAGCAAATATAATGTTCCTATGTCAGAAATACTGTTTGTTGCGATCTTATTTTTAACGTTATCAACAAAAAAGTAGGTAAATAGCAAGAAAGCCTACATATTCAAATTCATGTCCAGGCAGCAAAGACCAGCTGCAAAAGGAGAACGAGGAGCTCAAGCAGCAGCGCGAAGAGCTGGAGGTGCGAGTGAGCGCTCTGAAGTCTCAATACGAGGGACGCCTGAGTCGACTGGAGCGAGAGCTGAGAGACCTGCGAGGCCAACAGGAGCGGCAGGAGCAGAGAGACGAGCCTCCTGAGGCGGGTCCCAGCAAGGTGAGCGCCTGCTCTGATGTTTTTACCAACCCGCTCTGTCGTCTCATTATTTAAGATGACATCTGGCCTTCGCAAAGGATAGCACTTAATAGATAAGTCTTCTGACTATCTTATTTCAACTCGAGGTTTGTGTAGTTGTGATGGATTGTTCACAAGTTATTTCATGGTGCAATCCTCCTGAGTGGGTGACATCTTGAATACATGATATACTGACGTGAAGTTGCAAATTGGTGAAACAATAGTGACTTTTGTTGTGATTTCCAGACTCAAGAGCAACAGAGGAGTACAGAACAGAGGCAGATCAGTCTGAAAACTACCCCAGCTGCAGATAGGAGCAGGTATGACCTGAGGCACTAAATCTGTTTTTTGTCTGTAAGCTTACTCTGAATGCTACATGGGTAAATAGAAGTGAATGGGTCAGAACTTTCCTGGGAGTTTTGGGAATCTCCTCAGTGCATTTGTTTCAAGTTTTCCAGGTTTTTAATTTTTAAGTGAATATATATTTAACATGTACATGAATGGATCTTTGTCCCGGTTAGTGCCAGCACGTCTGAGCCTCCAACAGCCAACATTAAGCCCACACCTGTGGTGGCTTCAGCCAGCAAACAGCCTGTCAATCCGGGAAACAAGCCCACTCCAAGAGCAAGCATAAGGCCAATGATCACCCCTGCCACTGTACCCACCCCAACACCCACAGCTACTGTCATGCCCACCACGCAGGTGGAGACCCAGGAAGGTATGTCAGCGCAAAGCTTCACACACATTCTCGTATAAGTGGGGCTTGTCAAAAGTTGCTGTGTGTGTGTAACCTGAACTTCTCTGCAGCCATGCAGTCCACTGAAGGCCCACCGGTGGAACACGTGACTGTGTACGGCAGTGCCAGCGGCTCGGTGCGCTCTGCCAGCCCCAATGTTCAGACCACATTGGCTAGCACTATGCTAACGGTGCAGCAGACACAGACTCAAGCCACAGCATTTGTCCAACCAACTCAGCAACAGAGCATGGCCTACACAGAGTCAGCCAATCAGGAGCCACCTCTGATCATTGAGGCAGCACAGAGCTCGCAAGTGGAATGGCCTTCAGCGTCTTCCACCTCCTCTGTGTTTGGAACAGGTGAGAAACTGAGCTGTGTAGAGTTGAGTGCTTTGTAGGATTATGAGGCACACTTGCCGACACAGACAAAATGAATGGTGGATAAAGAAATCCACCATGTGTTGGCATTGTATTTATTACTCACTTATTTGCATTATCAGTGAGATATCTACATTATTCCCATGCCTCATCTCTTAAGTTTCAGCAACACCAGGAACCTCCAACTCGTCCAAGAGGTCTCGTGAGGACGAGGAGAGTGCCTCTTGTGTCACTGACACAGAAGCCCCACAAGAGGAACCCTGTAGAGCTCCAAAGAAGCTACGTATCATCCAGAGAGTGGATCCGGAGGTGAGGAGAAGGGTTTAAGAGAAATACCAGTTGTTGTTTTTTGTATTTGTGTTATTCTGAGAGCAGGTACAGTTAAAGTGTGGATGTTCTCCTCAGGAGGAGGTGTTGGGGGAGGACAGTGCCGAGGCTGAAGGGGTGGTCCCAACAGATGGTGATGGTGCAGAAGCAAACCAGGTTTAGTATTGTCTAATACAAGCAATAATATTTTGTTTTAGCGGCTGATGTGACGTTTAAAAAGAACAATGGGTTTTCTTTTCCTCGCCCTGCAGGTTGAGGCTTTTGCAGCTATGGAGGAAGTAGACGACGGCGCAGCCTCCCAGTCTGTCACAATGGACAGAGATGCTACCCTGAGCCAAAGTGATACACCAGACCAACTGGAGCATGAAGTAATCGTCATAGTGACGGACACAGAGAGTGAGAATGATCAGGAAGAAGAGGATGAAGAGGAAGAAGAGCAGGTATTGCTCTGTTGAATATTTAAGTAAGCTAATACGTGAGACAACTTTGTAAGCCACTCCCCTAAAGAATTCTTCAATATAGGACTATGATGAGGAGGAGGAAGAGGAGGAGGAGGAAGAGGAAGATGATGAGGAAGAGGATGAAGATGAGATGGAGGAGGAGGAAGAAGAAGACAGCAATGAGGGGAGCAGAGATGGGAATGAGGCCTATGAGGAAGACGTTGCAGAGGTTTGAACAACACACTACGCTCTCTCAAGCAGGGGTGTCAAAGTCAAATACACAGAGGGACAAAAAAACAAATTTGCTACAAGCTGAGGGCTGGACTGGCTCAATGTTTTTTAAAACTATTGAAATAAACATTGAACTATTGAACCAAGAACTGACAAGCTAACACAGTGTATATTGTGTAATATTAAATAAATATAGCAATATTTTGTTATGGGTCTGTCAGTAACATCAACGGGAAACATTCTCAACAGACAAACAGCAAAAAAGTAAATGTCCTTCAAAAAAATATGATCATTAATATCAAGATAAATGCATAAATGAAATTGCATGCATTATAAACTGAAAATATATTATAGTGCATGCATTACTGCAAATGCAATAATAATATTGCAATAATACATTAATGTGCAAAAACAATTTAAAAAAATATTGTGCTGCTTTATGATCCTAACAATCACTGCTTTCAAATATTAAAATAAAAAAATAAAATCAGGTGTATTCTTTCTCATGGCTCTCATATGCAATTTTTCCCGAGTCTGTTCAAGTGAAATAAATTCAAATAAAATACAAAAATCTATGGCACGGAGACCAAACAATACTTCCTTCAAAGAGACATCACATCTTGTAGACACAAATGTAAAAAATGTAACTGAATTTAAAACAAAATAGGTTACTGTTCTGTGATGTTCACTTGTCTGAGGCTGAGCCTGATATTTGATGGTGTCTCATCTTTCGTACAAGTTCATCAGTGTTCGGGGTCAGGGTTCATTCAGGGATCAGGCTCTGAGCTGAGGAAACCCTTGGGATTGAGTGAAGGTGTTGATCTGTCAGACGGCTCCTGTGTGATGTTTTGTTCAGCTTCATCAGAGAGAACAGTTGTTCACACAGGTATGTGCAGTCAAATAGAGCGTCACAGCAGCTTGGATGCGCAGCTGAGGTATTGTGTTGGGGATGAAATGTGCAAACTCAGCAGAACACACACAGGTTTACCTTTCACCTCCCTGAACATACACTCTGACTCCCACCTGGCTTGAAACCCCCTGCTCTCAGCGTCCACCTTCCTTTTGGCAATTTTTGAGGAAGGGAGTAACTAAATCCAACCTCTGCTCTGACTGCTGATAAACAACGAAACCAAAGCCCGCTTACTGCCCTGCAGTGACTTCTGCTGCTGTTGCATTGTGGGGAATGTAGTGTTTGTGCGTGCAAAACACCAGTGGGCCGATGTGGCCTGCGGGCCGATTGTAATCGTAATAAAAAATAATTCAGGGGGCCATAAATAATTCATCACGGGCCAGATCTGGCCCGCGGGCCGCTGCCCTTTGTGTACGCCGGGGCTAACAGCTTTCAGATCCAGTGTGTCATTAAACCTTCCCACGCTCTCAGGCGGGAATTTACTAGCCGTTTCCAGCTCAGACATTCACTTTTTCCACACTGCCTGATTTCGCCCTCATTGCATTTTAACCACGTGTCATAACTTCCTGTCTGTGTGAAAGCTTACTCGTGTGAATGCATAGACTTTATTTACTCCTTTTTCTCTTGACTCGGATGCACATGTTCGGTGGGATGAGTCAGTGTCTCGAATGGGATGGTAAACAGTCGTCTACTTGTGATCTGCATGAGTGAAATTTGTTTTTTGCGGTGGGGAATGTGTTAACCACTGCCCAGAGTATTTAAATGAATAACCTTTGAAGGCGTTTAAACACTAATGACTAAACCAGCTGCAGCAGTTTGTTTTGATGTAATTGATAATAAACTGTTGGTGTTGGCTTTGCTGCAAGAGTGAATTTTGACCGAATGATTCTCCGAATCCTAAGAGCCTTGGATGGAAAATTTAGGAACTGTAATGTAAATCAGAGATGATCAGAAGTAATTAAATTCAGCGTTGTCCTAATGAAACCTTCTGGAAGAAAGAAGATCTCTACAAGTTTCCCTGGGATGGGTTGCAGTCTGTACAGGGCAGGCTGTGTTAGAGGAGTGGGATGGGGTGGAGGGGGAAGTGCTAGTTCCAAAAACACCACTGATGTAAAATGCCAATTTCAAAGTGAAAATGCCAACCAGTGTTCCAGCAGGAAACTGATCCCACATGCATTTCCTGACTGGCACAGAATTCCACACTGAAGCAGTTGTTTGAGCTTAAATAGATTTTTAAATACCAGCTACTAAATCTTCTTTGATTAAACATAAATAAAAGTGAGCAAAAACTGTGTTCATTTTAGTCAGAGCGATAACAGCCTCACATACACTACATCACTAAACACATGTTGATCTCACTGAGGCTGTTATTATACTGGGGTATTCTTATGTCAATGATTAGTCAAAGGTCAAATACAACAACAGCAACAGAATGACCTCATGTTGTTTTTGTGAGTTGTATTATGTTGTTTCATCAAGATGATTTCATTGTATGGGCCTGTTTTGCTTTTTGTGTCCATACCGAATGGATGCAGCAGAGTTGCCGTTTGTTAAATAGTTTGCTGGAATTAAGAAAGTAAAAATATATATTAAATGTAATATCTATCAATGGGCCACTGCCATCGTCTGATGTCCTTTACTAATCTGATTTTAGATATAATTACTATTATGATTTTACTATCTAAAAAAACCCTTTGTAATTGTGCTTTCTATTCCTTCCCTGTCGTCACCTGTTAGCCTTGTTTATTCCCTCTGTTCTTTCATTTTCAGGGTGCTGATGCAACAGACCCAGGCACGGAGACAGAGGAGAGCCTGGGGGCATCTGAATCCACCCAGAGGCCAGCAGATTCCCAGACACCAAGCTGTAAGAGCCAGGAAACATTGTAAAACGCATACGCAGAGCTGCGTCAGACTCTCCACATGCACTCACAAGCTGCCCCGCTATCCAGTTACTCACTTCAGGCTTAATGAGGGCCGGCAAAGATGTAACATGTTGTCAGGCTGAAGGGAAGATTGGTACAAGCGGTAGCCATAATAAATGATGTGTCAAGCAGAATGGATAAACATTGCTTTACTTAGGGTTAGGATTAGGTGAATGCAAACACTCCCTGTGAATTCTGTGCACACTCCTAAATCATTTTGATGTATTCTCTTTTAATAAATTTCAGATCCCTTCACTATGTCAATTGAATAAATACTGGGTTAATTGGTTTTTGAATATTTTTTTTAAAAAAGGCTTTTTTTTTAATGTGAACATTTCCACAATTGTTTTAGTCAGGGGAAATACAATGGAGGCCTTCTCTACAGAGCAACCAATCACAAGCTCTGGAACAAGGATGCCCCAGTCGCCACGGAGACCTACACAACAGTTGCCCCCTCGCCTGAACATCCACCCCACCCAGACATCAGAGCTGACACCACCTACTCAGGCTCAGGTATGAAATGTAAAAGTTTAATACTCAATAAGAAAAGTAAAAATCACACTATTAATCTTTCATTGTCTCACAAACTAATCCGTTTATATAATCTGACTACAGCGCATCCCAGTCCGTCGAGTCCCTCAGATCAACCCCACCGTGTCCGGCAGCTCCGTAAGTCTCCCGCCATCAAATATTGTCAGATAACTTGACATTCATCACACATTCACACAAACCTGTGTCCAGACATAATCCAATGCCTCGGCGTTCTCTCCCTCTGCAGCAGCACTTTTTTGACGATGATGACAGGATGGTTCCCAGCACCCCCACCCTAGTGGTGCAGCATCGCTCAGATGGTTACGACCAGGCCGTCCAGTAAATCCTCACACATGTGCACACATACCAGGAAGCCAGAATGCCTGGCAAACAGAATATAATGAAATATAATGTGGATTGAAAACTTTTGTTTCACTCGAGTTACTCAGATTTTTCCCCACAGACTCTACCTTGAGTTCATGGACCTATACTGTACCTTTAATTTAACAGTTAGAGACCGTAGAAAGTGCATATTTTTGTGAGAAGAACTCCTGGAGCTGTTGTCGCTCTTCTGTTTAGGGGTATAGAGTGATCTGTGTTATTTGTTTGTCAGTTCTCCACAGGTAGCGGGTGTGCAGCGCTTCAGGTTTGGTCCTTCGGAGGATGTGCCCCAGACCAGCTCCTCCTCCCATTCTGACCTGGGACAGCTTGCATCACAAGGAGGTGCTGCACCCCTCCTGTCCACAATCAACTGATGGTCTAAGTGTAACAGATTGAAAGCCTTGAACCACAGAGCTTAGAGGGTTTTATCCATTCTTTCAGGTCTTGGGATGTATGAAAGCCCCTTGTTTCTTGCAACCCATGAAGAGGACTCTGGTGGGCGCAGTGTTCCCACGACACCATTACTAGTTGCAGCACCAGGTATCTGTCTCTGACAGTCCGAAATTAATCCACCCACCTTTTTCTGTCAATACGGTGTCTGAATGTTGGCAGGAAGCGGGCTTATCAAATGTCACAACAAATCAGCATGTCTCGTTTCAATGTTCTTTCAGTTCCGGTCTTCTCAGAGGCGGCTCAGTCTGACACCACTGAGCACGCCTCGCAGTCTGTTCCCACGGTGAGCACGTCCACACCCGGTCTGATTGTGCCTGGAGCTGCAAGCTCAGGGGAAGAGAGAGACATCTTTCTGGAGCCAGACACTGAAAGGTCAGGCTCCCTGCTTATCGTGTTATTTCCATCTGTTTCAGATGAAGAACTGAGTCAAATACAAAACAAATGCTTGTTGACGTTTGTAAGATTCTGGTCGAATTTAAGACCAAAAGACTATATAATTTGATCACATTCCGTGCATGTTGTGTTGGTCTGTTTATTTCAGGTCCAGTGCAGAAGTAGCTATGGATCCAGTGGTATCACAGGGAAATATAGAGGAGCCGGGTCAGCCATCCGATAAGGCCAACCTCCCCTCCACCAGCCAGGAGCCCTCCTCTAGCTCTGCAGGTATAAATTAAACAAATCTTTTCCAGATCCTTTGCTGTGATTGGTTATTTTTTCTTCATATTTATCTGAAATTCTGTGGTATGTTGTTTCTAGATACAAGCAGTGCTATTCTAAAACCTTCTAGACCCGGACCCGGTCGACAGCTGCAGCGCTGGCCGGAGAACCGCGGCGGCCGCATGAAGAGAGGAGGTGTGTTTTTCCGTGTGAGATTCCAATAAGATGTCAGACTTTTCAATCAATCCAGCCATATTTATTGTCAATCAAATATAAATTGAGTTTTCCAGTTTATTTCAGACAAGGTTAAAAAAAAAAACTTCAAAAGTACATTTCCATTCTTCATTTTCATTACCAGTCATAGCACATAATGCACGTTTTTTTTTGTTTACAAGAATAACAGGAAGTGCTGTCATTCTCTGTACTTAATCCACATTTTTTTACAACCGCTACACAGTTTACTCATCAATATAGCAGGTATGTTTTAACAAATATATTTATTCTTTCTCAGGTCAGGGATTTCCTTCTCGGGGTTTACACGGGAGAAGATTTGCAAGATGAAGCACAACTGACGAAACAGCTGCTGCTGTGTCTAGTTTTTCCAGTTTATGTTCAGACCATTTTTCAGTTTGATAATGATTCCTTAAGGCTTGTTTCTGTTTATGCTAGTACAGTGTGTTTTATGAATAATAAACTAAACTTTAAAACTCTAAAAGAACAGATGATATGTATGATCACACATTCTGTGGACATTTGAAAACGTGACTCTGAGGCGTCACATCAGATGCAGGAGCATTGATGACTGGACGTTCACCGTCAATCCTCACATTGTAGGATTTGGCTGCAAAGAAACAGAATTTTGATTAAATCGTGAAGAATTTTAATGTGTTCATGGTATTCAAGATGTACTTTTACCCATGTGCATGCACATTAATGATTTAGCAAACATGACCCTGACTAAAACATCTCATTTTATAAAAACATTGTGCAATGAGTCAAATGTTAGCTTAATAGGACATGAATCTACAAAGCTGTTGTGTTTTTGTTAGTTTTATTTTTACGTAAAATGACTGTAGCCTCAGATTCCTGTAACTTCAGGAACTGCAAAATTTTTCAAACGACAGGTTTGCCCATTAAAATGGAAACTTTTTTTATGGCTACTAAACTTGAGTTGTAGGTGAATCGACACCGCCCTAAATGACATTTACATGTGAATACTCCCCACCCCTTCCTGACACACACACACACACACACACACACACACACACACGTCTTTATTAGACACTTGAGACATGATGTGAAGGTTTAAAAAATGTCCATTACAGAGGGAAATTTAAAGGACATTTTCTTCTTAACAAACTGAGACGACCACCCGACTGGTGAGTTGATGACTTACATCTTGAAAAGACGTAGTATTTGTATCCCTCTGGTTCTCTGTTGCTCGGGATGGACACAGCAGCTGTGATGGTCGAGGGAAAACCTCTCCAGGATGTCCGGATGTTGATAACTGGTCCCAGAAGAGATGCTGGAAACAGAACAATGGGATCTACAATTAAAGGATGTAGTCAAATAATTACATTTTAATTAATTTTCTAATAATTCCCTATTGAACTTCACAACACCTGCTTATGAGGTGTGCACACTTACCAGTCATTTGCAAGAAAAAAATATGGCTCCTATTGCAGAGTACCTTATGTCCTGTGACTTGAACCAAAGCTTTCACTTATTCATACAGGACAAATACGGTAAAAAATAAATATTTTTGAATTCTCACCAATTTGTCGAATCCTTCGGGTGTGGACTGCATACTGAACTGCGTACTGGACTCTCCTGCCACATGTTCCACTGGTGCCAAACTGGTATGAATATTTCTGGACGAGGCCCCCTAGAGGGTTGGAATTTCAGAAGTTATTCTTTCATTTGGAAAATTAGCGTTATGTATATGTAAATAATAAATTACTAATATAACTTGTAAATAAACACAAAGGTAATTAGAAATCCTGAAACGGTAAAACGTTTATAGTTCTCTTAGCAGTTCACCTCTCTTGAAGAAGTACACGGACTCTTTCCTCATCCTGTATTGAGGCACGGATAAAGCAGCTGTGATTTGGCCCCGGAGTCCATCAAAACCAGTTTGAATGAGCTTTGGATAGCCAGCATCCAAAATAGCATTTTCATATCTCCAATAGTGGTCTCCCTAAAAAGATCACAACAAGTTAACCTCAAGTAAAATATACCTGTTAAAACGCAGGTCAAAAAGAGTAAAACTAAAAGACATCCAAAACTGTGTTTTCAGCAGCAAAACAAAAGCATGTTGAAACATCACAAGGGGTCAAATCTATGCATTTCTTTTTAGTAAACCTACTTTAAAAATGTATGTTTTTCCCTGGCAGTTGCAGCGGGTGAACACAGTGTCAATGGGGGACGGGACTCCCCACACCCGTGTGATGCTTTGGGCCGGACCAGGAACCCTGTTTCTGTCCAGGAACCAGAAGACGTGTTCTGGAAGACGTAACATCACTGCATGAGTGCGGTTGACTGGCAAATAACTGCTCTTAGGTTAAACATCCGAGTCATTTCAAACTGTGTTATTAGACACCTCACATATAATTTGTAACCTTGAATGTATGACTTTATTTCCACTCAATGGATTTTTGAAAATGCTACAATTTACAGAGAAATGTGAAGTTAAAAAGTACATTTCCTTCTCAGCTGAACTAGAAATTTGTGTTCATGTATGCATTTTTCTGTTAAAATTAATGAAGTGGTTTTTGTATTAAAGCCTTATACCTTTCTGAACTAGCTGTTTCTCCCTTACCTCTGAAAACCACGACTGTGCCGTTACTCAGAGTGGTGGCTGCGCTGACCGGCCGCCCACTACACAGATTTGTATAGTTGCTGTCGTCTGGGAAAAAGGACATATTTGTGAGGCAACCACACAGTAATACAAAGAATCCACACAATCACAGGCTGTTAACAGGATTTTTCTTTCTTGACCTTTATTTCTAATTCCAGTAATCAGTTCATTTAGAGCCATTATCACTGAATTGGGGGTCCTACTCTTTGACGGAGGTTCTGTTGCCCCAGAATTCCAATGAATAATCAAAGTTAACATTTTCTATGAATATTATATTACAAATTTCTCCTTGTAATAATTTTTCCTACCTGATTGGTAGTCTCCAGTATTATCTATGCTAACAGGTTGTGCTGTACCCACAGGCTTAGTCTCAGGTTTGGAGCTGGGTTTAGCCACAGGTGGTATAGTGGGCGTTGGTTTGTATGGCACAAGTGTATCCTGGGGTTTTGAGGTGACTTCAGCTGGAGTGGGTCCAGTCTGGTCTGTGGTGGCTCCTAGTGCATCATCAGTGCCAACAGTTGCTGAGAGTGTGTGAGGGATGTGTGTTGTCACGGCGTCGGTTTCTGTGAAGCTTCCAGATCCAGTAGAAGAACCACTGATGGCATCCAGGAGTGGTGGTGGTGTTACATCCTCTGGGTTGGGTGTTGAAACCAGCGTGGAAGTGGGAGCGACGGTGGTGACCTGAGTGTTTTCCAGGACTGCAGTGGAGCTCTGTGTTTGTTCTGTAGATGCTGAGGCCAAAGGTGGGTAGGAGGCGGCAGTTGTGACTTCTGAAATATCCTGGAACTCAGGAGTGACATCATCTGCAGGACTCCCCACAGTCCCCAGCTCTGGGATGCTGGTCGTAGGAAAATTCCCTGATTGGTTCAGAGGTGTTACAGCTGGCTGGCTGGAGATGGGGTCAGCTGCTGCTGTGGGCTGAGGAAGAGTAGTTCCTGAGTCTGTAAGAGGAAGTCCAATACACATTCATAAACAATTGATCAGATATTGGAAATAATAAATGAGGATTTTTGGAGCTATTCTTTATGTTTTTCATTTAATTTACCACCCATCTAGAGCAACATAGATCCCCAGTACCTGTGCTCTCCGTAGGGGTCACACCACTGATGGGGTTGAGGGTGGTGAGGCTGTGATCAACTTCTGTGGTTGTGTAGTTCGAGCTGTTTGTCTCTTCCTGAGACGAGACTGTTATCGCCTCTGTGCTGATCTCCTGCGCGTCTGGATGCTGCGTGGGTCCAGCAGACGTTTGACCCCCCAGGTCAGCCGTAGACGATCCGTAGCCGCTGGTGCTCTCCGGGACTGGACTCTTCTCTGGGTCTTCTTCCGCTCCCTTTGATTCATCGTTGGGAAATATCTGGACGTACATATCTACAAGAATGTGATAAGTAAGAAATGTTTGTGAGCCTGCAGATCACACTCATCAGCTTCACCTTCTCATCTTTGTATTTCTCACCATCAATGACGTCATCCTGCAGATACGATGTCGGACTGACCTCTGGAATATAGTGGTCATCTGTGGATGAAGATGCTCATGCTTTACAGACAATTATATAATCATTTTTATTCATACACATGCTTGTGCATCACTGACATTCCACACAGAAATGTCACAACACATCTTCGTCCAGCGAGACAAAAAGATGTCAGAGGATCTCCACCCACTAAAGTCCTCCTTGCCAATTTTTGCACTAAAATTTCCAAGTTAATGTTCTTTCATCCTTTCTTGGCTTCATTTTCTTCCCCTTTCCTCTCCTACGACTGAGCCGATGCCCACAACACTCTGAGCTTTCTTGTGTTTCTTTTGGATGGTGGGGGCTTCTGTACTTGACTTGTTCTGGTGAGACTCGACCTCATAGTTAAATAGCTGCATTCAGTTCATTTAATACCCATCATGTAAGTTGGATAAAACTGAGAAGGAAGTGACAAACTGACACTGGAATAAAGTTCCAGTTATTTTACATTTGAATTAAAGCTTCATGCAGTTTACTGAGCATGTTAATTAAAAGGGAAAGTCACCGTCATTGTCTCCTTCACTGAAGGTAGAGGCTGGATCTGGAGTTGGTTCTGTGGGAATATTCATGAATAGAGGTTTAAATCAATGTATAAGCTTCTTTTCCTTAAATCTTTCATGAGAATACAGAAAGAATCACATCTTATCCTGGTAACATATCTTTGGGTTAATTATCATCTATATTATGTTGTTCAAATGACCAAAATATGTCGAAAATGGTCCCAAATATTTTAAAATTTTACAGGACAAGAAACTACATTTTGATACCTTGGGGTGTGACAACCTGCCTACATGTAAAAAATAACACACACATGGAGAATTTCTTTGACAATGCATACCTTCTGTTTCACAGTGGTTGTCATAATCTGAGCAGCACTGCTTGAACTTCATGCACTCAGCATCGCAGCTGCACTTCCGACCTCTTTTGAAAGTTTCCCCGCATCGACCTTTACATGAGTTTTCTGTTGCACACAAACACAGCTCAGGACAACTGACCAGCACATTAAACCAAAGTTATTTTAATGTTTTATGGAACATTCAGACAATGTTGAAAAATGAAATTAATATATTTGTGTATCAGGAGAAAAAATTCTCACTGGTGGTGCATTGAGATTCGTAGTCTTTGCAGCACTCATCATACAACAGGCAGTTATAATCACACTGGCACATGAAATTCCTGGAGAAGCCCAAACCACAGCGTCCTTTGCACCTTGCTGTTAACGACAAACAAGCATAATGTGGTTGTGCTGATGAATCATCTGTATCTTTAAATATTGCATCATTTTTATCTGCAGTAACACATCTGCTTGAGGACGTAAAAAATACTACTGTGCCAGAAATTGATTTCCTCTGGTAAG
Source organism: Antennarius striatus (assembly GCF_040054535.1). Classification (NCBI taxonomy): domain Eukaryota; kingdom Metazoa; phylum Chordata; class Actinopteri; order Lophiiformes; family Antennariidae; genus Antennarius; species Antennarius striatus. Next base: position 20,671,508 of record NC_090782.1, on the reverse strand, counting down.
TAATTAACAGGATAAACACAAATGAGTACAAATGCATGATCCATTAAAAAAAAAAAAAAAACACTACATTTTCTACAAATATAGATATAAAATCACTTACTCTGAGCAGCACTGAACGTCAAGGCACAAGTCAGCAAAAGAACCGCACCAAATACAGTGGAAGACATCCTTTTGTAAACCTAAAAATACGCATGAGATGCACAAAATACAATAAACAGAATATTCTGACAGAGAGAGCAGGGGAGGTAAAATGGAACTAACCTCTGTCTGCATCCTGCTGAAGGTCTGAGTCCACTCCTTTTAAAAGGCTGAGGCGTACAGGTCAGGTCTAATTAAACGTCTGGTGATCTCACAAGCTGTAAGGGAGGATCATCCGGTCCAGCCAGAACACGGGTCTAGACATCGTGAGCCGCCACAAACAGCTGGAAGAACATCAACGCACATCTGTGCCAGACAGACAGGTGACGTCACACACACAGAAGAAGGTGACTGTAACTTGTAACTCTGACAAAAGCACGTCACTGTAGTATCAGGTTTTCAAAGCAATATCAATGTAGACGGGCACGTAACTCACGCTGTGGGAAATATTTATTATAAGTTAAAATGTTATAGATGGCTGGGATCAGACTGTGTGACGGTAGTGCCTCAAAATGTGGTGTGTTAGAATTATAAAAGGAGCAGACTGGACAAAATACTTCAAGATTATATTGAGGCTACACAATTCACACAAAAACTGTAAAAAGGAACACTAAATTCTTTTAAAAACCAACAACAGTTGTTTATTTAGAAAAAAGTAAAACAAGTGGGTTTACACTGTTTGCCAGATTTGGAATCCACCTCATTTTTCATCTACGATAAGAGCTACAAGTATGAATGTAACATAAAGAGAGAAAACAGCACAAAATATGATGTATGGACATGCTTTCATCCTGAAGAGTCCGATTACAAACTGAAATTCTATATTAAATATTCAGTACGACAGATTTTCTGTGTCCCAAGGGCAAGTTAAAAGTATGGAGTTTATTTTGATGAGAGCATCAGCAAAATTAAATTTTATCTGATGAGCGAGACATCCCGACACATCTGAGAAAGAATTACAGCATTTTACATAATCTGAAAAGGCATTAACAAACTGGACGGAATATTCAAGAACAAATTCAAACCAATAGTCTATTAAGAATTTTTGATTTACCCATATTGCCTGTTTATGAAATGCAGCAGTAAGTCAGAGCACAGGGCGCCTACACATACCCTCTTCATGACTTCTGCTACCTGTATTGTGTGGAGTGATGATGTGCTGTTTTTCACCATGTCATGGTCTGCTTGGAGAGGTGAAGCACCCGTTTGTGCGGTCGTGTCAAGACAATAATAATCTGGTTGGAATGTTTGTGCCATAAACTGTCAGGTAAGCACCGGCAGTAAACATTCACAACAGTACATCTCCATGAATAGAAGTCTCCTGACGTCATTTGAAAAACACTGAACTAGAGGCATGTGTCCTACCCAGAAGATGAGTGGTTCAAGTTGAGAACTTGAGACAGTGGAGTCAGTGCGCCCCCTTGTGTTTGCAAGGTTTATAGAAGGAGCTGCAGAGATGTTAGAAATGTTGCTCATTTAACCCTTAGGTACCGATTAAAATGGCTCTACACCTTAGCCAAAGAGACAAAAAATTGACATTTCATAAAAGTGTTAAAAAAAATTGTAATACAGAAATATATTTTTTTCTTTCAATGCACCAATCTTTTACATTACTTCAGCCCTATCCATAGATATAAAGTTGTATTTATTATTTTATATGTCTATATGGAATTTGCCATTATAACCTTTTTTTCTTCCAATGGGAAAAACACGAAATGTGGAATATTTCCAGAAGTTAGTGCACAGTTAAATACTTCTGCTAAAGATATTACAACCTTGACCATACCAATAATTGGTAGGATTATTAACTTTAATGCATCATTAGTTTTTGGTACAATGAGAATTTTAACTTTTCTGAACACTTTAACCAAAGAGACAAAAAATTGACATTTCATAAAAGTCTTCAAAAAAATTGTAATACAGACATATATTTTTTTCTTTCAACGCACCAATCTTTTCCATTACTCCAGCCCTATCCATAGATATAAAGTTTTTCCATTATTATATATGTCTATATGGAATTTGCCATTACAACCCTCTTTTTCTTCCAATGGGAAAAACACAAAATGTGGAATATTTCCAAAAGTTAGTGGACAGTTAAATACTTCTGATAAAGATATTACAACCTTGACCATACCAACAATTGGTAGGATTATTAACTTTAATGCATTATTAGTTTTTGGTACAATGAGAATTTTAGCTTTTCTAAACACTTTAACCAAAGAGACAAAAAATTGACATTTCATAAAAGTCTAAAAAAAACATGCCATACAGAAATATTTTTTTCTTTCAGTGCATCTGATCTTTTCCATTACTTCAGCCCTATTCATAGATATAAAGTTTTTTTTATTATTATATATGTCTATATGGAATTTGCCATGACAACCCTCTTTTTCTTCCAATGGGAAAAACACAAAATATGGAATATTTAGAAAAATTTGCATATGGTTAAATATTTCTGATAAAGATATTACAACCTTGACCATGCCAGTAATTGGTAACAATATTAACTTTAATGCATTATTAGTTTTTGGTACAAAGAGAATTTTAAAGTTAATGAACACATTGGCTAATGGTCCAAAACGGATCATGTCATGAAATTGTATGCGCCTCGCCATGGCAACGTGTCCGGTGCAGACAAACAAAAATGAGACCTTCGTACAACTATATATTTTATTATACATATAAACATTTCAACATTCATTAAATTTCAAACATAAGAACAATATTTGTGCAGTGTATGCCGTGGTATGGTATGTTTTGTTGTTGTTGTTGTGTGTGTGTGTGTGTGTGTGTGTGTGTGTGTGTGTGTGTGTGTGTGTGTGTGTGTGTGAGTGTGTGTGTGTGTGTGTGTGCGTGCGTGCGTGCGTGTGTGAGACTGAATGTTTACTGGCACTTGAAACACGACTCACAGATAATCTTGTAGTGCCTCTTGCATGCATGTGCGTGACACTTTGCGCACTGGCTCCACACTCCCTTCTGATCAGCGCACAGCATATGCAAGTCTTACGTGATTTTGCCGGGACCGGCTGTGGCTCCTCCCCTGCCCCATCTTCCTCTTGATTGGCCCGGCCCTGGACTTCACGGACCAGGCTCGCCGAAAACGGTGCTCTAGGCATCCGTGGTCGGTTCTCCATTGCTGGGGTGACGAGCGCTGCGCCGAGCTGCTCCAAAAAAAGGTGGCGTTTCGTGGACCGAGAGCTGTTCCAGCCGGGGTACACAGACAAGAAAAGACGGAAGGCGTTGTAGCAGGAAACATGGACCATGTGATAAAAAAGACACCTGGGCCAGCGGCGCGTTTGCCGCGGCAGGAGTAGGTGCCACAAGCCTGCGGAAGAAAAACAAATTACACGAATAATATGCATACAATATCACACATCCCTCTTGATAAATAGAAAAATATTCAACGAAATAAAGTGCATAGGCTATTGCTATATCGCACAATCAAACGTAGTGAGTAACAGTAAATAAATACCAGTAAGTGAAATAAATAAGTGATGCGTAAATACCTGGTCCAGGTGGTCGACGGCTCCTTTGCAGCGATTATAGTCCATTATTATTTGTGGGGTTTTTTCCCCGATTCCTGGACCTCTGGTTCCCGGTGTTTTGTGCTCAGGAGAAGCACGTTTGTTTTGTTTTGGGGTTTTTTTTTGGGGGGGGGGGGGGGGGGGGGGACATATGACACGATCGCTGTCTTCATGCGTGAATCCGAACAACGATGACTGCACTTGCCGCTGTTTACTGTCTAAGAGCTGCGGGGGGAGCACAGCCAGCCCCCCCAGCCAGCGGAAAAGATGTAAAAAAAAAATTGTCCGTGGTCAGCGTGTGGCCCTGGAGCGATTCAGTGAGCTCAAGTGCCACACGCATTCCTTGGTTGCGCTCCACCGGAGCTGACGCAGACCTCCCCGTATAAACCTGGAGCCTCCACGCGTAAGAGGTCTGGACATCACACAAAGCCCAGATTTTGAGTCCGTACTTGGCTGGTTTGGAAGGCATGTATTGTTTGAATGAACAACGGCCCCTAAAAGTGACCATTTATCTACTGTGGCTTCTTTTGATCCAGCAAATTTTGCTGGATCAAAAGAAGCCTCCGCTCACCTATTGGATGAATGGAAATACATATTTTTGCAGGTGTGTAAACACAGACCTGCAAAAGAAATCATGTCCTTTTTCATGTCCTTCTGTCACACCCACTACCTTTCATGAAGGTAGTTGTTGTGAATGAAGGAACGAAAATAAGAAGCAGGAGGAGTAAACACAGACGGTGGGTCTGTGTCTGTGCTGTGGGGTCAATGTGGGGACAGTGGCTTGCTGCAGACAATGAAGATCATGTTGCATTATAACATGGCAGCATTATTGTATATAGTAATATATATAATATGCATATATAATATATTAATATATTATATATATATATATGCCTATAGCATATGAAAAATATGCGGTTATAATGGGAGTCAATGAGACCATTTTTGTACCAATTGGTTCCTGTGTGTACACGGTGACAATCTACTATTCTATACACTTCCAATGACAGGCATTAAGGAATTTAGAAAATAAAGTTGAAAGAAAATGACTGGCAAAATTTAATATATTTAGCCTTTTAATTGACTGATTTATTGGGAAAGAAAAACATAAAAACAACAAAAATGTCACTTTTGGTACCAATCAGTCCCCAAGGGTTAAAGAACATGACCTCTTCACCATCCAGCTTACTGTCCAAATTGAAGTTAGACAATTAAAATGTTCTAAATGAGGATTTAAAGGTAATTTAAATAAAGAACCATCTCTGACATACGTCAGAGGATGGGAAGCTGAAGATGTCAGAAACTAATTTGTGGCCGCATGAATGAAGGAAATAAATGATTGTTCTCCAAAATTACACGATCTCTGTTTATTCTGCATTTTATCTTATTTTATTTTTTGCATTTTTAAAAAAAAGAGTTCTTCATAAGGGTTTTTACAGTATTTTTCTTAATATTTTATTCTAATTTATGCTGTTGTGTGTTCATCTGTATTTTTATCATTAATGTTCAATGATTTATCACCCTATATATCCATCCATCCATCCATCCATCCATCCATCCATCCAGCTATAGATAGATACTGCAGTTCCTGGAGAGAGGAGAGAAGCCCAGAGAGCAGATGGAGGAGAGACGGCTCCTCCTGCCTCTGTGCTATGTGAACAGATGAAACCATCATCCGTCTCTGCAGCTTTCATCAGCCAGCCTTGTAGGAGCTGAGCTGATTTCAAGGAGCTTGATGACAGGCGGAAACAGGCTGACAAACCGGAAAGGGGAGACTAGGATAATATCGGAGTAAACATTGGAAATTTCATAACTGCTTTTTGTCATTTGTCACTAAACCAGCTGTGCAACATCAGACAAGAACCAACAAAGCGTTGTGCTTATATGTCAATTTTATGTACAATTGTGATAAATGTGAATCATGTGGCAATCGTAAGAAGACCTTTAATGATAGAATGACCTGGAATACCTTCATCTGACATCCTCAACAAGAAGAAATAATGAATATCAGTCACAACATGTTGGTTCGCAGCGGACTGATGATGAATGAAGCACAATCACAAAGGGCCACTAGAGGGAGACAAATGAAAGCACATGGGTTGGCTTCTGAGCCACTCAGGCAGGATTAGAAGGACACCAACAGGTGGCATGGACTGATGATGCATAATTAATTTTGACAGCTCATTTCATTTTATCATGAAGATTTTGCCATGGATCAAAGGCTCTAGAGATGATTATCCTTTCACTTGTGAATGCAGAAGGAGGCGAGGGCCTCTGCCAGTGAGACTGCTTAGGGTAGAATTTATCCACACATTCAAAACCCTGTTTTCTTCTTCTTCTCCCTCATCCATTATAACCCTCACAGCTATTTTGTCAATTTGTGGTAAAAATGTTCTCTTCCTGGATGAAGCTCAATTTACATCTGAAGGTGGAAGTCATGAAGTCATGTGACTGCACAGGTAATGTACCATACATTAACTATGACCTTTCTCTGCGCTATTTCATTGTCTGTGACATTTTATTCTGCTGCACCCCATCTTCATTTTAATATTGCATCTCCCTGAGCATCTGCCCTCACAGATGGCTCTCACTGTTTCTGTGTTTGATGCATAAGAGCACCTGAAAGGACAGAGAGGCAGAAGCAGATGAGTCACAACAGCTGGGATCATGGCTGCAAGTGTCAACCAATGCAACAGCTGATATAGTAATTAGTGAGCTGCAACCGCCATCTAAAAAGACTTAAAATCACATAAATATCCATTGAATTAGCAACATTTGTAAGATTTTTAGCTGATCATTTAAGATGTCTGCTTTTAAGTGACAGCAGGTTTGTCAGCCGGTCTTCTTCCTACTTTTTTTTGTTGACTTAAGGATGTTAAAATAGCCTCTGACTTTAAATATAACTCACACTTAATTTTCTCCTCCTACAGAATCATTATGTTAGGGGTCCCATACCCGGTCTGCTGCAGGATTACACAGACAGCACCAGACTTGTTCACCATCCTGAATCATTTTGCATAAACCAAGCATAGACTGAACTGTAAATACCAAAGTAATGACACCCTGTTTTTGCCATACACTCATAAAGATCTGAGTGTATTTTTTGCCACCAGTTATCCACAGCAGCACAGCTTAACTAATTTCCTGTGCGGGCTTTTCATTTGAAAGAAAACATTTACTGCACCATGTGCCTGTTGCAGTCCTCAATGGAGATCTGACGAAGAGGACTGCTGCACTTCACAACATATCTACCTCTCCAGTTGTGCGATCCAAGCCTCCACCAGAGCTGCCTTTGTCAGCATCTCTCGTTCATCTGATTTTGAGAGGGACTGAAATTGAGGCAGGCTTCACTATCTGTCAGTCACTTCCTGCGCTTGCACAATGAAATATTTATTGTCTTTCTAGCAGTTTTAAAGGGGCCTGCATGAATGCACAGTAAACAAAAATATCTGATATTTCAACAGCATTTAAATGACCTCATTTCAATGTGTAGCTAATATTGTAATATCCAAATACAGGTGAAATATGTGTAGATTAAATACTTCTTCTCTTTTTTGGGCTTAACAATTACAAATCTTTTCATTCATACATTTACTTGTGATCATCAAGGAGGTTGTGTACTTCTGTTGTCGCCTGTCGATACACACATTTCATTAGTGGTGCTGTACTTACAATCACTCAGGCTGATTACAACATTGGTGGAGTAATCAATGCTGCAGTTGTGTTCTTAACTTCCCAGGGATGCGTATTGAGCCGAATTTCTTATTCATCATCATCCCTTTAGAGTGGAGGCCATGAATGTATGATTGAGACTGAAGGTTGAATGTAACCCCAGGACACAAAACAATTCAACAAAGAGATGGTGTTGTGGTAGTAATCACCTGTTGTGAATGTATTCAAACCATTAAGTGTACAGGCGCTTTTCCATATTGATGTTGAAATGTCCAGCATGGTTTCACTGCATGAGCATACAAAGTCAATGTGATGGACCACCATTGTTTTATGGGGGATATGTTACATGTGGTAGTATTCTGTAAACCCACAGAGTGATGCATAAGATGTCCCACTGAAGTGTGGGCCTTCAGCATCAAAATAAAACAACCACAACAGACAAAAAGAACATTTTTATGATTAAAAATAACATAAGTGGGGTTTTTTTTTTGTTTCAGAGGACAGCTGTTAGTGACAAGTGGGAGGTGTTTGTATGTGTAGGGGGGGGGGCTGTGCTGCCCCTTATTTTTCATTTATTTATGTATTTATGTATTATTATTGTTATTGCTATTTTTATTATTTAACTGCTATAATCTGAGTGCAACTTGTTCATGTTTATGTACATTTGTTGTGTTTTTAGGATTTTTTATTACTTGCTATCTATCTATCTATCTATCTATCTATCTATCTATCTATCTATCTATCTATCTATCTATCTATCTATCTATCTATCTATCTATCTATCTATCTATCTATCTATCTATCTATCTATCTATCTATCTATCTATCTATCTATCTAAGTCTACGTGTAATATGTAATTAAGTGATTTATTAAACTTTGCTAGTCAATGAAGCCACAAGAGGACAGTCATTTGTAAAACTTTTTTACGTTATGGCAGAACCCACGGGGGAAATCCCACGATTCCTCCATAACTGAGAACATCCTTTCTATTCGAGTTTTACATTTTAGGTTTTGTGGGCGTCAAAACTTAATCAAACAACCAATAGGATAGTAGAATACCTTCTAAGACACACCTTCTTATGGTTGCTATGCCTACTACAGGTTTGCCTATGAGTGACGTCCAATATAGCCAATCAGCGTCTCGACGGGTGGGGTTTTGAGCCCTGACTGAAAACTGTGGTGGATTTTTACTACTATGCTCGAACCGCTCAGTGTGACTGCATGTGTTGGAGCTCGGCGACAGAAAGAGCGGGTGTTGGAAATGTACAATAAACGCTGCTGGAGGGTTCTACGCAGGTAACTAATCAATATTTTTTACCTCTTGTATTCTGTTATTTAAATATAATTCAGAAAATGGCTGGAAAAACTGAGGTCTTGAGAATATCGAGTTGGTGAATTTACACCGGCAGCAGACGGAGACACGTTTGTTTGGAAATGAACAGAGGTGAATTTAGCTAATATTTAATGGAAAACATGAGGCTGACAAGTAGATATCCGAGTCAAAAATACAATGTAAAGCCACATTTTAAAGTTTGATGGGTAACTACAAAAAATGTTTCTGTAGAAGGATTCAGAAACGAGCATCATCTGCCGAGGTGGGGCAGTGTTATTGGATTGAATTATAATATTATTCCTATAGACATAATTTCACATGACACCCAGAGAATATTCATTGACATCTGATTTAGAGAAAGTCTATAGGCGTCTTAGTAATTATTCTATAAGTTGGTGCATCATGTTTTAAGTTCAGAAATAGACTCAGAATCAGTTTGGTTCTGCTGCTGGAGGTAACAGATAAAAGAACCACTGTTTCTTGGTTAGATGGAGAGAGCTGATGATACTAATGGAAATGGGAGAAGGTATTTCCTGGATATTCAATGTGAATTCTCAGAGATATGAGAAGTATTTGTTTGCCTCTGCCAGAGACTGGCACTCCAACCTGGAGACACAACTCAAATTTAACTTAAGAAGGATGACATTCTGATGACATCCCTATAATATGATCGTTCAGTTTGACATTGTTGTTGATATGAAAGGCATCTTGCTCATGTGCAATGTTTGTAATAATACAGGTTGTGGTTTAAACAAAGTTTAGACCACAATCAAAGTCTTCTTCAACAGGTTAGACTCAAAAATCAAACAGCTCATGTTGTTGAAGATTTCCGATATTCATGGTAATACAACTTTTACAGTATAATAAGACATTGGGTTTTCACAACGATCTATTTACATATCAACACAAGTTCAGTTGTCACCTCCTTGTCATTTCCTGTACTGTCAAATACAGTAAGAACACGATATAAAACATCTTTAAATAATACAGATTGTTAATCTTTTATCAGCCAATAGTGTGTTTGTGTTCTGTTTCATTGCAGCAGTATTTCTTTGGGTGAAATGTAGGAATTGTCCTCTGAATGTAAGCCATTCAGGTGGGCAGTTTGCTTTTGCAGCATCACTCCAAGGAGGTGCAAACAACGTCTTCTCTCACCGAAGCAACCAGACTGGGATTCCCCTTTGACTGGCGGCTATACAGTATGTTTAAATTCCAAAGAGCCACAACATAAGAAACAGTGTTTGCATCACTGCAGCCTGGCTGTCTTCTAGTGCTCTGATCTGCTGACATTGTTGTTCTATCTCTGCCTCTGAAAGCAAATGGAATTCAAAGTAATAAGCTTCCAGGTCTTCTCCTATCAAAGAAATAAACACAACTCTCCTGGGTTTCTTGACATTGAGTGGCACAGCTGGGTTACTGTGATGGAAAGAAGGCCAAGAGTAAGGTTTTATTTTTATTTAATGTGAACATTAATTGTCTTGGTGGCAGCCAGACATGGACTTCTAAGGGAGTGTGCTCCAGGCTAGATGCCAGCACTGTCATTATTCCAAAGTCTCTGAAAAGTAATGCACAGAAATGCATTGCAAGTTAATATCTGTGCAACTTTAGATGGCATGATTTCAGTATTGCAAAGGCATTGGTGATGATCTCTGAATACGCACTTTGCATCCAGTGTAAAGCTCGGATACATGCAGTTATTAGAGATTTAAAGCAGTGCTTTACCTAACTTAACTTAAATGTTAGAGTTTCAGACTCACTGCTTACATCATGATTCACAAGCATTTTGAATTTAAGAAGTTGTATTTTTCAAATCATTTGAATTAAACCTAGAAGTTAATATTCTGTCAAAGCATAGTAATTGCATTGTAAATGTGATCTCATCGTTTTGCATCTGGCTGTCCCGCGCAACCACGCAACACACAACCAGTTACCAGCCCACAAACACTTCTGTTGCATCAGTTTTACCTCTGCAGACATCAGAACTGGAGGCTGACAGAAAGTAAGTAAAGAATGGGGGAGGCGATGAGAAAATAATGAAGTTGAGCTCTGTCTTTTGCATTTCTATTTAAATAGACTACATATCTGTGCAAAGCTGACACATCACCTGAATGACAACAAACTTGGCGTGCTCATGTGCACAGGCTTTCTACCACGCATGGCTAATGAGGAGAACTCTTCAACACCCTGATGACTCCTCTTTCTCTTTCTGTGACCCACAAGGATCTTCTTACTATTTCTCATTGCGATCTTGCTTCGAGCGTCCCTATTGGCCGTCCTGCAACATAGTATATGGTGCCAGTGACATGTATTAATTATACATGTGTAGCCTCATATGTAGGCTAGAGAGCTAGAGGCATTCCCTGGTGTTTGCCAAACAGGACAAAACCCAGAGGCAGGAAACGGTAAAGCCCAAACCCGATGATATTCAAATCAAAACAGAACTCAGACGTGTTGGTTTGTGATGGAATATATTTATTATGTCATAAATAAAGTGGAGTCGTTACGAAACTAAAACTTCAGGTAGCTACAAGTGACATCACGGTAAAACTTTCTCCAGTTCTGTTAGAGAAACCCTCGCCTCAGGTCCCGACTGAGCCCAGCCAAGGTCTCCTTATGGCAGATGGGGAGGTTCGGGCCCCCCCCCCCCCAGGCTCTGGACCTGGATCTGTTTCTGGGTTACTTGTTCAGTTTATGTTCACAGAGTGTTAAAAAGATAGAATTAAAAAATAAAAGAAAGATATGTTGCTTTGGATAACAGCTGCATGGAGGCTGATTTCAAATCCAAATGATTTTAATGACAATCACCCGCAGCACATAATGACAGGTTTAAACTGTATTTACAGTTGGACGTTCACAACTACCTGTTTTTAAACCCTCCCGTGTCTGTATCTGAGAAATAAAGCTGTTAACTAATCAACAGGATATTAATCCCCAATATTTAAGTCAGTTACAGTATCAATCGATAGCATTGCAGCTCCCCTGATGTGCGGATTTGCTGCTTTTCCTTCCCTTGTAGCAATTTAAGTTTGGAATTCTGATTGTGGGTCAAACGACCTGAATACGTCTACTTGTCGTCCAGAACTAATTGGTTGCTAAAAATATAAAGAACACAATAAACAGCAGTGTGAGCTCTGTCTTATGTCACAGCTGCTCTTCTGCAAACATCTCCAGCTTTGTATGGACATAGACCCGGCGTTCATTGTGGCTGTTTGCCTTCACGCCGTTTCTGCTCGTATATTGCCGTTCATGCCAGCGTTGGGATGCGGTGTCTGCCTGGTACGCTGATATAGTCGGGTCTGGACTGGGGCTGCATGCTGCAGTGACAAAAAGCACATTCAGGCCAGGATAATAAGGAGATTGCAGCCCGGGTTGTGTTTGTCACTCGCTGCCTCCTGTCTATTTGTGTTTTGCTGTTTCATTGTGTGTCTCTTCAGTCACTGGAGATTCAGCCTGTCAGAACAGGATGACTGTCTATTGTTCTAGAGAATAAGTGAGTAGAGTGTTTCTGAGGCTGCTTTAGACATTACAGGGTGCAATTCTGCCGTCACGTTGGTGGTGGTGTGATCGTTGGTTTCAGTGTGTCATCATTAAGTGCTTCCTCTGGTTTTAACGGGTTGCACTTCATGCTTTCGACTTTGTGAGCTGTGTTTCATGATGATTTGACTCACGGTTTTATTTAGAGGGTGTTAAAAAATGATTTGCATTTCCCAGGGAGAGTCATTGTGATTTTTTATTATTACAAACCAAAACCCAAAGATAGTTTCTTAGCAGTGATCTGGAACAATGAAAAAAAGAAGCACACCATCACGTTTGAGAGGCCATAAATATTCTAGCTATTTCTCATAAGCTGAAATGGCATGGAGGCAAAAAGGACTGAGTCGTCAGTCTAGTCGATCCACAGCAAATTCATCAGGAACTTTGAATACTTGATTGATTTGAAGTGCTGAACATTCTCTCTTTCAGCTCCGTTGGTGATTGTCACTTGATGATTTTCAAGCGACAAGAAAGTGAACATTTTTTGGTTGCGGCCTGACCCGTCAGCACATTTAGAAGATTCTTCTTTCGGCAATTAAATATTACAATGGTCTTTTTATCTATTTATGATAAGTAATACCAAATAAAGGAATTAATTATTATAAAAAATGGCCCCCTCTTATACTTGATAATAAAACTTACTGTTAGTTGTAATCTTATGTTTTGTTTTAAATGCGTTTGTGGCCTTTGGCTGTCATGTGACCAAAAGTTCACATTTAGGTCACATGATGACTCTTGACCTCCACCGACTGAATGAAGTTGGTGAGATGTATCGACAGCTTTGAATTATTTGTAATCCAATCTTTTGCTCATAGATCCTACAGGTCTAAAGGTCTTTCACCTCCTGACCTCCGTGGAGTTCAGATGTTTGTCCTGAATGTCAGCGGCGGTGATGATGCAGATTTAATTCAACTGGTGACAGAAATACAAAATTCTAAAGGGCATTCACAATCAGTATGCAGAAATAATCTCTTTGTTGTGCTCCTCTTGTGTTGACGGAGGTAACTGATTGAATGACATCAGCACAGCATATGGGTTCTCTGTTTATGAAACCGCTAAACATCCACAGTGAAGTCTCGTACTCATTTCCCCGCCACAGCAGTGAGTCATCCGACGCTGGTAGACGTGGTGAATGAGTGCAGTGGACGGCGAAGGGGGAAATTAGGCGAGACACACAGCGATCCCTCCACGCCTCATCGAGTTGGGTTTAAAAGTGCTGCTGGAGGACAGATGAGTTGGTCGACTGAGGCTCCAGCTGCTCTAGAAGTCTGTTTGCTCTGTCCAGACTCTTACACTCTTAGAAATAGACTTCATTGCCGGCGTCTCTAATAGTAACGGGTTTAATTGCTCATGACATCCATCAAAAATATTTTTGCCTCTAACTGACTTGAGTAAATGATGATTAAAATCATCTGTGGATCTGGGACTTTTGGTCTGTGTTCGTGTAATAGACTCCTGCCATCCAGCCTGGCTACAGATAGGACTCAACAAAAGTTCTTTTAAATGTTCCTCTGGGGTAGAGAGGAAGCAGAGGTTTGTTTGCCTGCAGGAATGTGCCGCTATGATTATCAGTGCCATCTTATGTGCTGAAAATGTCATGTCACCAATAAATGTGGACCACCAGGTGGTGAGGAGACCACCTATTCTGAATCCGGGGATTGCTGTATCCAACAAAAGTCATTTTTAACACTGTGATGAGTTTGGTGAGCCATTACTGGGTGGGATTTCTGGACAAGGCAGCACAAAAGCATCGTCTGGGATTTCACAGAATGGTTTTAAAGAATATGTGCATCATCACCAAGGACGTTTCTAAATGATAATAAACCATGGGATGTTTTGCTGTCTCACTTTTCAGCAAGAATAAAACCTCAAAATGCTTCCTTTTCATCTAAGATTCAATCTTATGCAAGGTAGATCTCAGTAAATTGACATCGTCATGGTGAAATCACACCATGACGATGTGATTGCCCTTTGTGAAATCACAACGCAATTTATCAGTGATGATGATGATGTCAGGCTTCCTGTATGTCTTTTTCCTTCCCTCCTTTGCTTCGGTTTGGTTCTCCATCTGATTTCGCTCCCTGAGCTCGTGACAAATGTGCCTGTTCAGAGGTTAGTGAAGCATCTTTATTCCACACTCAGCTGTGTCATTACAGTTAACCCAGTTCCATTTTTATTTTCCTCTTCGTGCCAGAGAGGAGGCGTTTCTACCGACAATATCAGGAAACTTAGGGAGCAATCTCCAACCTCTCATCTCCTCTCTCACCTGGAGGAGATAGGGAGGCCGGTGGAGGTGGTAATGAGGTCGGAATTCATGGTGACCTATACCCTCCCTTCCTTCCTTGGAGACATTTAACAAGAAATCAAAAAAGAGGAAGCAAAAATAGAAAATCTTAACATGGGTGGACAGAGTGCTGAAGGAATTAATGTCCTCTTTAATTCCTGAAGGAAATAAATAAATGTTGTCCTCTTTATTTCCTGTAGGAAATAAATGGGATTTGTGCACATATGAGACTTCCTTTCACTCCTCTCCATCTGTTATTTCCTGAGGTTTAATTTTTCGTGGCAGCCATCTGTGTGAGGATGGCAGAGAGGAGAGACTTTGTGGCCGACCACTGATAAGGCTGATGGTCTCGCCTCTCTGACCGACTCGCTCTCTGCCTGTTGATAATACAACGTATTTCTTTACTTTACCAGCTGTGTGACCTCACCTTTGCTCTGCCGGGTCGTACCAGTCATTTGTCTGCGACTCTTTGACCTGTCGACACAAAAAAAGGCTCAATCGAGTGTGACTGACTCTAGACAAAACATAATTACAAGACATGGGTCATTTGCTTTTTAAATTATGCATGCTTTTAATTGGATTAGATTAGCTGTTTCTAAACCTCAGAGGATAAAGATTTGAAAAAACAAATATACATGACTCCCCTTGGGATCAATCCTTCTCATTTGAAGGAAATACCTCAGGAGCTACTGGATGGATTACCCTGATATTTGTTAGACATTCATTCCTCATCGGGATGATTTCCCCTCATCTAAATAATCTTAAACTGAAATAAGATGGGGAAACAACACACCCTGAACAGCTTGTTAGCTTTGTCCTTGTGAAAATGCTGATGTATGCGACTCAGTCTAATTCCCAATGCACCAAAAACTGGTGTAATAATACCCGCTGGCATGGCTGCAGGCTTTTTATTATTTTCAACTCGGGAAGATCCTGTTTGGTTGGAACTGACTGTTTTAAAATGAACAGGAGACTGAATCTCTATCTTCTGTTCTTATAAGTTTAGTACAAATTATTTGTGTCTGCAGTGGTTTTGCTGCTGCAGTCAAACCTCAGCGAGACTAGAATCTGTGCAAGTCTTTAACTTCTGAATCGTCTTAATTTTGAGGAAATGAAGGTCGCAGCATGCCCGACGTCTACCCTGGCTTTGTTTACCTACGAGCTGACATCAGCTGAATGTTTAGTGGGAAGCAGATGGAGAATGCTGGGTGTCAGCCGCTTTTATACATCCCACCGGGGGCAGGCGTCCACGTGGGATCCTGGTGTCACCTGTGATTTTGAAGGGTTCCCTACTTTTTAAATTGAGTATCTTTCAAAAGAAATGTAAATTCACGTTTTTAAATTGATTATCAATAAATATCTCGATCAGTCATTCTCCTAAAATATTATTTTCAGACATATCAAATCCCCTCATGAAGTCACTAAATGGGTTTTCTGAAGATTTTTATTAGATTTTTAATACTGTACATAGTACTTTTCTGTCCACAAAATGAATACCAAAAAATTAAAGTTAAAGTAGTTTCTAGCTGATATGAAACAGAAGAAATAATTCAAACGTTAAGCAGGCTAAGCAAGGAAAGGTGAAGCACCGCTATTCAAAACAGTGACAAAGAAAATAATATTACTAGAATCAATATCAAGTTTATGAAGAAAAACCCTTATAACGTATGAAAAAAATCCATTTAGTAATCTATAACATGGTACGGTCATGTTTCCTCCATTGTTTTATGATAATATTTTTCTGCTCTCTGCATCTTTTGAATTCTGGTGCAGGATTAACCTGCAGGCTGCTGCCCCACTGCTGAGCTAATTAACAAGGTGTGTGTGGGTGTGTGTATGTGTGTGTGTGTGTGTGAGACAGAACGTACGGTTTGGCTTGAGTGTGTCTGTGTGTTGCTGTTTGCAGGTCACCAGGGCTGAGTTGAATCTCTGCCAATGCAATGAAAGCGCTGTTGTTAGCATGCACGCACACACACACACACAGTCAGCAGAATAACAGCTAACAGGAACTTTGTACGAGGGTATTCCCTGGAGAAATGCTCATGTTATGGATTCTGTTGGAGCAAATTCCAGTGATTTCCTTTGTCTTGTTTGATGTGAGCAAGTGTGTGATACTTTCTCAGCATGAACTAGCATTTATTCGTGGTTTTTCCTACTTGTTTCTCTTCGATAACTTAAGCACAAAGTCTTTTTGTCTTTGAAATGCTATCCTGTCTTTGTCTTCTCTCTGTACTGTCAAAAACTTTGGTCCAAAACAGATGTCGCGTCTCTTTTTCTACTTCAAATCGAGTGTAAATCAAACGATGTGGACCTCCACACCCGCGTGTTCCCACCTGCCAGCCTCTGACGGGCTTGAGGGCATTTGTTATTAAGTGAATAATGAAAAATAAGAGCACAGATGTGAGCTAAACCACAGCAGCCGGTGACAGCATGTGACTCAGCCCGCCGCGGATGAGAGCTTAAACTAAAACAGGCCCTGATCATCTCCTTGGTGACCGCCTCACTTTCTTCTGCCTCTTTCACTTTATCGATTTAAGTCGTCTCCTGGCTCTCTTCCCCGTCGCTCCTCCCGCCTGCTTCCTTCCTCAGGTCCCTCCCTGAGTTCATCCTTTGAAGTCGTTTATTAAGCTCTCGTCTTTTCTTCCTACACTGAGGGTCTCCTAAGAGTTTTAGAGAGTCAGGACTTTCTGAAGATTTGTCTTTGTAATAATGCAGAGGCCTCTTCTCATTAGATTTAGTTAGGTCTCGATGTCGGCTCCTTCTCTAATACGCTTTTTGTTTTCCATTCCAGGTTGTTGTGATTTTTGTTCGTAAGGATGGCCTTCTTTCAGAACAACTTCTGGGTAAGTGTTTTAATTATGTCTAAAAATGAGATAATGTATAAATATGATGAACATTACACTGAAGCATGCTCACCAGATCACTACATTGATCCACAATTAGCGGATAATTCTTACTTGTTCGAGTTGAATCACAACCACGAAGCTCTGAGCCTCTCGTTTCTATTTTCAGTCAAGCTTCTGGCTCCCCGCTGGTCGCCACAGGAAGCACTTTCCGTCTTCCTCCTCTGCTTGCTTTCAGATAATAGAGGTCATTTTGTTTTTGTTTGGTTTCAGTCCTTATCTTATTTTCTGCCACAATGAAAGAAATCACACCTATTCTCATAGGAGATAATATCACTTTGTTCTGTGTAGAATTACCTGAAGGTCAGTTTTCCTCTCATTTCAACCTACTATTAGCTATTATGGTACTAGTTGTTATTCATAATGGGGAATTTAAGAAGCTCTGAGTGATACAGTTGAAATTTGTAAAAATGAAAAGTGGGCTTTTAGTAATGTCCTTTTATTATGTTTATTTTTGTTTTGTGTTGTGTGGATTTTTTAAATGCCTGATCAGAATTTCGCTTTTTTTATCAGCTTTATTTGTGGGTTTCCAGATAGAATCCCATAATATGAATATTTTAACCCGGGTAATCTTTGTTTTTGGTCTAATACAAATTAGGACATCCTTAGGCCAACATTACCCTCATCACAGAGTGGCTATGAGGTCTCCCTCTCTCCATCTTTACCCCTCCATCCTCTCTTTCTCCTCTCTGCTCAGACACCTGGTGCGTCTATTTCAGGTGTGTCCTAGTTCCTCCTCCTTGCCTCATCAGCTTTAGGAAAGTTCTAGTATTGTTCACTTATTGATCATATGTCCAGGTGTTTGAAGAGGACATGTAGGAGAAAAGGTTTCTTTTTAAATGAATGACTGTGAATTCATCATTGCCATTGTGTGTAATTTATGATCCACCTCTGACGTTTGGAGGTGATTATAATTAAAGAACATAAACAAGACATCGGTACCTTGATTGAGGCTTCGGGTTAGTACATATGGGTGTACATAATTATTATAGTAAGATCTCTGTGTAGGTTCTCAGTCATCCAGGTCATAGTTATCCAAAAGCTGTTTAAGTCAATCCACTGGGCGTTAAGAAAGTTCTTGAAGACGTTTCGTCTCTCATCCAAGAGAATTCTTCCGTTCTTATAGTCAGCATTAATGCAGAATACGAAGCATTGTTTTATGCATTTAGACCTAAATAACTGTGAATTAAAACCCAGCTCTTTAGTTACAGTAATAGACACTCCAGTCACTTGGGAATCAGTCGTGTGCCTGACTTCATCTTGTTTGGCTCCAGATCATTCACAGCCATTCCTCATGGCTCCCTGTCTTTTCCCATTAACTACATTAGAGGCCTGCTCGTGGCTCACAGGGGGAAGCCTATCAGCTTTGATTAATGTACATCCTCAGCAAATTACTGTGCCGAGGAACAGAGTTTCTGAAAGGATTGCTGCTTGGTTATTCTGGGAATTTTCATTTTCCGAAAGTTTGTTAAAGCAACTAACCAAATTTACTCACGAGAAATGAACGAAATGGCCAGTTGATCCACTTGATAGGAAGCTATGACTTTTAAGCAGACAAAGCCCAAACACCAGGCAATTACCCTGGACCAAAAGACTCTTCCAGGCCCCATGTTTTGCCCAGGAGGGTTATTATTTTAGTGTAATTTGATTGCCTGGGAATAAAGTAATACATACCTCTAAAGCTTACTGACACAATAAGGGTTTTAAGGCAACAGCTTTGTAACTTAATATATGAAATAGGATGTTTCATTCCTCTGAATCACCACCCACCAAAGAAGATAAATCTACAGTCGTTGATGTGAGAAGGAAGGAGAATGGATGAAAATGATATATAAAAGTATGCAGACTCAAAGGACAATATGCTGTCCAGGGTGACACAAGATATCTAATACATTACCTATAAATGAACCCCAGTGTATCATATTTGTGAATAAAGCTGAGATTTAATGTAACTGGAGAGGGAAGTGTGGAGATAGGCTTGCTAGCATTTTAGATCTACACCAAGCAGTCGTAGATCTCAACAACAAAGGAACAAACGTTTACCGTTTTTCATGTTTTCATGAATATTTAAAGATTATCTCACAGGAAACGTAGAAACTGTTAACAAATCCCGAATCTCACTCAGCCATACAAGGTTATTGTAAAAAGATATTGATCTTGTGATGGTTGATCCTTGAGCCATATCCTCCAGTACTTTTCCAGAAAGTAGAACTGAAATCTATTTATATGCATTTTGATTTTACAAACGGATGCACAAACCAACACAAAAAACCACGAGGAGGGGATAATAAATTTGTTCTCAGTACACTGTAGAATTCGTCATGGACTGTATTCCTGCAGGCGGTTGGTTGAAAGTGATGCCACAATATGAAAAATATATGGATTCAGAATACAATCAAATGCAGAGGGGTCTGGTAATATTCCCATATCTTGTCTCGGCACAGATTTTGTTTTCTTTTTGTGTGTAGAGGCGAATAAAGAAAAGCTGTTGTGCTTCTCTGGGATCTGCGAGGGAATTTAAGTGAAGGATCAGGATTGAAGAAGCGTCGCACGTCGAGATCAGAAAGCTGTTTTATTTCCAGGCTGTGGACTACAATAACATCTTCATTTCTTGGAAACCGCTTCTTCTTTGCTCGCAGACACAAGTAGAAAGACACGCAAACAACGCCCAGTGGGTTTTATTACTGCCTGCCTTGGTTTAATGATGCCAGTGCTGTTGCCCTCCCAACACTTTGAATCCTGGCGTTTTCTCCCGGGGTGGAGAACAGTAAACACAGTGGAGAGATTTTCCTGCCTCTCACATGTCTCCTTCTCTCATCTTATTTACCTCTCCCCTTCCTCCTCCTCCTCTTCCTTTCTCTTCTTCCATCCTTTTTGTTCTCTCTGTCATCACCAGTGGATTTATTCTGGGAAGTACAAGTGAGGAGAGTTTCTATAGTTGTGTTAGTGCTTCATTCGTCGTGGGCAAATAAAAAATGGGGCAATTGGAGCACTTTCAGCATAAAATGACTGTGAGCTGCATGGGGCGATTAAAAATGCTCTGCCGTCAAAGATGTGGCCACATACCTTGATATTTATTTGCGTTAAATCCACAGGCTCAGCAGAAGAAACAGTAGCTACACACAATCTGTTTTTCACTTGAACCTGCGGGCGCCGTAAACACCCCACGCTACAACCACACCACCAGTTTTTCAGACGCGCTCCACGTCAGGCAGATTGATCTCCAGCCGTCGGTGCTGACAGGCTGTTGCTACCTGCTTCTGACGGTATTGACACCCCTCTGCTGCTGGGGGCTGTTTCTGCCCGGTCAGCTGGAAAAGCTTCTGCGAGTCAGCAGAACTCACAGCAGCACCGACAGGCCGGTTGGCCTGCTGGATGATCACCTGACGCTTCCACAGAGGCAGGTGTGGAGTATTTTCTGCTTGACTCTCAACAGCTGTCATCACACACGCGGCCACAGTGGGTCACGAGGTTGGATCCGAGGCAGGCTGATCAATAATCCATCGAAAGATATAAGCAAATATTTTAATTCAATGAAATAAATTAATTCAATTAAATATTCAAAATTAAATGAATACTGCCACAGCTGAAAAGCTAACTTGGAAATGTAGGGGACAAAAAAGAGTAGTTCGGACAATAATACATGAAGATTGTAAATGCTAAACACAGTATTTATTTTTTTCTTGTGCTGAAAATAAAATTAACTCCATAGAAACATTGCTTAGAGCGCCCGCAGCTGTCAGAGTGGACAATTTATGACCTGTGCTGTGAATTGGACCTTCATAAAATTACTGATGCATACCGTACTCAGCTGGAAACATACACAGCCTTGAGGTTGCACGTCTCTGATGGCACTTGTCAACGTCTCTGTGAATATACAGCATGCATGGAAGGGTAATATCCCAACAAAGGTGCTAAAAAGTCTAGAAGCGTTACAGAAACAGTTGTGCTAACATCTCACATGTTTGCCCAGAGAAGCTTAATTCCAAATTCAGTTGCTTTGGCTTTTCTCCATTGTTACGCTTAACTGATGGACAGCATGACACGGCAGGAACGTCTCAGACACTGGATCCAGTCTCAGACGGACTGTAAAGGCCTTGTTTCCTGCATCCGAACACCAGTAATGGTAGCCTGGATGAGGCACTAAGTTGATCTGTCCATTGGCTGAATTACAGGCGAAAGCTAGAATGAAAGCTAACTGTGCATGTGAGTGGGTGAATGCTTGTTCACATGAAATATTTTGCATTTCTCAGGCAATGTAGAATAAATAAATATTTTATGTCTCAAAGATGGAGTAGAATCATAAAGTGAAAGGTCTGCAGGCCTTTATCTACTGTATTCCTGCAGGAAATCTCTGAAAACCATTGTGTTTTTATACTCTTCACCTCAGGTGCATTTTTCTTTTTCTTTTCATTTTTACAGCAGCCGTGAACCTCTGAGATCTTTGAAGAAAAGCAGAGGCTGGACGAAGTTCAGGATCGACAAATATCAGAGGTTTAGTCAGTGAAACAGCCAGAAATGTTCCAGCATCAAACCTTTAAGAATGATTTAAAAACTCACTACAGATAAAACAGTGTACTAAAAACAGAAACTATGTTCCATCCAACAGACGAGTAAGAAATTTAAATCTAAATCAAACATTTCTTTATCAGTTTTAAAAAGACAATTCAGTCTGACAGCCTGTTTGATTCGCTGGTCAAAAATCAAAACTTTAATTGCAAAATATGTAACTGTAATATAATATATAATAAATATAATGACATAATGTTTGTCCCATGTCCCAGTGATGAGAGATTTAACCCTTGGTTGAACCTGACACCTGATGTGTTTACATATGCCATACATAGAAGTTCATTCAACCTCGGATATCCCTTTTTTTTTTTAGGTGTTATGAAGTTGCAGAGACTGGACATCAAAATATCCTCCAAATAAATGCCAGGACGTATTTTTCCTTTTCATTTGAGAATTCAAAACCACATACCTGTTGCTGAAACTCATGAAGTTTCACATCGTGATGGTGAACATGATGAAGGGCCCCTTCCTCTGTTGAAATTTGATTCACTTGAGATTAGAGATCCCTGTTGCTTAACCCCCCCACCCCTTAATTTCAGACACCCCCCCCCACACACACAGCTCTCAATAGTCTTCAGAAGTCTAGGTCCACATGAGAAAGCTGTACTGATTTTACATCTCCCAATAAACCCCCTCCATTCCTTTCTCCTCTCCCATCGCTCCCCTCTTTGTCATGATAATGGACCCCATCATGCGTGACCAAAACGGTCAACTTAATTGATGAAAAAGAGATCGCCAAGAGGGGGTTGGCATATATCAGACATGAATAATTTTCATTTAGTAAAGGCTTAAGGAAGACATTATGGTACTTGAGGAAGACCTCCAGTGAAGGTTCTCACATAATGTCCAGTTTTGTTTTAACATGACTTCACTATATAGTAAACATTCACTTTTCTGTGTGTCTGTCATTTCGCAGGTCACAAGTATGCTATAATTTTTTATTCATTTTTAGTAGCTGCAGCTTTCAGCATCTAAATACTAAAAGCAGGCACAAACCAAACCTTTAGTCGCAGCAGGATGAGACTAAAAATACATTAGAGTAATTTTGTTTCTGTCATGAAGGAACATGTCACATTGTGGGTCAGTGTTGATCAATTAATTGTTGATTTTGCTCTGCTTGAAGGCTTAATATCACTTTATTCCTTCACTCATTCCTGTGAAATGTGAATGTTAAATTACTGTCATAATTTTCCCGACATACATCAGTAACTCAGTTCAAGTTTATTTGAATGTTTTTTTGACAGCAGTAGCTCTGTAGAGGAGAGTGTAAGTAAGTAGATATTGTAAATTCTAAATCAACACTTCAATCAGTTTAAAGTGTGAGTTGGGAGTGAGTTGTGGGTCCTTACAGAAACAGCACAATGTTGTGTCTGTTACACAAACGTCTGAAAAGTGTGCATGTGTGGGAAGAGCGTTCCAAACAAAGATATTCCACCATCTGACAAACACTTCTGTTGAAGAACTCTGACAGCTTTAAGGGTGTTAAAGCCGGCTGAAAACGGCCAGCTTAACAGTTTTATGACAACAGATAGAATCTATAGGAGGCGATGTGGGTCTGTTTGTCAGTGGGATTACTCAGAATGCACGAACAGAGTTCGACAAATTCTTCAGAGAGGTGAGATTTGTTCCTGGATTTATAGATTTTATCTGGATCCAGAACATTTTTTATTTATTTATTTTGCTGCAGACTTCAGGGATAAGGTCTGATGTCGTGTTGAGCATTTGCTTTTTCTCCAGTCAACTTATGATAATGTAGGCTTTCAAGGTCGTGTGCAAATATTAGATCAGTTGCTAAAGTACATTTCAAACGTTGAACAGTTGTAATGCCTCAGCAATAAAGGTGCTGTTCGTCGCCTCAGGCGCTGATTGCGTGTTAGCTTTTTTTTTTTTTTAATATTCAGTAAGGCCTTTGTTAATTGCTATTATTATCGCGTGTGGTTTGTGAAGACATTTGAGTGTTTGTGGGTGTGTGTGTGTTTTGGAAACTTAGACTAGAGTTTCAAGAACTGCTCTGTTGAACTACACAATAATACCAGAAATGTATATATACAGTGTATTTTAATTAATTTAAAAAAAAAACATGTGCCAAAACACTCGGCTATTTCCAGTGACAGATTTTTGTCAAGATTAATTTTTTTGAATCTCTATTTTGATGCCAGTTGTTATAATGAAGAAAAATACAGAAGGCTGCAACACTTTCTGGTATTAAGGTCCCCTAATAAATACATTTTAGTTGAAGGGACCTTTTTAGCAGGAGGTGTACTGGTTATTATCCCTACTTCATTATGAAGGAAACAAATGTTTGCAGAACTTCTTTCTTTAGCAGATAAAAATAAAAAAGAGAACACACAGTTCCATAAATAAATAATCTGTCAGATCTCTGATGGGACATTTTCAGATATAATAATAATATAAAATAATCCTGATGAGAAGGGAATATTCACAGAAGAGAGAATGTTGCTGGAAAAACTTCAAATCATTAATGACTTATTCAAATGACGTCAGCGGTGGTGCTTTTGGTGTTTACTGTCAGGTCTTTCTTCATCAACCTGTCTGAGACTCATCTCAAAACCACAGTGTGTCAATCTGAGAGCGTAGAGTCTGGATAGTCCCAGCTTTACATACTGTGTTTGTGTTTGTGGGTGACCCCCTCCTTGGCATTCCAGCCATTCCCCTGGTACCTGGGAGCCGGCCTGTTCTCCTCCGATACGATATTTTTAGGTCCTGAGAAGCAGCTGTTTGCGTCTCTGTCTGCAGAGACAGCTCAGCCCTGTGTCGACTGAAAAATGTGGTGAGGCTGAAGAAACTCCACAGCGTGTTTTTTTGGATTATGGAGGTTTAAATTAACCCAGGTGGCGCTGGTGTGCGTGGGTGTAAGGTGGAGCTGTTTAATCTGCTTTAGTTTCCGGTTATCTGACGCCTCTCACCACCCAGACACGTTTTATATTTGATACCTTTAAGTAACATATTAGCATGAAACTATGACGTCACTTCCATTAGTGTGCAGCAGCACCTGAAAGAAAAGAGTTTTTATGTCCCCCTGGAACAGAAGAAACATAACTGATCACGTTAATCAATCAATCAATCAAGTCAATCAAATAGTCAAATTTTATTTACAAAGTACTTTTCATACAAAATCAGCAACCCAAAGTGCTTTAAATAAAAACAATTGAAAAAAATAGACACAGGAAATACCCCCCCCTTTTCCCCACACACTCACACACACACTAATTTAAACTAATTTAAAAACCCTAGGAAACGCTATCCTACACTCGCCACCTTGAAGTTCGGAAACACCAGAGAGAAGTTATTCGATATGGAGATAAAAGGTGACTGTATACATTACAATTCAGTAAATGAAAGTAATAAAATAAATTAAAGTTATAGGTCAGACTAAAATGATAAAATTAATCAAATTAAATTCAAAAACATGTGTAGAAACAGGAAGGAACCTGAGTTAGAATCATTTTAATCGGCGAATCCCTGGTGTCCGTGAGTGGATGTGTGTGTGTGGTGTTGAATAAAGCAATCACTGAACAAACAAAAAAAATAAAGGAGGAGAACCAGTTTGAAGGAGACCTGAAGTCTAATCTTAACATTCTTTACCGACAGAAGTAAAGCTTCATGTCCCATAAGGACTCAGGTGTTCTGTGTACACTGAGAGATGCTGAAGGAATATCACTGTTAAAATCTAATATGGTTCAAACTGAAAACAAATATGATGCCGGTGTGGTGAAGCGCCGCCTGACATCGTTCCCCTGGACTTTCTTGAATGTGGCTTCGCTGTTCCTGGGTGCTAACAGACGGTGTGTTTCTGTTTCATGTGTGCTTTGGCAGGGGGAGAAGAATGCGGGATTCGATGTCCTCTACCACAACATGAAGCACGGCCAGCTGGCAGCCAAGGAGCTAGCCGAGTTTGTCCGCGAGAGGTAACGTTTGTGCGTATTTGTGAACGTGTTGAGTGGGAGGTGATGCTGGCGATGGAGAGAGGAATTCTGGGTTTTTGACTGTGTTTACTTTTAAATAAAGATAAGCTATAAGAAGTGTATTTTGGATTTAATTCCTTCCTGTGTCTATGGAAATGTTCAACATTACGTCTTTTCAGAATTACAGGGAACATGGCATGCAATACTTTTATTTATACCCAAAACAAAGAACGATAGAAAGCTAGTGCATCTAGCTAGTGACATCATTATTTATGATGTTTTATATTGACTTATGAAAATCATTTTGAATCATTCTCTACCTGTTTTGTCTGTAATATCTCTGACTTCTTCTCCATCGACTGGATTTTGAGTATCGCCTTAATTCCACCGCGGCCTCATCGACTAATGTCCATGAATGCAACACGATTCAGACCCACTTCTAAACGGAATTGATTCTCTTCTACATTACATTAGAGCTGAGAAGAAATAGGTATGAAAAAGCCATTGTTTCCAAAAGTACCAAGAGTTTCAAGAGGTAAAATTTTCAGCTGTTAATAATTTAGAGGCTGGACATTCAATCTCATTACCCAATTAAAATAATTTTCTCAAAGAGGGTAGTTTGTCATATTGACTGCACTGCTTTCTCATCTCACTCTTTCAGTGAATTGATGCGGTTCCCACGAGTTTGTGCTGATACAATCCTCCTGACGTTGATTCAGAGCGCCGATGCACATTCCTTACAGGGGGAAATTCACTTATCGGTTTAGACGGCAGCAGGCAACAAATCAGCAGCGATGAAATGAAACGGGGGGCACTATGGGCAAAAAAAGCATGATTTCATGGGAAGGAGGAAAGTATGAAGTTAATCATTTATAGACGGTATTTCTAAAAACTAACCCACACATTAATATTCATCAGTTTTTAAATTTATATATATTAAAGCTAGGGAGGGAGACTATTTTAAAAATGCTTCCAGCCATTCCAAAAAGATGTTACTGGTCATACAGAGTCAGGTGCTTCATCACCTGTTAAGTCTCAAGTCTTCTGAGGGAAATAGCTCAAGCTACTTTGATTTTTGATTGTGTTGTGGCCACATTTTGGTTTTAAGACCATTTAATAAAGTGATAAAATTCATAACTGCTTACACCACAAACCTAAAAAAAAGATCAGATTAAAACCATCTATGGATCTATAACCCCAACCGGCTTACTGACCTGGAACTGATGGCTGCATTCCCATCCAGACCATTAGTGATTACAGAATCCTATCTTCCCAAATTATGATTAATTTTCTAATTCCAACAACTTGCAATATTGCATCTTAAAACCGATATTTGTTTCTCTGTACCTTATTACCACATTCAGGAGTTCTGTTCACCCTCGGGATATTTGGATCGAACCTCTTTTCTTTCTGTCTCTTCAGGCTCTACAGATGGTTATTAAAGTTTTACAGCCGTGCCTTTCAAAACAAGTCCATCCATCATTTATATGTAGCTTATTGCAACATTTACCCTACACTGATGAGAATAAATCTGTATCTCGCAGACTCCAGTAAGCACAAGAAAACGGAACATATGACACCATTAGCTGGGGCAATGATGTTGTGAAAACTTCAGTTTTATTACGGTAGATTCAAAAGTCTGCTGTGTGTTTCAGAGGGTCAATATTTTAAAGAATTCTAACTGCGTTACTCTTCCCGTGGTTTAATGTATATCCATGTTTTTAGCCCTGGTGGCCCAAAGTGTGAGCTACTGTGTTGATAACTTTACAAACCAGTAAAGGTGTGTTTGTTTTTCCAGTGCTGCTGTGGAGGAAACCTACTCCAAATCCATGAGCAAACTTGCCAAAATGGCCGGCAATGGAAGTCAGCTGGGGTGAGCAGACGTCTCACCCTCTCACCGCCTCCCAGTTGCATTTAAATCTGTGTGAATTTGAAATGTTGATGTATCTCAACGTGTAATGATCACATTAATTCATAAGGGATGATAATGAGGACGGTATGCATCACCAGATGCCCACATCTGTTTCAGCCTGTTTGACTCAGTAAATTTAAATATTTCACAATAGAAAGTTTTACTAAAATAACAAACAGTGCTGTGTTATCTGTAGGTATATCTGTAAGCTTTTAAATACCTAACAATGTCCTTCGTTAGCACAAAAAGTTGAAAGTTTTGTTGTTGCGCTTCAGGAATGTCTAAATGTATTCCTAAAAGTAAAGCAAGTCATTACATCAAATTACTTTTGTTCAAGTCTCAGGAAATTAATTGTCTTGCAGTGATATATGATATTAGGAGAAGATATAGTTTGAATCTCGTTTCCTCTTGTGTGGTTAATGCTAATGCTTGTGTTTTCTAGGACGTTTGCCCCCATGTGGGATGTGTTCAGGGTCTCCTCAGACAAACTGGCGCTCTGTCATCTGGAGCTGATGAGAAAAATGAACGATCTCATCCGGGAAATCAACAAATACGGAGACGAACAGGTCAAAATTCACCGCAAGGTACAACCTGAATCAAGGAAAATGTGATACTTATGTAATAACATAAATTATAACTGTATTGTGTGTGTGTGTGTGTGTGTGTGTGTGTGTGTGTGTGTGTGTGTGTGTGTGTGTGTGTGTGTGTGTGTGTGTGTGTGTGAGAGAACAGAGATGCTCCACATCAAGTGTCTGTCCACAATACTGTACCTGATTTATCTCACACAAAATCCAATTTATGGTTTCTTCCCTCTGCAGTTTCCTTCAAAATATCAACTATAATCATAACATGTACTCTGTGTGTGTGTGTGTGTGTGTGTGTGTGTGTGTGTGTGTGTGTGTGTGTGTGTGTGTGTGTCAGACAAAAGAGGAGATGGTGGGGACAGTGGAGTCGGTGCAGGCGCTGCAGGTTCAGAGCGGTCACCTTCAGAAGTCAAAGGACGGGTACCACGCCAAATGTTTGGAGCTGGACCGGCTCAGGAAGGAGGGAGCGCCGCAGAAGGAAGTGGAGAAAGTGAGACGCCATTTTTCTTTTTTTACAAACCGTTCTGATGCTTGTCAGGTTAGTTCACATAAAGTCCATTAAAAACTTGAATGATTGAATTTAGAGTTTGGGAAAGGTGGAAAAAGAAAAGTCCTCATTTTAAAAGAATAAGGAGTCATTGTTGGGCGTGATGGAATATAAACTCTCATCTTGATTGTTGATAATTGCACATTTCCTCGCTGCTTTACACGTAAACCTCCACTCCTGTTAATGGATGGCATCTCTAGTTTCACAGGTTGTTGAGTGGAGTACTTGTAATTATGAGGCAGGAAATGATTCCCCATTCACTCAGAGGGATATCAGTTTCTATTTGTGGTTCTTGAATGAGGATATTAAGGCCATTATTTTCCTTTTCTTCCTCACTAGGCGGAGCTGAAGTCTAAGAAAGCGGCTGAGTCATTTGCTCTGTGCATCGAGAAGTACAACCGCGTAGGAGGAGAGTTTGAGCAGAAGATGAGCGAGTCCTCTCAGGTCAGCGCTGACTGCCGCTGGGCCGAGGGACACTTTTTCCCATCTCTCCCACCCCCTGATGGGGCGTGATTTACATTTGTGTCTCCTTTAGGGTTTTATCTTTCTATCTTTGATTGATCCTCTCTCTTACCTCCCACCACAGACAAACTCCAGCTTGTTCTTTCTTTAATCATCATCTTTTTCCCCAAAAATGGAAACCTCAGCCCCACAACTCCTACACACCCACCCACTCTTCGTGCACACATGCACGTCCTGCACCCTGCTTATTACCTTTAATCACTGCCTCCACACTTCCATGGTTACTGCTGCTGTTTCTATGGAGATATTTAACAAACCTAAATGAACGCGTCTGTGTGTTAAATTTGAAGTGATGACTGAAATCCTTGTTACCAATTAACCGTTGTCAAACCTTTGAGGGTGGAGGAAATCTGCTTGTTATTACAAAGCTGAGTCTCAGTACCTGGATTTTGCATTTTTTTCTGCACATTAATTTTTTTCTATAGAGGCTGTCCAAGTTGTGAAAACAGTTTCAAATTTTGTGGTAAATTTTGTGTCCCATGACGGATGTGACTGAGAAGTCCTGCTGAGGTGGACATTAGTTGAGAAATGCAGATTCAATTAATTGTATTAAAGTAACACAAACAATTCTCCTGAAACAGATGGAAACAAATGAGTTAGCTGAATTCAGAGCAGGATCATACTTAAATACTAAATCCTTTTGATTCAAGTTTAAAGGTCCAGCAACACAATTTCTTCTGTTGCCTGACTGGGCATCCTCAGATCTTGTTTAAATTCTGTAATTATATGTACTGTATATATGGAAGTTTATTTGATCTAAGTTGCTTCCCTGAAAACTGCTGAATTTAAAATTATTCTGTAGAGACACATGGTGGGGTGAGCGCTGCAAGAAAAGTGACAGTAATTACTGTACTGACAAAACACAAACTGAGACAACAACTTTAAAATCAGCTGTGATTAATCGTAGTTGAATTTGTCTTTTTTTATTTATCATTTTATGGTTTTGCCGTTAGTAGAGAAAAATAAATTCATCATGGGAGTTCATTTTAATTAACATGCTTTAGTGTTTTTGCGTTTATTGGAGTAGAAGTTTCAGGAAATTGAGGAGGCCCACCTGCGCCAGATGAAACAACTCATTAAAGGTTACTCCCACTCTGTGGAGGACACCCATGTCCAGGTGGGACAGGTACGTTTCAGGGGTGCCTTCTTATATAAGAGCGATGTCTGAATTCTGAAATGCCAGATTATTTTTTTGTTCTCTTCCATAATTGATGATAATCGTTGAGATGACCAAATTCTGCTCTGCTACAGGTTCACGAGGAATTCAAGCAGAATGTGGAAAACATCGGCATCGATAACCTCATCCAGAAATTTGCAGAGCAGAAGGGCACGGGCAAAGACAGGCCGGGTACGTGCAGGAAAATGTTGAAACTGTTCCAACAGGAGAGAAATTTTAACCTCAGACAATACAGATATAAAAAACACCCGCATTTATTAGTGTTGTGATGCCAGAATAAACCACAGTGACGTAATACTACAGCTTGTGAGTGCTCTTGTGTGCCTGTACGCCTGTGCACGTCTATTTGTGCATGTTTAAGGTGTTGTGCTGTAATCAATCTGGCTGTTGTTTGCAGCTCTGATTGGTTTTGAGGAGTACATGACTGCTTTGGCGCCCGAAGGGGGGAAGAAGAGTCGGGGAAAAGCTTTCAGGATCCCTGGCCTGGGGAAGAGGGACAAGGAGCCAGACTCCACGTGAGTGCATGGACCCAGATGTTGAAAAAATAAACCTTTGCCCTCCTTTTATTGTATAGATGTAGATGTTTTGTATTTGATTCATGATATTCATGATAGTTATTTATGTGTTGTTTTTTGTTGTTGTCTTTGCAGAGACTCAGCGGTGCATGAAGCACTGGTAGGTATCAGATATAATTCACACCCAATCCTTGGGTCAATTATCAGTCCTTTCCAACTCCTAAACATCCAGTAATCCCAGCAGATAACCATGTTTTACTGTTAAAGGATTGTGTATTCTTAGGGGATGACACCAGGATTGTGTTTGTGGAACGAAGGCGAGTGGGAAATCAGCGTGTGATAATAACGTGACTGGTGCTGTGGGGGTTCCCAGGTTTATTCCTGTGTTTCTCAGAACAGATTGGCAGCCAGTGTGCAAGTGCATACCTTCATGAGAGTGTGTATGGTTGTGTTTGCGTCTGCCTGTGTGCAGCTAGTGCATAAGCACACGTGTGGTTTTGTATGTGCTGGCAGAAAGCCATCTATGTGGAAGTAAACATTAGCGCAACACAGATTGACTGGTGCTGCTGTTGTACAGTTTTAGTAGCATTGGCAGTGGAAAGAGAATAAACAGTCCATAGGTGGATGTTAAAGTAGTTATAATTCCAAGAAAATGAAATATTTGCATTAAAGGTTGAACCGTTTTGGATAAACAGTCGTTCATTTTCAAGTTATTCACATGATTTCTTTCTAGATTTAACAAGAAAACTTCCTAAATTGTTGTGCCAACATGAAATCATTTATTTACATCGAAATACTAATAATTATCAAGCAAACATTAGCTGCTCCAGTCAGTGATTTTGATGGCATGATGGTGGTCAACAAGTAACTGAGACATATAACACAGCATCGTCAGCGTCTAGTGTGATGTTGTGCACGTATGTCAGGCAGTCGTTTGCCAACAAAGAAATAGCAGATAGTAAAACACAAATTATCTACATCTGCGTGACATGAGGGTTGATCTCCTGAGGGTAAGGAGATCCTGGATGTTCACCCAATTTTAAAATGTCTGTGGTTGACTGTCTTATTGGTTGAGTTAGCCGCTAACTGCTGCTAGCTGCTTTAAAAATATCTTACGGTTGTTCACCAAGCTGTTACGTGCTGCTGCCTAGCTGGTTTTCTGTTTGTGCAGATGTTGATTCAATGCTCTGCAGCCTGAAGCCGCAGAACGATAAAGGTGCAAAAGTCCTGTTTTGAACGACGACAGCAGTCAAAAACTTTTTGTCTCAGTTGAAGAACCTCATTGATTCCTCCACAAAAACAGGTTTTTACTGTATTTACTGATTACGTGAAGGCCGTGTCATATTTAATAATATAACACAGTCTTAATAATATGGATGCCTCTGCCCCAACACTTGGTGATTTATAAAGAGAGTGAGTTTCTTAATGGACGGACATCTCCAATGCTCAGTGCTGATAGCTGTAGCTAGCCGGATAGCTGTGCAGCTACAGCTTCAATTAGCCAACAGTCGCAGATGAAAATAAACATCGGAGTTGACCGTTACACTTCCCATGACCCAGTGAAATCAGATCTAATCAAATAGCATCTGTACATCCATACTAAAAATAACTGGTTGACTCTTCAGTCTTGCCTTCCTTAATGTCTCTTACTTTGAAGATCAAATGACAAGAAGCATTCAAATTAAATGTGAGCTCACTCACACTTTGTCGGTAATAAGACGTTGAATGTACAGCAGTCGTAGCAGTTTAGTCACCAGTGCACACTGTTGGCTCACTCTAATAGAGCTCTCTGTGTGTGATGCAGCATGTGGCTGAAGTGTGTAAAATGGTATGTGGCTGACGTGTGCACACCGTGTTCCTTTTCATCTAGAATTCACCCCTGGATGTCGACGACGAGGGATTTGTCATCAGAGCTGACAGCACGCTGAATGATATCCTTTTTTAACGTAGATAAATCACAGTTTAATATACAGTTACGCCTCTGTTTCCGAGAAAAAAGAAGCGGTAATTGCTTATAATCATTCTCCAGTTCAGGTTGGTGGCAGATGAAAATACAAAAGATTGACA
This sequence comes from Antennarius striatus, assembly GCF_040054535.1. Classification (NCBI taxonomy): domain Eukaryota; kingdom Metazoa; phylum Chordata; class Actinopteri; order Lophiiformes; family Antennariidae; genus Antennarius; species Antennarius striatus. The sequence goes on along the minus strand of NC_090782.1, from coordinate 20,638,294 downwards.
GATTAAAGGAAAAGCAATCTTCAGTGCTAGGATTTTTTCATTTGCAGCAAATCCTGCAAACTTTAATAGGATACGTCTATGAAATATGAACCAGAGGGAAAATCTTCTCGTTTCTCGTCTTTTTACACAAAAGTTTAAGAGCACAACTGTAAAACCAGCAGTTCCGTCCTTCACTGAATTTATCACTTCATGTTTCTCATTCATAAAAAGGCATGAAGGGAATTGCAAACACTTCACACATAATAATAAATGGAGTTTGCACAAAATTAAAACTCATTCAGCTGCTGGAGAGGCTCTTGAAAGGCCCCTCACTACTGATAGAGCTGCTTTAAATGAAGTGGAGTTATCAGCATGAGTTGAGATTTAATTAAGTGGATCAAGCACAGATATTAAATTGTGACTGCATCAAGGCCTTGTAACCTAGTTTCACTTTATTTATTCACACAAGACATAAACACAGCTCAAGTCGCAACACAACATTACAAGTCCAAGCAGGAAGTGGAAGTGACATTTATTATGGTTAAGGTTAGAAAAGAAAAGCCAGTGCAGTTCTTTATCCCTTCTACAAATGACTTACATTTTAAAAGCAGGACAGATGTGCACAATTAATCGAAAGTTGTACTGCTGCCTTAATTTTGATTTTATTAAGGTTCACACCTGAATATACAAGCACATCCAAAAAAAACAAAAAAGCGCAATATTGTGGAAAAGTTTGATATTTTTGTCAATTATGTCAAAAATTCAAAAATTGTGGCTTTTCTTGAGTCGTTGTTTCAAGCATTCCAGTTTCAGTAAATAGACATAAGAACAGTCAAACTTATTCAGACGGTTCTTATAAAATAATCTCATATTATGAGATGCTAGATTTCTCTTGTTCTACTTCACGCTTTGTTCCCGGTTTAAAACACGCTTGTTGTCTTTGACCGTCGCCTCTGCCTGAACGCTGCTCTGATGAGAAGGACAACAACTTCTACTCCAGCGACTCAGACTTTGATGATGAGGAGCCCAAGAAGTTCCACATTCAGATCCGACCGGTCGCCAGCACCAATCGGAGCAGCTCTGCCGCCACTGAGAAGGAGCTGAAGGCCACCGTCGGGGCGCTCACCCTGCCCCCCAACAGAGGGGTACGGAACCAGGTGCTGTCTGCTTCCTGTGTTCCTTTACGATCCCTTTTAAGATCGATTCTGCCCAAATTCTTCATTAGAAGTAACACCATCCTGTTCCTGGACATCAATCAATCAATCAATCAATCAATCAAACTTTATTCAGTAAATAAAAGTAATAAAATAAAGTTAGAGACCAGACTAAAAAGGTATAAATAAATAAAATTCAGTTAAAACATTAAATAACTAACATTTTTAGTTAAAAGCGAAGCAAAAAAAGGTAGGTCTTGAATTTGCTTTTAAAAATGAGTCCTTGAGTACACGAGTCCCTGCGCTGACCGAGGCTGTCCCCCTCTCTCCTTTCAGGTGTCGATCAAGCGACATCTCTCCAGTGAGTTCATTCAAATGTGTCTCCTTCCTATACAAGAAACTATAAGAAATAAACAGCGTGTTGTGTTCTGTGGTTAATACGGTTTTTCTATGCAGGAAACTCCAGTGTTGTGGGAGGTTGCTTAGAAGACGTAGATGGTGCCTCTCACAGGGGTGAGTCTGATTTTATTCAGTACGAATGTGAGAATTCTGTATCTGATAACTAATCAACAGATGAATTCATGTCAATAATAGAAGCCTTAATTTTGTGAGTCTACACGCTGTCATCGTTTGGATTTTTGTCACTTACTTCAGGTTTCTCTACGTTTTATTTCTTTGTGGTAGTGATTGGAAACTGATCAAAAATCGTGTTTTTATATTCATATCATATTCAAAGATCATATATGTAGGATCAGGTAGTCAGTCCCTCGTGCATCATCTCTACGCCTCCACCCATGTCAGAACTGCTTATCCCCCCCCCCCCCCCAGAGAGCAAATCTCTTCATTGGCTGACCTTGCTAGACCTGTCGCCCTCCATTAGTCGCCGCCGCCGCCGCTCGTCCCTCACAGGATGTTTTATCACCGGAGCTTCATTAGCGACCTGCAGGTCAGGCTGGAGATGGAAGCTGCAACCTGCAGCCTCCAGGATTCTCTCTCACGTAAATTGACAGGATTAATGATGAGCGCCTGATTAAAGCTGTTACTTTCCTGTGACAGCGGTTGTGACTGGAGCCAAGTGAGATCAAGCTGTTTGCCGGTAGCGTAGAGAAGGTAACGGTTGACGTGTTTCCCCTCTTGTCGTACGTTTCACTGGAGATCAGCCTCCATTCGACGCTCTGCAGAACCAACTCCACGCCACTGCTGATTAGTCCTGATTAGGGAACTTCCTCTGCAGTGAGTCATCGCATCTGAATGTGTTTTTACAGATGGAGAGCAGGAGGGCCTACGCAGGTCCACCTCCAGCCCCGATCACAACAGGTAGGAAGTCTCTGCCTTTCACACAGCAGAGATATAATTAGAGTTTTATCTTCCATCACTGGCCGTGCATTCATCAGTTTTAGCTCACCTTTATTCCACTTATTATGTATTATTTATTCTTATAAAACTAAACTAAAAAGAAGACCACTTTCGTGAGGGTGCAGTTTGTGGCCAAAAATCAATTAAATTAAATTAAATATATTTTAATGATCCCAAACTGGGAAATTCACCTGTTGCACGAGCATTCAGTCATGCAAACAACAGGGAGAATATACATTGAACAAAAATTAAGACATGAAGACAATAATAATAATATTAACAATAATAATGATAATACCCTAGTTAAAACAAATATAAAATTAATATTAAATGTGGAACTGTGAATACACAGGACTTTATGATAAACCATATATAAACATTATTTCATGTCGTAAATTAGTAAATTCTAACACTAGTGATGAATTTCTGGCCTGTGTTTAAAAGAAAACTTGACATGAAAATTTTTTTAGGCGTCACCTTGTAGAACATTGTGTTGAAACGGAGCGTTTCCAATGTGTAGGACACTAATATTAAAAGTAACCGAATGACGATGACATTGTTCTGTTCTGCTCTTAAAATAAACGGCAGATCATTGAAGACAAAGGAAGAATCAAGGTTCTTCCAATACCAGGACTACAGGTCCCAGAGGTGTTACTTTACACTTTTTTGAGCCGTGGATTTGTGTGATTGTCAGCCTCAGTTAGGCAGTGAGGATTCTGCCGGAACTTAAAATCCTATCTTTCCTTCCTCTTCCTCTAAAGTTTCTTTTTCTTTCCTCTTCCATCTTCTCCAGGTTGAGTTTGATGGCGTCGGGATCGGACAGTCTGTTTGGACCGCCGCTGGAATCGGCCTTCAAATCCAAAAGCTTCGAAGGTCGAGAACAGCTGAGGGAGCAGAGCGCTTTTGGTGCGTCTGAATGTAAGACTTTTGGAATATTTACTCTGTGGATTCCTATCAATACTCTATCGATCACATGAGAGAATATTTAATGATCTCCCTTGTCATTATATGTTGGAGTGAACTTTTATGAGTTTGTCGTCCTCGTATTAGAGGTCTACAATCCCAGAGTCCTTAGTTTTTATGAAGGGAGTGTGTTGCGTTGGTAACCAAAGATCCAATCAGACGCCACTTAACGTCCTGCGTTGTGTTTGATGTGAATCAGATGCTGCCTTCTCGTCGGACTCCTCCTCTCCGGAGAACGTGGAAGACTCCGGTCTGGACTCGCCTTCCCATCAGCCTCTTGGTCCCTCCCCTGAGCTGGTGGGCTGGGCGGCTTGGCCTCCTGCCTCACAGAATAAAGACCAAACGCAAACGCTGGGACGACCTGCAGACCCTTTTCTCGCCACCTTCCGCGACCCGTCGCCCGGTCGAAGTCATCAACACCTGCAGGACGACCCGGCGAGCGTGTGGTCCGTTGCCCCGTCACGCTCCTCTCGTGTGGCCCTAGACATGGACCCCTCCTCAATGAGGTTCCCTGCTTTCTCCCAAACCCTCCCGCCCCCTGAGATGGAGTCGTCGGTGTGGAACTGTAAGCACATTCCCCTGGAAGACCCCTTCCTCACTGCGTTTGAAAGGACCGTCACCCAGGAGACATTAAACCTGTCTGACGCCTGGGCGCGGCCGCCGCCTCGCCACGCCCACGAGGCCAGTGGTGACCCGTTCGCCACGACCCTCACTGACAAGACATTCCCAAACTCATCTTCGTCCTCCTCTTCATCCTCCTCCAAGTGTAAGGATAGAAACAGGAAGCGAGACCGGAGCCTCCCGCCTCCTGTTACCTCTGACGACCCTTTTGCAATCACAATGATCGGCAGCCCGACGCACCAATCATCGCTGGCGGCGGCAGCGGCCGGCTTGATCCCTCCACACGGCGGCAGCTGCAGCGGCATCGACTCCACTGGTACGACCGGCTCCTTACCCACAGCCCAGTCCAAGAAGGAGCCGACGCACTGGAACTCCGTCCACAACCCGTTCAGCGAAAGCGTCTCCGGAGCCCCGAACAGTTCCAAAACACAAGAAGGAGGAGGGAAAGGAGACGGAGCGGGAGGCGGAGGAGACAGGAGGAAACACCGATCGTCAGAGAGCGAGCCACGCAGGAACGCCCCTCCGCTCACAAGGCATTCTGGGCCACAGGAGGATCTGTGTTTCTCCACAGACAAAGACCAGGACTGTCTGGATCTGAACACGCAGATATCATGCAGTGTCGTCTCACACAAGGGTACTGGTGGTTTTTCTTCTGACGTTTTAGTTTTCGACCGCAGACGTGAAAATATTCAGCAAATAATCATGAAACAGACCCTGATCATGAAGGTACGGCGTCAACCGTGATTTTTAAAGACAGATCATCAACTTATAATTACAGCTAGAACATAGCGTGCTACAGTGTTATCGCCACGACAATGACGCTTTGCTTTAATTTGTTTCATACCAAATTAAATTCCTTGACCCTGGAAACCAACGCCTGGGTTTTACACATTTAATCATCAGCAGTTTGTGAGTCGGAAACAACACCTTCATTTCTAAAAACTTAAAATTGGATCTATTATCTATATACTTTCTATAATCTATCGGCTTTCACAGGTAATGAAATCCACGCCTCTTAATTTAATTTAGAAGATTTCTAATGAAAGTTCTCCCTGCATTCAGAACGCCTTTTTAATTAGCCGACATGAAGCCTAATCCTTCCATCAGGGGCCGGCCTGATCCCTCATTTAGGGCTTATTCAGCTAAACCCTGTTTTAGTCGGTAATTAAGCTGCCAGGATGTTTGTTGGAGTGATTCATATCACTTGGATGATGACAAGAACAGTAAACGTGTTTATTTTATGGTTATTAGTCAACCAAAGATCTATTCATTCATTCTGTTGACGGCAGATCTGATCAGCTGGAGCTTTAACTGCTGCTAGAATTAAAAATGTCTCAATTGTTTTTCTCCACAAATACTTTAAGGATGTTTTTTTTCCCAGTAGAGAAATCAGAAGTATTATGAAATAGTGCATTAAATCAAAATCTGTGTAAGAGCAATGCTTTGTTAAAACTCAAAGAGAGAGAATGAAATTAACCAGAAGAAGAGCGAAGCTTTAAATGGAGAACGAATGATTCTGGATTTGTTAAAGAGGATAATCCCTCTGAAGAATCTTCAGATGATAAATCCCTCAATTAAACAGCCATAAAAATGTTTTTCGGGTTTCTGCCAGCTTTCTTTTTGGCAGCTCGTTCGTCTCAGCTCGTCTCTGGCTGTTCTCGAAACAACTTTGAGTGGATGGAATCTTGTCTCGCTGTTTGATCGACATCCCATTTGAGCCGCTCTGTTTCTCTGTGGAAGGGTCCAAACATCACAGCGCTGAGAAAGTGGGAGCTGCTCCTCCGAGGGCGACCCGGGTCAAGAGGAATTCGGGCCGACTCAGCGCCTGTGAGAGAGTGAGTATGAAGTCTAGTTCCTGTTTCTCGCAGGGCTTCTTGCAACTTTTCATCAATAGTCTGTTGTGCCGGTGGAGGCAGCCATAACCGAGTGCATCACCCGTCTCATTGTTTCCAAAATGTCAAAACTGTAAATATCATTAAAAAAATTTAGGTACTGTTTCTGAAAACTTCCTGTTTGATCGGGTCGTTCTTCTGTGTTTCAGTCCCGATCTCTGTGCTCCTCCCCGCTGCCGGAGCCCAGCCCCTCCCTCACCTCCTCCTCCTCCTCCAGCCCCAGCGAATGGGGGCCTCAGGCTCGGGACAACGACAGAGGAGGTCAGAACAGAGCTCCCAGTCCGGCCAGGGCGGGACAAGCATCACCTCTGCCCTATCAGCCACAGGAACACCAACAGAGACAGAGTGAGCCTCCAGCGTGAAGTCGAGGCAGGACGTCTGCTGGACCGGAGGCAGATAAACATTAAGGAGTCATGTCTGATTCTTTCCTCTCTGCAGTGCACTTGTCACGAGGCCCGAGTCCCATCTCCCTCAGCGCGAAGGATTCCTGGCCGGTGGCGGCGGCCATAACCGAGTGCATCAACGCTTACTTTAAGGGAGGACAGCACAACCGGTCAGTAGATCCCAGCAAACTAGTCACATGTTGTCACGGTAACAGGAATTCAAAGGATTCACCTCAAATGTCGATCTGTGACTTTCTTTCCTTCTTCCCCCCCAGATGTCTGGTGAAGATCACGGGCGACCTGACCATGTCCTTCCCTGCGGGCATCACGCGCATTTTCACCTCCAACCCCAACGTTCCCGTGCTCAGCTTCCGACTCATCAACATCTCCAGGATCGATCACTTCCTGCCAAATCAGAAGCTGCTCTACAGGTGGGCTGTGCTGTGTGTTTGAACCCACGTTGCGGTGGCGGTTGCTGGATGCCATGGTTACCGTGTGTGTCCACAGCGATCCGTCTCAGAGTGACCCGGACTCCAGAGACTTCTGGTTCAACATGCCGGCCCTGCAGCTCTACCTGCAGAGGGAGGCTGAGCTCAACCCTCAGGCGTCGTACTACAACGTCGGCCTGCTTAAATATCAGGTGGGGATTGGGAGTCAGCCTCTGTCCCTGACGCGGGTCGCCCGTCCCGTTCCTCACTCCAGTCTGTTTCCTCAGGTGTCGTCTCAGGACCCGGCTCGGGCGCCTCTGCTGCTGTCCGCAGAGTGTCAACGCAGCGGCACGGTGACTCGGGTGTCGTTGGACTACCACTGCTGCCCCGCCACCGCGCCCTCCACCCAGCTCGCCTCTGTCCAGGTGCTGCTGCCGTTAGACCACACCGCCACCGACCTGCAGTGTCAGCCACCCGCCTCCTGGTGAGCAGCGTGTGCACCCTGAAATGCTAAAGTTGAGGTAACGTACAAATACAACAACGAGGACAGTTCATCCTCACTTATTGTTTCTCTGCAGGAACGCCGAGGAGAGACGGCTGCTGTGGAAACTCCCCAACCTCTCCCCGACCAATCACAGCAAAGGTCAGAGCTCAGACACCTTCCTATATTTTAGCAGCCCGAAAGTTTAATATGAAAGTGTTCCCTGGGTAAACATAGACGGAATCCTGACCTTGACTTCTAACATCCTCAGCCTGTTTTGTGAGTTTCACAACATCGGCATCGAAGGCTTTCATTTTCCTTCCATTTAGATTATTATTTCTATCGTGTATAATGTAAATGTCAAAAGTGATCTCTGGGCTCCGCGTCTTTTCTCCCTTTCAACGCTTGAAGCCCTGAAGCTGTATCATTATCCTGCCAGCTGCTCTCATCAGCCTGATGGAGGTGATCGGCGAACGCTGAACCGACACCAACATAAAAGATCCATCTTTCATCCTTTGCCAAGCTGACTGTTGCTCTTATTTCACAGCCCTAATAAGACACTGCTTATAACCGACGCTTTTGTGGCTCAAGTTTAAGATGAGAACATCTAAAATAAATCTGATTTGAGCTCGAGGTTTCCTTCCAGCGCATTTTCTCTTTTTTATTGCGCTCGCTTTTTTATATAATGATATTTTATTACCTCAGTGTGACGCCGCAGGCGTGGTGCGGAGAAAGAGAGTGTTCAGTCGCTGCCAGTGACTGATGGGATGCTACAGGCTGGAAGCATTTATAGATAGAAGAGCTCTCTGGTTTATGAGTCAATGACAAACCCCTAAAGGTCATCATATCTCCTCTGCTTATCCTAAAAATACTGCTTTCTTGTGAATTTATTCATCATTAAACTGATTGAAGTCCTGCTTTAAATCTATTTTTCTTACTGGACTTTGTCTGCTATGTTTAGAATCTTTTGCTGCCTTAAATAAAGGCTGAAAACTTTTGCTTAATTACCACTTTGCAGGAATTCAATTAAATTTCACACCATTAGTCAGAACTGTAAAAGAGTGTATCTCATAATTGGTTTCTTTTTTTCCCCTTGCTTTTACAATTCCAGGTGCATCAATCATGTTCTATTATTCTGCTGTGATTTTCACTCCTAAACATTCTTCTGAATCACACAATGCGTGTACTGATAGTGGTTATCATTACATCGGCACAAATGGAGCTTTTCTTGTCGTGAGTGTCCTCGGTCACAAGGCTTCTATTTTTCTCTAAAAATAGCAGCAGCAGCCTTGGGAGTGTAGGTGAAGCAGCTCAATCTTTTTTGTGTTCAAGGGAAAGTAAATTCAAAATGAACCAGGTCTGTATTTGAAGCACATAATTAAACAAAAGGCTTGCTGGCATTTTTATTTTCTATGAGCGATGGGGAATTAACAAAAACTAAATTTATCATTAGTTATGGAGCGCGCCATGACAGCGGAAGTGACGCAATTGTAGACATCACCGTGAATCCGTATCAGCGCCACGAGCCGACAGTATACTGAGGATGAGTTCCCTCTGAACCCACTTGGGGTGGGTAATTATCCCCCATAATTATCCCCCGATGTATGCGGAGGATGAGAGTTTGGACATCTAGCGACTCATCCCAGGTGTCTTCATCTGAATCAGATTCAGACAGAGATGTCCAACTAGTTATAATGTCCCGTTTTGGTTTACTGTGTTTATGGAAAAATTAATCGCGCTACTTTCATGCAAGCCCGTCAATGGGATTTTCCATATTATGTTAGCATTGAGCTAACCACCAGTCGTTACTGTTGGACTGTGTAACTCTAGTTTATATTAATATGTCTTTTATTCATAATTGTGTGATAATCTGGTCAAAACAACATTTATACAATACCCCGAGTAGCACCAGAAATTAATTAATTATCCACTAAACCTTGGGAATTCAGAATAAATAATATGGGCTGTCGGAAAATTATTTCACCTTCAAATCTCTTTGGAAATCATCTCGGTGCTCATGGCAGATTCTCGGATCTTTGGATCATTTTTACCCTGATTATCCTTTCTTTCCATTTCCTTCCAAGCTTTCCAGAAAAATATTTTGAATAAAGATAGGTTCCTATCTTTGTGTCTAACTCTCGTGATGTTGGAACAACCGTTCACCTCACAGGTAACCATGGCTTTGTTGGGTTTATCGCTTCGGTGATCGCACTGTGTTCTAATAGCTGCCCTTGACTGATGAAGCGATGGGATTCGCTGATGACGTATGACCCCACGTGACCACTGCATATGGAAGCTGTTGCAGCGCAGTTTTTAAGGTTTTCCGACCAAAGAAATGATGCTCGACATGTGAAAAAAAAAAATCCTTCTATTTTTCATGATAAACAAAATATATGTCACTTTAAAAATGAGTTTACTGCCCCTTTAAAAACCTAAACAAAGAAAAAATGGTGATAAAAAGCCACTAAAACAGTTATAAACGCACCAAATTTTTACGAGCAGCGCACCAGTAGAACACAGCACTTCGACGGCTGATCAAGTCCAGCTCTATTTTTAAAATCCTCCGCAGACCAGAGTGTGACATTCATCAGACAAGGATGTGTTGTTGTTGTGAGGTCATGTTTCTGGTGTGTGTGTGTGTGTGTGTCTCAGGCTCAGGGACTCTGTGCGTCAGCTGGCAGTGCCTGGAGGTTCCCCGAGGCCCCCCACCCAACCTGGCCGTTCAGTTTGTGGGCTCTGGGGCCTCGCTGTCGGGGATGGACGTGGAGCTGGTGGGCAGCCGCTACCGCATGTCGCTGGTCAAGAAACGGTTCACGACAGGTGACAAAACACCGTCAGCAGGACGCACTCAGAGAGCTCCATGAATGTTTTAGTTCACGATTGGATGAATCAAAGGTCATTTAGGAGTTGAGACTTTTATAGAGTTGTTATAAAAAACCTCTCGGTTATGTTTAAAACAGTTCAATTCTAGACGGTTGATAAGTGTTCATACTAGGCTTTTCCAGACCACTCGTAAAAAAAAAGTGCTTCAAAAAAAAAAAGCAATAAAAAAAACAACAACCACCCTTTAAGGGATTAATTGGCTGAGTAACTAAAATGTTATTTGGACTGAACTTTTTATGTGTCATGAAAAACCGTTCTAACGCAATGAATAGTCTGTTATTGAGCTGCACTGTGAAGTGAATTAACATTTAGTTTTGTCGTGTTTGACAGGAAAGTACATGGCAAGCTGCTCCTTGTGAATCTCCAAATGGACGTTGATGCAGGTTCACAGAACTTTGCACTTTTTTTTCTGGGTTGGACAGAAGAGAGGATTCGTGTAGGAGGTGACGAGGTTCTCAGTCTTCAAGGACGATGTGCACTTATGACTGAAGGCGTCCTGCTGCTTTAGGACCAAGCCTTTACTTCTTGTCAGATTTAATTTGTGTGCTGTACGGTTGGCCGTACTGCCTTTAGCAGGATGGAAATCTTTCTATTCCATCTCCATATTGTGTTCTGAGACTTCAAATTAAGCATCATGTTAGAAATGTTAGTATTTTTAAATTATGTAAATACTGTATTGAAATCTCTGGAGCTTCTTAAAAGGATCCGAGTCACCTGAGAAAACATCTACAGAACCTTAGAAAAAGAAAGTTTGTAAATCCGCTGTTTGTTCCAAACCGAGGTTTTGTGACATTAATATTTGAATAAAACAAATATGCTGAAACCTTTTGGTGTACACCACTTTATTACACATTGTGACCAAGTACAAAATACAGCTGAACTATTCGGTTTATAACAGACCATCTTCTGTTCTTAGGCTAGTTTAAAGTATAGTCAAGAACAGGTTTAAAAATGCACAAAAATAAGGGTTCAGTATACTTGTAAGAAGAATCAGATCTAGTTCGATAAAAAATAATCCTCCGCCAAAAAAATCTAAAACAGCCTTACAAAACATTACAAAGTACACAAATTACTTTTTTTTCCCCAAAGCACTTGAAGGCAAATTACTGTAACAGGCACAAGTTACAAAAAAAAAGCCTTAAATAACTGAAGATTGAGAATTCTCATCGCTACGACATAAACCATCCGGGGAGAGGAGAGGTGAGGAAGAGGGAGAAATAAATCCAATCGACTTCAACACAAATCTGCCGGCAATCAAATCGCAATAATTCATATAAATAGAAATTTCTCTTGACATTTTTAATCGTGTACTAATAGCGTACCTTGAGAGATAAATTTATCACACACAAGTCTAATCAATTACACAAAAACTTTTCCTCTGATATAAGCTGACCGACTGAGGACGGTGAGGAGATAGATCAGGAAAAGACTGAAGGCCACAGAGCACACACTTTCTACATCATACAAAGATATATTTATATATATATATATGTATATGTATAATTTATTATTGACAAACTCCCCCAAATAACAATATTTGACTCAAACCAAACATTATCTTTTAATCTGAGTTAACAGCATGAGGTCAAAAGTTACTGTCAGGGCGCTTGTGTCCTCAGATGCCAGCGAGGTCCTTTTTTTTATTTTTTTTGTTTTTTGTTTAAGGGTTTTGGTTTTCCAGGTCAGACTACTATAAGAAACACGGAATTATCATCCCTGGATGAAATGTACAACTGCCTTTTATCAGGACGCGACGCAGACAAGATTCCAGTTCAGGTTCCCATTAAATGGATTACAGTATTTTCCACACTATGAGGCGCACCTAAAAGCCTTTAATTTTCTTAAAAGCCAACTGAGCACCTTATAATCCAGTGCCTTTTGTGAAAACCGTGTTAAAATAGGCCATTCATTGAAGGTGCGCCTTATAGTCCTGTGCGCCTTTTAGTGCGAAAAATACTCTTGAAGTAATCCTGACTCTGCAGCAGCTGAGAAACTACAAAATCACTAAATGAGGACTTTCCTGAATGCAGCACACAGAGAAGCTATCGTAGGTTCTAAGAGAATTATTTACATCAAATGAAGGAGGAGTGGGAGACGCGGGTGCATTCCTCTAAGTCTGAGCGCATTTTACTAAACGTTAAACCGTTGTCTTAAACGGGTAACGCCCTGGAACAACTGCGTTGCCCCATAAAGCCACAACTGGCTGAGCTGGTGGGAGCTGTTAAAGGAGAGGTGCTTTGGGTCAGAAGGTTGCATGTTGGTTTTTCCATGTGTGTTATTTTTTTTTTTTTTTGCTGCGAGCTGCAGCAGAGGCAACGAGGAGATTACACACCTACACCTAATCAATGTTAAAGGTGCTTCGAATGGCTGAGGTTTGGAGACGATACATTCATACTGCAGTAGAGGCACGGCTGAGGGGTAGATAGAGACATCTGTAGTGGTGGGTTCAAAGTTAGCGATCTAAGGCACTGAAATGACACCATGGCACAGCTAGTTCAAAGGTAGAAAGAAAAAAAAAAAATCACAAAACGCCACCACTCCAAAAGTTACACATCCAATGAAAACGTACTGCACAAAGTCGTTCACAGTAGCAACAAAAACAGAATCAAACCGCTGTAAAAAAAAACAAAAAAACAAAACAGACATGAGCTTCCTGGAAGAAAGATTTCACTAATGAGGGGACGAGCCGCTCTTTACTTTCCTCTCTATGTACATCACACACACACACACACACTGACAGCAGAACGCGGCAGCGTGTCCGTCCTGAAAGCCGTTTCAGGGGTCATGACAAGATGCTGATCTGTGCATCTTTCAATCCGACCCCCCCCCCCACGTGTTCAGGCCCGACTCACATCTCCTGCAGAGGGTGGCTCATTTCAATCCTTTCTCTCTTCACGGCCGGTTCAGTAGGTCCTCTGGAGGCGTCGGCGTCGCTGCCCAGGTCGCTCATCTCGTCGGAGAAGGACGCATCTGGGGGCGCAGGAGGAAGAGGAGGAGGAGGAGGAGCGTTAAAATCAGGTTTCAAGATCCGATATCAAATTATCCCCCAGAACATAAAGGTCGAAACAAGGATCTCATGTCACTTTTTTTTTATGCTCAGCCAGAAAATGTCATTAAAAGGTTGAATGGCTTGACTTTTTAAACTGTCCGCAGTAATTAAATCAAAGAGCCGGGCCCTTCACACCACAGGAAGTAGTTTATGCCACGCAACTATTTTCAGCTGCAGTTTTACTGCTGGTGACAATTTCCAGGAGCAGGATGATGAATGTGATATCGACTCTAAATAAACTGCCTATTTTAATCCCACTGAAGGATGTTTCAAAACGCAGAGACGGATACCTTCAGGCGTTGCTACACAGACAGTACTAGCTAGAAGGTTTTACCAGGAATTGAGGGCATAACTAACAAAGGGGGCTTTTTTTCCGAGAATATTGCTGGATGAATCTGTTTATTTTTAGGGAAACACAGGACCAGTTAGCTTCCACTCGCTGAAAATCACATGCCTACCTTTCTCCATTAAAGACGGCATCATGGAGCTCAGGTCGCTGAACTGTGATTCAAGAGACGAGAGAGGATTGGTCAGCAGGACTGCAAATCAACTCAGTAATTTCCACTGCTTTGACCAATCAGAGCACGTCTTCTTCTTACCTCTCCCATTACGGCGATGGGAGTTTCTCCGGTTGCTTGAGCCACGCGATGTTCCACCAGGTAGAACATGTACTCGTCATACAGCAGGCGGATCAGGTGGAAGGAGCCGAAGCTGGCGGCGCTACGGAGGGTCAGGTCTCTGATGACCATGGAGCTGCGGGAAAAGAAGAGGGACTCAAAAGTAGATTCTATAAAAAGCTGCTTCGAGTCAGCGTCGTAAAGCTAGACTGCAGAAGCTGAATTTGCTTTTATTTTTAGAGCACAAGCCAGACTAGCACCGTGATTTTAGCAGCTTCATTATGCCCCCCCCCCGTACCTGTAGAAGGACCACTTGAGCAGGAACTGTCGTGCAGCTTTGGGGAAGCTGGGACTCCCCTGGTGAGGTTTCAGGACCTGAGAGACCACGTTGTCCAGCCAGGTCGCCCACTGGTCCAGAGAGCTCTGCTGCTGCAAGGTGACCTTAAAATCCTGCTCCAGACGCTGAACCACATTCTCGTCACACTGACACACCCATGACGCCTGCTCCTGTTAGACAAAACAAAACACACCCAAACACATTCAGCGAGAAACCACCGTGAGCAGCGACAGCTGGAAACCAGCTCGTGTGTGACGTGACGTTCTAAGAATGACGTCTTTCTCTTTTCTGTGTTAACCTGACGACAGGTTTACCTGCACGTTAGCAAAGTCCACCCGGTTGAGGTCGGACAGCATCTGGTTGATCTGAGACGTGTTCTGCAGGACGGCGCGAGCCGCCTGAGCCAGGTGGTTCAGGCTGGTGTAGCGTCTCAGTGTCTGGGCGAAGGCACTGACCACCGCCACCTGCGTCACCGTGGAGACACAAACAATAATCACACGTTTTGTACGATCAAAATGACTTTGGTTAATTGAGGGATCTTGGATTTTCTTTTAACCTTGGTGCGGATGATCTCTTGAGGAAAGTTGGTCATGGCGTTAGTCAGCCAGCCCTCCAGACTCTTAGCAAAGTTGCGGATGGCTTGAGTGAGAGTGCCTGAAGGAACACAACCGCGGATTACAGCAAGGCATTTAACTACATAGCGCTTCACACAATTAGAGTCGTGCAAACACAACCGGCAGCAACATTGGCAGAGGATTTCAGCCACCCCTTGATGTAAGGATAAGCGTGGCATCACAAAGTGTTCATACTGGGATATTAGTGAGATTTCATGGAGTCGTATTAAAATCACAAGGATTAAAAACATCAGAAGGGGCTCACTGGGAACGGGACGCAGCACATCAGGGATTAGGATCTCCACCAGAGCCTGGTACAGGATGTGATCGCAGCTCCTCATCCATAGCACCACCGGTTCGTATTTACACAGAGCTACCAGCTTCTCCCGGGGGATCACACCCTCCAGGTCTTCATCACTGCAACGAAGACGGGAGGGATAAACATCACATATAAAACACCTCTGCACTCAGCAGAAAAAATGTGAAACGCTTCAGGCTGCAGTGGAAAAAAAAATACAGTCGTAGTTTAAGATGAATTTTAAAAAAGTGAGAATGAGGAAACTGTGAGTTTTATTAAACGAGGTTAACACAACTTTCTATTTCCTGGTCATGTGATCTGACCTGTTGGGGATGGCGGTGCTTCCGTCACTAGATGGTAGTGTTGAATACCAAAAGGTCTGCCAGAGTTTCTCAATGTAGTGGAACTGGAGGTTCATCACCACATCCAAAGTAGCCTGCAGCAGAGCGGGTTTGGGGGAGGAGGAGGGGAAAGAGGAGGAAGAGAGAGGGGAGGGGGAAACATACAGAGCTGAACCATGGCAACCAGACACACAACAAAGTTTCAACAGGCAGGCAGCCTCTCAGTCATTCCAGGCCCTCCTGGTTAGACAATGAGCCAGCTTAAACACGGCTCCACGCGCATTAATCATCAGGAGGATCCTCAAGGCCACGCTCGGCGTTCACACACACTTGTTTTTCACTCATTTAACAGTTTTTCTTTTTTTTTAATCCTGTTTGTTTTTATAAAAGCTCATTAATCTGGTAGATTTATTCACGCTTTTGCCTTGACCTGAACTAACCCGCGCAACTTCCTTGTTCCTGTTTGTTTATATGTGGGGCTCTCAGAAAGAAAATATAGTGAAGTCAAAAGCAAAAAAGGAATCGGGGGAAAACGATAGAAAAATCTGTAACCTGGTGGGTGATCATAAAGCAGAAAGTTAAAACATTAAAAGCAGAGCTATGGGTGTTGCTGGGGGCGTTCAGAGGAAGCCTGAGCGTGAATTCAGACGTCCAGCTCTGGTTTCTGCGTGCGGCCCCTTGGTGTGTGGCTACGGTTAGTGCTAGCGCACGGCTCACGACGCCCTGAGGTTCTCCTCTTTCTCTATCTGGCAACACACGCACTTGCCGCGGGGGATCTTGTTACACAGGCGGTGTAGACTCCAATCACATGATATGTTTTTGCTTCCTCTCCGGCAGTTGCTGTGGCAACCTTGTTTACGGTTGCCCCCAGCAACAAGTCAAACAGAGGACTCCAAAACAAAAAAAGGAGAATTCCCCCATTCCCTCCAAAACAAGAGCGTTTTCGCCGCCGCGGTTTTCCAGCGTTACAGGAAAAAACAGCGCGCTTTGAAACAAATAGTTTTAGAGGAGGAATAACACACACGTTCACTTGCACAAGGGCAGACGGACGAACGGCCCGCAGCGCAGATTCCTGAAACTTAACCCTTAACATCGGTGCGCACACACACGACACACGTAGATGCACGCTGTGATTTGTTGCTCTCTACTTTCAATTAACATCTAATCGTTTTGAGTTGAACAGAAATTTTAAGGAGCAAAATGACACATGAATATTTTAAGTTACAGCAACAAAAATAAAAAGTTAGTGAGGGTCTGCACACAAATCTGAATACACCCCCGATCAAACAGATCAATCTAAATGCATAATGAATAAGCTTGTTGTTTTATTGAGGTGCTGATTTGTTAACTTTATTCGTGCTGTAGCTTAAATGAAGATCAATAAAAGCCTGGGCTCATGTGTTAACAGGCCACTGTGGGCCAACAAAGAAGTGGAGGGGGGTGAAGAAAAAAAAAAGTAAAATGCATAAACTGTGAACACACAGAGGCAATGAGAGGCGGGTGTGACAGAAATGCGTCAGCAGACAAAGACAGGAACCCATGCACCCGTCCAGAGACAAGACAACACAAAGGCCCCGGGGGGAGGCCACCACAAAGACACCAAGATGTCCACCCAGAGCGCTGAAAGGTTAATTGGCATGTCTTGAAAGCTGCACCGAGATGAAAAGACGGCTGGAACAAAGGGAGCGTGGTGAGACTGGACAACGGGAGGGCAGGGATAATATGATAAAGCCAGAGCTTCGCTGCTTTAATCACAGCCTGTAAAGCCCTCACGTTGTAATATTCAGTATTATTCCTAGTCTCCTTATTCCTGGTGTGTTTCATCCTGGGTGGAGGAAGGAGGAGGGGGAGGGGTGGTCTTCTGAAATGAACATACAATAAATTATTTTCCTAGATTTTTCATCACAATTCAGCTCCTCACAGTCGAGGCTGGACACCTGTTGGCTCACAGCGAAGCGTTTTGTGACTACCGCTACGATTTAGATCGATTCCAAAAGGCTCATGAAATAAAATTGTATTTGCTGGGGGTTGTTTTCAGATGTGGATTACAGTGTTTTCATGTGTTCTAGAGAGTAAAAGCACGTCTGCTTTGGTAGGATCAAAATAAAAAAACAGCGACAGTCATAGAGGAAACAAAGGAAAAGGTCACTGAGGGCGGCGGAGCGGCTCAGTGATGTGATTTCGGACAAAAAAAAAAAGGAGGTACAGAAAAATAACACACCAGAATCAGGATACACACACACACACACACACACACACACCTGATCTGATATAATGCTAACAGCTCATGTAGCCTCGAGCAGCTAGCATCCAGCAGAGAGGAGGGGGAGGCTCACTTTTTCACAACCCCCACATCCCCATATCAGTTTGTCAGCCTTTGTATGTTTAGCCTTCGCTATTTATCAGCATACCGAAGCTTGAAATTAATATGTGGTCAAACTTTCTAAAGATAGTGGAAGGTACGATGTGCATGACGGACGTCACGTGACGTACCTCGCAGTGGTCCCTGTAGAGCGTCTGCAGCTTCTTGATGTCGTTCATGCTGATGCGTTCAGGGAGAGGCTGCGTGCCCAAGGCAGGGGGGTGAAACGGAGGCAAGGAGTGTGACATGTCTGCGTAGAGCAAAAATACAAACAGGTCTCATTGAATGACAGTAACACACACACACACATTACCTTATGACCTCTGGAGAGGGAACCTAAATGCTAACTGTGACATCTTTATCAGCTCAGTCTGCACCAACACAGAAACAAAACCTTGGACAGTTTGAGCAAACCAGATGGCTGATGGTTGATTCAACAAACCTGACAGTTACTGTGTGTGTTTATAACATATGTTT
This sequence comes from Antennarius striatus, assembly GCF_040054535.1. Taxonomy (NCBI): domain Eukaryota; kingdom Metazoa; phylum Chordata; class Actinopteri; order Lophiiformes; family Antennariidae; genus Antennarius; species Antennarius striatus. The sequence goes on along the minus strand of NC_090782.1, from coordinate 20,620,059 downwards.
GAGTAAATCAAACACGATGGTCAAACAGATTCCACTTGGATTCAAATAGAACAAAAACAACATCATCGAGGAAGAAGGCAGTGATCAGAAAACAGCCGGCGTGAGGAAGACCTTACCTATGTACTGCTGGTGGTGTTGGCTCTGAGCGGCCACTGACTGCTCTGGGGTGCTGCTACAGTGCTGAGAGCTCCCACACAGGCTGTCAGACATGCCGTCAACCTTCTGCAGAGGTTTGAACCTAGGAGGACATCACCTCAGGGTTAACTGTTTGACAGGACTTGGACAGCAAGGATAAGAAAGAATGTGGGTCTGAGGGCCAGGCGGCACACACCCTGATGGCGTCTAAGAGTAAAATACACCCGTGTATTTTGTGTTTTTATATATAAACCAGCCGTTCAGCTGAGTTCCACCACACCGTCTCTGACTGAAATATTCCAGTCTACTCCATCCACCAGAACAGTTACGTCACCAGTGTGCTTTGCTGTTCTTGCAGCCACACCCATCAGTGATGTCATGGTGCACTGACACCCCGTGGGGTAAACTTCTACATTTCAGATCAGGAGGTGCATTCAGTTGTTCTTCAAACCTGAGCAGGATCATCTCCACATGAAGCTGACTTTACCAGGACATCTGTGATTAGTCCAAACATTTCACAACCGGTCAATGAAAGAACCTTTTTCATACAAAACTAAACATGAGCACTATGTGGTGGCCCTGACTACAGTTTGGTTAAATATTTGGGCAACTGTGAAAGGAAATGAAAAGGGTGAAATAAAGACAACTTCAAGAGGAATAGGAAAAGTTAACTATGATAACGATGTAACAACGACATGTAAACAATAACGAAATCAAACTAATACATTAACTTTGTTTTTTTTTAAATACCCAGAAACTATTTATTGCAACAAATGAAAAATACTCCAAAAAATGGCACTGAACAGAAGATTCTTGAAAGATGTGACAGAGAGTGAGACAAACTGGAAGGGAAGGAGGGAGACAGTCCGACAGGGAGAGAATGCTGACCTTTGTTTCTGGTGGACAGGCTGCTGCCTCATCGCCATATACTGGCTGTCCTCCTGCAGTCGGTTGAGCGGCGAGTCCGGCTTCACTCGGATGCCGTAGTAATGGTACTTCGAGTTGCCTCTGGTAGATTCGGAGAGAGAAACGCCAGTGAGGAGGAGAGGACTTGCAATCAGCGTAATCACTATCATTACACTCTTCCATCAGCAAGTCTCCCATGCTTATAAGCATCATCATATTCGTCACATCTATAATGGCTACATGATTACTGTTATCAGCATCTTCAGCTGCTGCGACATCCGTCTTCCTGTTTGTACCTGGTGCCGAGGCGGCGGGTCCTCAGGCCCATGAAGACGGAGCGGATGAGCTTGCCGAAGGAGGCCGCGTTGACCGGATCCAGTTTCTGCTCCTGACAGTGACGTAAGTAATGGTTGTACAGGGAGCAGCGGGGCAAACTCACGCCCTCCGCCGTCTCGTAGTTGTCCAGCAGCCACTGCAGCTAAAAAGACAGAGAGAGGAAGAGACAGCGGTGCCGTGAGTGAGGCCCTGGCGCATAACGCTGCACTTTGATGTTCACCTGTCCAGAAATAAAAGAGGAGCAGTGGATCTTATGATCAAGACACACATCACACACACACACATCATGCAGTAGCCTGTTTTAAAATCAACTGCACTCCTGCACTCTTTAAAGAAATAGACTACGGCATGAGGAATGGATGATTGAGTGAACCGTCAAGTATAGTTCGAGCGACATTTTCTATTGAGCACATGTCAAAGACAGTCAGCACTGAGCAGGACGTGGTGTGTTCTATCTGTAACAGCACAGACCTAAGGATTTAGCATAAAATGCAATAATTTGCAAGTCAGATTTAAAGTTGATATGTCAAATACTATTCATACATTCATGTTATGGAGATTATAGAGTTGCGCGACGACAGCTGAGGTTAAAAAGTTAGAATGTAGGAAAAAATCATCCAAACCACACATTTCCCACGTGTAGGAAAAAAGTCTGGAAAGACTATATTTCATGGTATTTTAATGAAATGTAGTTATAACTAAGTGACAGCCTCCCAACGAGATGAAGAAGAGGTTACACTGCAAAATCTGTGTGCATCAACTTGAAACATCGATTTAAATTCATGCAGGGACATTTAAAAAGGATGCATTCTTCAAAGCGTTCAAAGATGACAGCTAATGGAGTCAATAATGTCTGACAGTGGCATCATGCAGAAGGGAAAGCAGAGCTTAGCCTGTAGGTAGTGTGTTCACCTTTACAGAACACACTGCCTAAAGGTTCACATTTCTTTTCTTTTTTTTCCTTTTCCTGCATGTCCTTGTTCAAAAAAGTTCCTTGTTGACTTACATGGCTGTTGAGCAGGCTGCTTTTGTGACTCGCAATTCCTTCAGACTTTTGGAGGTTTTCAATCGCCATTTCAAGCTAAAGTAGGAAGACGCATGCAAAAAACAAAAAACAAAAAGAGGACAAGGACGAGGGAGGAGGCAGGAGAGTAAGAGATAGAAAAAGAGAAGGGGACAGAAATAATAAGCAGGGGGGGTATATGTAAAGAAAAGAACACACACAAGAAACAAACAAAAAAAGAAATAAAAGAAATAGGACTGTTAGAGAGCAGCCAGATCTCTGCATTTCCATTAAAATCAGTCAGTGTTGCAGCCAAATCCATTATTGACTGACAAAAGCATGCAAATCAAGGGACTCATTGGGTTAAGCTGCTCAGTGAAGATTGGCGTTCAGACCCGCTAATATGTATGCAAATAGGAACCACAAACAGGAGCAGAGGTCACATCAAGTTTTGAGACACAAGGTCAACAATGCTTGGCCCTCCCCTTTTCCATTTTAATCGAATAATTTACACCAGGTAATATGTGAAAACTTGAAAGTTAGACAAGGGAGATGCGAATATAAAATGAACCAAAAGCAAAGTGAATGGCAAAACATTCAGTTGAGCCTTAGAGGAACCGAGTCAAAAAAAAAAAAGAAAAGAAAAGATGTGCGGTGTTGCAGCCAAACTGGAGACATTGAAGAAAAGGAAAAAGAGGCCCGGCAGCGTTCCAAAGCTTAAGAAGGCTCCAGAGGGCTCACGGCCAAATGGTAATGAGCCCCAGGGGTTGATTTGTTTCACAGGGCGCTCAAGTGCCTGTGAAAACCTCTGAAACAAGGCAGCGCTGAATTATTTAAGTCAGTGTCCCGATTCTGCGGGCTCTCTGCCTCGCTCAGCTCTGCTTTCTGCGTGTTAGTTAATGCAGAGCTGGAGGGTCCAGAATCAGGCTAGCGCTAACCCTACATGACTCCCTCGTCTTTAAGGCTTAGCTTTCTGGACGCAGGTTCAGGCAGCGGTGAGCATCTCAGAACGCCGTGTGGTTATGGGGATCTCCGCTCACTAAGAGGTCACAGAAACAACTTGATCATGTTCTTTCTTTTTGCCTGTCGGCTACGTAGCATGTGAAAAAAAAAAGACAAAAATCTCTCTAAACATATCCCATCAATCATCACCTTCTATTGGAAAGTTCCACAGACATATTGGGAGGGGTGCTGCTCACCATAGCCGAGGAGGAGCGTGACGAGTGTGATATGTGGTTACGGTTTCCCTCCATGCTTCCTCCATGGATTAAGTAAGAGCTTCCACTGGAAATGATGTGGCTGCTGCCGACATCCATGGCAATGCCCACCATGCCATGAGGGGACAGCCCACCGCTGGCGGAGGAGACCACCGTGGTGACGTGTGACCCTCCGGTCTGGGAGTCAAAGTAGGTGCCGCCGCTGTTCTGCCCATACAGCTGAGCCTCCGGATTGTAGGAATACGCCGCTCGGCTGGGAGAGAGATGATAGCTGTTAGTGTCTAGTTATGTCATCCCACCACCATGATAAAAGTGTGTTTCATGACATTTGAAGAACTTTTAAGAAGGCCACGAGCACAAGAGCAGTTCATGGTTATTCTATTATAGCCAGTGTTTTGGGTCATACAATACATATTCTTATTAAAGTACGCAACAGCCTGCTGTTATCAGGCTGGGCAAGGAAAATAACTTTGGCCTCAATTAGGAATCACTTTAGGTTAGGAGTTCAAATATTGAGAAAAGTGGTGAGGATAGTCTTCATCCAGCATCCATTCACACACCGGTACCAGCTCTACTCCACTCTAATCAACTCAGGTGACGTTCCAAGTTCACGCTGTGTATATACTAAAGGAAAGGTCACGTGAAACACTCGTGTGACTGATTGATTACTCTGCTGATCATCAGCCGCCGTACCTAAGAAGCAGCACTACATTAGCGGCGTAACATTTGTTTTACCGCTGCTGTTATCGGGTGTGTCGCCTTCTGATTGCCAAAGAGAGGATTACTAGACGGGGGGATGAGAGGTGTGTGTCGTTTTTGAAGACTATGCTACGGAGGTGTCACGCTGAGTTGCCATGACGACCAGCTACACTGAGGCGGTGGTATTGTCTAATGGAAAGTGATCTATGGAAAAGTACTTGATACCACAGCTGTATGGAGTCGAGTAGAAATGCGGCTAAAGACAAACATCGTGTGTGTTGTTGTTTACATCCTACAAATATTCAATACATATAATGGCTTCCATTTGTAAACAAAGTTATACAAGCACTAAAACTTGTTGTAGTTATAAATAAAATATATGCTTGTCTGAGTAGAATTCACTTCATTCAGTTTCAGTGTCCTTCACCTACATAAGGTGACACATATTACCTGTTGCATCTTGGGAGTAATCAAAACATTGCTTACATAGTTCCATTTGTGTACACAGCTTCTCCACTTTCTCCTACATATTGGACTTGGGATGGGTAGACATGTTGCACCTGCTGCACCTGCAGGAAGACAACAGGAAACAGGAAATCAAAGCAAGAAAAGAAAAGAAATTCAGATAACTGTCTATTTGTGCAAATTTAATTTAAATTTCATATACATCTGGAACAGCAGTCGAGTCTTGTTAAAACATACAGGCACTGCGTAAAATGAGGGTGGGTGCGACCATAAAGTGCAGTGAAAAAGTCTGCACACCCCTTGGTTTTTACATGATCCAGTGATTTGTAATTTAAAAACGTAGTTGGTGACTGACGGTAGTTAAACTTTGTACCAACACAGATTTAAGTCGTTTAATGTAGGGCAAGCTTGATTTGACAAACATCACACCTGATAAGGAACGCTTTACTGAAGCAGGGCAATGATGAAAAGCAGGTTAATGAAAAGTCCAAACGCTATTGGCTGAGGTTGAGGTGTGTGAAATCACCCATTTAAGATTGGCTAACAACAAGCTATCAGTTCCTAGTTTTCATCATTGGACGCCAACATCACAAATTGTTTTCTTGGGTTTGGTTCAAGCCCCCAGGAATCGCCAGGTTCTGCAGCAACTTCACATTATACCCTAGGATGCAGCTAAGGACAAAATCATAATGAATACACTTATTTTTTTCAAAACTTGATATAATAACATTTTTTTTGAAAGCTACAAAGAGTTGTGTAGACTATCACCCATCTGAGGGAGCACAGGAAGCAGGAGCGATTGAAAGAAAGGGCCATCGTGTTTGGAATCTTCTGAGTTTCATTTTTAACACAAACAAGGTTTGGTTACATTTTTATTTGTGTACTATTTCATGCATTCAAAGGTCACACTAGAGCCCAAAGTATATTCTGCCTGAATTTGTGAGTAAAAAGGCTACATGCTTATTCTGATTTCATTTATTTCACTGAATTGTAATAAATTGAATCACAGCCTCTAAAGAAGGTCAAAATACTTTAATTAAAAAATAAAAGAATTCAAAATGTCAAGGGGTGTACAAATATTTCCACAGCACTGTACATGTATGTACAGCACTGTGTACCTGCTGAGCGACCTGTTGAACCCTGGGTACTGAAATCTGCTGTACTTTTCCTTCCTTTTGAGCTGAGCCTGTGGCTTGAACCAGCACCCTCTGTGTGGATACAAGACATAACTCAATTACACAGGTATTCAATCACACAAACACACACACATGCACACACACACGCACACCTTTGTAAAAAGCAGTCAAGACAACATGGGAAAGTGCAGACAATGCCACCCTACAAGTATTTTAGCTGTGCTGACAGATTTCTTTGTCGGATACAGCGTTTTCCCTGCAGTTACAGTAAATGGAGACGCGTATAACAGTAACATGTTTACACTGTGTTCTATTGATTGTGTTTACAGCACTGTCACTTTTCTAGGTCCTCAAGTGGTCGTGGTGAATTGGATGTGCTACTGCAGAGAGGAAAGGAAAAGTTTTGGTGGATGACAGTACACAGGCCCATGAAGCACTTTGCATATTAGAAGCTGCATTAAAAGTCTTTTTATTTATTGTATATAATAACGCATGTGTCCTTCCAGGAGACATTCTGTCAAATATTGTACTGTATCTTTTCAGACACCATGTGTAGGAAATCTTAAATCCAGAATGGCTTGTTTGGTTTCAAAAATACTACTGCTTTATACTACTGGAATTCAACTGGGAACCCCAAAAAACTTTAACCTTAACTGAATACAGACCTACTTTCCCCACTATCAGAGTACTAGCAGGGAAACGCTGGTGCCCTACCTGCTGGGAGGCGGGAACAGGCTGTACAACAGGAGCCTGAGCTGATGAGGACGTCCGCAGCGTCGCCACGCTGGTGGCGGTGTCCGACCCTCCTTCGGAGCTCTGCATGCTGGGACGCAGGAATAGGAAAAGAGAAAACAATGTGAGTAGGAGGGAATATAACGCCAAACAGGTAACACACAAGTTTGAAAGGAAATGGTAACATCAAGTCTACACACACAGAAAACCAAGTGGAATAAATGTGCTTCCATCCCTTCTTTCTTGGAGCCACCAGGGTGTTCTCGGTGCCCGCAGTGGGTTTGGCTTCACAAGGTCAGACTGAGCCAGTGAAGTTCTGATGCTCACAAGTCGCCCACCTTTGACCTTAATCACTGGCTGCCCAACAGGTTACCAGCAGTACTGAAGTGGTCCCTGAGGACCAAACCCGCCACTGCAACTCAGTTTTCCACTGGGGGACAATGTGCACAGCATAGCAAAGGGGAGCTAAAAATGGAGCGGCACAAAGGCTTTTTCAGAAACGAACAGAGAGCTGAAATCAGGCAGGGGACGGGACAAGAATGGAACTGCGAGGGGGAATAAGCGGATACAAGACATCACCACTTTGTCGGGGGGAAAAAAGAAAAAAGATGAAGGAGGAAGAGATGAAGATGGCGGTGGGACTCCTGCTCTGATGATATCCAGCGTTTGTTTCCAACCAGAGTCGCTCTCCGAGGGCTCCAATAATCCAGCTGATATGAGGAAATTCCTCAATGCTTTGTAAACGTTTGTCGGTTGCTATGGTGAGGAAATCCATGACGACCACCCCCAACGCAACCCCCTCCCTTCTGCCACCCCCGCCTCCCCCATTTATGAAGCTCTTGCAGAGGAACTTTCGAGTGCGAAAGCAAAGAGGAGAGGGGGAGGAGGATTAGAATAAGGGAGAGAAAGGAGAGGGAGATACGCCACAGTTGGGGGGGGGGAGTTGATGAGCAGTCTTAGCTTTAAGGCAAAAATCCAGCAGTAGGTAGACAAGAACCTGGTGCTTAGCGCAAAACGGCACAAGACGCAGCTTGTTCCAGACATTCAGCGATTAGTCACAAAGCATGACCTGCAATGTTATTTCATATTAATGGAAGAGGTCTGACTAACACTCAAGGTTCATAAGCAATAAGAAACAAGCAACAGGTGCAACTATCCTTGGCTTCCGGCCTCTCCAGGCCCTGCCTACACTTCCTGATTGGCCTAAGCCAAAAAAACATACTTAGAATTTCGATTCGGGCTCCTGCTTACATAAAAATTAAAACGCAACCCTTCCTGGAGCGATTACATCAGAGGACGCGATCTAAATTTGTCTCTACAATTCATCTATAAATAACAAGGCAACCTTAGACCATGTGGCAAACGGACAGAAAGGGGGATAACAACAGTGAATATGGCAAGTCTTTGCATTTAAACAGGAGATGTGAAACAGGGAAATGAGTAACCACATATAAGAGAACAAAACAGAACTAAATTCACAAAACCACCTTAAAACTAACCACAAAGGCCTAAAAGTTTGAACGCCAACTTTCACCTGAGTGAAAGTCGTCGACATCAGGAGTACCTTTAGAGGGTATTTAGGGTGAGGGTGTACCTTTAAGATACAAAAGCAACAGCTTTGGGTGTGCCACCACTGACATTTTCCACATGTGGATGTTTTGCCACAGGCTTCTCTCTGCCTTCATGACTAACAGAGTGAAAGAAGCTCATGTTGAAATTCCTGATATGTGTCAATCTTCACAAAATCCTGGGCAGCCCAGAGTCCATCCTTGATGTATTTCTCCCAACAAAAACACTTCGAATCAAAATGACTCTACCAAGGAGGGAATGTATTTAAAGATTTATAAACCAAACATCTTATAAAAGCAAGGAATTCTTCTAAACATTGTCAATTACATTATAAATTAGCATCAAACAATCTCTTCATTTATCTTCAGACTTCAGGATGTAACACAAGCCTGGGGGATTCTGTCATGCCACAATGGGGTGGGTGACACATCAAGATGGCGGATGATTAGGCAGCGCAGTGCTAACCGGCATGTTTTCATCCATTAAAGTCCCATTAAAGCACTGACTTTAATATGCATGATGACGTGTGTCAAATTTATGGACTGGAGGAGAGAGAGGCAGGAGACAGTGCTCACAAACGGGAGTCTTTTAGCCAAGTTTTCAGGGAACGTAAAATTTTTTTTTTTAAAAACGCAAATTCCCCACAAACAGTTTCAAAAAGCATAAGCACAGATCTCAGAATGAGACTTGACATACTACTGTGAAACCAGCTCCTCTGGATGTTCTGCTGTGTGAGGCCAAACCATTCCTGCCTCCGACCCGGAGACAACTTCTCACACATTTCCAGTTTCACGTCAGGTCTGTGAACCTGGTGTCATTCATGCAAATCCCACAAGAACTGAAACAAGACACCCTTTTTTCAGGAGTTTTAAAAACTACACAGGAAAAAGAAGCTACGAAAAGTTCGATTAATGCTTTAGCATAGGCTATACAACATTACCACTGTAGACAAGACCATCTATCACTAATAGATCCCCCTTGAACAGGGCTCAATCAGAGAAAAATACATACAGATGTTCAATTAAAAGCAGGAGCACACAGTCTTGGCTCATGTTTGCACAGGCCCACATTGTTTGCAGAGCAACAACTGTTGCTAGTGGCAACACCGTCCACTCCCGTTTCCAGGAGCCTGTTGCTATGCAACCAACAGAATACATCCCAAACCAAACAATGCCATCCCCCCACCTGATCAGTTCATTGCACGCTAAGTAGAAACTTACCACAATAAATAGTATGTAAGCTTTTAATTTTGAACACAGGGGACGGTGGAGGCATGGAGATACGTCTGTGTCCGTTCTGTAAAAATGTGAAGACTTTATGCTGGTTTGGGCTGGATTGAAGACGACAGAATGAAGGGTGCTCTGTTTTGTAACTACTGTGTGCTCAAAAGGAGGAGGAATGTTTAAGTCATCAAGTAAACAGTCTATTCTTCGAGGTTGCTTTACAGTCATGATACAACCCAAAAACAACACTTCCAAAAACCATTTGAGTCCTTCCAAAGTCCCTTGGGCAAAAAAGATCATGAAATAGCTTTTCAAGACTAAGATTTCCCTCAGCTGAGGGCTGGATAAAACAAACACTTCTTGATTTTAAAGGGACATCTATGGGGAGAATCAGTTTCACACTCTGCAGATTAATGCCTGTCATACAGGTCTTTACATACATTTGTATTTATTGTTATTTGATCGGTTGAAATTAGAATTACTCTTGACCGGAGATCTCACAGGATCACAGAGGCACACGCGGCGCTCACACAAAGAGCAAATTAAGATATGATAAGAGATTTCCACAATAGAGGTTGTTCTTCAAGCCTGTCTCATTCATTCATGGCTAATCCAATCAAGGCAGCTCTCGGGGTCTGGAGATGGAAGAGTCTGAGAGGGGGAGAGAGAGAGACGGGAAACGGTAGACGCCAACCACCAAACGTCCCCTCTCCTGCTCACCCCCCCCCACCCGTGACCGTCAGCACAACCTGTCCACTCTGTCATCGTGTGCGCTGCAGGCCTGGCAGCCACGGAGAGGAAGATCAAACCATTGCCATGGAGATGGTGTGTTTGCCTATGCTCTGCAACTGCAACCCCCGACACCCCCCTCCACCCCCAACCACCCCACCTCTTCTAACCTTTTCCAGATTTCCACTGGCCCCCACCTCCAATGAGCTCCAGCCCTCATCTTTAACACTGGCGCACAAAAATACCATTATTATAATGTGACGTTGATTGTTTGATGACTCACGTCCTTGCTTTTGCTTAAAGAAAGGATATAAAGAGTAGATAAACCTGGAAATGCAATCATCTGAAAGTTGACATTGCATTGAGGTGCACGTAAGAAGTAGCTCTTCATAAGATATTGGAGAAAATCTATTTGAAAATCCACTTGTAAAGATGAGATGTTTGAAGTCGTGCATTATACTCGTGTATAAGACTCATTTCTTGGTTCCCGGGACACAGCTTACGTTTTCCACCTAAGTTTATAGAACCTGTCAACAAACAAATACGAACTAAACCATCAATTATCAGCTGAAACTGCAAACACAGCCTACTTGCCACTGGAAATGTTTCTCTCTAGCTGAAAATTTTCAAGTAGCGACTGCATTAAATCAAAATCAACCACCATCACTGGCAATTTGGAGTGATTTAGTAACCTAAGGCTACAGTCTAGCCCAGACTTGTGTCCGATTCTACCAAAAAATAATAAAACTCACTCTAGATGCATAAAGCTCACCGTAATCTTCTTAAATTTGCTCTCTTAAATCCACAGCGTTTCCAATCTGTGGATTTGGAAACACTACATTCTGCAGGAATTACCTCAGATGCTGGCAGTGAACCGTCTTGATCTTGACCGATGAACCTAAGATATGACATCTGTGACGCTGGAAGTCTGTCCTTTTGGCAAGCATTCATTCTGTACAAGATATGACGCGGAGGAACACTATACTGTATCCACAGTAGGCAAAATTTAACAAAAACAATGAGTCACCAGTTAATTTGAAGACGTATCCTTATGTCTTCTCTTCAAACTGATCCTCACTGCAGACTCAGATCTGAACTCTTTCACCCTAAAGCCATTACAAGACAGGAGATTTTAACCACAGCTTCACGTTGTAACTCACGGTTGATAAAAAAGATAGTTGTCATAGAGAAACGTTTCATTAGCTCCGTTACCATGGCATCTAATGTGTTAAATAGAAAGGTTTTCTGGTGATTTAACCTGCTATGGTGCATATACATCAAATAACTGCATTAATCTTTCAAATTAACACAACCTTAACTCACTGTTTACAATCCTTCACATAGATGCTACAGGCAGTGTGGATTTTAATGATATGATCTGTGCTAAGGTATAGAGATGTGTCTTATTCTGTGGCCGTTTACTATTTATTCATTATTGACTTAACTAAGAGATCTTTCATTTCATAAAGATGGCAAAGGCCAGTGACATCATTCACATATTGTTGATCTAGATGTTTACATTTGACCAAACTTTATCCGGTTGTTGTTTCTATACCTGTTTAACTGAATGACCTCTTCACAAAAATTTCTAAAATTTTACCTTTCGAAGATCAGAGTCCAATTCCAGATTATTGGAATGCTTTAAAAAAAATAGCAAAGCGTGCTGATTTTATATCAACTATATAGTTTAACATACAGCATTAACATTTGCTCTCCTTTGAAGTCAATGAATGGGTCGACAGGGTTCTGTATGGATCTGAGGGCTGAACAAAGGAGCATGCATTGAGCTGAAACCAGGTTGTTTCCACTTGAGACAATGGCATCCTCCGCCATTGTTCCCCACCAAATCTCCTAATTAAAAAGCTTATACCTGAGCTCTTCTTGGTATAGAGCTAACATATTCAAGGGCCAAGTACTGTCAGGATCTGGTTGAATCTCACCCCACCAACATTTCTTCTCCGTTAAATACAATGAAACAGCTTTACACTGACGTCTTTTTAAACCAAACAAACATCTCTTAGCAAACTACCCTAAAACTCCATACAAGAAAGGAAAAGTAAGGACAAGATTAGGGGGGGGGGGCTGCTACTATCCCTGTCTGAAAGACGAAAAAAAGGAGGAGTGGGGTGAGGGGGGGTTATTGTAATGCAAATGTCACTGCCTTGTCTGCTGTTTGTGGCAGGAAATTTAATTAGCAGTTGTGTGGCTGTGATACAAACAGGTGGAATGTTAAGAATGCTCATGAACACACACACACACACACACATACACACACACACACACACACATACACACACGCACACACACACAGAAAAACATTTCATTTAACAACGAGTTTCAACTTGTTGCTGCAGCCTGAGAGCCAATCAACGGCAACATTTTTTTGGTATATGACAGGATTTGTTTCTGTGTATCCTAGCAGCAAAAACCAACAATAACATCCAAAATCTTTGCGGCTGAACAATTTGATATCAGAGGCAGAAGGGCACAAAATATCCTTCCTTGCTACTGATTTGCATAAAACACAAACATCTTAAATGAGAAACCCACCACAATTACAATTACTATCGAGATTTAAACTGAAACATTTAAAGTCTACGAATTCTGCTATTATATTCCACTCAACAATCCCCACAAGGCATTCTCCATTCACTACTTCTTCTTTGCCCTATGAATTCCTAACATCCCTTAAACTTGCATTATGGGACAACACATCAAAACCACGTCAATAAGGGATAATAAAATGTGCAGCTGAGTTAGCAGTGTGAGATAAATGCAATACTACATGATCAACTCTAAACAGATGCTACGATTTGGAATGCAATGACCAGGTCTATATCTGTAGCAACCTAATGGTTTGAGAACATCTCCCAGAGGAAACAGTAGGCCTCATCCAGATAAGCTAAATACAGCATGAGCAAACACACACACACACACACACACACACACACAAGCACATCCACACAGAACATGTGACTAAAAGCTATGTCGGGTCACCCGTCGCCCGAGAGACAACTGCAGCTGTCCTATTGATAGCTGGACTGTACTTCACTGGAGTCCATTAAAGACTCTAATTGGCACATGGGCACTCTGCTATAAGCACAAACCATCCAAAGCTGTTTAAATCAAACATACAAGCAACTCCGAGGATGGTTTATTAAAGTTAGAGGAGTGGAGGTCAGCGATAAAGAAGAAGTATAGATGAAGCACAATTGTCTAAAAATCACAAATGGAGAAGCAGTCATTTCTGAAATGGACCAAAGATGATCAATCACTGACAAACAGATCAGTCAGAGAAATTCAGGACACAAAATACAAGAACGAATGAAGAAAGAAATATGCTCACACAAATAGTGTGAGCATATTTCTTTTTTCATTCCACCTCCACCTTCAATGCACATTAATGATTTTCTTTACATTACAGAAAGATACTGGAGTCCAAAATTATCCTCTCACCACTTAAACTTTGTTTAAATCTCTCTGACCACTATTTCTGTCGGACTTGTCTCTGCAAGCCAAAGCTATGCACTTTACCACAAAGGAGATAAAACAACAACAACAACCTGATCAAAAATACTGACTTTCCAGAAATAACATTTTGCCCTTGGCCTGATTCAGTATTTCAATGACTTGGGTGACCCTGTATTTGTTTATCATGTTGTCATGTAAATATAACAATGTCACACTTAAATTGGGGTGTTGAGCTGGGGGGGTTCACTGCAGCAGTCAGTTGTCTGACCAATTGAAGTAAAGCTTCCTTCACTTGCACTTCTGAACAAGCTGTGTCTCTATATTGAACTGTTAAAGGTTAGATACTAAAATAATTTATACGATTGTGCATCACCAATAATACATCACTATGAAGGAACAACTCTGTTCTTTCAACGTTAATATTTCATGTAAATACATGCTCAAAAATTAATATTTTGTGTATTAGTTGCAAGCAGCGACGGTGTTAATTGGATAAACATTCATGGTGTCATGATTCTTCCTGATGCATCACAGCAAACCTTTCATATGACCGAACACATGAAGGCAGCCTCTAAAAAGACAGTTAATGAGACTAAATTCATCTCAGGAGACAAAAAATGACATATTGCTGAAAAAAAGAGAAGGAAAACCACAACATAACTGTAAGTCTACTTAACCCTAAAAAATAAAGCAAAATTTAAAAAAAACAACAACTTAGTATTAGTAGTTAGTATAAAATTATTTATTTCTGGGTCTTTCCTCAGCAGAGCTGGAAAGATCACTAAACGAAGCACTTAAAAGATGAATGAGAAGCAAAACATGTGGTCCAATGATCAATTCAGCTTAATACCAAGTATAGACGAGCAATCCATTCAATGTCAGGTAAGAAAAGAACAGAAAAAAGGTACTTTAAAAATCCATTTCTAAAAGCGACTTCAAAAGCCAAGACAGCTGTGTGAATTATCCATCTTAGCACCACCTAGCTGCAACAGATCGACTTATTCAAGCTGTTTCTAACATGAATACAAGCAGAGAAACTTTGCAAACTTCGCCCTAATCGAATACCAAACGATCGCCTCAATGCGTTTGATTAGGAGGAATTATTTCATCCCCCCCCAAAAAAAACTACGGAGAGATGAACTGTTCATGTCACAATTTCACGTTTCCACACTTAAGGATGTGCAATTTTTTTAATTCACTTTCCGACTGAATTGGTGAAGGGAAACAAAGTGCGCGTTGAAATAAAAGTTGACGTTAAGCTTCAACAGAGTTCGGTTCCTCCACTCCGAGCAGAGACGTTGCTAACACTGGCTAGCTACGTTTCCACCTGCTTGAAAGCTGTTCGGAAAAGACGTCACCAAAGGAAAAAAAAAAAAGACAAAACAAACTGAAGTATTTCTGGCTGTGACGAATGAGAATGTCCGTCGTTAATAACGCAACACACAGAAGTTGAACCCAGCTGAAGTGTCTCTCATTCGCCGCTGCTAGCATAAGTTAGCATTAGCCCTAGCTTGACTAGCTGCCTGACCATCCGTCCTGCTAGCATTCAGCCGGGAGTGTATTCACGGTCTGCACGAACGACGCAACAAGTGTGAAGGGATGTCGACTCGGTTTTTGCAGTTGGAGAGACGTTGTTGGCTTCGCGTGGCGTGGAAGCAAAGTGCAGCCAAAAAAAAAAAAAATGATTCAGAGAGGACAAAGATTTGCTTTTCCACAGCGATACCGAGTGCGAGAAACAGTTGCCGGCCATAGGTGAGTGTGTGTCGGTGAAATCGAACAAGGCAAGCCGTTCTCAACTTGCGGCGGATGCCATGAAGAAGAGAAAGTTGTGTTGTGGAAAATACACCCAGACTTCTAACAACGCGCTCGAACACAGACGTTTCCTCTCCATAACCAGATAAATATACGAACTAAATTCTATAAAATATAGTCACCTTTGCCTTAAGAAAAGTTTTTTCACCTCTCTCCCTCTCGCTCGTGACTTCCAGATGCTGCTGCTGTTGCTGAGTGTTGCGCCCGTTGGTAAGTAACTGTCTCCACGGCTACAGTCACTATGGCGCGAGGGGGTCTCAAGGCAACTGTTGCTACCCTCGAATCATACGTCATCGCTCTCACTATGAAAGGGAGGGGCCAAAAGGACACCGGCCCCGCCCACTCAGATAGAGCCAGACGTTTGAACCGCTAGTCTCAGTTGCGGATGGGATTAAAAAACGTTATTATCTTAATCCCTAAAACCCTCTTTTCAATTTGTTTAAATAATTTGTGGATATTTAAGTGTTCTATCAATAACTAATCTACCAGAACTCTTTATATACTGGAACAAGAGTGAATAAAATAATTCAAAATGACCATTTCCTCTATAATTATGCAAAAAAAAAGAGTTTTCACTATTTTGCTGACATCTATTGGACAATATCTGCTTCAAAAATTTATACATCTGCACTTTTCAAATCTCGAATTGATTATTCCAGTGACACTACAAAGATTCGGATTTAGATTTTTCAGGCCCCTTTCAAAAACCACCGATAAGTGGGTTTTTCATATATGGACTGAATTTGTCAAAGCACAGTTCAAAAGATTAAAAATAAAACTCATTTGAAGCATATATCGTCAGCATGTCAATTTTTTGCTCAATTTCCAATCGTTAATTAATCATAGTAAAGAAGATTTTTTTTGTATAAATTTCCCATTTGTAGAAAAATTTGGGGCAGAGAAAAACTTGGCTGGGTTGGTCCTTGCTGGAACTTGGCATCCATCAAACACATTCCTTCAAGGAACTTTTGAAGTTCAGTGTATTGATTTAAACAACTTTTGATAAACCTGACCCGAATGAATGAGAACCTATACACAGCAGCACTTAAAAACGTAGCATACTTTAGACGGCAGATAAAGAAGTTGAAGTACATGATTGTCAGTGAAATGTTGAAAATTATAATGAAATAAACACAGTTATGATTGAATGTTTCTAACAGGCAACTAAACAGGCTTTGGAAAAAGTGATAAAAAAAATTGTTGGCAGCTGTAATGAAACGTGGACAGTTTGAGAAAGGAGGGAGAAAAAAATTAATCATTTTGAAAGAGTTATAGGAAGGAACAAAAGAACCAACCAATCTATGACGTGTTTCTTGTTATGAAAAAAGTTAACATAACTTTTCTGTTTTTATTTTGAAATTAAGAAAGATAGAATATACATGGCAATCTGAAATTCATTGGTAAATTTTTAAATCTTTATAATTAATAATAATACATATTGTCATGCAATTTCAAAAATACCATAGATGTTTCACAATTTTGAAAATATGGTTTAAAGATTTTTTTCATCCTCCCTAGTCCAGACTTGTAAAATAGATATAATAGTTTTTGATAGAAATCTGGTTCAGTATGGTTGAAATATGAAAAATACAGTGAAGTCTCCCTTTATCACTTTTTTTTTTTAGATTAAAACATTTCACAAATCTGAAAATTGATTTAGACGCTTCCAACAGGGAGGAGAAACCTTTAGGTAGACCCGGGTCTTGCTGAAGGGGATTACATATCTCATCCAGCCAAGGAGTGGCTCTGAATCCCCCCCCAGGTGGAGCTGGAAAATGTTGTTGGTGAGAGGGACATGAGAAATACCTGTCTGCTGCCACTTGCAACATGACCCTGGATTTGGAGAAGAAAATGTATGTATGTATGGAATTTTAACAACGGTCAAAACAAGTCTGCTTGTTGCACACCGATATGATTTTTACTTTTTATTTTCTTATTGCATAAGTGGAACCAACCATGTCCTCCTGTATTGCAGATTTTCGCCACACGGTGGCAGCATTTATCTATGTTGTGAAATCAGCTCCGATTGATAAAAACAAGACAATTCTGCAGGTACAACACGATGCAAGGATGGGTTGAGTTCATCCAGGTTACATTTAGTTTTATGACCAATAATATTTTGATCAAATCCTTTTAAAGCTAATCGTTGCATCTCAGATCATATCGAACTTTGAAAACATGTTGTTGTAGAATGATGGGTCATACACATGTTGAAAATAAAAACTTTCAAAGTCTATCTGTAATCAAAAAAACAAAAAAACAAAAAAAAATGTTTTTAATTTGACAATACCTGAAAGTACATCTACCGGTAATCAGTTATCAGAGTGTGCAATTTATGTTGATAACAGCAGCAATCCTCCTCCTCATAGACTGGCACAACCTCCTGAACACTTGGCATGAATTCTTTTTCCTCTCAGTTTATAAGTGGAATACATTTGCGCTTTAAACACTCTAACTATCCTGTAGGAATAAGGGCAGCAAGTAAATAAATGGTAGAATGTAAAAAAAATATGGGGCTAAACAGTAATGTATGAAAATATGGATTGGTTGGTGCTCCACCTTCATATTGCGACTGTTAGCAGGTCCCAGAGATATGCATGATGACCATCATAAAACTTTATAGAGGAATAAGTCGCAGCGCAAAAGTCGATATAGAAGCGACTGCTCACAGTTGCTCATTCACTTAAACTCTCAAGACCGACACATCCTCTTCCTGTGGTGAGTCGTACTATTTTCTGCTAATACATTTCTAGCCTGACCTTCTGGTGATCTTCATTCATCTTAACATCAATAAAACAAGTTGTTTTTAAACGCTTGTAAAAGATGCATGTTTTAATCTGGTTGATTTTAACATGTTAACATGTGAAAAGGTCCCATTCATGTTGAAAATTATAAAAATAAAAAACTTATTTGACCCAAATATAATGAATCAATGCAATTAAGTACTGAGGACTCACTGTATGAAAAGTGACTCTTCAGAACTATTTCCACTAAACGGTTAACGTCACAATGCTATCTGAAGAAGACTGTCTGGTCCATATAAGAACTGGAAAATGTACTGTAGCTGTTTTTCCGGTCTTGATTGAGATTTTTCTGACAACAAGGCCATATTTCCACTGCTAGCTATGTACGTCAGTATTGAACTCCATTGGCATCTGTGGTATTTTTTAAAATTAAAAATGTTTTTAAAACTATTACTGAGCTTGTCTGATCATAATCTGGTATACTGTAATTGCTTTGTTGTAATCCATCACAGCATTAAATTTTAAAACCCCTGATTTTACCCAAGATAAAGGATACTGTTTGAATTGTTAGAATTCAACATTTTCCACGAGTCTTATCCCTTGCCAATGTCTTTTTAGTATTATTTGTATTAATTTTATCTATAATATCGCTTTTTTTATAAATGCATAGAACAAAATACTTGTTTTATTTGGTTCTTTGTTGAATATTTAATATAGTTTTACTCCTCTACCATTCAGGTGGGAGTATTGATGCATTTACTCAATGCAGGACAGCATACACTGATAAATACTGACCATTCAATTCCATAGAAATAATGATTGTCTCCCAGGACTTCTTTCTACCGTCCTGAGGGGCTGAATTCAGACATGCAGCATTAAGGTATGCTCCTTCTGTTGCTTGAAACTAATTACAAAACGACTTCATATATACCGAGTGAGAACCGGTTTCCCCCTGGTGCGTTCAAAGCCACCTTCACTGCTTTACATGCAAATACAGGATTGACCTGTTAACTACATATTTTACCACCTTACTTTCCTCCATGTTGAAAAAGGTTTAATAAGTACAACATACCCTAATGGATATTTTTCTGTAAAATCACGATTTTAAATATTATATTTTGGGAGGATGTCATCCTGAATGCATAGCAAAGGACTGTTTAATCTTTAAACATGACACAAAAGTAATCCATCCATGTATATTACACTCCTTCTATGGTAACTTAACCTTTATCCTGTGTAAACGTAAAATATTTTATTGCTGAGACTGATATTGGAGCTACAGTCAGTTCCAGTAGTGAGAGAAAAAAACTCAAATATTCCACTTTAATCAAAAGTGATTTTAGACATGTGTAAAGACATGTGTATATACTGTATATTTACAAGTATTGTCATTAAAAAATAAAATACAAATGGTAAAACAACATGTTTTTAAGATAATATCACCTCTGAAAAAAGGAAGGCAATTAGGAATAACTGACAAAAATATTTTATGTAAATTAATAATATTATTATAATTCATAAATTATTTGTCAGTTACATTTAAAGTAAGAAATCAATATTTTATTCTACATTAGTGGACAGGTGGTATGGAGTAACACAAATGATAAGATACTGAAAAGCAAAATATTTGAATAGAGTACAAGTACTTCAAAATTGCACAATTGTTTTACAGTACTTGAATGGATGTTCTTTTCACTATTGATCTCAGCATTGCCTCAACAGTCTCGACAGAGCATGGTATGAGACGGAGCACGTCGTTACCCGACAGTAACCTCAGTGCAGGGTGCAGAAGCATATCCTGCAGCGTGTCAGTGTTTGCGCATGCGACGATTGTCATGTGATGCTGTGGTGTGGTGACTGCATCCTCATCTCTCATGGTGATTGGCTGAGCTTGATCATTCTATTTGTTGAAGTAACTTAAGCATCTATATTATTTCAGGCTTTCAGGCTGATCTTCTATCTGATCACAATTTTCAAGGATACATAAATGAATTTTTCTGTGATTTTTGAATTAAGCTTATTATACAGATGGTGACAAAAGAAAGAAGGTTAAATATAAAACGAGAGCTTAATGTTTAATGGGTCGTGCATTTTTTCCACCTTATCTTTTCATTAGTAGGGGTTAATGATTTTTTACCCGCACATACCAATGACAACTTACTGTTATTTGGAGTTACCACCTAAAGGTTAGTGTCGAAAGGTCTTCATGTCGGTCGATCCATACCCACACTCATACTCATACCCAGGCTCATGACCTGCTTCACTTCTTTATTTTTAGGTTGTATCAACCACCATTGTTTGCAAAAAGCAAACATTTTTTGTATGGGGAGTTTTCAAGGCTTTGTTTCCCTTCTCACTTACTTACTTCCTCTTTAGAAACAGTTATGGTTTGAGTACTCTGTGAATTAAGCCATGGCAGAAGGAACTGGAACTACAAGATCGACCTGTCAAACCTTGTAATTGCTTGACAGGCTTGATTCCTAACTTGAGAGCTACAATTTAGGTTTATGCAAGTATCATGGGAAGGTGTCACTCTTTTAAGTCTGACGCAAATCCCGTCTATCAAGGGAGACTTTTTTGCTCAGTGACCCACTTTGAACTTTTAATACCACTGTTGTGTTTTTGGCACAAAAATAAACACAAGTATTTATTCAATCTAATGAGCACTGGTGAGGCAAACTAAAATCCTTCACATAAATAAGTGTAAAAATGCCTTGTTGTTTAAATAACATCAAATGAAGGAACGTGCCTCTTTCTATTACTGCATTTTGCCGCTTTAAAGTTTTATTTGTCTGCTCTGCTCAGTACTGTTGTATTCTTGATGACAACAGAAGAGGTGGCAATGTGCCTATAAAACACTATGAAGGATGAGCTGCCAATGTTCCATATGTAAGTTTATAGGCATTTTCCATGTCTTGCTTGAATTACAGATGCACTGCCTTCAGTGCTTTCACTTTTTATTTTATAGCCAAATTATTACATTCTCTATTTCTCTATTCTCTATTTTTAAACAATTATAATTGTAAGGTACTGTAACTAATTTTTTGAAAAGACTCTTAACTCTTCACTGCCCTCTTGTGGATGCATCAATGTCAGAGTCGAAGACATAAAATAATGTGGTTGATGGATACGTCATTGAAAAGGACACATCTATTTTTGTATGTAGACTTAAAGTCAAGTGAAAGTCTCTGGCTGTATCATCTTTAGCAGAAAGTATGAATAGGCCGCCTTTACCAATGCATCAAGTGGTAATAAATAAAATAATTTCATAAAAGCTGCAGACTCTGATTAAATTTTATGGATCTGGATTTGCATCACATTTTGCACAATCATTGAAAGCAGAAATAAAATATCCAGTCATGCACCATCATTCATCCAAAAGAAAGTTCACTACGGTCAGTCTGGACCAGAAACCCATCCTGTCCTCAACTTTAATGCAAATCCACCGTATAGTTTTTCTGTAATTCTGCTGACACACGTATAAACGAGGAAACACGGATGAAAACATGTCCTAGGAGGAGGAAATGTAATGATTTGTTTTAATAATTCGGTCTGTAGGGTGTGGGTGTCTTCACATGGTGCATGACAATTATTTCAGTCGATGTAAAGTCATAAAGCCGAGTCAGCGCAGCTGCACGCCGGAGACCTCGGCTTACTGTTCGACCGAGAGTAACCTCAGCCGCATCGTGTGATTCTGTGTACAAGAGGAGGGGGCGGGGCCTCGGTTTCATAGCGTCATTTCTCAATTCTGCATATCCGGGCGTCCACTCCTCCCCCACCCCCCTCCCACCTCCACTTGATTCAATTGGCTCGCGTAGCCTTATTTGGAAAGTGAGGCTTGTGGTGTGAGAAATTTTAACCAATCACGTTGCTCCGGAATGATGGAGGGGGTGTGGGGGGAGTATGTCTAGAGGAAGCTGGCGGGCCTGTCTGGGTGGGGTTTTCAGGGGGTGGGACCAACCGAGCCGGCTCGTGTTTGAAAATGAATGGTATGCTGTTTTAGTAGTGGAAATACTGGAAGGCGGTTTTATCGGAGGTTACAGCCTTTACAGATACGGAGGACGGAAACTGGATAATTCAAGAATAGAATTTAACACAAAAAAAGAATTTCTGAGTTTCCAGCGATGCATCGTGAGTAGTTCAATTTACGTTATTTCATTCATTATTATATCCAGTTCTTATAGTTCTCCGCTTTCCATCCTGGAAAACGGTTGCTAATAAAACTTAGCGACCGTTTTGCTGAATAAAAAGCGGTCATACATCAAAGTAATTTGTATTAATACCATCTAATACCAACAATTTAACACCATAGTCTGATTTAACAGGTTAACTAGTATAACAATACTAATAATGGAGAATGTCTTAATTAAAATGACCCATGCTGATGTAAATTGGATATTGTATAGATAAATGCAGGTTTTATACACGCAGCCTGAACTGAAACGCATTAAAACTTGAATTTCTAGTGAAATGAAATCCCTCGGAGCAGGTTAATATCTGCTTGCTTAAAAAAGGGTGTAACAAGGGTGTAACACCCCCACCCCCCATGCAAAAATGAATAACGTTAAATGGACGTTTTTTTTTAAATGACGATTTTGCCCCTTTTTGGGTTTTTTTTTTGTAAATGTTGGGACCCATGCAGACATTTAAAATCATAGATGATGAGGTTACCATAGTGAGGATGCTGATGATTATATCCACTCAAAGCACAGACAGCAGTGTGAAAGATGTGATGCAGTTCAGATGATGTATTCATACCAAAGTGGTAGAACATAATCACTAATGCTTGGAGTGCTGATGGAGGAGGTTGTTGTGCTGGTTTGGTTGAGCTGCATGAGAATAGAGACCAAACTGAAGACAAGGGTGGGGTTTTTATGTGAACTCTGTGATGAGGATTAACACAACTAAATGTTTCATGTTGGCTGGAGTCCCGTGTTTGGTTAGAATCATGATTCCAAGGAGAAACTAAAAAGTGTTGTTGTTCTTTTCATCTCTTCTCGTCCTGAATGAAAAAGCTGGTGCAGCACCAGCCTCTGCATTCACAACTCTCCTGATTGCATGACTGCAGCTGCTAGAATAGTGTTTGCTTTATGTGAGACTAAATCCAACAGATCGTGACGAGGCAATGCAACAACAACAGAAATAAACCACATGAGAGGATGGGAAATGTTTTTTATTTGTTGTTTTAATTTTAAAAATTTTGTCCTGCTTTTTGTACACTTGCTTTCTGAGAAAGTGAGACGGGCCATTTAACAGATGACACATCCTACTGACAAATCAATTAACAGACAGGTTCATCCATACCAAAATAAGCTGCAGCCTTTTAAACTAGCTTTGGTGTCGTTGCTGCAACATTAAAGTAAGGGAGAAGTCCTAAAACACATCCCATGGGTGGACGCAGTGAACCTGATAAAATTGAAAGTGGAAATCTGCCAAACCATGTTAGAGATGTATTTTGTTGTATATCTTGTATGAATGACTGATGATGTAAGGTATTTGTCACTATTGCTTCAGGAAGTGATCATCAGGCCAGAGTAGCGTCAGAAGCATGCGTTTCAAGCCTTTGTGCACGAGTTAAGAGTTCTGAGCTCATGTGATGATGGCTCATCAGATGGAAATGGCATGAAGGGAAGATGTGAAGGTTGGAAATAAAATAAAGGCAAGCAGAAAATAGCCTTGAGTCTTTTATCGTGTCCTGTTTGACGTTAGCTTCTTGATCCCGACTTGGATGCTACAAGTGAGATTGGTGTCATGGTCCTCACATCTCCTATTCATGAACCACATAATTAGAGACGATAACAGTCACGAAGTGTCAGGAAATAAAGGGAAGTATCCTGACTCACTGCTTTCCGCCTCCACCCTCTGGAAATCAGCTTTAAACTATATATCTGAGGAATGTCCAGCTGCAGTGGAAAAGCAGGAAGGGGTGGAATTAAACGGCGTGCTTCTGAGAACCTCTTGTGACATTTGTATCCTTAGCTACACACACTTCAGACCTTAGTGGGTATCACCTTGGACCTTTGTTGTGCTCTGCTGGCAGGATGTCACATGACAGGAATAAGTGATTTCAGGACCCAGTTTGAGGTGAAGGCTGCTGATTCCTTTCAGATTCAGAATGTTGTCATTTTTATTGTGCCATTCTAGATTCATACTTCAACTATTCCATTGTTCCATTTTAAAGTCTTGTAAGAGCCTGTTAAAGCCTGTTGGGTCATACTGTTGTAATGCTCTCTGGTCGACCCGGATCCTGTTTTCTTTCCACTTTTTGGAGCCCAACTTTCCCTGAAAGTGGATTCAGGATGGGCTGCTGCCACAGTAGGCAGATAAAGCCACTGGTATGTGTTTTCACCCACTTAAATAAACAAGCCGGCAGTAGCTCGGGCCTGCAATTGTATTTAAGAAGTGGTTTAAATAAGCAGGAGTGTAATGATGACGTGTGTTTGATGTTTGTAGTGTGGTGAATGTTTTTCTTTCCTGCGATGAACTCGGGTTAAGGGCAGAAATCTATTTTCTTTTTAACTTCTCAACAGCCCTGATCTCCTCTTGCACTCAATAACAGGATGCAAATGATGCAGGATGACCGACTCAGGAAGAAAAAAAGCAGCTCATCAACAGTCTTTTCTGTCTCTTCACATATTTTATTGCTACGCTCTTAGAAAAGCTTTTAGAAGAACAGAGCAATGAAAGGTGACTCGATAATTGCAGCAAGCCAAATGTGACCTGCACTTGGACTTTCCAGTTTGAATACTCTGCTCCATTATGCTCCTCACAAGCGTTGCCGTAGCACCAGATATTGTCAACATTGCAGTCATGGCAGCCGATAAGGTCAGCCATACAGCTGTATAGTAAACAAAATGAAATTGGAGATAAAAAGGACTTTCTGTGTTGCACCTGTTCAACATAGAGTATATCATTAAGTTTCCTGGTCCTCACGACATGTCTAAATATTTTATTGTATGTAAGAACAGGAATGGATGTTTAAACTTAAGCCAAGCTGCTAGAAATACTGAGGCGACCTGATGTCAAGGACACTCGGGTGTGAGTCTTGTGAGAACTAGAAACTACTTGCTGTCACATCTCGGTGCCACTCTCACTTTTAACCCACGAGACCCACGCTTTTAGGTCAGAGGGCGTCCCTCAAACGGGGTTTGAACGTCCCTCCAAGTACAGTTCATGGGATTAGATATAATTATCAGGAGAAAGACCAGAGCTGCTCGAGTTCAGATCATACAGAAGACGTTCTTCACAGATACATGCAGCACTAGATGACTCAGCATTATTCATTAAAAAAAAAATCAACAAAAAAATTCCAATTCAAAAAACATTATTTGTTCCCAAGGGGCAATTGAAGGCACATAAAGCAGAATTGGTGCACACACAAAAAATGCAGAGTGCAAAGAGCAAATCCAGACTTAATACACAGAAAGGCAACACTAACATTAAAATACACTAAAATAAATGGTGCAAAGAGGTTTTGAAAAATTTGGAGTTTTGACAAAAGAAATCAATAATAATGTTGGAGGCATTTCTTCAACATCAAGAAATGTTTAGTTGTTTGGTCAGCTGTTAAACAGGGATGTTTTACATCACTATAAACCAACTATATTGAGATTTTATAGTGTTAGTCAGACAAAGTAAATGCTTGTCAGTGATTTGTTTGTCAAATGCATGGCGGCTAACGCCCCGTCGCTCCTTTTGCAGTGACCGTGTGTGAACCCGCTGCCGTGACCGAAGACGTCCTGATGGATTCTTCCCGAGGGAACGACTTCCTGGAGTCGTCCTGCGCTGTGGGAGACAGCGGGGCCTCCCTTGATGACATCACAGCAAAGTATGCCCTGTTGAACACACACACACACACACACACACACACACACACACACACACACACACGATGCACGATGTTGTCACTATCTCGTGAGCATGTGATAATAGTGATTGTGAAGTTCCATTGTGTGTAGTATTACGGTAATGTTTCATGGTTTTATCGCTTTTGCTTAAAGTTGCTAAAAAGGTTTAATGAAAAGCACCAATGATAGAAATTTGGCTTTGACACAAGTAGTAACAAGTGTTAACATGCTTAACAGGTAAGGTTAAGGTATAATTTTGGACTTCAGCAACTTGCAGCCAGAAAACACCTCCTGTGAAATCTGTTCCACTTTTTGTGTGTGTTATGTATAATTAAAATCAGATGTTTTCCATTCCTCCTCTGCAGTGAGTCTTCTGAGGAAGAGTCCGCGGGGGAAAGAGAAGAGGAGAGAGGAGCACAAAACAAAGTCAACTGCATCACCTCAAACGCACAAGCAGGTGAGGACTGAAGTGGTTGAGTGTGTTTACTTTCTTCTTGGCGCCTCCAGTCGCGGAAGCCGGGTTAATGGTGAGCGTTACACGGACGTGACTGACGTCAGCTGTGGAAATCAGTCTCACCAAACGCTCTTTTTTTTTAACCGAGGAAGTGAATCAACATTCTCTGGCAGAACAATTTTCCTTTCTTTTCTAGCGGTTTGTTTTCACATGACTTCCTGTTTTAGTGGCTGACAGGAAAAAGAAACACATCCTTTGCGTTTCACAATCTTTGTATACATGATGCGTTTTCTTCAAATAAGCTCCCTTCAAAGTTCCTTTCATTTAACAGAAAATACAAAACTACTGAGAACAAGACCTATGAAGTAGGTTATTAATCTGAATTAAATGTTAGTTTAATTTTCCTTTCATTAGATTCACTGAACGGAGACGTGACTGCATGTGTCTGCCTTGGGGAAAAGATTCACCATCCTGCCCCCCTCCCACCATATGCTGATACTGATAACCAACTGTTTGCCTTTAGTGTTAAACCCTCCATCATGTCCTTTAACTGAAAATATTCTGCTGACTGAAGGGTCGATCGCACATTTTTTTTCTATTTTACAGAAAAACCACAAGAGGTTCTTCTCTCTGTGCTGATTAGAAAATAATCTATTGTTTATTATAACTGAGGGTTCTTTTCTTGTTGCTTTTTTGTTGCTTATGTTGAGTTAAGGCTTTCCAAAATATATTTTTAGGTATTTTGAATGCAGAGAAATTTTTGATAAAGCTTCTTAAGATGATCACAGCGATAAGATTTAAAGGGAGACTGACAGAATTTAGTTTTCTTGGAACAAAAGGTGCATCAATGAAATCCCTTGGCAGGCTTTTGCTTATTTATCTCTAAATGCCCTGCCTTCTAGTGAAAGCCCAGCGCCCGAACTCCCTGTCGGTGCCAGCAGCAGGAGAACTCCCCCTGTGGACATCCCAGAGGGACGCCGAGGTGAAGCTGAGGATGGGAGATTCCGGCATGACCGCAGAGACGCCTTTGACCATAAATGACATGTTCACCTCGTCCGTGAAGCGATTTGGCGACTTCACGGCTCTCAGCTGGAAGGAGGGAGAGCAGCAGAAGAGCATGACCTACAAGGAATACTATCAGGCCTGTCGCACGGCTGCCAAGAGCTTCCTTAAGGTGATTCATTTAAAGACAAGTCACATGCATGAAATGATCAAGCAGTGTTCCCAATAAGTATTCCCCTTCATCCCTTTTGTCTTGGTCTTTAAAGTGGGTTCATTTTTCTACAGCTTGGCTTGCAAAGGTTCCACGGTGTCGGCATCTTGGGCTTCAACTCCACCGAGTGGTTCATTGCTGATGCCGGAGCCATCCTGGCAGGGTGAGTACCGCTGTGAGTGTGTGTGTGTATGTGTGAATGTACCCTATACCCCATACCCTATGCAAGTAGACCGGACCAGTTTATAGACGTTTTGACTGATAAACAAATGGAAAACTGTTGAACAGTAAGGTAAATGTAATAAAATGTGATGCTTATTCATAATCCTCACAAATCATCTCCCGTACATTGTTAGTATGAATACCTCGTATTGATTCTTGTAACTGAACTCGATCTTTGTGCTTCATTTGGGGGTGAAATAAACCAAGATCAGAGAATAAAAGACCTTTTTAAATAAGAACGTGACCAAATGATTGGTCACATGCTGCGTGACTTCTGGGTTTTTCCTGACGTATTCCCACAGGGAGATGCAGTTATCAACACAATGCTGTTGGATTAGTTTCTATTTTCCATTTTTACTTACGAGGATAATATTAATGAAAGTAGTGAAGATAATGAATCTTTTTCCATCCATTCCTCTTGTCAGTGAAGTTAATGAGTAAACAGTGAAGATTATTCATCCATGGTGAAGTTAAAAAAATTCCTGTTGGTCTGATCATCATTTAATCCAATATTTAGAAGCTGGTTCATTGATACAAGGCCATCCAGAATATCTCTAGGGGAGAGTTTAAATGAAATGCGTTACAACATGTTAAATCAGAATTGTCTTGTGTGTTGCAGTGGGTTTGCTGTGGGAATCTACACCACCAACTCTGCTGAAGCCTGCCAGTATGTAGCAGAAAACTCCAAGGCCAACATCATTGTGGTGGAGAACAACAAACAGCTGCAGAAGATCCTTCAGGTGAGATCAGAACATGTGAGATGAATTCTGGCTCTGTATTTGAGATATTAGAAATCAGCACACTGACCCACTTTTTTATCATCCTATATTGCACATAGGATGTCACTACTACTATAAATGTGACATCATATATCTGGCATGTGTCTGTTACTGTTACTGTTACTGTATATTGCTGTCTTTTTATTTTTATTATTATTTTTTTGTAAATGCACCAATGGAGCAGCACCCTAATTTTGTTGTGTTTCATAGTATTTGTTACAATGACAATAAAGGCGATTCCATTCTCGATTCTATGCCATCTCACTACCTATAAGCGATCGATTATGTACTCATGTTTTATTTTGTTTGCTGACAGGTTGAAGACCAGCTACCAGACTTAAAAGCGATTATCCAGTACAGAGATGAACTGAAGGAGAAGAGACCAAATCTATACTCAGTAAGGATTTGATATGCATGAGAAATATGAAAAAAATCATTTCAACCAGTCGACTACTTACCAGTGACTTTTTATTTTGTTCTGCAGTGGGCCGAGTTCATGAAGCTCGGACGTGATGAGCCCGAAGAACCCCTTGATGCTATCATCTCCAGTCAGAAGCCCAACCAATGCTGCACGCTCATCTATACCTCAGGAACCACAGGACAGCCCAAAGGAGTCATGCTCAGCCATGATAACGTAAGAGAAGTGACATAAGTTTGGCTACTTAGGTTTTTTACCAGCAACATGTGCATGACTTGTCTTGTTCATTCTCCTCAGGTAACCTGGACTGCACTATCTGTCAGCCGCCATGCGAGTCTGACAGAAGCCCCTCAAGCTCAGGAGGTGGTGGTCAGCTACCTGCCACTCAGTCATATCGCTGCACAGATGATCGACATCTGGATCATCATGAAAGTCGGAGGGAAGACGTGCTTCGCTCAGCCAGATGCACTGAAGGTGAGACACATCAACTGTGCCTATGAGTCTTAAATATACAAATCCAGGACTACTAAAAATAAACCAGTCATGCATGAGATTTGCAAGCAGATTCTTCTTGTTTTTGAGGGAACCACATGTGAACCACATGGGATGTTTGTGTTTCCTCTATCAGGGCTCTCTAGTAAACACCATGAATGAGGTGCATCCCACAGCCTTCATGGGTGTCCCCCGTGTCTGGGAGAAGATGCAAGAAAAGATGAAATCTGTCGGAGCCAAATCTTCTGCAGTGCGCAGGAAGGTGGCTGCCTGGGCCAAAGACGTCGGTCTGCATTCTAATCTGGCCAAAATGAATCAGTACGTATACGTGATGAGGATATAGTTTGGGTTGATGCTCAGACTCTGATTTGAAAGCAGAATTTGCTTTCTGAAATAGCTGACAATTTATTTTCTTTCCATTATATTCTATTTTTTTTTTAATGTAACGGTTAATAATAAATTCTTGTGGGGATCATGACTGTGTTTCCATGCAGTGTTTCCCTATGACTTTTTTTTTCAGGTGAATTAACAAGTTATGTCTGTGTTCAGATATTCACCAAGTATAGGCATGACTTAGAACAAAGTGATCACAAGGACGGGATGACTTGAATAAGTAACTTTATTGTACAAAAATAGCTGAGCTCGGTCAATATTTGCACTGCAATAGCACTTCATTCACACAGTGTTAGCTAACCGTTAGGGATTAGGGATTAGGATTAAGCTGTAATGAACAAAAATGAACCTACATGAGCTAAAACCACACAACAAATTAAACAAAGCATGGCTTTGAATGACTGTCGTCATGACTACAACTGTGAGACATTAAGTTTGCCCAGACCAGATAAAAATTTCCTCCCGAGGTCCAGGCTGGTTTAAAATGTTCTCTTTTGGTTTTTTGTGTGTGTTTCTCCTCAGGGCCGGAGAAGCTGGTCGAACACCAATCAGTTATC
Source organism: Antennarius striatus (assembly GCF_040054535.1). Taxonomy (NCBI): domain Eukaryota; kingdom Metazoa; phylum Chordata; class Actinopteri; order Lophiiformes; family Antennariidae; genus Antennarius; species Antennarius striatus. The sequence continues at coordinate 20,589,507 of NC_090782.1, read as the reverse complement.
ATTTAGCCAAAAAGCTTGTGTTCAAAAAGGTTCGTAAGGCTCTCGGCCTTGAGCGTTGCAAGAAATGCTTCACAGGCGCTGCTCCCATCACCAAAGACACACTGGAGTTCTTCCTCAGCCTTGATATTCCCGTCTATGAGCTCTATGGAATGAGCGAGAGCACTGGCCCTCACACCGTCTCCCTACCTGGAGCCTTCAAGCTCACCAGGTGATTTCTTCTTTCTTTTTTCTCTCTTAACCTAATCAAATTTCATTTCGTTGACAAATCCAGTTTGACATGTCATACCATATTTCCATTTTTAAAATTTTTATTTTGTCTCACAGTTGTGGTAAAGAAATTCCTGGGTGCAAGACAAAGTTACACAACCCCGACAATGAAGGAAATGGTGAGATCTGTTTCTGGGGCCGTCACGTCTTCATGGGTTACCTCAACATGCCCGAGAAGACCGAGGAGACTCTGGATGCAGAGGGATGGCTGCACTCTGGTGACCTGGGCAAACACGACAAGGATGGATTCCTCTACATCACTGGAAGAATTAAAGGTTTGAATTCTGTATTTCCTGTTTGAGCAATACAACTTAAAAGGCTATCCTTAGACTTTTCATGAACCCGTGGTTGCACTTAATTTGATTTCAGAGCTGATCATCACCGCAGGAGGAGAGAACATTCCTCCTGTTCTCATAGAGGATGCAGTGAAGGAGGCCCTGCCACTCATCAGCAACGCCATGCTGATTGGGGACAAGAGGAAGTTTCTGTCTATGCTGCTCACCATCAAGGTAAGTTTACAGACTCTTACCTGGGCCTAGATTTATGAAACTTAAATAGCACTGCTATTGTGATTGTTGATTTCTTAATCTACCCAAAAAAAGTTCTTCCTGGCTACATTCCCCAATCAAAGTTTCCCAATAAGTACAGTATTTTCCGCACTATAAGGCGCGCTGGACTATCAGGCGCACCTTCATTGAATGGCCTATTTGAAAGCTTTTTTCATATATAAGGCTCACTGGTTTATAAGGCACACTGTCAGCTTTTGAGAAAATTAAAGGCTTTTGCGCCTTATAGTGCGGAAAATACTGTACTTGGTTTGACCGATATAAAAGGCTTGTGATCAATGAAGGGTATCAACAAAATTCAGCCCATTATCAGCACTATCTGGAGATGTGCATTTCAAAACATGACTAGCTGTGATCATTTTAGAGGAGTCCATTCATTTACAGCAAAGTTACCTTCAAGAGAGTAGTAGACATTTCTGAGTGGATGCTACCATCTAGTGGTAAAATTGCAGTACTACACTCACTACAAACTGAAATCTATGGCCAGCTGAGATGGCCTCAAGCAGACTTGTGTATATTAACTCCACAGAATGTACCGCTGGTGTTTACTGAACGTCTGTCTCACTGCATCAATCTGTGCAGTGGATGTTGGGGGACCCAGCTGCTACTGTCAAGACTCGCTCTGTTTAAAAAGGATGAGAATGTGTTAATCCGTCAGTGGACACTAAATGTCACTCTGTATTCCACTAGAATGTTAAGTAATGGGAAGATATCAATCAGTAACATAAAATTTTAGACCACCTCTGTGGTTTAGACCACCTTTCTTTTTATTTTTAAAGTGTTGTTTCTACTGACCTGTGAGCAGACCTGTGACCCACAACGGCTGTAGGCAATAAAGGAATTGGAAGAATGGACGGATGGATAATGTGTTAAGCTACATGGATGACATTAAAGGCTATTTGAAGTCAACGGTATTTATCTCTCCAGTCTCAGGTAAACGCAGAGTCAGGCGACCCTGAAGATGAGCTGACTCCAGAAGCTATAGAGATCTGTCGGAAGCTGGGCAGCAGCGTCACGCGAGTCTCAGAGATCGTAGGGGGTCGAGATAAAGTGATCTACGCTGCCATTCAGGACGGAATCAACCGTGTTAATGAGAAGGCAACCTCCAATGCTCAGCGCATTCAGAAGTGGGTCATTCTGGATCGGGATTTCTCCGTATCAGGAGGGGAACTCGGTGAGTGGGACTGGGATGTAACATGGATCTTGATTTTTGGAATCATTAAATAGCATATTTACAATGCAGTGCCTGAAACTCGAAATAATCCTGAGCTACAAAAAGGTGTTTTGACACTCAAGACTACTCACAAAAATGGTTCATTTATAATTTGCTTTATTGTATGAGCTAAATCTTGTGAATTCTTTGTCTTGTTCAACAGGTCCTACCATGAAGCTAAAGAGGCCAGTGGTGGTGAAGATGTACAAGGAGCAGATTGAGAACTTTTATAAGGATCTGGCAACTCCAACAACCCCGAACAACCCACTTCCTGCAAAATAGAGCTCATTCTCCACAGGCAGTGAGATCCAGAATTATTTAGTTGATCTGTTCTTGCTGCCATTCACTCATGTTTTGATTGCCTTCGTTTTTGGCTGTTCTTTCATGGTTTGTCTGTAGGTGTTGTCCAAAAGGAAAGTGAAAAAAGAAGCCATTGTGAAATAGCTTTATGGTTTATAATTCAACTATTTATTTGGATAAAAATAGGATAGATGAAGTAGCTGCCGCTGTACGTAAGACGGTTCATCACTCTGCTTTACTTGAAATAGAAGAGAAAATCCAACAACAGGTTTATGGTTAAGGTGGACTGTTTTTGATCATATTTATATTCAGTTTGCCAAAATTTGTGTGAAATTCAGTTCAATGTTGACTGGTCTTTTACATGTACTTGGTAATTCTCTTCATCTGTCTGTTGGGTTCCAAAGGAAATAATTTTTTTTTGACATGTCTTAATATATACATTAAGTCAACAATGGCTAACATGTTAGAGGTGTTTTGAAGTCTATCTCATATCTAGCATCTAAATGTTGTTTTCTGACATGTAAAAATACACCACTGAAGCCATATCTTTTGCCATTTGTAATGAAGTCAGACTGTTGATCTGTGAGTCTGGGTGCTGTGCTGTGATTTTGTAAATGATTTTTGCCTACATCTTCTTTTATTTGTCTATGATTGTATTGTGATTTGATTTTTCTGCTGTTTACTCAACATTTTTTGCACTGTCTCTTGTGCTCAAACATGAAAGGAAGTGTAAAGAAAATGTACATAGGTTAGAATTTATGTAGGATTATGTTGAATGTGTCATCTGGCCTTGGTTGTTTGTTCATATGGTTATGTTTCACACCTAAAAGGCTCAAAATTGCTTGAAGATAGGATTCATAAATTCTCAAAAAGAAAACATTTTACGGAAGGAAAAAAAGCTTTTGGACTCCAAAAAACTCATCTCATGTATAAAGTAATTGTTAATAAGCTAATAGGTATTTATAGCAAAAGTGAAGGACTGGAGATGATAGTTTCATCAAAGTAACTGAAGTTCAAGGTAAAAATGAAACCCTTCACATATGAATGAAGTTAAGTGAGGAAATGAAGGTTTAATCCAGAGTTGTGGTCTTTAAATAGTTTGAAACCTAAAATGTGCATTGAACTTCAATTACAATTGTTTAACAGCCTACAATAAAGGTTTTGTATCTAATTATAACATCAAAGATGTCTCCTTTTTCTGATGTTTTAATTATAGCAATTATTGACTATTCAACACAAATCTTATTATCAATCCTCTCAAAGTTTTGAGAGCTCACAAGACCCTGAACAGAAAACTGGATTTACCTGACCAGAAAGAACTTAACTGAACGATGCATGACGCTGTTGGAGAAATGGGTTTGTGAATTTGTCTTCGATCGGTTATGGAATAAAAATCGGTTAAGCTGATCGACGGACCTCTGTGTTTTTCGTGTTTATGATCTATTTATTGACATGTATGAATATAAAGTAGTTGTTTGTTTTTTTTGCAGTGATACTGGGCATAACTACAACACAAAAAAGGCTATTACGAAAACATCAGTAGAAAGTTTGCGCAAAGTTACAAGTTATTTTTTCTGAAATTCATTCATTCACTCATTTTCTGCCGCTTTATCCGTTGCAGCGGGTCACGGGGAGCTGGAGCCTATCTCAGCTGGCATAGGGCGTGAGGCGGGGGACACTCCGGGCACGACGCCAGTGCACCGCGGAGCCACACACAAAGACAGACTACCACGCACACACACTCCTACGGCCAATCAACCCGAAGCGCATGCTTTTGGAGGTGGGAGGCCAGAGAACCCGGAGAGAACCCACGCAGACACGGCAGAGCATGCAAACTCCACACAGAGCGGGACTCGAACACGGAACCGCTGTGTTGTGAGGCGACAGCGCTAACCACTGCGCCACCGTGCCGTCCAGCATTTTGTCTGCCATGATTTTTAATTATGAAGTTAGTCGTATTGAAAGAATTCCATATATATGGTGTCATTAACTTATTAACTTCTTCATTGGGATATTAACAGGAATCTTTAAAAAATGTTTCATTGCTTGTCAAAATTTGTGTCCAAAGATACAGGTGGGCCTGATACACAAAACTAGATAGACCATTACTCAGTTACATTGAGTAAATGTATATTTCCTATGCATTTACTCAATGTGAGTAAATGCATAGGAAATATCAGCACAGTAAAATTAAGGAAATTGAAGGAACCAATCATGAAATACACACAATGAGCATGTGTGTAATTCTATCAAGTTTTGAAGAAGATAGGGACAGGAAGTCCCTTGTGCCAGCAAGGTGTGTACCCTCTTATTTTCCATTGGCTGGGGCAAATATATTACTCAAATTGATTATCAAAGCTGTTGATCAATCATCAAGTGATTGACTAGTAAAATTGTGGTACCATTTATTTGAAAACCAGATATTAAACTAGTTATGAAAGCAAATTTTAATGGTGTCAAAATATGGCCTGTTATTATTGTTGTTATTATTATAATGCAGGATTGATTGACACTGATGCAGCTCAGAGTGAGTTCTCACACAATTACCTCATGCAGAACTGCTACAGAGTGCATTATATTGTTCAGCCTCTATCCCTTTCCCTCCCCATGGTGACATTTCCCCGATAGATGGTCAATGCATCACCAGCGTTACGGCCCAGCCTGGTGCTTGTCCTTTTCACCCCACCGTCTGCACTGACCATCACTTGAACTTTACATGAACCCTTCCCACACGGCCACAACCGGGTCACACAGCGGTCAAAGATCTGGCAGATAGAACACAGTGCTCAATAACTTTATTAATAATATGATTTCAAATAACTGCAATGAGATGGCGTCTCATCCAAGGTGTACCCCGCCTCTCGTCTATAGCTAGCTGAGATAGGCTCCAGCTCCTGCAAGATGGATAAGTGGCTGTAGAAGAATAAATCAAATAAAAAATGGGATTAACTTGTTAACTTGCATCATGTTGCCACATGGTGGCAGCGTAACGTCAAGCTTTAAAAAAAAAAATCCAGATGAATAACTGAAGGGCAAGCCGCATTAGCACAGAGACAAGAATGTTTGCGTGTGTGTGTTATCATTGTCCACTTCATCATAGAGCAGAGGCTCCCAACCTTTCGCCCCATGGACCGGTTTAACGTCAGACAATATTTTCACGGACAGGTCTTTAAGGTGTGGCTGATAAGTACAAAAAAATAAAATGATATAACCACCATAAAAACTGGTATATCTGTGTGTATGCCATGTAAATGGAAAAGGCAACAATAAGGGGTCAGCAGTTTCTCGAGAAAATGGGAGCTTGTGCAGGGGTAGGACTGGACACAGGTAGGGGGCAGAATACTTCATCCTGGGTTGAGTAGATGATTCATTCCTTGCACAGATCAAACTGACAAATTCTCTGATGTCTTTTTCCAGTCATCCACCAGAAGCACCGATGAAGGAAGGCCAAGGTACAACCCACCTCGGGATAGCAGGTCAGCCTCTTTCAATGGACCCATTGGAGGACTTATGAGTGGACTAAATCAGCCACAAAAAGAGAGTAAGGGGAGGCCTTGCCTGGATCAGCCTGGGTCAGCTGGGCCTGGCAGACATGAGATTCTCTGTCCCAGGTTCCCAGTGTGACAAAGCAGGAGGGAGGCAGCATGGGGTCAGACTGAGAAGGAGGGTTGGCCGTAAACTGACGGAACAGGGCGTCAGGTTTTGTGTTTCTGGAAGTCAGTCAATGTGAAATTAAGCTTCCCAAAAAACAAGGTCCCCCTGGCTTGCTTGTAGGCGATTTTCAGTGGTCTGTCCGCACGATGAATGGTAGTTTGACTCCCTCCAACTAGTGACACTATTTCTTGAGGGCCAGCTTAACAGCCAGACGCTCCCGGTTCCCAACATTACAATTCTGTTCAGGGGAGGAGGGCTTGTGGGAATAAAAAGTACAAAGATGCAGTTTATGGTCTATGAGGGAACACTGAGACAGAATAGCTGTGAACCCAGTCTCAGATGCATCCACCTTCACAATGAACTGAAGCTCAGGGTCAACCTGGGTAAATATGGGAGCTGTGGTAACTCAATGCTTAAGTTCCTGGAAGGCTATGTCAGCTTCTGCTGTGCAGTGGAAGGTTTTGGTGGTAGGAGTCAGAGTAGTGAGAGGGGCTGCTAGGCAGGAATAGTTCTTAATGAACCGCCTATAGAAATTTGCAAAGCCCAAAAAGCGCTGCAAAAACTTTTGGGTTGAGGTGGGTGTAGGCAGACCAGAAACAATTTTCGCCTCAGCCGTATCTATGATTACCTGTCTGTGCACAGTGACAAAACCAAAAAACACTTTAGTTAACTGGAACTCTCTCTTCAACACCTTGACGAATACGCTGTTCTCCAAAAGTCATTGGAGAACCAAATGGATGTGCTGTTGATGAATGTTGAGATCAGATGAGAAAATTGCTTCATCCAAATAAACAAAAACAAACTGCCCTATTAAATGTCTAAGTGCGTCCTACATGAAGCACTGAAAAACTGCAGGAGCATTTTGTAAACCAAAACGCGTCACAAGGAACTCAAAATGGCCAAGTGGTGAATTGAATGCCATCTTCCACTCATCCCTCTCCCTAATCCAGTGGTGGTAGGCACTCAGGTCCAGTATTGTGAAAACCTTGTTTCCATGCAAGGGGGGGAAAAATAAGTCTATCAACAACAGGGTGTAAGTATTCTTGATTGTTATCTACTTCTAATTGCGTTTGTCGCTTTGTTAGTTCGCACAACCATAGCAAAGACCATAGCACAAGAAAATATGATCAAAGATCAAAGAAGAATAAGACAAAGGAAACTGATAAAACTCACCTTTTATCTTACTGATGATAAAAGGTGGCCTTTCATGTCTTTGATGTACGTGCTATGAACTTTATAGCTTTGATCAAATACACAGTCAGTATGTTTTTTGAGTGACAAGTGTCAGTAGTGACACATCCTTTTTGTGAAACAGTGCAAAGTATTGCAATGGGGGAAGACACAACACGTGCATGTAAGTCTTACACTTTATTAAATCATTGCAATATATACATACTTTACTGGAAGATGTAGAGATGGTGACATTCATTCATTCATTCATTCATTCATTCATTCAGATTAGACTTCTGGATTAGAATACTGCAATTCTTACAATCAAGATGTCCAAGCTCCTCTATGAGGATTTTACAATTAGCTCATAATGTAGCTGCCCGCCTACTGACTTGAACTGGGAGGAGAAACTGGGGGAGCACATCTCTCCTGTCCTGGTAAACTAACATTAGCTCCCAGTAAAAATAAAATTCAAGATTCTCATGATCACATGTAAAGGTCTTCACGATGAGGCTCTGTCTTACATGGAAAATATCACAGAACCGTATCACCGTCCCTGGGATCTTAGTCTCTGAGGATGCAGGATTTTTGAAAACCCGTCAAGCTTAGTAGAACAGAAGTTTTAGCTATCTGGCTCCTTTACTCTGGAACAACCTCTAGACTTCAGTCCGGGGGGCAGACGCCCTTACCTTATGATCACAGCAATATTTTTAATGAAGATTAGGGGGACACTGTCAGAATTTAGTTTTGCATGTGCATCACTGAAATCCCTTGGCAGCTATTTGCTTATTTATCTCTAAATGCCCTGCCTTCTAGCGAAAGCCCGGAGTTCAAAGTCCATGCCAGCAGCAGGAGAACTCCCCCTGTGGACATCCCAGGGTGACGTGGAGGTGAAACTAAGGATGGAAGATTCCGGCATGGCCGCGAGGACGGCTTTGACCATAAATGATATGTTCTCCTTGTCTGTGAAACGATTTGGTAACTACACGGCTTTCAGCTGGAAGGAGGGAGAGGAGCAGAAGACCATGACCTATAAGAAATATTACCAGGCCTGTCGCACGGCTGCCAAGAGCTTCCTTAAGGTGATTCATGTCATCGCCATCCACTGAGAAGAGCAGTCACATGCATGAAATGATCAAGCAGTATTCCCAATAAGTATTCCCTTTCCTCCCTTTTGTATTGGTCTTTAAAAGTGGGTTTCGTCTCTCTACAGCTCGGCTTGGAAAGGTATCACAGTGTCGGCATCTTGGGTTTCAACTCCACCGAGTGGTTTATCGCCGACATTGGAGCCATCCTGGCAGGGTGAGTCCCGCTCTCATTCCATTTTGGTTGTGTGTGTGTCATTTCAAAATGTTTTCATAAACATTGAACCAGTTCGGCCCTCAGCTTGTAGCAAATTTGGCCCTCTGTGTATTTAACTTTGACATCACCGCTCTGTAGAGAAGTTGAAATTATTATTGGTATGATCATCTTTTAATCCACTATTTGGAAGCTGGTTTATTGATACAAACCTTCCAGAATATCTCTAGGGGTACAACATGTTGAAGAGACGATGTTAAATCAGGCTTGTCATATGTGTTGCAGTGGGTTTGGTGTGGGGATCTACACCACCAACTCTGCTGAAGCCTGCCAGTATGTAGCAGAAAACTCCAAGGCCAACATCATTGTGGTGGAGAACAACAAACAGCTGGAGAAGATCCTTCAGGTGAGATCAGAACGTGTGAGATGAATTCTGGTTCTGTAGAAATCAGCGCACTGACTCACTTTCTCATTACCTGCAAGCAATCCATTATGTACTCATGTTTTATTTTGTTTGCTGAAAGATTGAAGACCAGCTACCACACTTAAAAGCAATTATCCTATACAGAGATGAAATGGAGGAGAAGAGACCAAATCTATACTCAGTAAGGATTTGATGGGCATATGAGTAATATGAAATATTTCAACTAGCCAACATCTTCTCAGTGATTTTGTTTGTGCTGCAGTGGGACGAGTTCATGAAGCTCGGATGTGATGAGCCTGAAGAACCCCTTGATGCTATCATCTCCAGTCAGAAGCCCAACCAATGCTGCACGCTCATCTATACCTCAGGAACCACAGGACAGCCCAAAGGAGTCATGCTCAGCCATGATAACGTAAGAGATGTGACATAAGTTTGGCTACTTAGATATGTTACAACAAATTTCACTCGAGGGATTGAAAAATGTGCTCATTAGGTAATTTGCTTTGTAAGTTTTTTCCCATGAAAGCAATGGCCCACCATCCCACAGCATGATGGTCCATCAGTCAGAGCCAAGTCAGTGGAATTTTTTTTGTGATACACATATCAGCAACATGCCCATGACTTGTCTTCTTCTTTCTCCTCAGATAACCTGGACTGCACTATCTGTCAGCCGCTACGCAAATCTGAAGGAACCCCATCTAAATCAGGAGGTGGTGGTCAGCTACCTGCCACTCAGTCATATCGCCGCACAGATGATCGACATCTGGATCATCTTGAAAATCGGAGGGAAGACTTGCTTTGCTCAGCAAGATGCACTGAAGGTGAGACACATCCACTGTACCTATGAGTCATGACTATACAAATCCAGGACTACTAAAAATAAACCGGCCATTGTTTACTGCAAAGCTTTGAGTGCAATTCTATCAATGGACAGTATTTTCATACAGACATAAGATAGAAGCAGATTCTTCTCTTTTTTGAGGGATGTTTGTGTTTCCTCTATCAGGGCTCTCTAGTAAACACCATGAATGAGGTGCATCCCACTGCGTTCCTGGGCGTCCCACGTGTCTGGGAGAAGATGCAAGAAAAAATGAAACTCGTTGGAGTCCAGTCTTCAACCATGCGCAAGAAGATGGCTGCCTGGGCCAAAGATATTGGTCTGCAATATAATCTGGCCAAAATGAATCAGTACGTATAAGTGATGAGGATAGATAGAGTTTATGTTGATGCCCTGACTCCAACATCAGTCATGAGTGATTTGAGAGAAGACTTTGCATTCCGAAATAGCGCAGACAATTAATTTGTTTCCCTCATATTCTAATTTTTTCTTATAAATAAGTAATAAAGTTCCTAAAACTCATCCTGTGGGGACCATGCATTCATAGTGCCCCCAGGATGAGTTTTAAGAAACACTGCATGGTGTTTTTTTTGTTCAGGCCAATTGACAAGTTGATCAGGTCATGCAATAGGCAGTCTGTGTTTGTGTTGAGATATTTGTTCACCAAGTATAGACAGGATAAGTATAGAAAAGACGGTATGACTTAAGCAAGTAACTTTATTGTACAAAAATAACGCAGCTGGGTCAATATTTGTGCTGCATTAGCACTTCATTCTTCTGAATACAATTGTCAAACTTTAAGTTTGAGCTGGGATGCTCAGACATTCCTCTCCCCAGACATCTCCACCAACTCCTCCAGGAGGATCCCAAGGCTTTAGTCAGGGGTCTGCCTCTGGGTCTCCTCCCTGATGAACATGCGTGGAATACTCTCAATCTTACCTTTTCGGTCATTGCCCAGAGCTTAAGACCATAGGTGAGGGTTGGATTGTGGACAGAGTTGTAAATGGTGAGTTTCACCTTGTGGCTCACAAATTTCCCCACTGTGGGACAATAAAGGTTTATCTTTACCTTATTTTATTTCCCATTTCATCCCTACGGACCACTAGAGCAACCGCATCACTGTGAACACCACACCGATCACCTGTCTATTCCCTGTTTCAGTTTTGAGCAGTTCAAGAATCTCTGATACTCAGATACTTGAACTCCTCTGTTTGAGGGGCTCCTCTCCAGCTCAGATTGGGCCCTCCACACTTTTTCTGCTGAGGACCATGGTCTCAGATTTATAGATTTATATCGCCGCTTCACACCCAACACTCTTCGTCACTTGGATGCACCTACAGATTCTGTCCAAAAACGTTATGAACAGAACCGGTGATAAGGGGCAGTCGTGGCGGAGTCCAACCACAACTGGAAGTGAGTCTGACTTACTGCTGGCAATGTGAACCAGACTCTGATTCCAGAATACAGAGACTGAACATCCCATAAAGATGAGACGTCCACCCCATACTCCAAAAGCACTACCCAATGGATGGCTGGGGCGACACGGTTGTAAGCCTTCTCCAGGTCAAAAAAGTACTGGTTGAATAAACTCCTATGCTCCCTCCAGCAGCCTCAGAAGAGTATAGAAGTAGTTCAGTGTTCCACGACCAGGGCGAAAACTGCGTTGTTCTTACTGGATCTGAAGGGTAACTAACAGGGTCCTCTCCAGGAGAGTCCGGCAGTTTGTTGGAACACACTCTTTGGTCCCTCCTTCATAAAAAGGAGAAACACCCCAGTCTGCCACTCTAGAGGCTCTGTACCTGTCATCAACGCAATATTGCAGAGACGTAGCCGTGACAACAATATAACATCCAGAGGCTTGAGATACTCATTGCAAACATTCTCATTTGCTTGTTTTTGCATCTTCCTCCTCAGGGCTGGACATGTTGGCCGAATACCGATCAAATACCATTTAGCCAAAAAGCTTGTGTTCAAAAGGGTTCGTAAGGCTCTCGGCCTTGAGCGTTGCACTAAGTGCTTCACAGGCGCTGCTCCCATCACCAAAGACACACTGGAGTTCTTCCTCAGCCTTAATATTCCCATCTATGAGCTCTATGGAATGAGCGAGAGCACTGGCCCTCACACTTTCTCCCTCGCTGCAGCCTTCAGACTCACCAGGTGATTTCTTCTTTCTTTTTCTTTTTTTTCTTCTAACCTCATTAAATTTCTTTTCGTTGACAAATCCAATTCGACATTTGATGGTGAATTTCCATTTTTAAATTTTTTTATTTGTCTCACAGTTGTGGTAAAGAACTTCCTGGGTGCAAGACAAAGTTACACAACCCAGACGAAAATGGAATTGGCGAGATCTGTTTCTGGGGCCGTCATGTCTTCATGGGTTACCTCAACATGCCCGAAAAGACTGACGAGACTGTAGATGCAGAGGGATGGGTGCACTCTGGCGACCTGGGCAAACATGACAAGGATGGATTCCTCTACATCACTGGAAGAATTAAAGGTTTGAATTCTGTATTTCCTGTTTGAGCAATACAACTTAAAAGGCTATCCTTAGACTTTTCCTTTAATCTGTGAGTACATTTCTGTTGATTTCCCAGAGATGATCATCACCGCAGGAGGAGAGAACGTTCCTCCTGTTCTCATAGAGGATGCAGTGAAGGAGGCCCTGCCACTCATCAGCAATGCCATGCTGGTCGGAGACAAGAGGAAGTTTCTTTCTATACTTCTCACCATCAAGGTAAGTCTACAGACTCTAACCTGGGTTTAGTTTTATGAAATTCAAAAAAGCACTGCTAATTTGATTATTGTTTTATGAATCTACCCAATATGTTCTCCCTTGCTACATTCAAACTTTCATGAATGTCTCACCGAGTACTTGCTTTTATAAAGACCAATATAAAAGGCTGGTGACCAGTGAATCGTGTCAACACTACAATCCATTACCAGCGCTATCTGGAGATGTGCATTTCAAAACATGACTGATTGTTAGCATTTACGCATATTCCCTTCATTGAAAGAAAAATGACCTTCCACAAGAGAGTCATGGGCATTTCTCCCTTGATGCAGCCATCTAGTGGTGAATTTGCAGTACTACACTCACTAATATCCAGTGAAGTGTAGTCGGCTGAGATGGCCTCAAGCTGACCTGTGACCCATAAGGTGGATAAACGGCTGTAGATGACAAAAAAGAAAGTACTTGAGAAGATGGATAATGTGTGAGGCAACATGAATGAGAAAATGAAATCAACGGTACTTATCTCTCCAGTCTCAGGTAAACGCAGAGTCAGGCGACCCTGAGGATGAGCTGACTGCAGAAGCTCTAGAGATCTGTCGGAAGCTGGGCAGCAGCGCCATGCGAGTCTCAGAGATCGTAGAGGGTCGAGATAAAGTGATCCACGATGCCATTCAGGACGGAATCAACCGTGTTAATAAGAAGGCAACCTCCAATGCTCAGCGCATTCAGAAGTGGGTCATTCTGGATCGGGATTTCTCCGTATCAGGAGGGGAACTCGGTGAGTGGGACTGGGATGTAACATAGATCTTGACTTTTGGAATTATGAAATAGCATATTTACAATGCAGTGCCTGGAATTTGAAATAATCCTGAGCTACAAAAAGGTGTTTTGACACTCAAGACTACTCACAAAAATGGTTCATTTATAATTTGCTTTATTGTATGAGCTAAATCTTGTGAATTCTTTGTCTTGTTCAACAGGTCCTACCATGAAGCTAAAGAGGCCAGTGGTGGTGGAAATGTACAAGGAGCAGATTGAGAACTTTTATCAGGACCTGGCAACTCCAACAGACACCTAACAACCCACTTCCTGCAAAATAGGCAGGGAGTTCCAGAATCATTTAGTTGATCTGTTTTTACTGCCATTCACTCAAGTTTTGATTACCTTAGTTTTTGGCTTTTCTGTCTTGGTTTGTTTGTGGGTGCTATCCAAAAGGAAAGTGAAAAAAGCTCATTGTGAAATAGCTTTGTGGTTTATGAATTCAACTATTTATTTGGATAAAAATAGGATAGATGAAGTAGCTGCCATTGTACATAAGACGGTTCATCACTCTGCTTTACTTGAAATAGAAGAGAAAATCCAACAACAGGTTTATGGTAAAGGTGGACTGTTTTTGATCATATTTATATTCAGTTTGCCAAAGAACGTGTGGGCTAAATTGAAATTTGACAAGGTGTGAAATTCCGTTCAACGGTGGTCCTTTGTGCATGCTCGGTATTTTTCTTCATCTGTCAGTTGAATTCCAAAGGAAATGATTTATTTTTTACATTTCTTACTGCAGTATTTACATTAAGTCAACAATGGCTAAAAGTATTATGGGGTGTTTTGAAGTCTATCTCTTATCTAGCATCCAAATGTAGATTTCTGTCTTAAATTAGTTATGGAATAAAAGTTGGTCAAGCTGATACACTGACCCCTGTGTTTTCCTTGTTTTTGATCTATTTATCGATATATCTGAATATGAAGTATTTGCTGTGTTTAGCAATGATACAGGGTATAAATACAACACAAAAAGGCCATTACTAAAACAATTCTGGAAAGTTTGATTGCTCAAAGTCAAAAGTTATTTTGTCTGCCATGATGTTTAATTTTGAAGTCAGTTGTATTGAAAGACTTCCAGATCTGTTCTAATATGGTGTCATGAACTTATCAACTTCTTATATGACAAATAAACAGCATCTTAACAAACAATCTTAATAAATACTTCATTGGATGGCAAAGTTTGAGCCCAAAGACACAGATGGGCCTGGTACACAAACTAGATACCGTAGATCATTGTCTCAGTTATTGCTCAATATGGGAAAATGCGTAAGAAATATCTGCACCGGAAAAATAAGAAAACTGAAGGAACCAATTACGATATACAGTACACACAATTAGCACAATTCTTCTCTATCAAGTTTTGAAGGAGAAAGGGACAGAATGAATTGTTCGTAGATTTAAGTGTGTGCGTGAGTGGTTGTTTGTCTTTTGTTCATAAGTCTACGAAGATAGGATCCAGCAAACCCGTGACCCATGTAAGCAGAGACAGCGGTTAAGAAGATGATTGAATGAAAGTTAACTAATTCAAAATAGGTATTTCTGATGTTTTCTCACATCCAAATGTCTGTTACTACTACTCATAACTTATATTGCAAACTACTGTAAATGAAATGATTCTGTATTTTTGTGTTTCCTTACATGTTTCTGAAATCCCTTGGTAACCATTTGTTTATTGTTTACTAAAGAATTTTCCCTGTTTTCTATTTCCCTCTTAGTGCCAGCAACACCACAACCTTCCACGTGAACAACTCTGAGTGATGCAGAGGTAGAGTTAACAATTGGTGAGTGGTTGTTTGTCTTTCATGTGACTTGGTGGCGAACTGACATCGCGCTCGGAGTGTCCCCTGCCTCTTATTCGTAAGTCTACTGGATACCCCTTGACCCAGCTACCCCTTGACCCTATAATGTACCAGCACCTTGTACCAGCAAGGTGTACAACCATTTACTTTCCATTGGCTAGGGCAAATATATTATTCAAATGGATTATCATCAAGTGATTCATGAGTAAAATTGTGGTAGCATTCATTTGAAAACAAGATATCATACTAGTTATGAAAGCAAATTTCAATGGTCCCAAAATATGGCCTGTTATTATTGTTGTTATTATTATAATGCAGGATTGATTGACACTGATGCAGCTCAGAGTGAGTTCTCACACAATTACCTCATGCAGAACTGCTACAGAGTGCATTATATTGTTCAGCCTCTGTCCCTGTCCCTCCCCATGGTGACATTTCCCCGATAGATGGTCAATGCATCACCAGCGTTACGGCCCAGCCTGGTGCTTGTCCTTTTCACCCCACCGTCTGCACTGACCATCACTTGAACTTTACATGAACCCTTCCCACACGGCCACAACCGGGTCACACAGCGGTCAAAGATCTGGCAGATAGAACACAGTGCTCAATAACTTTATTAATAATATGATTTCAAATAAGTGTACTGAGATGGCATCTCGTCCGGGGAGTACCCAGCTGAGACAGGCTCCAGCTCTTGCAAGCCTTCCAAACCCCACAGTAGGAATAAATATTCCTTGCACAACTGGTGTTGACAAATTCCCTGATGTCTTTGTCCACAATCAACAGCAAGGTGTAACCCTGCTGTTGATAGACTCAGCTTTTTTCCTGAAGAATGTTGTCTTTTTATAATTGTCTTTGTCCTTCTGTTAAGTTTTTTCACACAGAGAGTAGATCAGAGCACAAAGAGTAGACAAAGGAGACTAAATTGATCAACTCCCCTTTGAATCTTACTGAAGATAAAATAGCCTTACATATCTTTGATGTATATGATGAACTTTATGGCTTTGATCAAATAAAGAACTGATTGCCCTAATAATATACTGTGCCGAGCGCACAAAATGGACAATGTGTGATGTCATTTTACATTCCATGCTTAACTAGAAGGGGTTTGAGTGTAATTCATTATGGACTTAATTAGACACAGTAATATTTGTCGATATGTTCCTGATAACAGCCTGTTGATAGGGGGTAGCTTTCATTCCCCTCAAAAATCCCTTGTGCATATTAACAATGCAACTGAAGATAAAAGGTTGAGTTGCTACCTATCTTTGATGTACATGGTAGGAACATTATGGCTTTGATCAAATATAACTATATAGGATTGTGTTTTCTTAGTGACAAACGTCAACGATGACGACTCCATGCTGTGTACATGTGGAAAATATCGCTGTGCTTGAAGATGAAATATGTCTATGTAAGTCTGTACACATTTGTATATACAGTAATCCCTCGCACATTCCCGCATCAACACGCATAATTTCACCTCATCACGGATTTTTTAGCAGGAAGTCGAGCATTCTATTGTCTTACGGCATACGGAAGTGTGCTACATTCCGTGAGTCTCGGAACGCAACGCACTTCCGTGAGACACAAAAGTGCTTTAAACAGTCGATAAGAGTGTGGGAAAAGGAAATACAGAGAGACGGTGGTTTACTATCAGTATGGGGAGGGTTCATAAATGTTTAAATTATTGTAAATAATAAGATAAATAGTTTGTCGCTCTATCACGTAATTTGTTATTCACTTGTGGCTCCTGGAATGCATTAACCGTGAGTAACAAGGGCGCACTGTATAATGTATTGTACTCCCTGTACTTTATGATGTTTGTAATAGATTACATGTACTTCCTTTTAGTTCTTACGAGATAAGAATGAGTATGTTAGCATTAATGAAGCCTCTCCTCCCAGCCATGTTAACACTCATATAGCACCTGATAGCAGGCTTGGAGGTGGCATGGCAGCTATCTGCAACTTCATCACTAATTTAGTGATGAAGCTAAATTAGCCACTTTTGAGGGTCTTACCATGAACGCGCTACATTCCTCAAATAAATAAATTGATTCTACTGAATTTGTAATGGGCGACACGGTGGTGCAGTGGGTAGCATTGTCGCCGCACAGCGGTTAAGATGAATGAATGAATGAAAGTTAACTAATACAAAATGTGTACAGTATCTCCGGTGTTTTCTCACATTCAAAAGTCTGTTACTACTACTCATAACTCATAGCAAATGAAATGAAATGACACTGTATTTTTGTCCTAATGAAGATCATCAATATGTGTTTCCTTGAATGTGTCTGAAATCACTTGATAACTATTTGCTTATTTACTAAAGAATTTTTCCTGTTTTCTATTTCCTTCTTGTTGACAGCAACACCACATCCTACCCCGTCCACATCTTTGAGTGATGCAGAGGAAGAGTTTACGATTGGTGAGTGGTTGTTTGTCTTTCATGTGGCTCAGTGGTGCACTGACATTGCGCCTGGAGGTGTCCCCTGCCTCTTGTCCGCAAGTCCGCTAGGATATGATCCAGCTACCCCCTGACTCGTGTAAGCAGAAGCAGCGTGTGTGCACTGCCTTCCGAGACTCACTGTTCTTCTGGCAACTTTAATACAAAAGTATTTTTAAACAGTCTGTGATAACCCGTGTTGTTGTTTTGTGTGTGTGTTGCCCTGAGTTTGCCTACGTGTGTGTGTTCTGCATGTGTTTGCAAGACTAAGAAAGGGGCATGAGAGTGAGAATGAGAGTGTAAGCAGGAGATCGTAGTCAGTTCTTGTTCCTTGTTAAGGCTGGACACCAAATTAAGACCATTCAAAGAATATTGTGTGTGTCATCCTGGCCCACCATAAGAAACACTGGTGGCGTTACAAGTCTGAGAGTGTGGGAAAAGGCAATACAGATATAAAGTGGTTTAATATAGGTATGGCGAGGGTTCATAAACGTTTAAAATACAGTAAACAATAAAATAAATCCTCGGTCGATATTTTGCAGAATTTCATGTTTTGCGGTTGATCCTGGAACGCATTAACCACAAGTAACGAGGGATTACTGTAATCCAAAATATGTATCTCCTGTGTTTTCTCTCATTCAAAAGTCTGTTACTACTATTCATAACTTATATTGCAAATGAAATGAAATGACACTGTATTTTTGTCCTAATGAAGATCATCAATGTGTGTTTCCTTGTATGTTTCTGAAATCCCTTGGTAGCCATGTTTACTAAAACAAATTCCTTTTTTTTTTTTTTGTCCCTCTTAGTGCCACCAGAAACATCACAACCTACCTTGTCAACTCCTTTGAGTGATACAATTGGTGAGTGGTTGTTTGTCTTTCATGTGCTTTAGCGGTGCCCGAGTGTCCCCTGCCTGGTGTCCATAAGTCCATCAGGACAGGATCCAGCTACCCTGTGACCCTTATAAGCAGAAACAGCAGTTAAGAAGATGAATGAATGAAGGTTAACTAATCCAAAATGCATGCTTCCCTGTTTTCTCACATTCAAAGTCTGTTACTACTATTCATAACTTATTTTGCAGATGAAATGACATGATGCTGTATTTTTGTTGTAATGAAGATCACCAATATATGTTTCCCTGAAATACCTTGGGAACCATTTGTAAACCATTATTTATTAAAACATCTTCCCTGTTTTCTATTTCCTTCTTAGTGCCAGCAACACCAAAACCTTCTCCTTCAACATCTCTGAGTGATGCAGAGGCAGAGTTAACAATTGGTGAGTGGTTGTTTGTCTTTCATGTGACTTAGCGGTGCACTGACATCGCACCCTGAGGGTGCAATACTGCCTCTTGTCAGTAAGTCTACTGGGATAGGATCCACCATGTAAGCAGAAACACCGGTTAAGAAGATGTCAGTAAGTCATCTTCAGATTACCACCGCCAAGATAGGGCGTGAGGCGGGGGACACTCCGGGCACGACGCCAGTGCACCGCGGAGCCACACACAAAGACACACAACCATGCACACACACACTCATTCCTACGGGCAATTTGGAACGGCCAATCAACCTGACGCGCATGCTTTTGGAGGTGGGAGGAAGCCGGAGAACCCGGAGAGAACCCACGCAGACACGGGGAGAACATGCAAACTCCGCACAGAGCGGGACTCGAACCCGGGTCCGCCATGTTGTGAGGCGGCAGCACTAACCATCGTGCCGCCCGGTTAAGAAGATGAATGAATGAAAGTTAACTAATACAAAATAAGTATCTCTGATGTAACTACTATTCATAACTTATTTTGCAGATGAAATGACATGATTCTGTATTTTTGTCGTAATGAAGATCACCAATATGTGTTTCCCTGAAATACCTTGGGAACCATTTGTAAACCATTATTTATTAAAACATCTTCCCTGTTTTTTCCTTGTTTTCTATTTCCTTCTTAGTGCCAGCAACACAACCTTCTCCGTCAACATCTCTGAGTGATGCAGAGGCAGAGTTAACAATTGGTGAGTGGTTGTTTGTCTTTCATGTGGAATAGCGGTGCACTGACATCGCACCCTGAGGGTCCCCTGCCACTTGTCAGTAAGTCTACTCGGATACGATCCAGCTACCTTGTGACCCATGTAAGCAGAAACAGTGGTTAAGAGGATGAGTGAATGAAGGTTAACTAATCCAAAATGCATGTATCTCCGGTGTTTTCTCACATTCAAAAGTCCGTTACTACTATTCATAACTTTTTTTGCAGATGAAATGACATGATACTGTATTTTTTTCGTATTTAAGATCATCAATATGTGTTTCCCTGAAATACAAATGGTTAACCATTTATAAACCATTATTTATTAAAACATCTTCCATTTTTTCCCTCTTTTTTCCCCTGTTTTCTATTTCCTTCTTAGTGCCAGCAACACAACCTTCTCCGTCAACATCTCTGAGTGATGCAGAGGCAGAGTTAACAACTGGTGAGTGGTTGTTTGTCTTTCATGTGGCTTAGCGGTGCACTGACATCGCACCCTGAGGGTCCCCTGCCTCTTGTCAGTAAGTCTACTACGATAGGATCCAGCAAACCTGTGACCCATGTAAGCAGAAACAGTGGTTAAGAAGATGAGTGAATGAAAGTTAACTAATACAAAATAAGTATCTCTGATGTTTTCTCACATTAAAAAGTCTGTTACTACTATTCATAACTTATTTTGCAGATGAAATGACATGATACTGTATTTTTGTAGTAATGAAGATCATCAATATGTGTTTCCCTGAAATACCTTGGTAACCATTTGTAAACCATTATTTATTAAAACATCTTCCCTGTTTTCTATTTCCTTCTTAGTGCCAGCAACACCAAAACCTTCTCCTTCAACATCTCTGAGTGATGCAGAGGCAGAGTTAACAATTGGTGAGTGGTTGTTTGTCTTTCATGTGGCTTAGCGGTGCACTGACATCGCACCCTGAGGGTCCCCTGCCTCTTGTCAGTAAGTCTACTTGGATAGGATCCAGCAAACCTGTGACCCATGTAACCAGAAACAGCGGTTAAGAAGATGAATGAATGAAAGTTAACTAATACAAAATAAATATCTCTGATGTTTTCTCACATTCAAAAGTCTGTTACTACTATTCATAACTCATATTGCAAATGAAATGATACTGTATTTTCATCCCAATGAAGTTCATCAATATGTGTTTCCTTTGCATGTTTCTGAGGTCCTTTGGTAACCATTTGCTTATTGTTTCCCTCTTTTCTTTCCCCTCTTATTGCCAGCAGCAGCACAACCTTCTGTATTAACAACTCTGAAGGATGGAGAAGTAGAGTTAAGAATTGGGGATTCGGAGACGTCTGCTGAAAAACCTCTTACCATTCATGATATGTTTATGTTGTCCCTGGAGCGCTACGGCGACCAACCAGCTCTCAGTCTTAAAGTAGAAAGGAAATGGACAGACGTGGACTATAGGGAATACTACCTGATCTGTCGCCAGGCTGCCAGGAGCTTCCTGAAGGTGATTTAGTTGTTTTAAACTTTTTTTTAGTATCCACCTAAACAAGAGTCATATACATTAAATGATCAAACAATTTCAGTACAGGTATACCACGCCTAAAATTCTTGATTATACGTTGATTGTATGTTTTCACAAAAAATACAAGGAAAAATATAAAATCACGTTTTGCGGCATTTTACTCGATAATATCAATTTCCGGATTTGTTTTATGACTTCAAAAAAGGCTTTTATTTATCATTGGTTGATAAATGAAGCTTCTGCGATGTACGGTATGCATTGCCAAGTTGTATTTGTAAGTTTAGATCTTTTTCTCGACTAAATTCAAACTTAAAACATTTCTGTTTAAGCTTAAAATAGATAAGCATTAACCTCCCACTTGGGTGGCCATTTGTCAACGGTTCTGTTCCTGATTGTTGCAGACTGAATTTTAGGTGCTACATTGTGCCTGAGGGTCACGTAACCTTTTTGTGGATGATGTGGTCCTGATAGCTTCATCGCACTGGAACCTCTGTCTTTGGGATGGTTTGCAGGAAATATTAAATGGCTGTGATGAAGATCAGCAGGTAGTAAATCAGAGATAAACCAATTGATCTTGGCAACGTCTGCAGTGATACGGGCGCTGTATCAGTCTGCTGAAAAATTACACTTGTATGCGTTTATGAGCTACGATTATGATATACAGTGCGTCCTCGTTCCTCAACAACCACACGCGATTAACGGATTCCGCGATAGAGCGACAAACTATTTATCTTATTATTTACGGTAAATTAAACATAACATAAATCCAGTTATGTGCAACTCGGAACACACATTTAAACTTAGGTGTTGTCGCTCTACAGCTCGGCTTGCAGCGGTTCCACGGTGTCTGCATCCTGGGCTACAACTCTCCCGAGTGGTTCATCGCCAACATTGGAGCCATCCTGGCGGGGTAAGTCTTTTTTGTCTACATTTAATTCGATATTAAATGTAAACAGGTTATGGGATAGGCTGACCTTAGGCTATTGATACAAGGCCTTCCAGCATATCTCTAGGGGAGAGTCTAAATGAAATGCAGTGCAACAGTGATTCCCAAAGTGAAGGGTTGCGCCCCCTAGGGGGCAGTTGCTGAGGGGGCATGGGGGAATGAATGAATCAAAAATTGACACAGCCAGCATAACACGGACAACTTTCGGATCAGGATGTGTAAATGTACAGCAGAAGATGAAGCACTGTCCGATGTGCCTCCAAAGCAATTATCTTCCCTAACAAAGATGTGAAGATATGATCCAGACCGCAAAGACGAGTCACTTGAGTTTTGTCAGAAAAAAACTTGCAAACTGCCATTGTCAGCAGGCTGTCTTTACTATTAATTCAATCAACTTTTATTTGTAAAGCGCAGACATTTCAAAACGCTTTAACAGGGAAGGAAACCCAGCAGAACCCTGCAGAGCAAGCAGAAGTGACAGCGGCAGGGGAAAACTCCCTCATTGAAGAAGAAGCTCTGGGCAGGACCCAGACTCTGGGGGGTGGTCATCCCTCTTGACCGGTTGGGTCGGAAAGGAAATACACTGGGGATAGAGACAGGGCAAGAAAAAGAGAGAGAGACAGAGTAGCAGATAGAATTGTAGTCAGTGTATAAAGTTGAACTCTAGTCGCTGAAGTGGAGACAGGACATTCAGGCCTTTGGATTTCCTGTCTTCTATACTTGTTCCCCACATAGATAGTGGCAGTATCTTGCAAGCTTGTGAAGCATCAATGTATTATGAGCAAGAAAAAGCAAAGAAAAGAAATAACAAAACCTAAAGTGATTAATGTAACTCTCTTTAACAGGAAAGACAAAGAAAGTACCCTCAGCAGTCTAGGCCTGTAGCAGCTTATCCAACGGAAGCTGTGTTGTTCCTAATTGTAAGCTTCATCAATGAGAAAAGTTTTGAGTAGCCAGATAGCTAAAACTTCTGCCTCCTGTTCTACTCTTAAAAGACCTAACGGGTCACCAAAAACGTTCTTGTGTAGCAAAAGGGGGGCCCGCAAAAAATGTTTGAGAACCACAACAGTACATGTTTAAGAGACGATGTTAAATCAGACTTGTCATATGTGTTGCAGTGGGTGTGCAGTGGGGATATATACCACCAACTCTGCTGAAGCCTGCCAGTATGTAGCAGAACACTGCGAAGCCAACATCATTGTGGTGGAGAACAAGAGACAGCTGCACAAGATCCTTCAGGTGAGATCAGAACATGTGAGATGAATTCCGCTTCTGTAGTCGAGTTAGTAGAAATCCGCACACTGACCCACTTTCTCATTACCTGCAAGCGATCCATTATGTTCTTGTGCTTTTTTTTTTTTTTTGCTGACAGGTTGAAGACCAGCTACCACACTTAAAAGCAATAATCTACTACAGAGGCGAAGTGAAGGAGAAGAGATCAAATCTATACACAGTAAGCATTTGATATGCATGAGAAATATGAGAAAATGTATTTCAGCCAGTCGACATCTTCTCACTGATTCTTTTTTGTTCTGCAGTGGGCCGAGTTCTTGTTGCTCGGACGTGATGAGCCTGAAGAACCCCTTGATGCTATCATCTCCAGTCAGAAGCCCAACCAATGCTGCACGCTCATCTATACCTCAGGAACCACAGGACAGCCCAAAGGAGTCATGCTCAGCCATGATAACGTAAGAGATGTGACATAAGTTTGGCTACTTAGGTTTCTGAGATACAGGGCAGCAAATTACACTTGAGGAATTGACAAATGTACTGATGTGCTCATTATACTATATTATTATATATTATATTATAATATTATTAATTCATTCATTTATCTTATCTGGTTCTTTCACTTTACTGGGTCACAGGGGTTTGCCTAGCCAGCTGCAGACCATCATATGAACCACAAGTCTTCTTCTTTCTCCTCAGATAACCTGGACTGCACTATCTATCAGCCGCCACGCGAATCTGAAGGAACCCCCTCAAGCTCAGGAGGTGGTGGTCAGCTACCTGCCACTCAGCCATATCGCCGCACAGATGATCGACATCTGGATCATCATGAAAGTCGGAGGGAAGACGTGCTTCGCTCAGCCAGACGCACTGAAGGTGAGACACA
Organism: Antennarius striatus; assembly: GCF_040054535.1. Lineage (NCBI taxonomy): Eukaryota > Metazoa > Chordata > Actinopteri > Lophiiformes > Antennariidae > Antennarius > Antennarius striatus. The sequence continues at coordinate 20,565,395 of NC_090782.1, read as the reverse complement.
TCGACTGCGTCTTTTTCATTCATTTTCATCCGCTGTCGCGGGTCGCGGGGAGCTGGAGTGTATCCCAGCGTGTTAAATCAATTAAATCAATTTGTTAAATCAATTTGAAAACTCTTAAGTCATAAATATACAAATCCAGGGCTGCTAAAATTACATGGGTCATTGTTTTCTGCGGAGCTTTGAGATAAATACTATCAGTGAACATTGGTTTTTCATACAACGAAAAAGGACTGAAATCTGTCACAGTATTGTTAATCAATGCAGTATATTGTTTTACGTTGAAGAAATTTCATGCCTGATAACACATTTGCGATAGTAGATGCATGGAAAAGATGCTGGATAGTTTTTGTTGGTTTTGAAGGAGCTGTAACCCACAGATGTTGTTTGTGTTTCCTCTATCAGGGCTCTCTAGTAAACACCATGAAGGAGGTGAACCCCACAGCCTTCATGGGCGTCCCCCGTGTCTGGGAGAAGATGCAGGAAAAGATGAGAAATGTCGGAGAGCAGTCTCCAATGATACTCAGGAGGGTGGCTGCCTGGGCCAAAAGAGTTGGTCTGGAGGCAAATCTGACCAGGATGAATCCGTACGTATGTTACGAGATTTGGATGAAGATAATATTCTATTATTATATATTATATAATAATACAAATATTATCATTGTACCGGCAAATTCAGACATCCAGACAGACTTTAAAATAGATCATGACATTTTGTGTCAGGTTATATGTCAGTGTTCAATTTTTATGTTCACATTGGCTTTTTATGGGGTGTGTTTCTCCTCAGGAACGGAGAAGCTGGCCGAAAACCAATCAGCTTTCACTTAGCCAAATTCCTTGTGTTCAAAAAGATTCGTAAGGCTCTCGGTCTCGAGCGTTCCAGATTGTGTTTCACTAGCGCCGCTCCCATCAGCAAAGACACACTTGAGTTCTTCCTCAGCCTTAATATTCCTCTGTATGAAATCTATGGAATGAGCGAGAGCACCGGCCCTCACACCGTCTCCCTTCCTGGAATCTTCAAGCTCACCAGGTGATTTCTTTACTTACCTCATTTTGATGTGTCAGAAAATTCCCCTTATTTTGACAAATTCAAATTTGCTATGTATTAACATTTGATTGTTAATTTATATTTTGAAATTTTCTGGTTTGTCTTACAGTTGTGGTAAAGAAATTCCTGGGTGCAAGACGAAGTTACACAACCCAGACGAAAATGGAATTGGTGAGATCTGTTTATGGGGCCGTCACGTCTTCATGGGTTACCTCAACATGCCCGAAAAGACCGAGGAGACTCTGGATGCAGAGGGATGGCTGCACTCTGGTGACCTGGGCAAACACGACAATGATGGATTCATTTACATCACTGGAAGAATTAAAGGTTTGAATTCTAGATTTCGTGTAGAGCAAAAAATACCAGATTTAGGAGACTCGCCGACAGAAATATCAAGCGATAGAACATTTTTTTTCCTCATTATTGAACTTTTCATGAAACTGTGGTTGTACTGTTGATTTCAGAGATGATCATCACCGCAGGAGGAGAGAATGTTCCTCCTGTTCCTATTGAGGATGCAGTGAAGGAGGCCCTGCCGCTCATCAGCAATGCCATGCTGGTTGGAGACAATAGGAAGTTTCTATCACTGCTGATAACCCTCAAGGTAAGTTTGGGGACTTGACCCAAAAGACAGATGTATTAAAAGCTTCAGAAAATATATGCATGTACATCGTTTCAGTTTGATTTATGCTTAATCACAGTCAAAAGAGTGCTGGACATTTCTGCATGGATGTTACACAGTGTAGGGATAACAATACAATACTTGAATAGTGAACATTTTCCACGAAACCCTCTCAATACATTGAAATTACAAAAAGTCAATTAAATTTAAATATATTTGTTACCCAGACTCAGGTAAACACAGAGACAGGCGACCCTGAGGATGAGCTGACTCCAGAAGCTCTAGAGATCTGTCGGAAGTTAGGCAGCAATGCCACACGAGTCTCACAAATCATAGGAGGTCGAGATAAATTTATCCACGATGCCATTACGGTCGGAATCAAACAAGTTAACGAGAAGGCAACCTCCAATGCACAAAAAGTTCAGAGGTGGGTGATTCTCGCTGAGGATTTCTCCATCTCTAGAGGAGAACTGGGTAAGTGGAACTGGGATAAGCGTGGCTCTTGGTTTTTAAACAATAACAGTGCAGTCACTAAAAAATTTGTTGAAGACACAATGCAGCAGCTGGTGCTTGAGATAATCCTCTTTTTTTTGTTTTTAATCCTTCAACAGGTCCTACCATGAAGCTAAAAAGGTCAGTGGTGTTGGAGAATTACAAGGACCTGATTGACAAGCTTTATTTGGAACCATAACGTTCTCCCATGACAAGTTCTCAACCTCCAAGATATGCAGACATGATATTGGCAAAAAAAATGTTTTGTCTATTTACAGCTTTTTTTGGTTTGAAAACAAGTTCAATTTCCAATAAGTTCAATTAGTATAGCCTGAGAAAGGCTGAAGTAGGGTTTCCTCCAGGTGCTCTCCATCGCACTTACTTCCATCTTATCTCCAATCATTCTATGGGGGCATAGTCCTGCAGGCTAAGGTCAGAGGCGGGGTACACTCCAGGCGACAAGCCAGCTTATCGCTTGGTGACATATATATTATTTTTTCTGAATACTTTAGGATCTCAGATGTTGCAGAAACGTTGAAGTCATCAAAGTCAGTAGAATGAAGTTGGGTTTTCTCCAGGGGCTCTGGGTTCCCCACAATTAAAAGAAAAAGCCAGACCAAATGACGTCCATCGTATTTAAATTCATCTTCTGACTTCCTTGAGTGCAATTACTAGTGAGATGCCAAACACGAGGAATAATGGGTTTTAAATTGGTGCAGCTCAGGGTCCACAGCTCTGTTATCTCAGTGCAGAACTGCTACAGAGTGCATTATATTGTTCAGCCTCTGTCCCTGTCCCTCCCCATGGTGACATTTCCCCGATAGATGGTCAATGCATCACGAGCGTTACGGCCCAGCCTGGTGCTTGTCCTTTTAACCCCACCGTCTGCAGTGACCATGACTTGAACTTTACATGAACCCTTCCCACACAGCGGTCAAAGATCGGACACACAGGGACAACAGTACTTAATGACTTTATTAATATGATTTCAAATAAAAATGACATTAAAATAACGTTTGTCCTTGTTAACTTGCATCATGTAGCCACATGGTGGCAGTGTAATTCCAAGTTTTCATTTTCAAAAATACCCAATTGTTCTGCCATCCAGTTCATTTTATTCTCTCCATCATTTGCAGCATGGACCACATATATGGAACACATTTGGGACTCCATCCACCCCTTGATACCCCAGTACATTAAAAAAAACCTTTATAAATACAGGCAACCCTGTCCCCTTGTCAGACATTGACAACTACGGACACATCCCGTCTGCACATATATATACCCTCCCACCCTTCCCCCAATATGCTTTATACTTTTTTGCTTTTTTCCTGTAAAGATTCGAGCAGTAGATACTCTACCTTTGCTGAACTATACACTTGTCTTATAACAGGATGTCACACTGAAGTGCCTCCACTCCCCCAGATATCTTCACAGCGGAGTGGTTGGGACTGCAAGTTCTGAAAGTGATTTTTTCCAGTTTTTATTTTACTTTTCATTCATGTCTTGAATGGGACACAGACCGAAATTGTAAAGATTACGCAGGTTTCTATAAGGGCTACTGGTTTCAATTTTTTTCACTTTTGTTTTGGAGATGTTTCATTCCCTTTGACATGAGCCGCAGCACAAGATTTTACAATACCACCAGCCCCAGCTGCTGTTGCCATGGAGAACAAGCCAGTCAGAGGGATAAATCAAATTACAAATTCTATTCATCTGAACTTGGCCTCATACATCCTGGTGGTGGAAAGCATCCAAATGTGACCCAAAGAGTGTAACATGAATTGATGTCAAATTCAATGAACATTTTACGTTTTGGTGACGTAACCAAAGCTGATATTTTATAATGCAGATAATCATTTAAGCTGAAAATTTAATCAGAAGACTTAAATGCTTACCAAAGCTGTAGAAGTGCTTCAACTGTCATGATTCTGCCTTAACAAAAAATTAATTGCACTATTACATCTGAAGCACGGGATGACAAAAACAAAAAAAAAACCCCAAACAAATCAAAACTCAACCCTACTTTCCGTCTCGTTTCCTACGATGTGTTTCTTCAGGCTCAAGTTACAACAATAAAATAAATTTTTTGGGTACACTGAAATCAGAACCGGACATGACACAGAAAATAAACATTTTTTCACTCAACAATTCAGTTGCCTGAACCACAATGTGGACTCCTCCAGCCCCCGTTCTGCTGCGGTTATTCCAACTGGAAGCAAAAGGATGATACCAAAGTTTAACTCATCCAGAAAATATTTTCCAACACCTGTTTCTTGGTGTTCAGCTGTCATCAGAATCATGACTCACAAAAACAGAGGGAACATCCCCCATAACATTTTTCACCTAAAATAGATCCAATGGCCATGTTTGTGAATAATAGGAACAAATCATGCCAAAAACAAAGACAATTAAATAAGAAACAAACAAAAAAATTGGCAAAGAAAAAAAAAAGGTATTGCATGTAAATATTGTATAAAATCCTTAAAAATACAGTTTAGGTAACTACTTAAGTACTGAAGTCATCACAGCCAAAAGTGCAGAGGTCCATAAATAAAATATTGACTGTGGGCAGACAGCGGGGCTTCTCTCTCAGTCCCTTCATAACTTCCCTTTTCGACCATCACAACAACTGACTGAATGAGTTCCTGGGCTAGGGTCAAAGTTCATGAACTAGGACTTAAAAGTTCCCACATTGATGCACAGAGAAGTGGACAGGAAGGTTGGTTTTTAAATCTCTTCGATCGATGACAAACACGCTCGCAGATGCATAAAAGTCACTCACACAGTTTCAAAGTTCACTCTCAGTTATCATGGCCTGAAGTTCTGTTGACAGAGGCACACCTAGAAAAAAAAAAATGAGGGTGGGACGGGGAAGAAGTCAGGGCAGGAGGAGGCTACTGCAGGGCACATAAGGTGGCAAGGATCCTGGTTTATCGTCATTTTTTTTGTTCTTGTATTTTTTGACGTGTTTCCCGTGCTCAGACGGCGTTTACAGTAAGGACAGAGGGAGTGTGTTTGTCGCTGAGCCAGGCAGGCAACAGAAAAGGAGAGCAAAGTATTAAAGCTATTGAAGGGTCAGAATACAAACACTGACGGCAGGAAGAAAGACAGGAGGGGGAGGGAGGCAAGGAGGGAATCACTCATTGAAAGTCTGTAACACAGGGGCCTGTGTATGTGTGTGTGTGTGTGAGTGTGTGTGTGCGTGTGTGTATGTGTGTGGCCTGTATGGGCCACAGGAACTAACACACCAAGGGCCTGAATGAAGAAGCTTGTTGGCGATCTTGAACATCAGTCTTACAAAACTGGTTCGTGGCTCAGTTAACCAAAGGAGAAGTTTGTTGACATTTAACTGGTGTTCACATGCTACAAGTTCTAGTTATTGTCAGACAACCGATCTCAGTAAATCATACTTACACATGAACATAAAAAGAAAAAAAAAATCTTGCTCAATTTTCAAAATTTGATGAAGGAAAATCAAGATTCTTATGAAAAAAACAAAACAAATAAGGCATCAATAAGGTTTTGTGAAAAACTAAAGATGATCTCACGCGACAAAATATCTTACATGAGTCACTTTGTAAGACATTAAAATGAACAAATAATCAATAGAAATGATAAAAGTTCCTCATCAGCTAAAGGCACCACTTCAGTGCTTCATTGTTAACAGGGCAGACCCTGTCACAGAACTTTGCAGGCAGTGCAAAAAGGAGTACATAAAACAAATAATCACTGATAAATAAAAGTGAAAGTTTGGAGTAAGCGTGGTCTCCCTGATAAATAGTCATCAGGAATAGCAAATAATGCATTGAGTAAGGCTAGAGTTATTAAACTTACGAATGTAAGTGTTTTCTGCACGAGCGACGAGGCGACCCGACGTTAACCGACTTGCGTCACGCTGGAGGAGCGAGTCAGCCCTGCAGTTTGGGATTAAGCTAAATTTCCTCATCCACTGGTTGTGCTGCAAACATTTCCTAAATCTGTCAGTTTATAGGATGTACAGCCAAGTGAATTTAGCATCTGTTAAACATGTTTTGTGCTCATTATTACTAATCATTGACATGTTTTGATGAAAACCAAACTTCTCTTAAGCAGGTTAGCTGAGCCAGCTAAGGTGCAGCGATGCTCAGTGAGGCTGACCTGCCGGGGTTACGGTCATCTAAACAACTAATCTTGCTTTATGATGCAGACCCCTGGGAAACACATTTAAAGAGCATTTCTTTTAGCTTATTTTTTTTTGTCTACGCTCTTGCCAAATATCCCGGAAGGAAATGGTACACCAGGAGGAAGGGCTCCAAGAAGATTGACAACTATCCTCCAAAAAATAAAAAAGCGAGACACAACTGAAGGAACATCACTAGAACTAATGAATGAGTAGCTAACAAACGTCACCTGATGCTTCCTCTTTGAAGCAGTGAAGCTAATCTCAGAGAGAAGGACACACACATGACTGCCATGAGTTACAAAATGGCAACAGCCTATCAAGACACTGGGGGGCGACAAGCAAGGATGGAGGCCTTTTAAGACAATATTGGATATTCAGGCATTCCTTAGCAACGCTCGTTTCCTCAAAGGTTTTGGTGGTGGTGGGGCGTCCAATCTGTGTGATCATGGCTGACAGAGCGCCCTTCCCCTCCCCTCCCCACACACTGCAAGTCGCAGTAAAAGGCACTAGATTGAGGCTGTTGCTAGCTGTAGAGGAGTAAAAATGAGATACATTCATATCAAGGGTTATTTTAGTTGGAACTTGGGGAAAAAAATACACAAAATGCACTTGTAGAAAAATAAAATGTAAAACAAAAAGAAAGGGGAAAAAAAGCATGGCCCCAAATTTTTCCTGGTTTTTTTTTTTTTTTGATTCTGGGAGAGTATGGCTACTTTTTCACGACTTTTTTAGACCTCCTCCACCCGATCCACTGCTTTAGAAGGCGATTCAGGAGTGATCCTCTACTGCACTGGCCATGGGCAGTCGAGCCCTTTCATGCACACCAATATGGGAATACAGGGCGAGGGGGGTTAAAGAGAAAGGATGAAATTAGGGGAGGGGAGGGCTGTTGGTAGGAGGTCAAGGCTCAGCTTTCAGTGCGAAGAAGGTGACGGGAAACTCGACATGTTTTCAAATGTTCAGATGACAGAAACCTCATTCAAACCCAGTCGTGGACACACACACACACACACACACACACACACACACACACACACACACACACACACACACACACACACACACACACACACACACACACACACACACACACACACACACACACACACCTCAGTGTTTTCATGTACAGTGCTGACAGTAAGGACCAGTGAGATGAACATGCAGGATTCTGGGTACAGCATTAACTTGAACCTATGCCCAGCATTTAGCATTTGAGAGCTCTTATCGTTTAATAAATGGAATATAACACACTGTAATTTAGTTTAGCAGCTACAACATGAAAGTTCATTCATGTAAGGAATTTGTCCACAATTATAGATGCTTTCATTAAGACTTTTTTTTTTACATTGTTACAACAATGTTCATTCATTTCCTGGTTAAACACCAGCATCCATTTTTGCAGTGGGAGTTATAATTGTTGACAAATACATAAATAAAACATACCTGCTTATGACTACATTATAGCGTCTTATTTGTGAGTCATTAAATGTTCATATCGATCTTAAAATGCTAAATGTGGGACTTTAATGTTAGGTATCACCTGAATCTGGAATTGGCTGCAGTGTGTGAGTCTTTGTGTGTGTGCGTGTGTGTGTGTGTGTCTATGTGTGTGTGTGTGAAAGGAGAGAAGCCGGCTGTTGTTTGTGCTGGAGGTTCACAAACAAAGAGAAGTCAGTAACCACAACATTTCCTCTTAAACCTCAGCAGCCCTCGCATGCACTCACACACGCGCACAGTCAACACACACACACACACGCACTCACAGTCACACACACACGCACTCACAGTTACACACACACACGCACTCACAGTTACACACACACACACACACACACACGACTCGAGAGTGTGTCGGGAGAAAAATGAGCTCCAGCTGTCAGCAGGGGGAAGGGAACTGGAGTGCTCTGCTGAGAGTGTGTGTGTGTGTATGTATGTGTGCGCGTGGTGAAAGGGGTGGGGTGGGGGGTATTGGCTTTGCAAAGGCAGGAGCAATATGAGTGCAGGAGGGTGAGGGTGTGTGTGTGGGGCAGTGCATTCCATCGCTCTGCACGGGCTCCCAAAAATCGATGTGTAGTGAAAATCCTGACTGCAGATGGAGTTCCTCCTCTCCCACCTGCCGCTCCCCGCCTCCTCTTTCAGTTTCCTCCCCGGCGTCACCTGAAGGTGGTGTGTGTCTTCACGTGTGCTTGTGTTTGTTTGTGTGCGTGTGTTTTGTGTGGTCGTTGTTCAGTCAGGCCTTGCGAGACGGCGGCTGTGACAGTACTGCTCGTCTCCCCTGCTTCAAAAAAGAGGAGGCATGGTGGTGAGTCTACCTCTGCCGCAGCCAGCCGCTTTCCCCACACCAGTTCCTACTTCCTGTCACGTAGCCGTCGCCTCCAGGTAGCTCTGTAGTTTGCGGACGGTAGACTCGTCCAGTGAAAAGAGGTCAAAGTCAAAGGTGGTGTTGGTCACGTTGAAGTGGCCCGTCTCCTCGATCAGGTTGACGATCTGACGGGAGAGAAAAAGCAGCGGTTAATTATCGTTAGGTTGCGCTGCGAAGCCAGGCAGCCAATGGGGAGGCCTCGCCTTCCCTCGCTGCTGGTCTGATGGTGTCGAATAAAACACATTTGAACAACCATCAGTGGCAGTTTATAGCAGCATGATGTCTCCAGGCAGCCTGCAATCTGACTTTACTGCCTCATATTACTAATGTTATAATGTATAATGTATGAGATTCGCCACTTCCATGTTGTTTCTCTACATGAGAACCTGCATTGAGCAAAAAAACCAACACCCACCTGCTGCAGTACGTTACGCTCCCTCAAAGCCATCAGCCTGCGATGGAGATCCACCAGTTCTTCTGTGTAGGCCTGCAGAGAAGACGGTGGACGCAGTCAGGAGAGAGTACGACAGGCTCTTTTTTTTAAATCAAATTTAAATGAATAATGACTAAAAACAATGTTGTGTTGAGTGAAAGTTAAAGCATAAAAAGTTTGATTTACCCTTCCTACCTTGTCGTATCCCTTCTTCAACATCTTCTCGGAGCGAAACGTGGAATCCGGACTCTTTCTGCCGGAAACCTGCAGAAAACAGGAAGAGCAAAAGAGGGAAAAGAGAGAAATTAAAGCTCAGGGAAGTTCAAATTCACATATTATGGATGGAGGGGGGGGACTTGATAATAAGAATAACTAGGCTGTCAGGATAATGGGGTGGATGTGACTCACTTTGTTATTTGAAGAGTTGTGTTTCACTGGGGGAGGGGCGGGGTCTCGACTGGGGCTGTGCGAGCCGTCGCTGCTGTCACTTTCGCTGTCCAAGCTGAGTCTGATGAGGGGGACAAGGGGGGGGAGGTCAGAGTTCAATCACACACCGCCATTCCACTTCACATTACACTTGGATGGCATCAGATATATTGATTTATTGCTGCTGACGCAGAGCTGGTGATCAGGAATCGATTTATTTCACGTTTGACAGTAAAACATGAGCGCCCGCAACGGTTTAACGCACCTGACCTCTGTGCATCAGATTTTCATGTCAAGAGGCAATGGTGCAACACCTTATTTGGAATAATGTGAAAGTGAATTAATGTTGTCCCATTTAGAAAGTAAAAATTTTTTAAGTAGAATTGGTCTGCAAGTGAAATGCCACCCTATCAGATAACTGATACCAAAAATCAGATTCCAACAGAGAAACTCCTGAAATTCATTTTAACACGGCATGAATTTTCTAGCGCTGATTCTCCGTATCAAAAAAACAGTAAACTAAATTTAAAGGTAAACTCGTGCAATCAACTCACAGATTCTGACGAACGAACACAAAAGAGTAGATTCAGCGAGACTGACCGAGAATCGCGGTGCGAGGGGTTGGTCTTGATGGGCGTCCCCTCTTCTGAACTGCTATCATCATCATCCGACTCCTCTGACTGGATCTCCTCCACCATCGATCGAAGGGGGCCTGGAGGAGGAAGGAAGGAAGGTTCACAAAAACAGAAAGCTACCGATTTCAACCCGATTCAAAAAAAAAAAAGGGACAACCTTTAACACACCCAAATTACAAGTCAGACTCTGTGATACCACAAGGTGAATGGACGCTGCTGTACCTTGCCCCTGTTTCTGTCCGGGCTCAAAGTCCGAGTCGGAACTGGAGTCAGAGCTCGAACTAGAGTTGGAGGGACTTGATGGGGCCGACTGCTGCAAATCAGAAAACAGAAACAGAAAGGGCTGATGAGTTTGGGATGGACACATCAGGCCACTGTGCTGTTTTTGACTTTAGGAGAGTTTCAGCAACATGAGCACTGCAGAATTATCAATGAAAACCTTAGCTTGAAAAGGTGCTTTTCAAGCCAATAGGAGTGTTATAATAAGAGTGACATTTTCATGTCCACAGTCTTCAGGCTTTACTTTTATGCAGAACTGAAAGGAACAAGAAAGATACAGCATTTAGCATGTATGTGGTTAATCTATGAAGACACTCATCAAGCGGGATTCATGAATTAAACAATAAATAGATGGAAAAAAGCACATTTTCACCTACAAGTTTGGCGAATGCTTTGAAAAATTTGCGTGGTAAATGAATATCTTCCCTTTGCTGCCGACATACCTCTGACTTTGACGACGGTTCATCCTCTGAATTCGACTCTTCAGAATCTGGGAGTTTCTTGGGTTCTTTCGCCTCTGGTGTGTCATTCTTGCCCTTAGTCCAACGACCTTTTTCCTTGGGGGGCTTCTTCTCTGCATAGGGCTGGTTGGCTGCAGATGAGGACGACACTCGAGGAGACGTTCCTGTGAAGGTCCCGCTGCTTGGCCCCTTCGGCCCCTCTGAGCTGCCCTTCTTCTGCTTCTTTGTACTGGGTTTTGGGGACTCGACGTTGGAGGGCCGTTTCCCCGGGACTTTAGACTCTGTGGGCCCTCCCCCACCGCCTCCCCCTCCACCCCCGCCGCTACCAGCGCCCCCTCCTTTAGGAGACATACCCTCCATTTTTGACTCTTTCAGAGTGAGTTTGGGCTCCTTGAAGGCAGCCTTGGGTAGAACCTTCACGTCATCTTTCACTTTGATCTCCGACGGCTTTTTTGAAGAAGAGGACGACGAAGAGGAAGGATCGCGCCCACTTTTGCTACTCCCGTCTCGGTCGTTGTCCCCTTTCGATGTGGCTTTGCTCTCAGAGTCTTTTCTGGGTCGTTCACGGTGCTCCTTTGTCAGTTTGTGTGGTTTGGGTCCTTTACTGCTGCTACCACTTCCTTCTTTGCTGGGTTCCTGTGGAGAAAAATAAACATAGTAACTGACAAAGATCCTTTAACAGATCACAGCTGGACAAACACCCTCTCAGGGTCTGGACACTCTCATCTGTATTGTAATAAAACAACCATGTGCATATACCTGGTTAAAAATAAACAACAGCATTTCATTTCATGACAACCAGACTGATTTCACACCTATGCCAACAGCCCTGTGAGGTGCTACGTAGGCAGTTAAACATCACAGTATGCCAACGTATAGCTGAGTGTTTGGTAAACGTAAATTCTGAACCGGTGGAATTGGGTGTAAAATTGAGGCATAATCAAAGCTTTTACATCATGCAGTCTCTGCTGCATCCTTGCAAAATATTTCATTTACAACCACAAATGTCTATGTTGTGGTGGCACTCAAATAAAAGCAAGGGGATCATCAAAGTCAAGGATGATTCAGTCAGTGCTACTCAACATAAATTTGTGGGTCAACATTTTCTGTTACCTCTGAACAAAAGCAGATCGAAAATTAAAACAACTGACAGCATCTCTGTGATGTTTTTCGCATCTCAACCACCAAACTGACTCCAGACCAGCCATCCTTCAGTCCAAAGCGCAGCATCACTGCTCCCTCGAAGAGCAACGCTGTTCGCGTTACATGAGTTAAAAATATAATATTCATATGTTGACAAGCCCAAATACTTAATAATTTTAGTCCAATTTTTTCTAATGAATGTTTTTGTGTTAATAATACCAATAACTTATTTGCATAATGTAAATATACTCTCTTGACCCTTCATATTCCTTGTTTATTCAGGGCTGTAAAGGCAATCTTCATTCTGTCCAAGAACCAGAAACTGCTATTTTGAGAATGTGCTGTTAACTCCTTTTTTCAATGAAATAAATGAAAATCCATCAATGGAAAGTTCCTCTGGAGGCAGTTTTATATTTTATATCCACAGGAGTGGTTTTTAACATAGCTCTTTGGAACAGAGGAGCAAGCAAAGAATGGTGTTTCTACACTATTCGTTTACTTATTGGCCAGCAATTTATAACAGTTTTGACAGTTGATATGTACACAGGTGCCGACATCATAGTCAGTACTTAGGCTCGATACACACTGGAAGACCAGGGGAGTGGTTGCATGTTAAGCGCTTTGCACTTGAGGTCACTTTTCCTGAAGTCAGCAGAATGACACGGACAGATGAATCCAAGTATTCCATCTGCCCACAGCCAGTGCTCAACATGTCTACTTGTGTCACAACAAAAATATGGACAAAAGAATATATGTTTCTATGTCAATGAAAGGAAAACTCAGCATATAGGATAAGCGGGGATTTGCCATAAACATAACTTGAATGTAAACAAGAATTTAGCGCAGCAGTGTAAAAATCACCAGGAAACAAAAACGGCCAGAGCTCTAACCTTCATCCATCACACACACACACACATCAATCATTACAACCAGAACAACGACAAAGAAGGAACGGGTGTGCACGACACATGCATTACTCTACTAAAAAAAAATAATCTAAAAACTACAAATGACGCTGTGTCATGTCATTTCAGTGAAGCAGTGTTACACTGGTACGAGAGAGGTTGATACCAAAACAGTGGCAACGATGGAAAAATGAACAGGAGCTGTTTCCTGTTTTTCTCTTGATCCCCTATCCCAGCTGAGTGACACTGTATAAATGCATATGGACACTTAGAAAAAAGCTGACATGGCCAGAGAAAGCCCTGATTTAATGAGTTTTGTTAGGAAGCAGATCAAAGCACGTCAAACTGAAAATGGCTGAAATGATGAATGAAGTTGGAACCCAACAGTGAGGATGAGGTAGCTCAGATGGCATATTTTTGTTGGCAAATTAACCAACCTTTGATACATGAGAGGTTTTTGTCTTCTTGGGATCTGAAAAGGCAGACAGTGGGATGGAGGGCAGCATCGGGTAGTCTGGACTGGGCTTCACAGCTTCAGCCCCTTCTGGAACCACCAAAACCTGAAAATAGAAGCAAAAGATAAACCAACTCGGAAGCAAAGCTTCAATCGCTTTAACTCTTTATTAACAAACTACATGTTTATAGCAATAAAAGACAACATCATTTTAGTAAAATGTCACTATTCATTAGCACAATTATTCTTTGACTTTAGAAACATCACGCATCAAATGTTTATTAAACTTTAAAAACAACAAAAACTAGATTTATGCAAAGCGTGACAAAGGATGGCTGAAATGAAAGACTCCGAGAGAGTCCACGGTGCAATAAGTCAAAACCAACTGAAAACAACCTGGGCTAATCTTTGGATTTGGGATAAATTTGGTAACTATGGTGATGTGCTTTTCTCACAAAATTAACCATGAGGTGTTATAAATTCAATTTAGTTTTAATTCCGAGCATCGTGTGCTATTTGCTGCTACAGCTACTCGTTGGATTGCCTTCCATCCAGTCAAGACCAGTCAAGCCTCACCCCTCCAGCTTTGATTAGCTTTCTCCTGAATTCTTTGGTGGGGTTGTTGAAGGTGAGCTTCTCACAGCGTAGGTGGTTGACTGGTGGGTTGCCTTCCAAGTTAAGGAACAGGTCATAGTTGAAAAACACCTTTTTTGGCTCCTCCTGAAGGAAGAACAAAAGGATACAGACTGTTAAACTCTCCGGTAACGGCATCTGCTCAAGTACTTTGTGTTTGTCTATCTGTATTCCTAGAGCCACCTTCTAAAACGTAAACATTTCAAAAGTTAAGATATAGGCTGAATGAATGAACTATCACCCCGAAAGTCAATAAAACAGACAGACATAGTCGGAGCCGACACACTGATAAGAAAGAAATGACATTCCTGAAAGAACTGTAGAGAATTGGACAATTACAGCTGAGGAACACATTCTTTTGACGATATTAAAAAGAACTGGCCTCTTGGAAATGCAGATGATATAGAAAGACCTGATGTTCGTCATTCCTTTTGCTGTTATGTAAATATTTTCTTCATGTTATTGACAGATTTGTCCATTGGACCCAAGTGAATTACACATAATAGGAGGAAGTGACATTTTTTAGTGGAGCCATCAAGTATAATATGATAAGGAACAGCGGGAGCTGATGGTACACTAATGCACACATTACCTCTTAAAGATCTGCCTTATCTTGTGATGAGACTTAAGTGGTTCTTTCTTTCATTATTCATTAAAACGGTTGATGGAGGCTCAAAGGTTCCAGTAAGATTCTGTGTTCTTTTTAATTCCATCGCTTCAAGAGAGACATGACTTCTTATCAAGTAATGCTTCGGTAGCATAATCTGGCATTTTGATTGGATGAGAGAGGAGGGTGAGTAAGAAAAGCTACCTGAAAGGAATCCATTATAAAAAAATGTCAAATATAACTCAATAAAACAGATTAAAAAAACAGTCAAAGCATCACTGTGTTAAGCTAAAACAATATACATGCACTGAGATAACAGGGTTATTCTTTGATTTCTATGCCAAAAGAAGAGCTGCATCTTTTGCCAAGGTTAAGGGATTAAGACGGTAAACCTGATTAGATTCCTACTGGAAAAACCTGACTTCCACCCAGTAACCCTGCTGCATCTGCACACCTATTATCAATTTACATTAAACAAACAGACATTAATACTAGAAAATAAAAGCTTCTGTCGCAGCCTGACTTCTTTCCTTTTTTTGACCTTTTCAAAACATGAAATTAGATTGGTAGTACATAGAGCGCACACCTCTGCCAAGGCCAAACATGACTGTTTATCTCGTCTGACCCATCTGATTTCCTTGTGCTTTTGTGGAAATCATCAAGTAAGCTTTTGCAAGGCAATAGAAAGTGTTGAAAACCTGCACTTCTAGCAAATTAACAGTAAGTGGAAAAAGACACTTTAGATTCCTCTTTTATTCTAGATCCACACCATAATGATGTTTTAATCAAACTGGAATGTTTTGTGTGAAGCCACCCTGTAATCCGTCAAAAACAGACCAACCAACCAACCAACAGGCGGAAAGAAAACCTCTTCTGTGGAGGTTATGGGCCCAGAGTTTATCTGTTCCCAGCTGATCTCACCTTGTTCTTGAAGTAAACCTCAATAGGCATGAGGAAGCCTGCGTAGCCCGACTCCTCCACTTTGTACGGCGGCTCCTTGCATACTGCAAGACACAGACGATCATTTCATTGATACTACTCTAATCAAAAGAACGACATGCCACCCACTGAGGCAAAACATCTGAAAATGATTACAACATATGTTTCTGATAGCTTATAATCTACATATTTTTATCGCAGAATAAAAAGACCACTTGTATGTTATTTTGGAAAAATGCTTATATTTCTAGTTTTTACGAAGAACTCCAGCTAATGAACATATGGCCCTTTCCTTATGTCACAATCTCATTTATGTAAAATGCATTGTGTTCTTTAGTGGAACAGTACAGGGTTGATATCTTTCATTTGTGAAGTGAACATTTAAAGATTTTTTTACTTTATAAATAAATATTTAAAATTTTCCCTGAGAGTCCTTTGAATCAGTTTGGTCTGAAAAAACTGCTGCTGGCCCAAGAGCAACTGGATTAGAGAGGATCACACTTTAAAAATAAAACGTATGTACGAAGACAACCCATCATAAAGAAGCAGGACATCTGTAAAGATCCGGAAAAGTGAGTGCATCTTAAATATTCAGGTTGTTAACCTCTATATTCCTCTATAATGGAATTCAGCATTCTCTTCCATTTCTTTCTGTTTTCATGATTTTCCGTCAGGTCAAATTAGTTTCTATCCTCGTGTGTTTTGTTCTTGAATTCTTTAATGCACTTTATTACCTTTGGTGTATGAGATCGACAGTGTAAAAATGAATTTGCCTTGCGCTGCAGAGAGTGAGGATATGTATTGAGTTATTATTAACAACCCCCCCACCATCCTTTTACCTCTCTTGGGTTTGGGGAAGCTCTCGTGAAGGCGGAAGACGACCTTCTCTACAAAGTGCTGGATGTCGGCAGTTTCTGGCCCTCGGACAAACACCATCCAGTCATGGGTGAAGCCTTCGGATGTCGCTTTTTTCCTCAGCTGGGCTCTGTGGCCCAACTCCAGTTTCACCTGCACTGTGCACTGAAAAGAGGCACAACCAAACCAAAGTCACACACATTACGATGATTTTGCCTGAATATGTGTTGGAACGTGTGTGAGTTTAAAGGGTATTACAACATGAATCACAAGGGCAGAATGTGAAGAAAAAGATTTATCGAGATTAAAAAACTGATGTTGTTGAATGGAAACATTTTTCATCTCTTATCTATGCTTTTACATGTTTTGGTGAGCAGAGCGAGGTCAAACAAAAGGTGAGTTTTTTTTCTTCTGCTGCTGACATTTTAAAATGAATGTGGGTTTTCTAACGATATAATCGTTTAAATGCAACTTCTGAGATTCTCATTCCATCTATGCTCATATAACCTACAGGAGACACATATCATGATGTGTTCTAACCCTTCATATCACAACAAGATATATGAATTTATTCTACACGCAGCCACCAGTGAATATAAACATTAAACATGTGCTTAAGCCACCTTCTACAATGTGAGACTTCTCCAAACTTGCAAGAGAACATTTTTGGATATTAGAATGTTGCTCAAAAAAAAAAAAAAAAGTAAAAAAGAGCTTGACAGTTATTGTTCGTCAAAGCATGTGCACATATTTCGCATTTTGCAAAGGCCATAGGACAAACAGCACGAATGAAAAGAAACTGACAGGATTTTGACAATAACAACCTTTGCACTTTCAGTGCCCAGGTTTGAATTATCACCAGTTTCATCTCAGGGGAAAATGCAGTGAACATTGGTACTATTTCTATAAAAGAAACAATCAAGTAAAATAATAATTAACAGCCCTGTATTCAGATCTCACATCTTAGTCCTGTGCAGTTTTAAAGAGACTGCAGCACCTTGTAAGGAAAGGTAATGGTGAAATAAACCCAATTGGTCATTATTCATTGGTTCCTGATTCCGCCACGAACAAAACCCTTGAATCCCTACCTTACGTGAGTGAAGGCTGAACACTTGGCCTGGATACAAAGCTGGACTGGTGTAGGGATGCTCCCTGGTGAATGCTAGTGATTAGCTGTCTGAGCTGACTGATTTCAAAAGGTTTGTCCAGACGAGGGGCACATTGTTAGGCTACCTCTATCTCTCTAACAAGAAAAATGACAGCGACGGGACGAACAAATGACACTGAACTGGTGGAGATGGAGGTGAGGACGCGATGTGGATGGAGCACAGGAGGGAAAGAGGTGTGGGTGGGGGACAAAACAGCATTTTATGTCCAGAGAAGGACTGAAGAATGTGGGGATTTGTCCCTGAGAGAGAGCAGCTCGTGAGCGAGGACTGAGTGGAGGGATTAGAGGGGACAGGATTGAGATGAGCTGGTCTGGCACTCTCTGGCTCTCTTTTACACAGACACCCCCCCCCCACACACACACACACACACACATACACACAGACACACACACACACCTCTCCTGCCTGGCACTCTGCCCAGCCATTCTGTGGCAGTAATGCCCTTAAACTCCAGACTCCACCACACCCACACCGAGCAGTCGTGGAGTCCATCCAATTATCCACAACCCCCTCCCCATGACGACTCCACAAAATCAGGAATGTGATAAGAGCAACACAAGAATCAGGCAGATAATGAGCCAGAGCACAAGACCGTGACAATTAGAAATCAAAGGGAACAATCAAATCAAAGTATAGAGTAAAAATAAGAGGACACTTCTCTCAATAATTAAAAAAATTAACAGCCCAGATAATTATTTAATAGGTTGATTAACATTTAATCAGGTTTTATTTTTAATGACATATCTTTACAGGTTTCTGTTTTTCACCTGTAAAGATTTGCTGCTTTTCTTTTGAGCACCAAGCGTAAAATGTTTGGGGTTTGGATTATTAATTGGACAATGAAACGTCAATCTGCGATCTGGATTATCATACTTTTAATTTTCAAAATCTTTGACATCTTCAAGAAGAAATGATTAGACAGTCAAAGAAAATACATGGTGGATCAATAGTTCAAATAATCATTAGTTATAAGAAGAAAGGAAATACTAGAGCTTCCAGTGATAGATCTTTCTCTGTTGTTTTTAAAAAAAATTCTCTATTAAATTATTTGTTTGAAGATAGTTAAAATGTGGAGTATACTTTCACTTCTGGATATTTTCTAAACAACAGTCCAAATTGCAAATACAGTAGATTGAAATTACAGTCCCATAACAGAAAAGGAGCAAAACCTTTAAGGAGGCATTTCAAGAACAATGCCATGACTGGTGTAATAACAGAACTATGTCGACACACATACATACATACATACATACATACATACATTGGTATGAACTGAACTATGTCAATCTGAATGAAAATGAGATGAGCATTCCAATTATGCTTCTGGTTCTATGCTTCCAAGTGTCAGAAAATGAAGAGCCCAAGAGGCAAGAATAGACACAGCGATAGAGCTGAATATTAATTAAACTGTCACACTACCTGATAACACAAAAAACCAAGGGACCTGCATCCTGGAAAATGTTGTTTATTTTTAGTATTAGGTGGACAAAATGACTCATGCCAACATGTTTAATGGGTTAGCCTCTATTACCTGAACACAGAGGATACAAAACCAAACAATAAAAAGCTACCGACGCTGACATGGTTCATGCAGGATTTCTGATTCCATTAGATTCCACTCTCTCCCTCTCTGTGACACACAATCTGACTCAATTGAGGGAATAAGAGGAAACACAAATTTTGTCAGACTCACTGGCTCCCATAAAAACAATGAACTCCCAGCTGACATGTAAATAACACCCTTCATGTTAACCTCTGAAACTTGATGAAAGATTAAACTGAAACACATGACAGTTTCTACATTTTGCAAAGCCAAAACTTCCAGCTAAATCCTTCACGCCAACCTTAAATCTGTAAGATAACGGGCAATCCTGGACAGCCATGGCAGGATAAAAAAATAACCAATCTGTAGCCCCCGAGGAAAACAAGAAGGGTTGGGGTGGAAGGGAGGTGGCAGTAATGATCTTCTAATTTGCATACAGACATGACCATACTCCACTGTCCACCAGGAAGTAGTGCTACTCATCAAGCTGTCATGTAATATAATGTGCATTGAATGTATTCAAGCACAACTTGCGCATAGTGAACCTGACTCCCTTTTGCATCTGTTGATTTACTAAAGGTTTATGAAGTCTTTATGCAATACTGATAAGCACAAGATTCATTCATGTAATTAATTTGACTGACCATATCATGTTAATGAATATCAGTTTTACAAAATACATTTGACTGCCTTGTACAAAGTACTACTGTTCAAAACTACAGCCTGCAACAAGACCATGAATCTAACGAACACTTCTCCAAAGCAGCTTTAACAAGAATCCACCTTTGACAACTGCAGCTTTAATTGCAAGGTTGCTGAACTTGAAAGTATAATTCTCAGCTATGTGTGCCTATAAACTGGCAACCGAGGACATAACTAAGCAAGAATGAAAACTTAAAGGTAAATATTTCTCAAGTAATACAGTAAGATTACAACAGAAGTACAACTAAACTATGCCTTTAACTTGTAGAGGAGGACTTCTTCTAGATAAACACATAATTCTAGTTAAAACTTCAAAAGAGGCCACTGCAGAATGTGGATTAGCTCCAAGAAAGTGGTTGAGCCACTTTCCATGGGTGTGTGTGTGTGTGTGTGTGTGTGTGTGTGTGTGTGTGTGTGTGTGTATGTGTGTCTGTGTGTGTGTATGTGTGTGTGGCCTACACATCTGAATATAGTCCGAGATAGCCTCCGGCATTTAAAGTAGCCCACTTTGAAATAATATCCCCATTACTGAAAAAATGGAAGTTCCTTTACACATTTTCCTGCTTTGCTCTCAATAAATGACTCTTTAGAGTGACAATTTAAGTGTGCAAATTTACACATATATTTGTATTAGCATTTGAACACTTCATCTTGCAGTGTAAAAGCGTTAACACAATGATTCTTGGAATCATTCTCTTGGTTTATGTCCTTCTTGAAGACCACCCAATGCATGGGTGATCATCATGATTGGATTAAAGTTTAACATTCGCAGCAGAGCTTCTCCACATCCTGCAAGCATTTTCAACTACAGCCAATAAGGCTACGTGCGCGTTAAATATTAACCAACTATTTGCAAATAACGGAAAGATATAAAAGAAGTTGTGCGGTCGTTGTCGCGTTTTGTTAGCCTTGCATGTGAGCTTCCAAGACCGCCGGCAGTGGAGACACCACCCCGCCTCCCCAGCCCAACCTGGGGAGGGCAAATCTTTCCCCCGGCGCCTCGTAGCGGCTCCTTAGCCTTTAGCCAACGGACGACTCTCCCGGTCGGTGGACTAGCTTAGCTTAGCTACACAAAACCTCGACTCAAATTGGACTTCATGGCGTCCAACAATGTGCATATGCGTTTTAAACAGCACAGAGAGGAATAAACGCCATGTGTTCATCTCTTTGTGTGGCTGCTTGTGGCTACAGCTATGAATGGTGGGGTAGAATGGAGCTAGCTAACGGTAAATACCGATGTATGAGTGCCCAGCTAGCATAGCTCCAGAGCCAAACAACTACGAGTTCATTAGCAGCAAGAGCATTTTTTTTCTTCTGGCTAGCAGAAAAGAGGATTCATTCCTGCTTTTGCCAGCGGACATCCCGCTTGCGTATCCCCCGTGAAAGTTCACATTCCACAAGGAGAGACAAAAGCCACTGTACCTGGTTCTCCATGTTTCTCTGGCCTCAGTGATTGTTGTATTTATTTACAGCGGCGTTTGTGGAGCGTCTCCCCAGCCTCTCCTCCTCATTGTGTGTCAATCCAGCCCAGAAGCGGAAGGTAGACGGTTCCCCTCCCCTTCCAGACGGCTGCTGGCAGGCGACCAAAACAGAAAGCTCCCTCAGCCAATAGGGAGGCCTGAAATTTAACCACTCTTAAATGGACCAATAAGAAAGGGAAAGAGGCGGGATATCCTCAGAGCCGCAAATACAATTAAAGCATTTTCTGATAGTTTTCTCGAGTGACAGCATGCTTGTCCCAATGGCTACACCTCTGTTTCAATTATAAACACACATGATGATAATTGATAAATCGGGGCTTGACTGGGTGGTTGTCATTCCTATGGCAGCCAGCCTGGTAAACCTCTAACCCTAAATATTTAAACCAGACTTGTGTCTCGCTCTTGCAAGTGAAGAAGCGTCATAATATCAATTAACAAAATATATGCTGAAATTCACCACGGAAAATTCCAAAATAATTCCGATTATTAACAGAATTATTGTTGATTTCAAAGAAAATCATTTAAAAAAATGCTGGGTCCACCTTCTTCTTTGAACCTGCATCAAAATTCAATTCTTTTTTATGCTTTCTTCTTATTCGAGGCAGGACTGGTTTCCCTTATCGCCACTATGGTTGAAATCAAACACTTTAATATTAGTTTGATGACTAACAAACAGACAAAAATATACTTTTCTTGTCCTGAACAGCAATAAATGACAGTGTTTAGTAATTACTTTGCATCTCAATACCAATTGGGTGGTAGATCAATCTAATGAATCTACAGGTAGTGGTTGAAACATGCTTTTCCTGTCTTACTGTAATGGTTTTCTAAACCTATGTAAAATTAAGAATTTTATTTAACGCATCGTGTTGAATTTAATTCAGTCTCTGCCTTAAATATAAGTTTTAATGTTTAAATATTCAAAGAAAGCAGTAAGTCTTCAGACTGAAGACTTATCTGAGGAGTCAGGGAGCAAGGGCCCATGGTAGTTGGGTGTGGTGCTCAGACTTTGATGTCAGATTAGTGGGCCTCAGCTATGGGACAGGAGGTCACCCCTCTCTCACTGGCTTGGTGCCTCCTCTTCTTCCCCCTGCCACTCAAACCGATTCAGTCTGCCTCTCAGTCAAGTCTGAGAAAAATAATTCCCACCTGGCTGTCAGACATGAGGGTGTCCCACTTGTATTGAGACATCAACCTTTAAATCCTTCTTTTCTATGTGTATGAAGAGGAAGAAAATCAAAACAAAGCCATGTTCTAATGGGTTCACACACAATAGAATTGCATTATAGTATGAAGTATATAAAGTTATTGTATTTCATCAGCAAACTAATTATTTGTTAATTTGATTTATTTAATGAATGAAACTCAGTATGTGGGGTGGCTGTGGTTTGAATAAGAGCATTGTCCACTTAACAGAAGGTAAGTCTTTTGAGCCCCAGTCGTCCCGGTCTGTATGCAGCTTTTGATGTATTCTGAGTCATATACACTATTTGAAAATATCAATGTTTTGACACACAGACAAAAAGTTATACATCAGTCATATATATTCTGTGAGGCATAAACTCAAATATGAATCACATACATCAATAAATGCAGTGTGGGCAAAGAAATAAAACAGGTTTTGGTAAAATAGTTTTTATATTTTGGAACTAGAAACTCATCACCCGTTGGTGTTGTGTGTGAACAAAATATACCTACAATCAAATAACCTTTGGTTGCAATATGACATGTAGTTTTCTAAAAAAAAAATCACAAAATGACAAAAAAAATGTTATTAAAGTGGAAAAACTAAATTTGAACAGAAATCTCAAATCCTTTTTGGCACTTAGTTACTTCATCAAAATTTAATCTAAGCACAGCTTTCGATGGAAATTTGTAAAATACTTGCTTTTATGATTCCAGTTACAGCTTTTGATAATGTTTATTTCTAACTGACCTCTTCAAAATTATCCTTGAAATTGAAAATACCAGTATTAATGAAAACCAGGAGTTAAGTTCCTTGTGTGAATGCAAATAAAAGTGTGGAATTGTCTTCCATTAAATAAATACACAACGACGTTTGGCTCAGCGGTGACTTAATTTGAATCAAGTTTTATCTGATGCAGCTTCCTGTTTTTTTTGGCTGAGGAACATCAGTTGAGTAGGTGTTTCTTTTATGTGGCTTCAGTTATGTAATTTGCATTCACACCACTTAAAAAATATGGTCACATTTAGCTTCTTGGGTGCTTTCACACCAGTAAAGTATACAACTTTTCATCAGAATTGGATCTAAATTCATGGTGTAAGCAATTTGTCTGCACGGGAAATAGGGGGTTGGCACTGTTGTCTCAAAGCAAGCGGATTAATCATCATTCAATCATTTCACTGTGGGTGGGTCACTGCCGAAAAAAGCTGGAAATAAAACAGATAAAAATGATTTTGCGTTCATGTTCCTCTTTCTCAGCCACTCTCAAACATCCACATCAAAACATGAATTTAAAATCGCCATGCACATTCTGATGGAAGAGCTTCCCGTTATGGAGTCAGGCAATAAGGATGCATTGCTGTCAGCGTGCTGCTAAGACTTTGATGTGAGATTAGCGGGCCTCCGCTATAGGTCACCACTCTCTCACAAACTGGCTCGGTGCCTCGGCTTCTTGTACTGCCACTCAAATTGAGTCAGTCTGTCTCTAAGTCAAGTAAAAGAAGCCCCACATTGCCCTCAGACATGAGGTTGTCCCATTTGTATTGAGACACCAACCTTTAAATCCTTCTTTTCAATATCTGGGGAGAAAGTGAAATGCAAAATGAAGCCACGTCCAGCTGCTTTCACATGAAGCAGAACTTTATCCTTATTGTTTCTGAAAACCAAACTTCAACACACACAATAAGGTATTCATTGTTGGTAAAATATAGACATTCTGTGAAATCAAAACACACACTACTTTGTTTTCCACCTTATTCTGTGAATGAATAAATCTTGTCATTTTCCTTCCATACTTCAGCTTCATGAAATAATGAAAGGTGACAAAAATCAGTAAAATGCATTCATTGGAATGGAAAACATCCAAATTCATCTCACCTCAGAAGTTGGTGAGAAATTTCATCCTGATCCCAGTGATGGGGGGGGGGCAGCAGCTGAGTGATATATTGCCTACTGCCATGCTGATCTGTTGAGTCCTCAAATTTTAGTAATGTTCCCCCTCCAATTGTCTGACAAATACAGTAACACCTTCCTGAAAAATTCCTGTTGGCACTAATTAACAGTGGCAGATTACATTTCGAAGCAGCTGTTAGTTTCATTATCGTCCACAAGAGGTCACTATTGCTTTTTAAAATTCAGCACATGCTTTTGTGGTCAGTCATGCAAAGACACTTCTCATTTTAGAAGTCATGTGTCAGACTCCTGGTAAACTGTTTTTTGTTGTTGTTTGTTTTAACCCAGGAAAGTAATATAAAAATGACCAGATATTCAAAAACAGTGTAAAATTCAGTAACACAAAATGTGTGTACAACTGAAACCTAGAAGATGTCTGAGATTCAAATGAATTGGTAAACCACATCCTCTTTAATTGATTACAAACATGTCATTACAAATATTCTTACTTTATTTAGACCATTAGTCATTAAAATTCTCATAAATGTTCAGAACGCGCAGTCCAAATAGACCCTAAGACCGCGTGTATGACATCATCACATTGAGTAAATATTTCACTGTCAAGCTTCACTCAAAGAATCTGTCACAGTGGAGATTAACAGTAGTACAAATACAAAGCATCGGAATGTCCATTAATGGAATCAAGTTATTTGCAAAAAACACTTCAAAATACATACAGTTTATGCATACACACATACCCCCCATCCCTCCACCCCACAGGGACAAAAGTATTAGGACACACTTCTTAATCTTGAGTTTCTTTCAGACTGGTCTATAAAATCAAGCACAAAGCAACACAGTGAGCATTTAAAACTAGTATTTTACAGTCAAGTAAGTTGTATTACTGAAACAGAGACGTGTGTAGGAACAACAGCAACTCAGCTACGTAGTGGTAGCCCAAGTGGGTATATTCATTTTTCAGCATACCAAGACATTATGAACAAAGTCATAATAACCTTGTGTGACCAGTCATCCTCTAGTGCACAAAGTGTGAATGTCACAGATTCCCACCAACACACTCCAGAATTTTGCAGGAAGTCTTCCCAGTCGTGGAAACCGTTATAATAGCAAGTGAGAATTCAATGCCTATGAATTTAGAAAGGCACGTCATAAAGGTTACTGGAGGTGTAAGGGGTCGCATGTTCTAATACTTTTGTCCATCATGTATGTGTGTGTGTGTGTGTGTGTGTGTGTGTGTATGTGAGTGAGTGTGTAGCACTTGATTGGGTTATTACACCCCAGAGTAATATTACTCAATGTTATGCAATTCATAATTGAAATATGAATCTATATATTTCAATACCCAAAGGCATTAATCTGACCAAGTACATTTAAATATACTACATACAGTATATATTTATATAATTTTGATAAACGGATGTATAATGATTATTGTGTGCTTCACAAACAAGGATACAAATTTGCAGTAACTCTTGTTCTGAAGGATTGAAGGACAATGAACCCCCGGGGCCCATTTGGATCACTTGTAGTCCATCCATGGTGTAAACAATTCTTTAATGTTACGGAGTGCATTTAAAATTTAACACCGCTTCTGTGTTTTGGTCGTAGCCTTCAGGACAATTTGTGGGAAACCAACAGGCCATTTATCACTTGGCCAGTACTGCAGCCCAGGCAGAGAGTACGGTATCTCATAGTTGGCATCTAGGTAAGCCACCAAAGTGGTAGCATAGGCCACAGCTATCACAATCAGAATGTGCCTGGAGGACACAGATAATAGTGATCAATACACATGAGCACATCCTTGACAGAAAGTAAGAAGGTGTAAAGAAAAGTAAAACAAGCAAGGTAGGAGCAAATCAGGACTTACCAGATGCCGTGCATGTAGCAGAAACCTAACCTCTGCCAGAAGCTGCAACCAAATCGGTCACTAATCCAGCAGGAGATGGCGAGCAACCACAGACCTATCGACAGCCTGGCCAGCTGCAAAAGTTTCTGGTCAGTGCAACTGAGAGAGAGAGAGAAAAGTGTCCATAACCATAATGACTCTGAACAGAGGATAAAAACACTGACAGAAACCGCCGTAGCATTCGTACCCTCTCATCTCTTGGATCACCACGTAAAGTATATGGATGCCAAAGAAGTTCAAGGCGTAGGCATTGGCGGTGGGTTTGACGAATGATGATGCTGTGGTGATGATAGTAGCCACAATGATGAGGCCTGAAAATTTATACCTATGGAATATGGACACATCAAAATTTTAAAAAACTCAAAACATTAAAGCAGTGCTGTTTCTTCAGTGTGTTATCTTGATCTGATCCGAAGGGATAAAAATGAATATATTTGCACACAATCAAAAGGCTGAGACTAAAACATTTTTTCACAACATCCCAATCACTGAATGAGAGCCGTAACTTTAATATAAGAAATCCTGAGACGGGTAAATCAAGACAGTTCAAATCAAGAAGTCAAATATCTTAATAAATCATTTTCTGAGGTTAATCAAAATTTTGCCAGCCTTTTCACTACCTGGTAGTTAAATATTTACACAGGGGGGGGGGGGGGGAGCTACAACATTTCACAATAGTGAGCTGTGTAAAGTTACATTTAGGTAAAAGCATGAAGTACTATGTTGAATGAATGCGCTGGATGGGGCTGTCAGACAGGCTCCTCAGCCTGCACAGGTTCAGCTATAAGTGGCACCCCTTGGAAGCCACTATTCTGCCTTTTGTCTCATTAGAGGTTTCTATCAATGGACTATAGGGTGATGTCAATTCCCCACAGAATTCCCCACAAACAAAGGCCTCAGACTGATGCATCCATTGCAGAACTGACAGTTGTCAGCTTGCCTTACCTGTCTTTTATGAAAAAAGGAAAGAGCTTGCGTGGAAACCACATAGAATATCCCACCGCCAGCACCCAGAGGATAGACAGCTCGTCCAACATCTGGCCCATAAAACTGAGCGTCATGTGGAAATAAGCAGAGAAGATTCCTGCAAAAAAAATACAAAAAAAACTGTCTTTAGAAATTTATTTTTTATTTGAGAATTCTGTGTTCAATATGCAGCAAATGTAAAAAAAAAAACACAGGGTCCAAATTAAAGACACCAAGAAGGGGAGGAAAACACTCAGGTGAGTTTTTATAATGGAACCAGTCGTTGCTAACCTGCGGTTCAGGTTGATAACTGTTAGAAACCGCACGTGAAAACCTGTATGTGCAAGTTTGGTTTTAAATGCACTGGAGGGGCCTGCTGGATCACTGAAGGAAGTTTAACACTAAAATGCATTCACATTCCCAACACAGTGAATTACATTCTGTTTAAGTCATACTCTGAGCTGAACAAACCACTGACAACAGCAGTGATTTGTGTCTTACACCTGTTCCTGAAAGAAAAGCAGTGTCCTTGACCTTTTAAATGAGAGGAACTCAATATATGTGTTTCTAAAATGGAGAGAGATATAATAGATATCAGATTTATGAATGAAGAAAAGAACACAAAGCTACTGACCTACAAATATCATCATGATCCACACCAAATGAATGGCCAGGTGCCTCTCTTTGGCATAGGGGTGAAAAAGGTACAGCATGATGGGGGATATGATAAAGAAAATAAAGCTGCTCATCTGCAATAAATCCACAAAACAAATCATAAAATTAATCAAATGATATATTTTTCATCTGTGTGATAACATAAATGCTGCAGTGCAGAGATGAGGAACTCACAGTGTTGAAGTACTCAGCTACATTTTCTGAGTGTTTGTAATTATCTTCACACCAATCTACATCCGAGCTCTCGTAGGAAAACACTCGGGCCATCTTTTCACTTGAGTAAACACCTGTCAGACAATGAGAACGGACACAGTAAAGTACTTTAATGAAAAGGGGGAAAGGCAGAGCGTTTGCAAAGGCTGTACATGGAAATGACTTTCTGTTTTCCTATCTTGTATTCAAATGCTTTGCACACTTTCCCTCAACCCAGTCAGTCATTTCAATTACAGATAAAAGAAAGGCATGAATAAACCTTAATAGACCATTTTTATCCAATGTGTGATTACTACCTCCAAGTGTAACAAGTGATCCTTTTTTCACTTATTTGCTAGTCTTTTCAAATTAAGTCGTGGTATTTTAATGCTCAAGGAGTCAAAATAAATAATCCAATGTAAATGTAGCCCACTTCATCCAATGTTTCCTGTATTCAGCCTGGACTGCATTTTCCCTTCTGTCCAAAGTCACCATGACAATATTATCACCTTTTATTCATAGCTCCTCCCAAGTTATGGAAAGCATTACACAACTCACAGGCTATGCAGCTCTGTTTGGTATAAGTCAGGGGATTGCTATGTGTCAAAACGTGACCGTTCAGTGCATTTACTGTTCCTGCACTCATCATGCATGCACCTGACAGGTAGTAACAGGTAGTGAGGTTACAGAGTACTCTTTGTTCATGCTTTTTATCTATCTATATATCTATCTATCTATTTTCTTTGTCATCATCCAGTTTAATATTATAAAATAAGATTAAAATGATATTGATCTGTTGAATTATAACGATTATTGACTTCAAATAGATTTACAGGCGTGTAATAAAGTATCTACTGTGTGAAAATAGTGGAAATCAGAGGTAACTTTATAAAGCATGTTGTATTATAATCAAACAAATTAATATTACAAGAACATCTCGTCTATATTTAACCTGTAAACCATCCCATTCATCACCACAGCGCACTCTCAGTCACTGATAGAACACAACAGGCGCATTCTGGTGACTTCGGGTGTGACAGTTCCACACCTGTTCATGCCGGACAGAAACATGAAATCAAATGAAACTCTCGATAAAACAACTAAATAGAAAAGAGAGAACGCTCCAACTATCAGAGACTGGATCTTACCTCCCATGCTGTCGCTATTCAAGCCGTCAATCCTTTAGTGTCGCTCCGCTCCAGGTGGAGCAACAGGTGGATTTTTGAGGGCGGAGCAGCGAAATGCTCCCGATCCTGTTGCACGAGAGTATTATGTGACGTCACTAATGACTACCACCAACTGTTTCACATCTCTGAGCCGACATGTCATCAAGGAAAACAAAGCCTGAAATTACCTCATTTTGGCCATTGGAAAACACTCATCATTACAATTTATTATCTGAAACTAAGGTATGAAAAAAAAAAAAAAGCAAAGGAAAAAAGAAAAGAGGAACTTTACAGAACACTTTTTTTATGAATGCATTACTGTCAGTCAGCATTAAGTAGACAATAATATAGAACAGACTGGTGACAGGTGTCAGGAGCGCCTGTAATCTTCTCGAGTTCCCCAGACAGGAAGTTCCACAAACCATCTGTCAATGGACAATGGCAGTGATTCAAATTTCAAAATAAAAGCATGACTGGATCGTGAATCAGGGATGTATTACTGTACTGTGTTAAATTTTAACACGAATGTGTGCGTTGAGTTACGAATAAGTTAAACACACACACACACACACACACACGCACGCACACACACACAGTACACACACACACACACACACACACACACACACACACACACACACACACACACACACACACACACACACACACACACATACACACACACACACACACACATACATCTTTCTCTCTCTCTCTCTCTCTCTCTCTCATATACAGTACACACACACACACACACACACACACACACACACACACACACACACACACACACACCTACACACACACACACACACACACACACACACACACACACACACACACACACACACACACACACACACACACACATATAAAGTATCCTGTATATATTTATTTATTTTTACATATATCACGCATATGAGTAACTGAAAGGCCTTTTTTTTTATTTCTTAACGTAAGCTACATATACCATCTTCTTTAAATGCTAAGTTTATCAAGTAAATATTTACATAAAACATAAAATGAGTAACTGAAAATGTATTTGTTTATTCTTGCACATATAAAAAAAACATATGTTGATTGATTGTGCAGGGATGACAGAATTTTTCAACCACAGATTTAAATTCAGACACTTCTGAAATATAACATTAAAAAGTCACGTCTTTCGGTTTTGTTTTTAAGAAAACTTTATTTACACTTTATTAATGACACAAACCAGAGGGAAAAAAATCCTTCAGGTAAAATGTGAAGCTAGATCTTAAATTGAATTAAAAAAAATATGAGCTACTATCAATTATGACATTGGCAAAAATCAATTACGTTAATATACATGGGATTAGATTTGCTTTGATTCATTTTATAGTGGGTTTCTTGCAGTGCAAACATAGCATTCAAGTTCCCTTGTTGCATATGAAAGGACACAAATGGCTATTAATATTTGATTGTACATTGGCACCTTTGTCAACAATGCTGGGCAGCACACGATGCTGCTGTGGAGAAAAGCCTTAGGCAAATAAAAACAGTGTGGACACCATAAGGGCCGCACAGAATTTCTGGATCACCTTTCTGTAAAGGCTGTCACATAAGCTTGGAGTAATACTGAGTAAATTGACCAGTCAAAGAAAGGTGTTGGGACGGTGGGCGAGGTCAAAGGTCTTGTCGCTCTGTCACTGAGAATAGGACAGCTTGGCACAACAATAGAGATGAAACCTGAGCAGCTGTTTGCATGTGATCGGTGTTTTAACAATGGTGACCCTAACAGCTTTGTGCTCTATTTCTACAGCACCATGGTCACCAGTGTGAATGTGGCTCAAATGTCAGCCACCTTGAACAACAACATTATGGCTCCAACATGTAACTGTGAACAAGTAAAAGGCGATTTGTCAGGCAAGTACGTGTTGCTTTAAAATTAATCTTGAATTTCAAGACAAAAGGTCTCCAGGACAAGTCAAATCTTCTCCACATAGTTCCCGGGGAACAGTCCTTCCTTTCCTCGAATCTTTCCTGTCCACCAGCCTGATGGGTCTAAAGAGACAACAAGCAGACAGAAATACCAAATTTATTCAAACAACCAATTGAGAGTTTACTTATTTATTTTGTTCACTCTCATATCCTCACACCTTCTTTGATGAGTTCGAACACGTCATTGTACTCAAAGCTGATCTCATCTGTGTCCTGGCCCGTGTACTGATATAAGGCCCGGCAGCGAGGCTTCTGAGGTCGAGGCTGTGGCGGAGGAGGAGGCCGATGACTGATGCTCCTTTTTCTTTGCTTCCTGTTACAAAGAGGAAAGTTATGATGAGGGATGAACGAAACCGCTGGTGTGAGTGACTGAAGCCGTTTTGATGACTCCATGCGGCCCAACAGGTGAACAAGCGACAGCACTTTTATGCTCATTTGTGAAACCTTGTTCTGAAAGCAGTACTTAAGGTTTTGCTCTTATTTAGAATGACCCCAACATTTGTAATGACATAGATTTCCACAAAAAATCAGCCACCTTGCTCAAGTCTGTGTAAATGGATGCTCCCTTAGTCTAAATGAGGAGTGCGAAAAACCTCTTGTTGTTACTAGGCTTTCCTTTGTAGGTGACTGAGGAGAGTTCAGAATTAAAAGGCTATTCGTGGGAGATAAAAGACTTCAGTGTTTACCGCTATAATCGATGTCAAGGCCTACATTTGCATGCATGTAGTACATTATTACAGGAGGAACCACCAAATGCAATAATGTCCTGATGAGATGTAGTAAATTTATTGAGTACGTATTTTAAAAAAAAATCTCAGATAGTTTCAGGCAATGATTGTTTGGGTGTGCCCAGGTGTGAAAACAAGAAAGACTTGTATTCATCTATCACATCACACCTCAGGTCTCTCTTTGTTTATTGTCATTCTTTATAGACAAATGACCTCACATTTTTATGTTTGAGTGTGTGCCTCCAAAGAGAATGTGTCTGAAAAGTGTGTTTCATTATTACTACATTTAAGGGCTTCATGTATTTTACCCATGTCTATAACAGCAGGGTTTTTTTCCTTATTCTGAAAGTGATCGTTGTGAGTTAAAAATGCTTCTGTCTTTGGGTGTGTTTCTATGACTAGAAACCAGTTTTAATTTAGGCCTGGCCTCTATAGAAACTAGAGGAAGAGCAGGCAACCTGTGGCATTGTGACTAGAGCTCTCAAACAGGTTTATCTTCCTCAGCAGGAGTCTCAAGCCTCACCTTGAAATGCCTTAAGGACTTATTAATCTTATGCAGTTTGAAATGAATTCCTGCTACCCCACTCACAAACCGTTTGTTCTTACCCTGACATGCCTTCATCGGGCACATTCAGGAAGTCCATGTTCCCCTGGTTGTGCTGGTTGTGGGCTGGTGCTCGGGGGGCTCTCTGGGTGCCGAGTTTGGGTGGAGCCGAGGAGGGTTGCCAGCTTTGTTTGTGCGGGGTGGAATATGTGGTAACTGACGGACGGTGGACAGGGGGTCTGTTGAACTTGGCAGCTCCATTTTGGTGTGCTGAAGGGAGAGAAAACGCTGACTTTAAAATCATCTAGTGGGTTTGAAATCGAAAATATCTATTGCATAAACTCCAAAATATACTTTAAAGAGTGAAATCAATTCAAGTGGCGCTATATTGACACTGTTGATGCATTCATGAGTTGTGCAGTATGTTGGTAAAGCTAATTTCTTCTACTTCTACCCATGTCAGTAAAGAGTTGTAAGTTATATGATCAAAGCCAATTTGTTTGTTCACCTGTGGTTGATAGCATTTGATAGCATCACAACTCTAACAAGTTGGAATGGAAGAATCTTTACGGAAAGTTGGGTCCCAGGGAGGAGAAGAAGTTGTTACATTTTGAGGCCTTTTCAGAAAATTGTTGATATCACAGTGAAAATGAGGCCACAACCCACCTATATACGCCTCTGATTGGTTTGGTGTAAGAATGGCATTTTCCCCTATAGTCACAATCCTGTCAGTCATCGTTGTCAAACAGAGACAGAGGAAGGTGGGCCATGGCGTCACCATGGTAGGATTCATAAAGTTAGGTATGTGCTTTCTGAATGACCTCTACATAGGATAGTCAATTGTCATATTGGATGAGTTACATACTATGAAGTGACTGAAAAGGCCTCAGTGATGTAATTTAGTTTAAAAGTGACCGGTATCTATGCTGTTAAGTACATGTGCTGGAGTGTTGAATATTTAAGCGTATATGCAACATAGTGATCAAATAAACTATGTAAATAGTCAAATGAAGAACCCAAAACTTGATTCAAGATAATTTCATAAAAAGGAAATAATTTGAATGGGATATACATAAAATGAAGACATAAATAAAGTAGATTTGTGTCTTTACCTCTGGTGCTGACATTATTTCTCTCTCTACCACCAAACTGTTGAGCGCCTTTCCTGCTGGGCTCTGAGGAAATAAAGGCTCCATTATAGTAATACTCCCACAATTCAACATGTTTTGTCTTCTGTAGTGCAAATAGTTTTAAGGTGTTGCTAATTCTTTGTCTTACTGGAGGACTTGGGCAGACCGTCCCCAATTGTGATTGAAAGGGTCTTTCCTCCAGGTTTGAGCTGAGCCAGGTCACCTTGCCCCCTCTGAAAGACCACCAACCTGGAGCCCCCTCCACCCCAGCCCTCTTTCTTCACTCTGAACTCTAGCCTAAGAGGAAAGAAGGTGTGTCAAGGCTTTGGTCATGCTAGATTCTATGTAGAGAAATGTCTTTCTGGGTATGCAGGTTCCCTTACCGGTCAGTGAAGGAGATTGTCAGTTTCCTCCTGGTTACTTCCTCATAGCGTTTTGAGAGCAGACTGAGGAACTCTGTCTTAAAGTTGGACTCCAGCAGACTGTCGTACTGGGACTCGTGGAGAATGAAGAAATCATCCTGTCTGGTACTGAAGGAAATAACAGACCATTAAATTTCACAGGACTATCATACATAACGTACAAGTAAATAAGAATACAAAGACATAAAGTTTGTCAGACAGCCTGGATTTCTCAATCCTAATGTCCCCTTACTTTGAATCCCTCAAGGTCTACAGAGGATGTCTCTGAGGCAATCAGGGTTCAACATCGTCATTCAAATCCTCGCTAGGGACCAAACATAGTCCATTCCCTCCTATTCCATGATATCATCAATCAGGAAATAAGTCAAGTCTCCTCGACTGAAGCTCATTAAAGACGGTATAGCATAAGTACCAAAAGCAAGTGCATTTGCAAATAACACAAGCTAATCATGCTAATCAAAACTAAACAACAAAACACCGAAAAAATGGTGTTTAAATTTTAATAGTGGACGATGTTTAATGAAGGAATTAACCATCACATTGATATTTCTGAAGACAGAGCGACCTGCCAGGTCTTATATTTGATTGTAGTTCACTTCTTATAAATCAGACACCAACCTGAGGGAGACGCCATTGATGCTTCCAAACTCCAGTTTTCGTTTCAACACCTCCTTTATCTGCCCTTTCTCTTCCCCTTTCTTCACCTTCTCTCGACCAATCAGATAGATGCCCTTAGGGGTCAAGATCAAATCTCTCTTGATGGACTGGTTAGTGAGAGAGAAAAAAAAAGAAGAAGTGAGAATTATGAATAAAACTAAAAAAGAAGAAGCCAGGGTAGTTTTGGGAAGAGGTAAAATACTAGTCACTTTCTTACTGGGCAACTTTAATAAAACTAAACATGAGGATTCTTCAGGTTTCACCTTGAATCTGCGATCGAACTTGTTGACGGAATCAGCGAAGTCGATCCGTTCCCTCTTGGTCAGAAACTGTCGCAGTTCGGGCCTGTGCTCCAGACCCAGGTAATCTCCAACAAAGTTTCTGTTGATGCTGTTCTTCCTCCGCTCTTTGGAGTTGTACAGGATGTCTGAAGCTGCGTCACAAGGATGGACAAGCATTACGAATTGTAACTCCAAAAGTCTAAAGAGGAACAGTATGGAGGTTTGTTCTCCTTGTAACTCACCCTCCTCTCTCATCTGTTCGTACTTCTTCCTGGCAATGAATCTTCTCCACGATTTCTGAATGATTCTAGCAAAAGTGTCAAATTTTCTTTCCCTCATCTCCTCAAGCAGGAAAAGCTACAAGCACAAAGAGTTGACTTTTATCATTTATTGAGCACAGCAACAATTTGCTTGTAGTATTCTCGAAGGGATCTTTGTTTGATGAATGTGTGCTCATGTAAATTGATTAGTAAATCATTCCAAATTGTAAGATTTGCCAATCCAGAGCAGGAACAGGAATTTTTCCAATTCCTTGGCTACATGCCAGGAACAGAAAGAAGTTTAGAACTCGACTGGATGTCTTCTTTTAGATTAGACATGATAGAAATCAGTTGTTTATACAAACAATACAGAACAGGCAGCTTCACAGCATAACCATTACTGAGAGGAGCGTTTGGAGCCGCCTGATGAATGTCAGCCTGAAGTAGCACATTTAGGAAAAAGCTCACTAAAATACAGCACATGAGTAAATACACTTTATTATTACTGATCGATGCACAACCTGCACTGAGCTGCATGAGGACTGACTTACTGACTCAGGGTTCTTGACAAACACCTTGGTGCGTCCCATCTGGTATTGATCATTATCCACATTGACAGACTTGAGGATGTGAAGAACCCCCTTTTGCTCCGGACCCTTCCAACATGGCCAGGTCTCAGCTGTGAGGATGGCGTATCTTCAATGCGACACACACACACGCGCACACACACACACACACACACACACACACACACACACACACACACACACACACACACACACACACACACACACACACACACACACACACAAACCAAAAGTCACTCTGAGGGTAAATTTTTTTTCACATTTCAAAGGATGTGTGCGGGATGAAACTCACCTCATCAGGAACTTATTGAACACTCTGCGATATGCAAACCCAGCCCTTCTCACACGTATGTTTTCCCGCAGTCCCAGGTATTCGACTTGATGCCGAACTCTACAAACAGATGGAATGCTGTTTATTAATGCTGGATTTGAGCAGATTGGTAATTACTTCTCAAAGCGAGGATGCTCTGACCTGCTCTCCTCCCAATCCCGTGCCCTTTTTGTCTCATTTGGTTTGATGCAGCGGATGTAATGTGGAGTGCATTTCATCAGCGTGTTCACCAAATCATTAGCTTGTTTCTGTTGGGATCACCAGGGTGGGTTGAATGCATTTTCACAACATGTATTCTGTATCAGCTTTTAGTTCATGGATGGTCTCCAACCCTGACCTTGATCTTTGAGCCCGCCGTGGTGGGCCTGCCTTTCTTATCTGTGTTTAGGTTTTCAGGAAATAAACTGGAGATGCTTTTACTGCAAAGACAAATTCAAAGGAATTTTTTTCGCACTTCATTTCTTGTGTAAACACAGAATGAGTGAAAGCATGAGTCAACTGGAGAGACGTACTATTCGCTGCTCTGCATGAGTTCTATAAGATCAGGGAAAAGCACGTCCCGGTTTCTCTCACAGAAGCCGTTGATATCATACGATACCTGAGTGAAAAAACAGGCAAAATCACTGCCTGCTCTTTAACAACCTGCTAAATAATCTGGTTTTGTAGTTGACATTTTCAGATTATTCACTGCAGAAAGTTTTGCCCAAAGGCAAGAGAATCGGCATGACTTTTGACACGTTTCCTACCTTGCCGGCGTAGTGATGTATGACAAAGCCGGAGCTCCAGTTGTTGAAATGTTCATGCGTTCCTACAGCAGCCTGCAGCTTCTGCAGCAGCGTGCCATCAACTCCCTCTCCTGTGGCATGCATGGTAGCGCACACATCATCCAGAACGCTCATTATGCCAGGAGGGTTCTGTAAGAGGATGAGGGTGTGGAGATATTTTTTTTACTGTAGCTGCTAACAATTGATTTTGAAAGAGCCATCATGCAACAATAGAAGTCCAACAAGCTGTGGAAGCAATTTTAAAAGAGAAAGAAAAGGGCTTCTCTAAGTGGTTCATCTCTAAATCCCCTGAATGCATAAAAGAAAAGAAAAGATTGTGCTGCCTTTTTCCTGACTTTTTTTTTTTTTGTTGGTATTATGGAAATCCTCTTTTCTAAAGAAAAGAGATCTGGAGAGTCGCACTTCAGCCACACTTAAATTGTTGTCTTCAATGCTTGAGGTCATGTCTGTATTAGCTCACCAATTTATTTTCAATGAGGTCGCACACAATCTTGTTGTTGAAGTACTCGATGGGAGTCCACCTGATGCCCTCCTGAACGTACTCTTCCTGAAAGAAGGCGCGTAAAGAAAAGAGCTGAGTAGATGAGAATTCCTCACAAACTAAACATATTAAATTATGCAGAGTCTCTGTTCACTGACAACAGTTTTCTCAGAGGTGGAGAGCCAAAGAGATGTGGTGGTTTAATAAAAGCAGTAATTCTTCCTCTATCTACCTGTTCAGCCTTCAGAGTCAGTTCAATAAAGATCTGCTGCAGCTTCTCGTTGACAAAGTTGATGCAGAACTGCTCAAAGCCATTTCTCTGCCAGGGGAGAACACAATCTGGTCAGTATTAGATTATCTCCACAGTACATCAAACCTTGCTTTGCCATAAGAAACTACATCTGCTATTTTAGTAGCTACCTATAAATATTAAGTACCTGTAAGATGTGGGAGAACTGACCTGAAATATCTCAAAGCCGTAAATGTCAAGAACTCCTATGCTGAATTCTTCATGGGGTTTCTGGATTGCTTTATTTATGGCCTTTAGGAAGGAGAAATATAAACCACATTAACATGCATGCCAGTTTGTGTAGGTATCAGTGACATATAAACGTTTAAAAGTTGGACCACCTCTACTAGGTAGTCAAACAGTCTTGCATAGAGGGTTTTGGCCAGGGCATCTCTTGTGTAGGTGGCCTGCTCCTGGTTCAGGGTCACGTTGATTGACTCAGACTTCCCTCCCCACTTTGAATCCATCTTCCGACTGGTCAGCTTGTCCTGCAGACGGTCGGGGTTGATGCCCAGCAGATAGGCAGGGAAGGCAAGCACTGGAAAGTCAAGGTTATATTTCAAATCAATATATCAAGACGCACAGAATATCCAGAGTCTCCATGCATTTCAGGCCTTTTACTGAACTAATCATGATAGAGGGATATACAGTAAAGTAGGCCTTAACTTGTATTTAGCAATACTATCAATTCTCAAGTTCCAATTATAATCATGGAAATAGAAGAAAAAGGACAAACAGATGTTCTTAAGTAGCATCAGTCATCACTTTAGGATTTGTTTTTTGGTTGTAGAAATAGCAGTTTAAACAAATTGGATGATATTTTAGATGTGATGTGAAAATGAAGCCTAAATCCAATTTGTAACCATGGCAATAAATAACATGAACAAAAGTCCTTGAATGGCCAAAGACACCGCTTTCTCCACAAACTGCCTGAGAATCTGAATTTCTGATTTGCATCTAAGAACTGAATTCTCCTGTAGATAGATATAGACTTTATTAATCCCAGAGGAAATTGTGAATTCAATCTGTAGTCAACTCTCTACCAATTATAGCCAAGGAATTATAGGATGGAAAATTGCTTGGATGTCAACACCAATTATCGGTTTTGAGAAGCAAGGAACTACTGATGGGCACACGTTCTCTTAATTAGCAGGGCTTTTGTCATGGGGCTTCTGTGTGTGTGTGTGTTGTGTGTGTGTGTGTGTGTGTGTGTGTGTGTGTGTGTGTGTGTGTGTGTGTGTGTGTGTCACTCACAGTCAGCGCTCTCCACCTGTGCATAGTTGCCTGCTTCTATGAAGCTGATGTTCCCCAGGTGAAGAATGCCTGCAATGATCTGCAGCACCTGAGTCTGGGTCTCACCTGGGATCCCAATCACCCGCATGGCTTCCTGGAGACGAAAGCAGAGGATGAAGGCAGGAGAGTTGCAGCATCTCCGTGGATGGGAATCATTGGAAATGTATCTATCTGAGGTTTAAATGGTTGGAAATATTAAGGGTCATTTATTTTTTGCATCAAAACATCTTAATGTGATAGATCTTCCCAAATTCTGTCTGATGTCTGGTTTCCCAAAATTTAGTTAAGCATAATTCCCAACCTGCATGACATCTATGTTAAACTCTGTCAAGAAGTATTATTATTAAAGCAAAATTAATAATAATAGTAATAATAGTAATAATAATAATAATAATAATAATAATAATTATAATTATAATTATAATAATAGTAATAATAATAATAATAATAATAATAATAACAATGATGATAATAATACAATAGTTTTCTAGAGAATGAAAAAATAAAGAATGTAAAAACTCTTGTGTCTCTGTGATTGAGTCAACACAAGTTGTCTCTTGACCCTCTTTGGAATCCAGGGAACCACTTTTGATTTCCTTCCACAATTTATTTACCATAGTCTCTCTGAAGTCCTTGCTGTCATTGGTTCCATCCACCTTATAGGTCCCAGACTGGTTGAGGTAGCAGTAGTAGTCTGGAGTCATGATACCGAGACATTCTTTCTGCTGAGCGTTAGTGCCCTCTATCAGCTGGAAGACAAAAGTGCAGAAAGAAGGGTAGTTCATTTCAAATGGCTAGTAATAGTATGGGCGGATGTGACTAATCGCTGATGATCTGTCTCTCATCATCCTCTGACCTGATAGTAGATGTGGAAGTTCCTCTCGCTCTCATTCTGGCTCACCACCCTCGACTTCTCCAGCAGGAAGTTGGAAATCTTTCCTCCATCTGGTTCTCCTCCTCTGCTGAACTGGATCTCAAAGTATTTACCCTGTTGGATGCAAAATTACAATAAATAACGAGAGACGACACACAAACTAAACATTTGTTTGAAAAATAAAGTCTTTAACATGTATCTGCTGCAAATAAGGAAAAGTTCAAGCTCACAAAACGGCTGGAGTTGTTGTTTCTGATGGTCTTAGCATTCCCAAAAGCCTCCAGCAAAGGATTTGATTGTAGGATGATGTCTTTTACATGCTGTAACACACACAAACACACAACAACACAGTGTGAGACACAACAGAAATTTCTGCATAAGATACTCAAAGGTGTCTTGAGTCATCGTGGAATTTCCATACTTGAACTTTAGGTCCTCCCCCAGATACTTTAGAAATGTAACCCATGATATATTTGGCCGCCACTGTTTTTCCAGCGCCGCTCTCACCACTGCCACCACAACACAAAACATCAAATGACCTAAACTACACCAGCATAATTACAAAATAACACAACTGACACATTACTGTGAGACACAGTTGCGATCACCTGATGATGACACACTGGTTCTCCCCATCGATCATCATGTTTCTGTACATGTTATCAGTCAGAGCGTAGATGTGAGGAGGATTTTCGTATTGGGCCTGCAGCAACAAGACAGGAAAGGATTTGTGGTTTCAAGAGAAACGATAAATCCACTTGGATTTCTGATGACCCGTTAAAGCGTTTTACTCACAGCTCCTTGATAGACTTCTATCTCTCTGTCGGTGAAGTAGGGCATCTGCTTGAAGGGGTTAACTGATATCAATACAGGACCAATGTAAGTCTGAGAGGTGAAGTTAAGGAGTCTGATGGAAAATAAGCCTGGGAAGCTTTAAGCTGTAGCCTAAGTATGTATTTATGTATTCCATAATTAAAACTTTTAATATCTGATGAGGTTTTTTTCTACACACTACATTAACACCAACAGACCAACAATTCAAACAACATTCCTCTCCTTCCTGTAATTGCTTAACAAAATTCATTTCTCTTACAAACGTGATGTCTGGTCACGGTGTATTTGGAGTGACATCAGCAGCATGTAAAGTTGCAGTGCACGTCTGCTAACTAAATAGGGGCTCCATGTTCAGCGCTGCTACAAGAAGACAGAAGTGGGATGTTGAGTCACAACGAATGCAGAACAGGAAGAAGCCACAGTACTTGTGTGCTCGTATGTTCACTTGAGATGATGTTTGGCGTACCTGAGTAATAAAGCATAAGGTCTCAGACTGGACTGGATCACAAACGTTGATTGTGAAATTCAAAATCAGTGTTTATAAACCACCAGGATGAATCAAACAGCATAACCTGACCATAATGAGGATACAAAGATGTAGTCATCCATGTACCTCTTCTTGAGGTTTTCTACGATGGCGTCCTCGTTGATCTTGGACAGCAGCACCATATCGTCCACCCCGCTGTGCTTCACATTTTGACTCTGCCAGTGATACTTAGCCTG
This sequence comes from Antennarius striatus, assembly GCF_040054535.1. NCBI lineage: Eukaryota > Metazoa > Chordata > Actinopteri > Lophiiformes > Antennariidae > Antennarius > Antennarius striatus. The sequence goes on along the minus strand of NC_090782.1, from coordinate 20,523,861 downwards.
AGACAAACCACAGAGAGAAAGAACCGTGTTGGGTGTTCGTGTTTCAGATCAGCGCGCACCATTACGATGAACATAACCCAATGTGGTTGCTTTTACAGGAAGTTCACACTGGTTACCGGGAAACAGGCCATAAACCAGCTGAGCTCAATCTCTAATTTAGATAATTTAGAAAAGCACCGCTGAACACTGTGACATTAAAGAATGTGAAAAGAAGCAAGGGATGGTTTGATGGTTGTTGTTGTAAAATGTGGGCGTCACCCAAACTGAAGCTCTGTTATCACTCCACCTGACTAAACGTCGAGGTGAGTTTACTTCCTGTAGCTCCTGTAGCTCGTTTGATGGTTTGGTTTGGTTTGGATTGATGTGTGACTCTGATGGGGTGTCATCAGTCATATGGGGGGTGGGATGTGATGTGGTGCCTCAACACAAATCTACAAGCCCCATTAAAGGCATTAAGCAGCCACATTATAAGAGACAGAACAATCACTGAATTAGAAAACTGGCTTTCATCGTTATAGTTTTATTTTCTAAGTCTTTTTTCCTCTTTATTTTGTGTTTAATTTATCGTTTGTTTCTCCAAACACAGGGGCGTGACCAGATCCATTTCACAAGAGCACGTGCCCTGGAATTGATGTGTTGAATCCAGGAAATTTTCACATCTGGCAACTGGCAGTCGTAGTTTTTATTGTTCTGTTACACATAAATAATAAACACATGCAAAAATGTCTTAATATTCCAGTGAACGACGTGCTGGGTAATAAAATTGACTGATTTTCTGGGCCTAGCAGACATGAAGTACAGTATCTGTAAAGTATAAAGAATAGTCATTCATAAACTTTCATTTAGCCTGTATTTTTATTTCTAATTTTAATTACACTGAAAGAGAAAATTCAGATTCAAGTTCAAGTTAGGCTCATAGAATCAAAAACGTGAAAGTGATCAAGTTGTTATGAATTTTATTTTTTTTAAAATCTTTTTCATAGTTGTTTTTCATAATCATTCTGATTGAACTGGATCACAGCTAACAAAGGACAGGACATGGTAAATTTGATCTTATTTCACTTTAACTCAGGTACAGTCATCTCCAACTCTTCACCCAAGGCAGAAAGATACATAACAAACATATTGTAGGTGATTTTTTTTTTGTTGGTATTTTTAAAAATTAGGTATTGTATTTTCTCACAGATGTTCCTTATGCTGGAATAAATAATGTTTTTTCTGAGAACGTTTTTGAGTGGAAGGGTGCACATTTAGCATTTTTATTGATTTTACATAAACTACATGATGGATGTTGATGAATCCTGGTGGAGGAGGGAGAAATGTATTACAGAATGAACCGATGGATTTAGGACTACGGTTGAATCAGTGATAAACTTTTTTTTTTAAAAATATTGCAAGAACTTTAATTTAGAAGGTCTTTTCTAAAGTTCTATTGCATTGTCCCGTATGCCCACTGAACACTTCATGGTGTACAGACTGGTTGACTGTTACGACTTTGAGGAGGAGGAAGTATTGCAACAGATGCTCTCCTGTGGTCCACTTCCTCCTCTCGCACCTCATCTCTGTCACTTATGAAACCTTAGAATTATGTGGGTTTTCTTCCTGCAGCTGAACCTCAGGGGCGACCGAGACCTTACTTCAACTAAGTTTAGCCCATGGTGATATCACAGTTCCATCCTTTTAGGGGTATTCAAGATCTGCATTTTATGTCAATTTCTTTCCTGGTAGACATGAAATATTTGAACTCGAGCACAACAACCACTCTCATCTCATCAAGAGTGACAATTAATCTGAGGACCGATACAATCGGTGTGTCCTGTTGCCTTGAGCTGGTTGTAATATAAGAACTTGTACTGAAAAAGAGGAAACTGTGCTGTTGCTGCTGCTGTGATGGAGCTGCATTTCCCTGAAGAAAACAACCATTAAGCCTCGCGATCACATCCATCACCACGTCAAAAAAACTGCATTAAATATGCCTTCATCACTTGGTGGAAAAAATGGTGGAATCATGAACTGCTTTAACAAACAGAAAACTAACAAATGAAGGTGTGGTAACATACCATTGCTCTGTTGGTCTGCTCCTCCCCAGGCTTCCACTGTCCAGGGTGTGTTTAAGTGTTTGTGTGTGTGTGTGTCAATAAAATCCACAGGTGGACCTCTTCAGAATGCCACCATCACACAGCGGGACAGTCAGAGTCAATAGCGGCAGCAACCTGCAGAACATTAACTGTGATCATTCAAAACTACTTCCCCATAGTCCCAGATGCATAGTGTGAAACAAGAAGTGCTCAAACACACACACACACACACACACACACACACACACACACACACACACACACACACACACACACACACACACACACACACACACACACACACACACACACACACACACACACACATATGCAAAAGCATATACTAACTGAGCAAAGTTGAGTCTCTGCTTCTATATTTCATACTCACTGTCATCAGAGCGATGATGAAGTAACAGTACAATGACAACGGATTAGCATCTCAGGACTAAAAGACAATTAGTTAAACATCCCCTCAACAGCGGATGACTGCTGATGGCAGGAATGACTGTGAAGTGATAATTATCTGCAACCTGTTGCCAAATAATGGTGTTTCAGTTGTGAGCTGCCAGCTCCACCCAGCCTGTGGTTACTTCACAGTGTCATCAGAGAGAATGATCCCTCCAACGCCCCCTGTAAGACTGATGCAGGCTTTTATACTGTACATACAAAGGTATATAAAAAAAATTAAAAATCCTGCCCGTATATATATATATGTACACATATATGTATATATATATACACATACATATACTGTATATGTGTGTGTGTGTATATGTGTATATATATATATGAACAGAACTCCCACCATTGAAACACATCCATATCTGAGAACACCTGCAACTAAAGGGTTCTGTGTAGGTGTGTGTGTGTATTATTTTAAATATTGCAAGAACATGTTAACAATTTTTAGCATGATTTAGAAGGTCTTTTTATATACTGTATATTTTTATATTATGCAGTGTGTATATATATATATATATATATATATATATATATATATATACACCGTATATTTTTTCTTTTAACGAATATTTACCAGGTCAAGCACAATCTTGCCTTCCAATTTACACCCCACTACAGCTTTATTAGTTTGTTTATTACACATGAGGGAATAAATCCAATCTCTTTCCATGTACATACTCTCACAAATACAACTATATATGTGCTGTATACACAATGAAGTGATAGATTTAGTTTCCAATTTCAGGCAACAGACAGAAGTTCTTGCCTCACCTTTTCCTTAGATGACATTAGATCCAGAATTAGATGACAGATGATGTCATCTTCTGTCTGGATGCTATTTTAGCACAAGCACAGTCAATGATGAACATGTGAGGACAAACAGTTCAAATGAGTAGGTCTCATTGAATAGAATCAACAATGCACCATGTTTATTTTATTTCATATTTCCTTGTAAAACGATGTACATGTGGGGGCAACCGGACTCATCTTCCATATTATTGAACAGCATACAGTACATGTTATAATTAGCATGTGAAAAGCAAAACAACAATTACGGGTACTGTCCCTCTTATTTGCTCAGATAAAACAGGCTCACCGTTCAGGGTGAACCTCTACTGTAGACACAGGTCAACACAGAAAACTGTCTAGAATAGGAAATATCACAACAATTCATTGGGATATTTTCTGAAATTTTATTTCTACATATTCATGAAATAGCCATACACTGTAATGAAATAAGAATCAAATGAAATAAATATTCTGAATGTTTCTAAACTGCACACGGATGAATTAAAAAGTCCCATTGGCATTAAAAGATTCCATAACAAAGAAAAACTTGTGTTCCCCACTCTCAAATAGCTGTTTAAAAAAAAGAAGATTTTTTTTTTATTCCCAAATTACTCCGAGATGTTTAAAATGCAAATATTCAGTTTAGTACTTCAGCAACTGTTTCCATAAATTTACCAATGAATGGCAATTTGTGATTTTAAGTGAACTCTTTGCCACTTTATCCAGCTCAACAAGGGTTAATTAAAAGTTTAAACCGTAAAAAGGGGAACACAAGTAACATAACCGGGTGACACCAAGCCAGCAGATTGATATAATTCTAAAAGGCTCAAACTAATTTCTAAATAATTAACAGCACAATTGTTAACATGATAACTCAGAAACAAGGACAACAGTGAACTAATAGCACCAATCCAAACCAAAGCACCACAATAAAAAAAACAAACAAACATTGTAGCAAATCCCTATCAAGGGATCCTGTAGCTTCCTCTCTTTACAACAAAACGGTTGACATTTAGTGCTACACAGCGCTGCTGTCATCAGTGATCAGTGTTTGTGGAGAATCCGACCACAGCAGAGTTCTGAGACAGAGGGTCATTGTGATGACTGACCTCTGAGCCTCTGAGGCAGCATTTCTAAAATTATCCTCTGCAGGATGGACAAACAGCTGAAACCTATTTTTTTCTAAAAGTGTCGTCAAAAAACTCTTCATTGAAATCAGCACTGAGTTTGGGATCAAGTGACACACTTTCTGTCGCACCATTTTTAGTAGTTAAAAAAAAGCTGACACATGGAACATCCTTGCATGAATGAATCATTTGACTGCTGAGGGTCCGATCGCTTTCGGGGTCGCGTTTGAGAATTCAACACACGGCTATTCTTTTCAATTTATTAAAGCAGCTTTAGTGGACATCTTTGTGGTAACAATATATTAAATTATGAAAACAATGGTGTGACGGTGGTGTGAGAGGAACAAATGTTCTCTCGCTTTATGCTACCTGTTTCACATCAAACGTGACAAGACACAGCCAGCATCTCTTTAGCGCATTAAGTGTAGCATCCATCAGCTAAAAAGACATTGTGGCCAGACACACAACTCCAAATGAATGCTAATGCTAATATAAATGGGGGCTAACAAGCTTTGCCATATTGACTTAAAAAGTGATACGTTAACATTTTGTTTGCAGATGAATCCTGCTGCCCCCAAGTGGCATAAAACAGTCATATCATCGAAGGGAAGTTGAAATTTGCTCCACTTGGGCGATACATTTCCTCATGACATTTGAAGGTTGGTTTCAGGTATCAAATGTCTTATTAGATGTGTAAATCTCATGTAACTGGACAAAGGACTGGCTTGTGATTATAAATTTATGATCAGTATTGGCTCATTTTTTAGGTTTCTGGCTGCGACTTGAGTATTTTATTTGTTCGTTCTCACTGGCGTCCAACATTTTACCGGTGTGTAAATCCATTGTCAGATTAGCACTCCTACTATAAAAAGCTTTTTGACCAAAATGCAGTCAAAGCACACCCCCCCTCCCCCCGCACGACCTGTTCCTGTTGGCAGTGTTGACTCACTGTGTCTCGCTGTGTTCTACATTTCCACTCACAGTAAAAGTTACTAGCACTAGTGAATAAGTGGTATCGAGTGGCTAATACAAGCCAAAAAACTAGCGTAACAGCACCACGCTGACATTCAGGTAGCGACACTGAGCCAATTTCCTTCTCAGACATAAGATTCCCTCATTCTGTACCCGCAACACAAAATAATCCTCTAATGTTCTGGTGAGTCAGCACTGATTATGCTCACATTACTATGGTAGTGTTTCCATGTGCTTTATGGTGGAGGTGACAACAATGAAACAGACTAACCGAAATGGCAAGACTATGGCGGGTTGAGTGCCGCAGGACATTTATAGTTTCCACAGAGACATCAAGTCCGATCAAACAGAAACATAAAACACACAAGTTCTCCGACTGCTGACACTTTGTGCAAATCGAACTCTGCTCACACTTCAGCTGGAGAACATGATGAAAGTTGATACGGAACGAAGCAATGATATGAAGCAACATGGTCAAGTAACAACTTTTTAGATTCATTGCATAACATAAGAATATTCCTTTTCATGGGCAAAGATATATGGGAAGTCATCTTTACAAAGTGGATTTTTCAATTCATGACGAAACAAAAAAATACCACCTCTTAACATACAGGTTTAAGAGAGTAATGCAACCAGCCCTGCGGCCATAATGAAATATAGTAGCACCAAAATATTACAATGGAAAGAGTGTTTAGAAAGGTGAGAGAGAGTTCATCCGAAAGAAGACGAGGGGAAATGACTCTTCCCCTCTCTGCCTCTCTGCCTCTCCGGGATTCAGCAGCCCTCCCTCCAGTGGAATGTATAGTTAAGCTGGGCCCAGTGATGCTTCTGGTTCAGGCTGGATTCTAGATGCAAAAAAAGGTCCTTCTTAACAGTAACAGGACCGGCTTTAAGTCCGACGAACGTCCCAGTTCGATCTGACACTCCTTTGGCAGAAGTAGCGTGAGGGCTGCTGTAACAAGGCTCAGTGGGAGGGTTTCCAGGCTTACTGTGAGTGTGGACAGAACCCACAGACGGGTGCCGGGGGCTTCATGGCATCCAGGTCAATGTCCCTGGCAAGTCTTGCAGCACATCTGCCTGAAATATGGCCGGCTGCAGAACTTGAACCTGAGCACCAGGGGGCAGTAGGCCACAGTGTTCACATCTTTACACTCTACAGGAAGATAAAACCAGAAATAGCTTCAGAAAATAGTTTTTTTTTCATACTCCATGTTTTAAAAACATTGCAGTGAAACAGCAACAATACAACCACTTTAATACATTTTACTATAATTCTGTTTAAATAAAATGACATGAATGCTCTAATAATTTCTCTGCAGATTTAACAATTAATTAACTTTTGGTGATTGAGTTCATTTAATTTGTTAGAAATAAAACATGATTTTAAAACCATATGATCAAACGGGCTAAACATTAAATATGCTGCTGATAACAGATTAGGAGTATACTGTAGATTATGATTATAGACGATAACTTTTACTGACAGACTTTTATGTTCGTTAAATTTTGAGCTCAATTTCAAAACTGAATTTGATTTGTTGAAATCCAATTTCATTGAACGTCTCGCTGCTCCATAATTGTATTCGGTAAAAATATCCCCTCGACTTAATTACGAAACCATAAGATCAAGCTCTCACTTTCAGCTCAACAAATATATACTTTGTTCATATTCATCATTCCAATAGGAATTCTTTCTGTATTGTTCATTTTATAGAAGAGGAAAAGTTGCAGTGAGTGAACTTTGACCTTCAGGGTTGTCTGTATTGACGGGCAGACTGAGGTTACATTTGCTCTTGCACTGCTGCATGGCTGCTGGCCGCTGATGTTCCAGACACTCATTGGACGGCAGGCCGTTGTGGTTCAGACACTGCACTGAACGCATCTCCTGACCCAGACCACACTTTGCAGAACACTGTGGAGCACAAACGCACACAGCACACACAAACAGTCACACAGGTGCTCGTCCATTATAGCCTCAACATAAAAAACCCGTCTTACCTCTCCCCAGGGACCCATTACCCACTGAGGGGGAGGACAACGTTGAAGGTTACAGCGCACCCTGGAGGTGGGCCGACCATGTTTGGGGCACTTGGACTCTGGCAGGTTGTCCCTACTCTCCCCGCTCTTACACAAGACAAGACGGTGCCTGTAGCCAGGACCACAGCTGGGCGTACACTGCAGATAAAGACGAAGGGAAATGCATCAGGGCATCAAGTAGGAGGGCCAGGAGGCGATGGGGGAGGCGATTGGAGGGAGGAGCAGGGGTTCACCGCGGTCAGAAGCATGCAAAGAAAGACCTTCTTAATACCCTCAACAGAGGGCAGCAGAGTCAAGAGTCGTCTCAGTCGCTGTGAATCAGTTGGACTTAAATAATCGTCATCGAATGCAATCACTTAAGACCGTGGAGAGAAGTGGAACAATTCTGCAATTCTGACACCAACTAGTTTGGTTTCAAGTCATCCTGAACTCTAAAAGCAGACTTGAGTTCCAGGAACACAGTTGGAGACGACAAGATGAGACTTTTCTGTTCGGCTGTACTTGATGAACGCAAGACAAGCCAGCGAGACATGTCTAGAAAGTGTGGTTCAAATATCTGCACGACTGCAAAGACACAAACATTCTAATGGTAATAAGATAAGAGTGATGACATGAAATTAGGTCAGAGAATTCCCACATGACCTGCAATGATGTGTATTAATGATTGCAACAACATGTTCGACGTGATGTATTGGTCTGCTCCGTGTCGCTGTTGTGCTCTTTGTGGTTTAGGTGCTCTTGCTTTGTCTTGGCGGAAGTTCTTGTTTCTTAGGCTCAAATGGAAAATAAACACTAAAAGAATTCTGGAGAAAACTTAGGTATTTGTTGAAATTTAGCCACGAATTGACCAAAAAAAAAAAATTAGAGTACCACAAAAACATTACAGGACTCCATGGAGACCACATGTGTGAGAGGGAGATCTCTGCCTACCTCTGACCAATCCAGGGCCAGCCATTCAGGGGGGCAGCTGTAGTTGTTGCAGGGCTCAGTGACAGAAGGGCGTAGGGGGGTACACGCCGAGTCGTCCAGGACCTTCTCCTCCGTTCCAGAGACCCTCCTCTTACATAACACCCCTCGTGTCCGCAGGCCGCCGCTGCAGCTGCGACTGCATTCTGACCAATCTCCTGTCCACCAGCTAGAGACAAACAAAAGCCATCAGTTTATTACCGTGTGGACATCCCAGAGAAACAAATCAGCTAACAGACAGCACATATTTAACTATTACAGCCAGAGCTTTAAGAAGACTCAGTATATGATCCCCCAATGTGCCCGGCCTTGATGCTGGAATGAAAACTATGCATCCGTTCATGGTGTCATCATCATTAGTACCAGCTGCAAAGTCCACGCAACTCCAGGACGCCAAATCGCAGCTCGTTCTTTTTATATGTGCAAGTTTATTTCTTTAATTGGGGGTTTGCATATCCTGCGGTTACAGTCAGTGTATTGACACATAGGCCCACACATATGCACACATAAGAGCTTGCTTCCTTTCATTCATCAACCTCAACCAGACTGCCTGGACGTTAAAACCACGAGCAAGCCGCAGAATGAATGCAACTTCAAGGAGAAAGAACTGCTTCCTGGTGATAGAAATGAGGCCAAACGAATGGAAGATGGAAGCCATATCGTCGGGTCAGACGTGCAACTGGAAATTTAACGGAATGGAAAGGAGCAGATTGAGGAAATGGAAGAAAGAAATGGACGATGAGGAACTGTTGTCAACATTAGTTGTCTCCGTGATAAAAAGTATAGCGTTCTAACACGGTTGAGAGGGGAATACAAAGAGCGAATGATCAAACGCAGCAGTGAAGCTCACATTAAAAGCCACAGATGTTTCCTTATATAAACAGAAAAATACAAGAAAAGCAACACCGGCACGCGCCTGACAATCTAAGCGGCGTTGTGTGAATGTGTTTTCTCAGCTGATGACTGCCTTTACTTTGCTGCGTCAATTGCTCCAAGAATTACTGTCCAATGATGAAAAGGAGGGTAATAAAAACCGGTATCTGCCCAGACACAATCATCACAGAGAAAAGTGGAAAAATAGACTGAGCGTGTTCCTCCTGTGGAAAATGTAACACACCCTGGTGGAACTGAGAATGAAAATACTTCCGTTGCATCCAGAGGCGGAGGAGCGTCCACCAGCTCCTCGATATGGTGGGAAAGGGAAGTTGTTTGCACGTAAAAGACATGGGAATTAGAAAAGAGGAAGTTGGCTTGAAAGGAAAGACAGAATGCCTGGCTGTTGATTAAAGTGTCGCAGTTATGAATATGACAGTCACTGAACTGCAACATCCTCCCACTGCAGCACCTGCAAAACTGGAACTTTTCAAACTGCTCAGCTGGCGGATCTGATGATGAGGATGAAGATGATGTTGATGACGATGATTAATGATGATGCTGATAATTGTGATGCCGCTCATGACAGAGGATGATGATGATGATGATGATGATGATACTTGTAATGATGATAATGATGAAGTTCATTGAAAGGAAGCCAATCATGAATCACACTACAGTATGAACTGTTTGGTTTGAAAACTCTTCATACAAATTATAATTAATGGCGGAGGCGGGAGGACCTCAGTGGTCGCCACAAAGGAAAGAAGACAATAGCCCAGTTCCATCATTCGCTTCATCTAATTGAAAGATTTATATTCCTGTTTGGTGATTTGCAAGACATTCGCGTCTTGCAAATCACATCTGCTTCTCAGAGTTCAGCAACAGTCCTTCAGCTTTTAGCAATTTGCAAAGGAAATCACAGACTGCAAGCATGTATGGAAATTTAAAAAAAAAAGAAATTCTGCCTAGAACTCATTCCTTAAAAAACAAGTTTTAGCTGCCTCACCAGATCAGTTCAGTGGGAGCTGAGGAAAGAGAATGACCTACTAAGATTTTACTCTTCAATCTTGCAGTCCTGCATTCCATCAACTGCAAGACGTTCGAGATAAGATTGCAAGTCTAAAGAAGAACGTGATGTTTAAAAAAAGGACAGTTCCCTCTTTAAGTGGGTCCCTAGATTGCGGAGCGGGCTGCTCAGCGTGGGTGGAAGGCTGAGCGATCATCCACGCCAGAGGAAACAAAACATCCAGTAACCCTTCCAAAAGACCATTATGTTTCCAAGACATTACTCAAACACATCCATAACCAAGTGGGCCACAGTGGAAGAAACTTTATGTTGTCTTGGCTAAGACAAGTGCTGGATCCTTTGGAAAAACACCCCTCATAAGAAAGGCAACATAAGATAGCATAACATACAAACACCTCCATCATGCTTTGGTCCAATACAATTTAAAAAATGTTTTTAAGTTTAATGAAAAGATTTGGAGAAACCATCGCTGATATGATTTACAAATAAATGCAACAAGACATGTCATTTGAAGGAACGAGCAGATTAAGGACATTCAATTAGACCATGTCACCATTTTGTTTGAGAACAGAACTGCTGCATGGGAATTAAATTGAATTAAATATTCAAGATGCTGTTTCAATCCATCATCTGGTTCACATCATGCAGGAAAGATCAATTTGTTCCATAAAGAGGGTCTTTTTGTGTGTCGCAATGTCCTGAATGTCACAGACGGAGACACATCTAGTAAAGTTCCAACCTCATCTGGAATCAAAGGATGGATAGAGGACTTCCTCTGATGTGAGCAAGGCAGGAATGGAGCAGCACTTGTGATGAAATACAATTTGTGCTCCACATGTAAAAAACCTTATCGACAACAGACTTCTTACCTCGGGGAGCACGGCTCAGTATTGCAGGACCTTCTCTTCTCTTTGGGTTTGTTCTTCTTGTCACAGAACTGGTTGTAGACGACCGAATAATCCGACTGCTTCTTACACACAACCTGCTGAAACTGCACACCTGCCCACAGTCGAGAGACAACATGAGACCAACAAACAAAAAGGAATTAAATAGAGCAATAGAGTAAATATGACAGCTGTCTTCTTCCTGGTTAGTTATTTTGGGCACTGTGTCCCCTTTTCCCCTCACAGAATCTTCCAGATTGCTGAGAATAATTATGTGGATTAAAAAAAAAGTGTATATAATAAATTTTCCAGGAAAACATTTTCCTGGAAAAATAATTTAAAAAAGCAACATGTGTGCGTTCCCATATGTGACCAACTCTGCTCTGGTGACAGTTTAAAACATTTTTGCAGGTGACTGGCAGCAAAAATAAATCTGCTGTCCCACAAATGAGCTGCTAATGTTCTGTTATAAGCATTAAAGAGAAATATGATCGCAGAGAATTTTTTTTTTTAAATTTTCATCTAGTTTTTTTCATTTCTGTTTATTTGACAGGATAAATGCTTATTGGATCAATAGAAAATAGTCTGGTAATGAGCCAAAGAGGTGACTGGAATCTGTCTGTGACACATATATTGCAATTCATGATAACCAATAATTACTAATTAATAAGCAATTACTATGGTAACAAAAGACGAAACAAGGATCCAGTTCTTTGATCTGATCTACTTCAAAAGTCATTTTTCCACCCGATTAAAATTGGTAAATGGTAAAGGTGCTGAAAATATATCTTGCTATCTTCATCAAAGTGAAAAAATTCAATCAATCTATCAGATCCACTCAGAATTTCTTTTTTAAAAAAGATTGAGTTTCGATAAAATTTATTGAAACCTTGTTTATTTCTTCGCAATCTTGCAATCACATATGTATTGAATCAAAATGTCAGTTTTTTATTATTAAAAAGAAATTTCATAATAAATTGCCTCCATTTGAAAAACTGCCACAGTTCAATGCCAATATTCACCCGCCCACGTTCTCATACTCTTCTTGATACCAAATGAAATGATTTATTCCTCAGAGGACAAAATGAGCTCTTATCAGGTCAGGCAACATGGATCATTAACTCACAATTGGCTGGAAGCGATATCTGCAGGAATCAGAGCTTGTGAATCCCTTGAAAGCCTCTGACCTCAACACGGACTCAACAAATACTCCAGAAGCACATCGTCCACAACCCACTTTTATGAACACCCATCTCTGTCATGTTTAATGTCGCTGCATTCAAGGGATTTCTACAAAATTGTGGCTAGTTTGGTCTCAAATACAACAACTCATGACAAACAGTCTGTTTTTTATACCCCAAAGTAACAAAATTTGACTGTAAACACCTCTACAGCTGCACAATTAACACGTTTGTGTAATTTGTACAAAACCTGAGTGTAAAAATGACGACTCGGGGTTTAACAGGGTGTTATATATTTCCTGTGTGGGTGCAGCGACTTCAAAGAATTGTCTTGAATAAAACAGAGTTCCAAAAATGTTTTAAAAAATTTGACCAGTGTGTGCATGCATCTAGAACGTTTTATTACTGTTACAAAATTATTGATTATAGTATTTAAAATCTCTGCATACGGAACCAACTACTTGCTGGTTCTCGTAATTTCATCATGAAACACAAGCACACAGTTTGAGAACCAAATTGAACCCACAGGTTACATCCATTCATTTTAGGATTGAGGTTAAACATGTAGTGGTTATGATTCTGGTTAGAAAATTAATGCCAGACGGTGCAGCATCCTCCTGAGTGACGCTACCTCCAGCGCAGAGAGCAGAGCACCGCGACCAGGAGGTGTAGTGCCAAGCGAAGCCACTCAGCGGATCCTTGTTCATGGGTGGGTTAAATCGATAGTGGACACCTTGGTTTTCCTCCCTTACCAGCACCTAAACGTACATACAACAAAAATGTAACACTAAACAATGATTCAAATGTTGTGTCATATCTGTGGAAGACTTTTTTCTCATTGTTACCATGACAATCAGGGTGATGTTTGTTGGCCCCTGAGCTTCTAGAGTTTCTGGACCATCAGTGGGCCTCCTGTAGTGGAAGGTGGTACCAGCAACATCAAACCTGCGTGGCGTGTCAATGGTCAGCTTCCCATTGATAAAGTATTGGTTCCCTTTGCTCTTCAGCACTGGGATGGAAAGGAGAGAAGGAAGATGTAAGTAGTATAAGAAAGCTCCTTGTGTGTGAACTATGGACAAATATTGTAGTTGGTAGTTTCTCCTGGAATAAATTCACTGGAAGTTTAGAAAAGTTTCTTTTTTTACTCAAGAGACATGCGAGAAGTTCAATATCAATTTTGTTTCCAAGAAGGTTTGGTTAAAACCAATAAAACTGACCTTTCATTATGAACGACATGACGCTCGATGGAAAAATGGTGATGATAGGTGATAATAATCAGGATCATTTTGAATAATAATATCTTACCAAGGTAGTTGAGGGAGATGTTGAGTTCCTGTATGTGGATGAACACTGACCCTTTAGGTATTCTGACCACCTCTTCATAACCTGTAAAACAATGTCAGTAAAATAAAAAACAAAAACACAGCAAAGGAGTACTGTTCAATGGGGGTCAGGGAGATGGATGCATGAGTAGTGTTTAGCTCTGTGGGAAGCCAAAGGACCAAGCAAAGGCTTCTGATTCCAGTTACATTCCTGGGTGGTCTCAGCTGCCCTGATTGGCTCTTTGCCAGAGAGCAAATTCAATGCCAAGACCTGGCCTCCATCCCCTTCTTCTTCTCCTTCTTCTTCTTTTGCTCTGTACTCTCTTTTTTACGCTCATCTCACCTCCAGCTGGCTTTGTTCTCGTTTCTCTCCGTTCTACTATCAATCAGGATTACGGACCTGTCACAGTACAGAGACTGCTCTCATAAAGGTGCTAAATGAGGAAGAGCATCTCTTTTAGTATCGCTGGATCTTAGCGCTGCTTTTGACACTGTGGCTCATAACGTTTTATTTCAAAGATCAGAAGGTTGGGCGGGACTCTCAGAAGCAGTTGAATGTGTTTCAAGTTCTTCCTTTATCGCAGAAACTATTTTTTGTTTTTTGTAGCAGTGTGCCAGAGCATATATGGATGTAACCTCTCACAAGGGTCCGTCCTCGGACGTCTCACGTTTAACTTCTATGTGAGTCCCCTAAGCCAAATTTCATAAAACAATAAACTCTAACTTAAATAAAATTATTATAATTCCCCGTTCTTTCTCTCATACAACTCCAATGTATTAATAAACCTGTAGCCAGAGTTCTGTCAAAAACCAGAAAATATTACTACATCACACAAATTCACTAATCCAGAACCCTCAAAACATCTGGGTTCCGCCTGCTGGTTGTCCTGAGGTGTCCAATCAGAGCACGATGAAGCAACGTTTTGTTGTTATGCAACTTAGACGTGGAACAATCTCCCAGCTGATATTAAACAAACCCTGACAAACCTAAATTTAATTTGTTTTACAATTTACTTGTACATTTAATATGGGTGATAAACTGAGTGCACCCTGCCTCTTGCCCAGTGTCAGCTGTGGAGGGCTCCACCCCCCCCCCACTACCTTGCACAGGGTAAGTTACAGAAAAGGAATAGATGAATGGTTTTCATATGGGAATATGGCCTGTGTTGCTTTAAGTTTATTATCAGAACTTTTAAACTGCACTCCTAAATCTTTTCTTTCTTGGGCTGCTCACCTGTACTTGCACTTTTCACTTTTCTTGTAAACTTTTCACCTTTGCACGTCACCATCCTATACAACACATTAAATTGCCTTGTTGTATGAAATGTGCTATATAAATAACGTTGCTTTGCCTTACTCAGCTGTCCGACCAGCAAGCCAGCCACTGCAGCCCCGTGAATAACTTCAGCCTCACTGGAGGAAGAGGGAATAAAAATGAAGGAATGAAACCATTCCTTCCAATGCTTTGACCACAAGAGGAAAAATGAGGCTTGGCTCGTGACTCCTCTGGGGAGCTCTGAGAGGTGGGACTGACCCTGCTCCGGGTTTATAGATTGACGTATGGAAGATTAGAGGGTCTGAGTTTGAGGTTTTTGGCCTCGGAGACACACACATTGAGAGAAAAAAAGTGCGAGAAGTGTGTTCTGTTAACAATCAGGGACCTGAGTGGTAAACACACAGCAAAGGAGCTGTAAAGCCCCGGCCCTTGACACTTCAGTAACCCCTCACCGCCTACCAGAGCCACAGGCTGCACACATGGAAAGAGACTTACGGGGACATTATTGCTTCTAACAGAAATGAACAAAGATTAAGTAACACAACAGCTTCACTTTTTCTGGGATGTAAGGAACTCCATTCGTCATTCATGTTTTGTAGTTTTTTAGTTTTAGTCTTTTGTAGGTTCAATGGCTCGTCCTAATCCTGGACTATTTAAATAACTTCTGCAGGGAGAGGGGGGGGGGGAGCAATGGCAAAAGGCTTTGGGAGTTCAGAAAAATCAAAAGCTTGTTATTGACATGACCAAATGATGCCAGCAGTCATAAATCTTTCTGTTCCAAGAATAAGCCTCCGATCTTGGCCCAGGATGTTGGGTTTAGTTGAGACCAAGCTGTTCTACAGTTGTGACAAAGTTGAGTTTAGACTTTTAGGACTTTTGACAGTTTAAGTATACGCTTTAAACTCAACTGAACTCTGTACACTTAACTTTTACTGGCAAAAAAAAGTATTGGGAAATTGTATATTTTATGGCCAACAGTATGTTGACACTACTGTCTATGTACCTTGAGCCCTGACTTTAACCCCACTATTGGGATGCATTGAATCAACAGCATAGAGCCAGGCCTTAATCGCTTAACAAGAGTGCCCGACCTCACTAATGCTCCTACGGTTGAATGGGAACAAATCCTGGCGGCCAGTATCCAAAACTCGCCAACGCCTTCCCAGAAGCAGTTATAGCAGCAAACCAATGGCAAGGTTTTAAATCGAGGTGTTCAACAGTGTCCACAAAAGTTTGATCACAAGGTGCAGATTTTTGGTTAGAAAGAGATTCATGTCACGTGATGGACAGTCCAGGTTTGACAAAAGCTTTTCTTGCAGAGGTGTTGAGCAAGTTCTGTAAAGCATGCTGGGACAGTCATATTAAAGGAGTCTTCCACTGTTATTACGACAAAGATCTTTTGTCATGACAGTACTACCAGTTAAAACAGATGCAAAATGTGGAGAGAGGTTTCTAAAATAGCTGTGATGATGATGTCCAGTTTAAGTTTTGTTTTTTATAACAAAAAAACCCTGCTGGTTTAATTTATAACACTAAATCTAGATTTATGATGAAAGTCACCAGAATTTTAGGAGTTTAACCCACAATAGGGAGTAAAAGTTAGGAAATATTCTCTGCTAGCCTGAACAATAGTTTCAGCTGGTCTCCTTCAGATCCCACAGGTACAAGGAAGTGCAACACTACAGTAAATCACTAGACTTTTAATAATAGAAATAACCATGACGAAAAATCCCCCCAGATCCCAAAAGATACAAACAAAAAGAGCGAAACTGATGTTTTTCATGCCAACGATAATGTCAGATATTTTGAGGGTACTTGAGACCTCAGCTGGGTCGACAGACTGGCCCGGTCACTGTGGTCCAGAGCACAGCTGCCTATTCAGGGCGTGTCCCCCTTCTGAGGAATCCTGGAGAGGGATAAGTGGCGTTGACAGTTGGGTGAGAAACTCTGAGGTTGGTGTTGAGGGGAGAAACGTATCCCAAAATAGATCCAAAAGCAGCTGAACCTCAAGCCACATGGGTTGGACCTCGACTAAATCTGCCTGACATGTGTCCGTGAGTGGCTGCTGGGTAAATATATTGATGCATATATAGTTTATGGTACGTATCCTTGTATATATATTTGTGAGTTGTTCGAGGAGTTTTTCTTAGAGGTATCAGGAACCACTGATGTATATTTGTACAGGATATTGAGCCCAGTCGAGACCCTTTCCCTTTTTAATCTATATGTTATGGAAGGCTCTTATGTGATGTTTGGACCTTTATATTTAGATTAAATAATTTAGTCAGGAGTTCACCTTTAATTAAGGAACATATCTTCCACACTATAAGACGCACCTAAAAGCCTTTAATTTTCTCAAAAAACGACAGTGCGCCTTCTAGTCAGGTGCACCTTATATATGAAACATTTAGAATAGGCCATTGCAGGTGTGCCTTATAATCCATTTTAAGTGCGGAAAATACTGTACTCACAAGTATTTTTTTCTGCTTGATAAGTGACCAAAAGTCATGTGACTGGCATTTTCTGTGAAACCGAATGAAGTACAGTGCGCCTCTCGCGCATTCGCGCATCAACGCCCGCGTTTCCACCTCATTGTAGAATTTTTGGTAGGCAGTCACGTGATACCCTCGTCGATAAGAGTGTGGGAAAAGGTGATACAGATTGAAGGTGGTTTAATATCAGTATGGGGAGGGTTCAAAAACATTTAAATTATTGTAAAAAAATAAGATAAATAGTTCTTTGTTGTATCGCAGAATTTATTAATCGTGTGTAATTCCTGGAACGCATTGCCCGTGAGGAACGAGGGCGCACTGTAATTTAACTTTCTAGACACGCATTTGCCTTAAATGGTAATAAATTCTGTGATAGTAAATCTAAAAAGGAAACTGATGAGATAACTTGTGCCGTGGCGTTTTAGTTGCGTACCTCCTTCAGGCAACGAGTCGTTGAAGAGTCCCTCCACAGATGCACAGCTGCTCCCGTCACCCCCACAGATCCGGCATCGGTCCTCACGAACATCTGAGCCGAGCATACGATCACAGCCCACATGCTGCGAGAAGGGAGAAAGGAGTGAGCTCCCGCATCACGAGAGGTCAAGGGTCAAGGGGCAAAATGAGTAAGTTGAGAGGTGTCAAAGTCCGACTGAGGGATTACCTCTAATGTCTTCCAGACCGCTTTTCCAAAACAGAGAAATATCAGATGGTAACTCCAGATGTGTTCTGATCCTGAGCAGACATAATGCTCTCAGGTTGCTAAACGCATAGCTGTCCACATAAATAAGTTTTGTGATGAGTGAAGCAGGTGGTTTTACTCAAACTCTTTAACAGTATACCAAACCTAAACAAAAGTGTGCAGAATGAACGGCAACTGCTCAGGTTCTCATTTATTCTTATGACAGTTGCTTATTATAGAGAGGGATAATGAGGCTTAGGTTTATTATTACTTCAATACTGATTAAATCACCGTTCAAATCAAATCCACAATTGAAGCTAGTGCATTTGGTTTTGTTTTTTTTGTGAGTCACCCTCGGGCTGGAATTAACTGAGGTCAAGTCAGGCCTGTCGCGATTTGTGACTTAAGTCCATTTTGCAGGAAAATTTTTGCATGTTAATTTTTTTTATCAAAATGCAAAGAAACACAAATGAAGAAAGTAGTTTATTACTAAAGAAGAATATCTAACAATCGCATTGTAAAAGGAATAACGGATCGCGTCCGTCAAACTTAATCAACACTGAAGTATAAAATCACTGCCGGCTGTGGCTGCAGCTACACGCTTCCGTGTTTTGTTGAAACATGAATGTGTAATTGTCTGTATTTACCTTAGCATTAAAAACCACATAAACACCTTCGCCACCTACATCTGCTCTGCTGGTTTCTGTGCTGCACATACCTGTGCATATTTTGTGAGTCTGGAAATTCATCTCCTTCTTGTTTCGAGTAAAGATGTCAAAAATAGAGATGATAAAATATTAGGATGATACAGTCGACGCTAGAGTGTGTATGATGGAATAGCATGAAGCATTAGGCACAATGCAGGAGCTGCTAGTTTAATAAGATGCCACTTCAGTAAATCAGCAGATGAATATGAAAATATGGGCACAAAATAAATAAAATCTGCTCTGCACATTTACCAAATCGACCTTTTCTTAGTACATCAGGACCTCTGTATTTTGACCTGCAAATTAAATGAGGGGTGCTGGCTGGAGTCGGTTTTTGTCTGCAGGCAGCCTGTTGTGTTCAACTGAACCATCTGTTACTTTTTTCTTTCTTTCTGTTTTACCTCCCACACTACTCCATCTCTCCTCCTGTTTCTCCTCTCTCATCATCTTAAGAACCCATCTTTGGAACTAAAGCCAGCGCGAGGATGCAAACAAGAGGTTTCTCCATAGTGTTTTTAAATTTTTATGTGTACATAAAATAATATGAGAGGCATGAGGATAGAGCAGGAGGAAGAAGGAAGAGGGAGGATGGAGTGCAGGCAGAAAACTTGCAATAAAGAGGAAGGGGGGGTAGAAAAAAAGGAGGTACATGCAGAGAAAAATTGGAGGAATGGACATCAAGAGACAGAAAGGGAAAGGAAAAAAAAGGGGAGAGAAAAATATAAGACTGCAGTGAATGAAAGGGTGTCTGCAGTGCAGACAGACTAACAGCTGAGCTGGAGGGTCACTGAGTTCCTCCGGAGCAGATCAGAGCAGAGCACAGGGAAAAGAGGCGCGATGTGGAGGAGGAGAGAACGGAGAGGGGATGTTGATAAACAAAATCCTCTTTTTGGATGAGTTCAGGGACTCCAGCCTCCCCTCAGCTTGTCAGCCTACCTCACCTCTGAGACACTTAAAATAAAGCAAGATCACGGGGGGTGAGAGGCAAAATGAGGGAGAGCTCTTTTGGCGCTCAACAAAACGCTGAAGGCAACCACGGTACGAATTGGACATCCTGACGTTTGAGCGTCTTCTTCTCCGTCCTCACATCTTTTTTCTCCCCCGTTCGGAGCTCATGCTTACATTTTGGAGAAGAGCCGCATCCAAAATAAACAAGACTTGGAACTAAAAACAGACGAGGAATCAACAGCAGCCATTCCAACTATGAACTGCTAGGGTTTGATTTTCTGCACATGCTTTTACAAATATTTCATATGGGTGTTAAAACGATTCCCGAAATAGGCTGAAATCTACTTCATCAAAAATATTGTATAGTTTATCAAGCCCATTGCAAATAACTTCATGTTGATAGTGTTCACCGTACCAAGGGGTCAGCTTGAAACAATTGCACAAGTTAGCATCCATCATGCATCTCTCTTTCTTTGTGTGTTTTTTTGCAGAGCGTGTGAGATTATCCATACAAGAGAGGAGTGACGCACAGAGAGATTGTCCACTAGTTAATCGATCACAGATGGTGGAAACATAAATCTAAAAATGCAAAAAAAACCAAAACAAATAAATGACCGTCTGTGGCTGTTAATTTACTTAAAGTGAAGATACATGATGTGTTGTCAGAGATAGACAGCAAGATGTGGGCTCCAATAAGAAAAGCTGGAGGCCAACGCTTAATAAGAAACACTGTCCTCTATTCTGATGCTTCATCCACGATGTTGAAATGGGTCATATTTCAATCAATCAATTGTATGAATACACACACACACACACATGGTTTTTATCTCACCTTACACTCTCCGTGTACACACACATCCAGAGAGTCATCCCGGCAAGGTGTGCCATCCACCACAGCCGGAGCACGCTCCGTGTAGAAGTTGTATCCTTCCGCCAGGCAGTTAAGAGAACAGGGCTTCACACCACCTAGACGCACGCACACGCACACGCACACGCACACACACACACACACACACACACACACACACACACACACACACACACACATCAGAAATAAGATGAAAACACATTTATTTATTTGCTGTAAGAAAACAAATAACCAGTGACAAAACACGTGGGTCCAAATCCATAGGATATAAACAAAGACAACAACTTTGGTGATGTAATGCCTCGTCTTATTTATAATAGTAATTAAAGTTGCATGTTTGGACCAGTTACAACCTTTCAGTGACCTAATAAACACACAAATGCACGCGCAAGCACACACACTTTTGCAGGCCTTCTCCAACCAAGTGATATATATCCTTCATCCATGTTTCAAGCTCGCCAACAGTTCCACAATTTGAGTGGCTGTTGACAACAGTCTGCACTGTGTTTGTTTGTGCTGGCAGCGCTGACTCTGTTACACTATGTAATGGGAAGGAGAGAACTAAAGAGTGAGAGAAAGATAGACAGAATATGTGAGACAGAGTTTGTGCTGGCGCTGCCTGCAGAAAATCAAGCAGTCACACCATGGAAAACTACAATTCCCATGATGCCTAAATTGCAGGATGTGTTGTATGGAGTGTGAAAGTTGAACATAAAGGCCGTCGGGCTGAGAACAGCCATGTGAGGCTGCTTCTTACGACAGATCACTTTTTAATGAACTGTCCTTAGTTGCCTGAGCTGGGAGAGAAAGGCTGCCTGTGTTCTCACAGGTAGGACACAAATGTGTGTGAGAGACTGAAAGGAGATCGGGGCAAAGACATCCCGGTGAACAAAAAGGAATGACCGCATCTACCGCTTATCCGGATAAGCGGAGCCATATTTAAAATGTTTAATAAAAGGATAACTGATATCTAACTATTTCCTGATATAAATTCGAATGACTGAAAATACAAAAATAATTGATCTTTTTTTTTAATCACCAACCATTAAAAAAAAGCTGCTCCCTTCATCGTTTTCTCCACGAATGCTCTTCATCCCATTTATCTTATTGCTGTTTTATATTTT
The DNA here is from genome assembly GCF_040054535.1 of Antennarius striatus. Lineage (NCBI taxonomy): Eukaryota > Metazoa > Chordata > Actinopteri > Lophiiformes > Antennariidae > Antennarius > Antennarius striatus. Next base: position 20,502,046 of record NC_090782.1, on the reverse strand, counting down.
AATTTCTTTCATTCCCTTCTTTCTAGATATTTACCTCTCTTTTTTTTCCTCATCTTCTATCGTTCTTGACAAGTGGTATATATCTAGACGTCAAGAACTAACTAATGTTTGTGTAAGCACTGCATGAGAATGTGTCTTTGTGCAAAGTAAAGATGAAAATGTAGTCTGAGATTACACTGATTTGGGCAAATGGAATGGATTCCATAAAGAAGCAGGTGTTAAGAGGATAAACTGTTATTTTTCAACACAATAAAAATCCAAAAAGGAATCTCTATATGAAGCAGGACATGACTGACATGACTGACACATGAAGATGAATTTATTGAGCCCACAAAAGATCAAGATGAAGACAAAGACAGAGAAAAGGGGCATATGTTCACTGAGTTAGAGGTTAAAAATAAAGCTGAACTGAGAATTTGGGGAGCATCATAGGACCGTCGAGGACAAGGAAGGGGCTGGGCGCTGTGATCTGGCCTTAATGCGGGGCAGAATCTATGGCACTCCTCCTATTATAACAGCTGCAAGGGATTTCCATTGTAAAATCAGCTGACTTGATGAAAGGAGCACTCGTTGCCTGAAATTGGAATACGGCCATCTCTGTAAGCCATTATGTTTTTGGAGGGCTAGATTAAAGGCGGTTTTGTTGTTGAAACTATTTATCTTTCACATCCAATGTAGTGCTCATCAGAAGCAAGGAATTCTCGCAAGGCATTGTGGGATGCATAGATCTCTGCAGCCAGCAGCTGTGGGCTAGACGTTGGGGGAGTATGTTGCTTCGATTCATTTTCTCCGGTCTCTCCCTCACACACACACACACACACACGTCATCTCCTGACTTCTGTTCATCTGCTGTCGTCAGGTCTTAACTTACATCTTCCTGTCATTACTCACTTGTTTACTTCTCTTCTTCCATCCTAATTGAACTCATCAACTCGGCTCCAAACATGCGGAGCAGCAATGACATGTTAAATTACCTCTGCATCACTAGAAGACTTGAAATTGTTATAAAATGTAATAACACTTTGGTTTAACTTGGAATAAAGAATATACAGTAGTATATCAAAGCACAGGGTGTCATGGTGTGATGTTAGGTTTTAACGTGGTTTACCAAATAACAAATAAAATTCAAACGGTGAGGCAAAGTAGAGTGCATAGTGAAAATACAGCATCTTTTTTCCATATTATGTATGTTTTAATTCAAACAAAATCTGCACAGTATGAATAATATAAAAGAGTGGTGTCTGAAGTATATGACAAATTATAATTTGATACAAATGGGAAACCAGGTTGGAAAAAAATGCAACAAAAAAAGCTATTGAAATCATGACAGCTTGAGCAGATCTTCAAAATACATTTGTACTTATTTAGTGTCACATGTTTTATGATTTCAGATGACAAAAACTAGAATGAAACACTGCTGATATTGCAGGAAAGAAGAAAATCAGAAAGATGAAGGTGGTGCGGCTCTGGCTACCAATTCACCAATCAATGGGAATGTCAATAAATGATAAGGCACTTTCAAAACAACCGATTGTTCACTTGGGGGCATTTTTTTTACACCTGTATTCATTGTTGGCTTTCTATCTGTTAAGCTCTTTGAAATGTCTTCAGATGTGATTAAGCGCTATATAAATAAAAGTTGATTGATTGATTAAAAGTTGATCGATATCTCAAACTGTTCTAAATGGAGTAAGTCTTCATGGCGATATAACCTGGTAAGAAGTGTACATTTAGCCCTGAAGTAGCCTTATGACAAATCCATCATTGTAGTCCAGCCCTTAATGGTGGACCATTTCAAATGACTGGTTTCCATTCCATCTTTGTTCATACAAACAGTTTGAAGTTCAACGCTTGATTATATTTGCTTACTTTAAACCAACGGCTGATGATGATGTCGAGAGCAAAGAGGCATTCTGTGGTAGAAGTCACCAATGTGCTTGTAAATAAACTTATCTATAATTACACACACATATCCACACACACACACACACACACACACACACATATATATGCATACACAGTCACCTCCTCTGTATGGCCTCCAGGTGTAAAATTTTCCTCGAAAAGGAACGCTGTCAAAATCGGAGCATTGAATCGCTCTGAAATCCCGCGAGCCTGCAGGACACTCCTGTAACAGAAAAACCAATTTAATCACATCAAATCAAATAATAGTCACAATATGGAGTACAGCACGTACAACGAGCGGCGCTAATGGCAACAACGGGTAAGTGCAGCAATACTCACGTCAATATTGCAGGACCTGAAGCGCTTTCTCTCCCCCAGACAATACTTTCCACCAATGGTTGGCCTGCAACCAAACGCAAAGGGAATTGGGCTGGTCAGTCACATCTGAGTACAATTTAAAAAGACCGATCCTCCATCACGTCACCACCCAATACTGGCTCCTGATTTCTGCTTTGCCTGCCTTCATCAGTGTGTTTTCAATCTCACTGTCTGTCTCTTTTATTGCTTTACTGTCTGTCGCGAACCATAATGACAACCTCTCTACATAAAAAAAAAAAAAAAAAAAAGGCTGAGGAGGAAGCCAGAGTCTGGCACTGTCAGATGTCTGCATCTGCTAAACTTTAAATGAATTTATGGAACCCAATGGAACAAAAGCAAATATGCAAACATCACAAACAAATTATACTGAAGATTTGCCTCAGATTTGGATCAGATCATTCTTAGTTTAATCCCAAATAATTGAGGAATCTGGGGATTGTGATTTAAAAGAAAGTGCGATGGATATTTGGTGATGAATTATTTCAAGGGCCATAAAAATAGTGGTACTAATGCCAGATAAAGATACTGAAGATAAATCTCAGCTCTCTATCTATTATGTTCTTCCTGTGAGACTCCCTGATCCAACACAACTGATGTCATATTATCAGGATTTAATCATTGACAATGATCTTTAACTGGCTTTGATAACTGCTTATACCATCGCTCTCTATTTCTGGATACAGAACGTTGTGGTTTGGGTCTGATCGAGGTCATTCTTCTGTTAAAGGTTTTTTTATTAATACGTAAATACAAAGGTTTATAAATCTAAAATCTACATGCTTCATATACATGTAAAACAAATGATCTCTACCAGTCCTCCTTGAAATCTAATGATTCAATAAACGTCACATTTAGTTGATGAACTCATGGAGAACCAAGGAGCTGCAACGCTGAATGTCCTGCACGCTGGACTTTTGTTTTTTTGAAAGATGCAATATTTTTACTTCAAGAGGAAGTAATGAGGTGAAGGACAAAATGTCCAGTCTTCTTTCTATACTAATTTGTCTCTTAATGATGCTAACAAGATGTTTCAACAGTGTGATTTCACCACATTAGAAGGCATCAGAAAATTCCCTCCTGGTCTACGGAGGGTGTTTCCTTTCTGTGCTGTGGTGAAAAGACACTTCCTGTAAATTGCATGTAAAGTAGGTTTGTTGCCAGGAAAAAATACTGGAAATAAATCTACATATGACTGCCAGACTCCTGATGTTTCATATTAACATAAGCTGCATTTTGCTTTCAGCAGAATGAGAGCTGAGGACAGTAAAGTTTGTCTCCTGTCTCTTGTGTTGGAGTTGCTCAAGAGATACAATTTTAGCAGCCAATAATAATTCTTTAAATGATTATCATGAAGATTGATTGGAACAAGTTGTGCATATTTAAGGTAACGTTTTGACTTGACTTCATTATAGCCAAGTCAAATTCGCATTCAAAGACCTACTTAATTTGCTGATGCTAAATATCCAGAGAATTTGAAGTCATTTCACTTAAGTTTAGATTCTGATTTCTGATCTTTCATTTCCAACTCTGGTTCTGATTCTGATTTGAAGAGAGGACCCAACACAACAGCGATGCCTGTCGAACTGGCTGAGGAGGATACCTGGGGCTGTCACAGTGTCTGACGGAAGAGGAGACTCCACCCCCACAGGTCCTGCTGCACTCCTCCCAGGGTGACCACAGACCCCAGCCCCCATCCACGCCCTCAGGACGGGTGCCATACGCCACGCACATCCTCTTGTAGCACCACTGAAGCACAGACACACATATAGAACACACAAACACATGTTCAGATAAAAAAAAATGAAAGCATCCCTAAAAATGTAAAATAAAGTTGCACATTCATGTCATCTTGAGAAGCAACACCAGGTATTCTACAACCTTTTCATGTGTTTCTCAAGGTGAATTGTAATGTTTCAAACTATTCTACAAATATTTTTTATAGAAAAACATGTTATCCAAATAAAATAGGCATGGCAAGTTGGCACATGTGGACATTCTTAAGGATCAGGAGAACCAGTCGCAGATGAGCAACACACCAGCCTCATTCAGCCTCTCTTACGACACACGAAAAAGAAAAAAGAATAGAACCAGTAAATAAATGAGTTTAATTCTGTTGAATTTACCCCTTTCTCTATGGTGTTGGTCTGACATATGGTTCCCTCTGCAGCAGGAATGCTGCTGGTGATGCAACGGTTGCTCTTGCTCATGCACCACAGCTCACTGCAAACTTCCTGTGTGTGTGTGTGTGTGTGTAAAAGAACAGTGAAAACAGAGAAGACCAAAACAACAAGTTCAACAATGAATCACAGTGTTTCTACACGCTAATGTTCACCATCCTTTCTGTTCCCTCTTCAGATGACATACGGGTTGATAAAGATGAGTTTATAAATCAAATGCTGTTGCAGGATGTGACTCCGTAAAAAGTTGTCGATGCAATTAAGTAGATTCTATTCTGCTAAAGGATTGCAAGATGTTTCTCATAGTTAGGAACATACATCAGGTTAAGGTTGTGACATGAATAACTCTGAGATCGGCTCATTTGTCAGCCTGGATGTAACAAAAAAACCCAGCCACAAACAAACAAACAAGGCTTATAAGTAATAATCCGTTATCCTGTGGCACAAAGGAATTCACATAAACCCTAGTGCCCAACCATATATAGTCATATATCTTCACATATACTGGTTGATCTTATCGGGATAAACTCACCGCATATTTACATTGTCGGGATCTGACGCCGTACTGGAAGCGACATTGTTCGTCTGCGTCGTAGGCCTGACCCGGCGCTGTGGTCGGGTACACAAACTCCTGCTTGGCAGGAATGTTATTGAGGCAGGAACCCATACCTGAGCTGAAAGGAACCAAACAAGAGAAAATGGGTTAAAAATAGCATTAACAATAACAGGCAGCATTTTATTGATCTGTTCTGAAAAGGAAAAATAATTAAAGTCATGTGGATTTGCCTGTTGTCGAGATTCATCTGCTGAAGTTAGTGTCTCAGAAATGTTACTATGGCATCCGAGGGATGCTTTTTTTTTTTTCTTTTTAAACCTCTAATTACTAAATTATTTGCGGTTTGCAGATATCTGATAGGCTGACTCACTCCAAGAAGCTGGTGATGTAATCCCGGCTACAGGCAGACCAGATGAATGGGTTCGTCTTCATGGTGATGTGATCAGCCATCAGCTTGGCCGTCTCCTGGCTGCGTGGCCCGCAAGCATTCCCCATACCGTCATGGTTCATCCCAAACCTAAAGCCCATGATGATAAAGTGACATTTTGAGGTTGTGTAGATCAGTAAAAAGTCCCTGCAGCACAGATGGGGACATTGGAAAATACATCAGTATGGATAATCAAGCGAGAATCCAAAGAACATACCGCGGTTTGATCGTCAGACGCGGGGCGCCAGACAGAGCCTTGTCTGACAAAATTAATAAAATTAAATAAGATTAATATGAAACTACAAAAAGGGCAGATTACCTCAACCCTGAATCATAAACCTGTGGCGAAACATAATTATTAACCTTATTGTGGCAGACCACCGCAGTGTGACGGCGTATAGTCCACAGCTGTCAATCTGTGACCAGAAGTTTTATTATTATCATCATAGCGGGCAGCGGCGCTCTGGTTGGTTGGCACTCGGAACCCTGCCGGTTTTCTATTTGGCATCAGATCTGGAAGTGATTTACAACTAATGGTGCCCTTTTAAACTGTGGAAGCTTTAATATGAATATATTAAATGAAAATGTGAGCAAAAAAAAACAAAACTGCAACACTGCAAAATGAGATCGCATAATGTTGTATATAATCTAATCTGTAAAAACCCGTGCAGAAAATTCACACCTGAAAAATTCTGGGGTGCAATTGGAAGACGTTTTAAATTGATTTGTTTCTCCTCCTAAAATGCTTTATGGTTTATGATTCATGACTGTCGGCGAGCGATGATGGCGATAACACACACAGTAGCTGTGTTTGAACCTGGAATACAAACGTCACATGTCTTTTCATGTGGGTGTCCTCCTCCACAAACGGACAAGTACTTCATCTAGTCCTACGCGGTGATGTCACAACAGTTTGTAGGAGAATCCAAACCAAATGTTTGTGTTCATGCAGAGGAAACAGATTGTATACACAGACGAGTGTCCAGTCATGGTGTCTAACAGGACTTGTGGTGTTTACTATTGAGGGCAAGGGACACAAAAGGAGCCACCATCCGTCCCCAGACTAATTTTTACAGATTTTTATAGATGAAGATGAATGGGTCTACTGTAAGAGTTCAGCAGACTCAGTTACCCAAAGTCCATACTTTAAACATTTGAAATTATAAATGTACAACATTTTCATTTAATTCTTGCGTATATACGTGTGTATTTTACTCACGTGTGTCCGATCTCATGGGCGATAGTGAAAGCTGTTCCGAGGCCGATGTCCTCGTTGATGCTGCAGCTTCTCTCCGGCTCACACATTCCTCCTACAGGTGCAAGGCCTGTGCACATGCACAAACACACACAAACACACACATTTATTCTCCTTTACAAGTGTAAAATCATGGATGCTGTAGGAAACATGCACACTGAACACATTATTGTACGTACATTCCTAGAAGTAAGGACGAGGCGCTCTTATCATGCTTGATTTTTTTTATTATATTTGGGGTTTTTTGTGCAAATGGATGTGTGCAGCTGCTTCGGTGAATGTATCTTTGCGAGGACCAAATGAGTGTCAGATATTTAAATTCTCTCCCATCATTGGGATTGGACAGTTAACACTTGGTTTCATGTTTGCACATAAGGTTCAGGTTAGCAAATCAGGCATTCAGCTATGATGATTTGGTTCAGGCGGATTAGTGTTTGTTAGTACAAACACTAAATTGCACCATTGTGTGTGTGTGTGTGTGTGTGTGTGTGTGTGTGTGTGTGTGTGTGTGTGTTACCTAGGGTTTCACAGGGCTTGTTTTTTTGGATGCAGATGTCGTACCTGCAGGCGGGAAGGGAAAAAAAACGACTTTAAACCTTGAGGGGAAAAAGCGACACCGTTTAATGTAATCCAATGCATGCAAACACATTTGGAATGGATGTGGAGTGTACTCAAGACAGTGACAGACACACACACACACACACACACACACAAACACTCTCACACACACACACATGAAGGACAGACGGTGGACAGCAGTGATAGCAGACAGATACAGCTTGAAAGAACAATTGAAGGAAATAATGGAGCGTCGCTGCGGTGTCATCCGTCTGGACTGCATCCATCCTCCACTTGATAAATCCTGTTGTAGAAACGTTCTCACAGAGCCGACAGCAAAACTGCATCTCAGAAATAATTTATCTATCTGCATGTCTTCACGCCTCCTCTTACATAATTACATTCTGAAAGGAAGAACAGGAAGGTATTTCTGACCGCTGTGCTTGACCCCGTCTCGTTCGGATGACTCTGTCCAAAACCATGTTTGTGTTGTTTGCTGTTGTGAATTCCACAATCAATAGTATGATTGTTTTTATCTGACATGCAGTTCATCCTGCGGCACTCGTAAAGGAGCTCGATTAGCGCGATGAGGAGAAGATTCAGATGGTTTAAGGGGGGCCTTGCTCTCTTTCTCAACCTCTTGACGCATCGCTCCGTTCTCTGGCTGCTTTCGTGAAAGTATAAATCTGTCATTGTCTCTCGTTCGTGTTCTCTCCAGATGCTGAGCCGGGCAGAGCGGCCCCAGCTATCGTCACCCGAGACAACACAAAATACACTCTTGACCTGGACTGAAAATGCATGAGGATAAGGGTTGGGGAATGTTAGAATTCTGCTCAGAGGAAACACAGTTTAACCCTTATGAGAAAGTGCAGCTGCAGTTGCGTGTTGTTGTTGTTTATTGTTTGTGTGTTTCCTCACCTGGTGATGAGCACAGCAGTGTCATGGTGAGCGATCCCGTTGTCTGGAATGGCGTTGCTGTAGCTGCTGCGGTGCTGAATGGTTTTCTGCCACTTACAGAAGCTGTCTAAAGATTTCCCTGCGTGGTGGTTGATCTCTAGCGTCGGCTGGCAGACGGGTAAAGGGGGAAAACACCGTCAATAACATATTAACATATTTTAAAAACAACAACTAAGGTGGAGAGTTCAACTCTTACGGTTTCATATTTCTGTATTGCATTTTCTAAAATCATTTTTCAGCGCTATCCTATGATATGATGTCGATCAATGTTTCAGTCATTTTCAATCAAAGATATGTCCCACCATTTGCCTCTTAAGCGTAAGAATCTGTAGCTTTTATTCACCATTTATTGCAAATTAAATGGTATTTGGACAGTAGCAATGTGAGGATATCAATTTGGCTTTTTTGAGAAATTACCATTATTCATGATTTTAAATAGCAGAGATGCCAATAATGAAAAAAATTGTTGGTTACAAAACAGAGAACGCAGCTTTTTTTCAGCTTTGTGACTGTTTTCTATACAATAAAGGTGTTCTTTTCGTAAAAAAAATTCAAACTGAGATTTGCGGTTTTCCCTGGAAAGCAGCTTCATTAGATTGCAGCTAATGTGGAGGCAGAATTTCAGAGGGGTTTTTTTTTCTAGCATGATGAGAGCAGAGAGAGGAGAAGGAGAGGAGAGGAGGGAGTGCTCTGCTGGCCACAGCTGGCGAGAACTCGTAACCCAGGAATGCATGTGGTGACATAACTAGTAATTGTCTCATCCCACAGTCCCTCCTTTCTGGGCCCAGCGCTGGCGTGATTTTATTTTCCAGGGACAGCTCGCCGTCTTCAGACCTGGAAACCGGCAGCAGAGCAGCTCGCAGCGACTGCTCTCAATCTTGTCCTGACCTCAACCTAAATGGTCCACAGAGGGGAAATAATAACACTAATACAGCCCACCGCTTATGGTCCTAACATTAGCTTCTTAACTCTGTCTGAGGACAAACGTATCCGGGAGGCAAATTCCAGGGCAGCGAAATAAAAGAATGAAAAAAAAAAACTGTATTAAACTATATTTTTAAGAAATGTTGCTCAGGTGGCGGTAGCTCAGATCGTAGGGACTTGGATTGGGGACCAGAAGGTGGCCGGTTCAAGACCAGCGTGGACCACACTTTGGGAGTTTGTACCAGTTCACCACCTGCACACTGTCGAGGTACCCTTGAGCAAGGGCACCGATCCTCCAAATCAAATGCAGGCTACTTTTAATTCACTTTGGATTAGCGTGTGTTTCTATTAGGGGTTTTTATGTGTGCGATGTTGTGCATGAGTTTAAAATGAAAAAAACAGCATCTCATGTAGGATTAATAAGAAATTCTTCTTCTCTTAAATACGAGACGTGGTGGAAAACCTCAAAGCCACACTCTAATGCCCCTTTAAGTCACTTTTCATCTGTGAGCTTGCTAGGAGGTCAGAATTACGATGGAGGTGGTTGCATTATATCACCGCTTCCATTAATGGCAGGCTAATAAATAAGGTCACTAGGTGGTTAGACGTCTCTCCTGCTGCGGCAGTGAGGTTAAACACACTTTATGACCTGAAACTGTGCCTTGTGGTCAGTTGTGGATTCAAAATCTGCATCCTGTCTAACCTCCACTCACTCACTTTAGCAAAGCTAAATACTAGTGTCTGCCTCGTTCATTTATTTTGTTCTGTTTATCATGTGGAGGGGGTCGGAGCTCATTCCAACAAGGTGGGAGGAACCCTGACAACCTGGAGGGAGTCCATGCAGACACAGGGAGAACATGCAAACTCCACAGAGACAAGTCACTGCACCAGCATGCCTAACCAATATTACTTTACTGGATTTCCTTTCCTTTCTACAACCAAAGCTTAGACCTCATAGTAGCACTGAAAGAAGTCAGATGATCACAAATGTCAGGAAGAGAAGACAATCTGGGGTCCATGAATGTCCGTCAATTCAAAAGTGGCAGAACAAATGAGAAACTTGTCCAACGACAGGATGGACCTTGATAAACATATTGAATATGGAGTTCTCTCGTACCCAGAATGCAACTCATCTGAGTTTTTATATCTTCTTAAGTGAAGCAGGTCAACAAGGTGATGCAGAGAGAAGAGCTGAGAACCTGGGGCTTTTCTGTGCGGAGCTGGCAGGTTGTCCATTTGGACACTAGGTTCTCCGGGTTCCTCCAGTATTACGGGCAAACTGGTGATTCTAAAATGTGACCAAACACATGTTGACCCTGCCATGAACTGACAACTTGTCCAGGGTGTACCCTGCCTTTCATAAAGAGTCAGCTGGGATAGGTTCCAGCACCCCCATGCCCCCAAATGAACGTTGAAGCAATTTTAGATGTTGATGTTTCCGGTATCAGAGTCTGAATCTAACTCAAAGCTTTCCTTCACACTGGATGTCCATCATAGCAACGGTCAGAGAGGTCATTGTTCCCCATGGTAACCAACAGAACAGTCACAAAGCAGCTCTGTCTGACAAGTAGGACACCCTGCCACTATCCTCTCCACACCCATCTTCTTCTTCCTCACCTCATTACAACCTCTTGTCCCTTTCATTAGTGCAGAGCCTGCTTTCAGACTCACGGTCCTCCGGATGTGGAGGAGGAAAAGACACTTAAGCCAATACTTTGACACAAACAAGGAGCTCTTAGATGATAATCTTGTGTGAAGATAATGAGAAGAAGCACAAAAACACATACAGAGGAGAAGGGAAAAACGGTTTCTACAAGATAGTTTATTCACCTGGTCTTCCATGAGCAGGATGAGCCGTGTAACCACAATGTTGACTGCATTCCCCAGGCTAGAATCCTGGAACAGTTTGGCAACCTGACCTCCAGGGAAACAAGAAAAGACCAGTCTTAAAAACAGCTGATAAACCACTGGAGAACTCCATCTGAGACAAGACTACAGTAGAAACAGAGGCAGGAGTAATCCCTCATAAATTAAGACTCGTAATGGAAATATTTTGGCAATAATTTTCCTGACCACAGAGCAGCAGTAACACATTTTCTGCTTGTGAAGAAATGTTTGTTTTAACTGTGCAATTGTAGAAAGAATCATGAATATTTTTGCAGCAATGGTTTTAGACTGTGCGAGCAAACAAGCCTGTCCTGCCTTGTCCTCTGATCAAGACTGATTTTGTCATCTATAAGGTGAAATAGTGCAAGAATCTCAAAGGAACTGGGAAGTCAGTGCACCCGATGGTTTTTAAAGAGTTAAAGCATAGACAGTAATAAAAAACGACCAGTGGTAAAACCACTACCAGCACTCTGCTGCTCTCAGACACCTGTCATTACTGCTGTCTGGTGTAATTTGGCCCTCTTTGCTCCACACCACGAAACAGACGGCGCTGCGTTTCCTGATTCCCTAACACTCCGGATGCAACCTGCTCTGTAACAATAGCAGCTGAACAACCCTTTATTATATACATTCCTAAAATGTGTGTATATAGAGTTTAAGTGATTAACTGTGTGTTAAGTGATCCCCAGTGACAGAAATAGCATGAAATACAAGCCCAGACTGAAACATGTGACTGTTGGAGGCAGAGATAAAAAGTCCACTAATTTGTTTTTCTTGTCTTAAATCATCTTTAATGTGATTAAAAACTATAAATCTGATTTATTTTGATATAATTTTGCCACATATTGTACAAACAAGCTTGAGTCTGGCCAGAAACGTTCTATTTCTGTTTCTATTTCTGACATTTCTGTTCTTAGATTTCTCCTAAAATATGGTAATTATCTAAATTCATGGATGTCTGTTGGATTGGAGAACAAAGCCTCTTCAGTGTCAGATTCCCGATGTAACATTTACTTATTCCATCATATGTGAGAAATCTTCTTTTAATCAAGAACAACTCTAAAAAAAACATGGAAAGCCGTGTTTCAAATGCATTGTGCAAGTACATCTTTTGTGTTGTGAAACTTACAATATTCATGACAGCCAGGATGTACTGTTCGATGTCTCTGCGACCATGGTAACCCACCATCATCTTGTCGGCAACCACAAGGGTTTCCACGTAGCGCTCCCGGCTAACCGAGCGCTTCAGAGGCAGCTGCCCTCGACCGACGTGGTGGGGGGGCGTCTTCAGAGTCCGCTGCCACCACGACACGCCTTTCAGTGGCTTCTCATCTGCAGATCATTCACATTTTGAACAGAATCACAACCAGCAGAGTGTGCATGAAAACAAACACTCACTGGACCATTTTACAGTCGCTAAAACATGAGTGATGATCATCAGGAACACTTTCCTTCCACCAAAGATTCTCGAAAGCATTTTATATACCAGGAAGCACTTGAAATCAGGATTTTTTTTAATTAAAATTTATTTGTTGAAACATGGCTTATGCTTCAACAAAGTCACACCCAGTCACAACTGGCAACACACTACGCTGCTGGCTGATGGGTACAGTTTATTCCTTGGGTTAACAGAAACATCATAATATCTCTGTCCTCACCAATGACTCCACAAGATTGGCCCTTGTACTGATAGCGGAGCGATGACCGCTTGTAAACCACATGGGGGCGCCCCTCTGCTCTCTCCCCCCTCTCCATTCTGGTCTGGTTATCTGGTGAGACAAGGGGTTCAATCAGGTACTCCTCCCCCCCTGCAACAATCACCCCCTGCTGCAGAGAGATAGATTCGCAGAACAGAAGAGAATAAAATAACAGAAATCACTGCTTTCATGATGTCAATATCACAAATAATCAAATCACCCAGATGGTCTGATTCTTAACGGGAACATTTTAATAGGGAAACAGCAACGGAAAATCATCCCAAATCAATCAGAAGATGATGCATAAATAATAAAAGTAAATTCACTTTGACTCTTCAAACCAAGACCAATTAGAAAGAGCAAAGTATTCAGGGTAAGTAAAGGTAAGGGAGAAGGTGAATCAGAGGCCCTCTGAGGGATCCTGGTGTTAAAGGGTTCAAAAACTGACAGCTGAATACATGAAGACTTTAAAACAACTGCTCAGCGTCCAGCGAGGTAAGAACTAAGCTGTGTGTTTCATTTCATGTAGCTGCAGTTGTCAGTTTGAGATCATCGTCCACCAACGTGCAGCAGCAGCGTTTGTCAGCAGTGATCAGCAGTTGTCTAAAGCCCACACGCGAGGCTGAGCAGTATAATACATTACATGTGATTGGGATTATGTAATCAGATTACAAATATAAGTAGAACTATAATTAGCCAGAATTACATTTGAAACGCTGCGTAATGAGATTATAGTTACTTTAAAAATGATTTAGTTTCTGATCAAATCTTTTGAATGATTTTAAAATGATGGAAATCTTTCTACGAATAGGAGAATACTGAATACATTCTGTTTATCAGAGTAACTAATACTGTTTTTATCAATAAAATTAGTACTAAAAAAAGAAATTCATAGCAATTGAATTCATACACACAAAATTTCTATTTCCTTGTCCTGTCATTTCATTTACATAAATTTGTGCAAAGCTTTTGTAGTAACAGCATCTAAAAATCCTTATTGAAGAATAATATATTACTTTACTAATATAGACACACAGAAAAAACAGCATCGGGTTAATGTGTAAAGTTAATCTCAGACAACACAACTGTTCAATAAACAAATGACAACTGGTGTACATTTACGTATATACAATTTTATAGCAGCGATGCAAGATCGGAATCATGATATCGTTGTGTCCTGGGTCCCACTACAAACCCAGGTACCCCCTGTGATGTGGACCTACAGTTGAATGTTACTGGGGACCACACAGAACAAACGTACCAGCCAAACTCACGTGAGAGCATGAAAGAGTGAATGAGAGTGAGAGAAATGAGAGAGTGAGAGCGCTTTGGTTCAGCTCATACAGTGTGTGTTGCCATGGCGAGGGCAAGTGTCTCCCCTTGACTGGCGGCGGCAACTTTCAAAGTGCCTTTAATCCCATAATAAAGTTAGTGATGCTCCCCTGGACGCCCCAGCCTGCTCACTGTTCAATGTGCTCATGCTGGTCTGCCTAACAGTAATTGCGTGTGCGGTTTATGAACGCTCGGTGAACACGTCTAATCCTCAGCTGTGTGTGCAGTTGTTATTGTGAAGCCTGCTGTTTGTAGTGAGAGGACGCGCCGATACACGACGCTGCGAGTGGAGGGAAATAAATTCAGACTAAAACACGATTCATGGCGAGGGATTCGGAGGATGATGAGCAGATGGGTTCATGACAATGGGTTAAAACAAGACATTACTAATAGAACCGCTGCGGAAAGCTGTTTAAGGTTACGCAGTAATACAGCAGTCTTAAATTTGTTCAATGACATCATTAATCCCAAAGTTTGGAGGTTTCTAGCAAACTACTTAACTCAAAATCTCACATGGTGAAAACAGAATAAAACATAGCAGTAATTGCACCATCTCGCCTTTTGAGGGAACCCAGATTGGTAAATAATTTGTCTTTAAATTTAAGGTAATTTCAGTTTATGAGATCACTGGTTGGTTTGGCCAATACAAGGTCATTTAGTAATTATGGTTTGTTCGATATCAGAAAAGTTTTTGGGGTTTTTTCTTACCAGGCCGTTACAGTTGCTCAGAGCCACTTTGCTGGAGTGTGGCTGGTCTTGGAGATGTCCTACATAGTGGCAGTGGGGAGAATAAGGGTGACTCCAGGCTAATCGACCCCTCTTCCAGTATTCCACCCTGAACTGCCTGGACAGCAAGCTTCCCTGTAGCGTTAGGTTCAGCAGGAAGTTGTTCCGCGATGTGGAAAGCTGGTAGAAGAGCTGCGAGATAGGAAAAAAGAGGTCAACTCATAAATGCCTCTGGATTTGAAAATGGGGTATCTTACAGAGGAGTCTCAAATGTAATGCGCAGAAGCATGAACAATAGATGGAATGAATTTTCAGAAAGCATATTACAGAGTCCGGCAGTCTGTCCTCAGTGCTACGTCTTCTTCGGTGGTGCTGAGGTGTTTCTGCATTGAGCGTTTCACCATCGGGTCCTACACGTAATGGGATGGCAATCTCATACTGGCCTAGACTGGACAGGAAAGCGGCTAGAGGGAAGGAAATAAACAAGGCATAACACAAAAAATCTCTGTTTAACCTAATAAATCCAAAATTCACCATCATGTAATGGACTGTTATTAAAAACAGTTGTGAATTTGGGAATTGTTTATAAGAATAACTGTGGGGCTTTTTTATTGAGAGTAACCTAGTTGGCAAAAAGAAATTAGCAGGCTTTTTGGCCCATTCCTGACAAGCCCTTCCTGCATGAGTCCAAAGGGATGTTGCCATGGTTACACTGAAACTGTATACTTCCTGTCTGTCCCAGTCTGTGCCGGGACCTGGTTGAGATTTATTGTCCAAATATACATAGCCCCAAACAGTCAACGTCAGCTAGCTAATGGGGAAAGGTTGCCAGCAAATAAGTCCAGTTTTCATCAAACCTTTGGCCCCAGTTGGTGGAGACGCAGCCCCTTCCCACACAGAGTAAATACCCAGAGATCAGAGTTCCCTGGTACAGACTTGAAGGGTTCTCTATGGGGAAAAAAATATTCTCTAAGCAGTTGATAGGCCTGGCTTGAATAAACAGCGAGTGCAATTAGAAGCACCGCCTTCAAATGGAAATAGATACTGTAATTTTGACGTGGGAAGTTTGGTACAAAATACGGTCGTTGTTCAACAAGTGAGGACAAAAAGGGATTGTAAGTAATTCTCTCTCCAACATGGAAAATAAGTTTGCATCATAATTTCAAGTTGCGTTTTCTACCCCAGCTGTGTTGGTGCACAGCTTAAGAGAGGAAGTTAAAGGAACCACGAGAATAAAGGACACAATTCATACATGTTGTGTTTTTCCATTTAAAAGATTATGATTATGACCGTCGTATAATTAATATAGCATCGTTAAGTTTTGTAGGAAGAGAGCCAGCATGTGGTTTCGAGTTTCCGTTAGTCTTAAATGAGGCGAATCACACCCGTCCCTACCTGACCTCTGCAGTTTGAGCGTACGAGCGAGTTCACACCAAGATGTACATCAAAATGTAGCCTGCAACACGCAAATAAGTGCACTTCCATTAGTGACAGTTTATAAGGAATGAAGACATCAGGGACTTACTGTATATTATGTAAAACTGTTCACAGCATAACTCGTAATGACAATGCTGACCTATCCGTGCCATCGCCCTGTCACTGTACTATATGAGAGATGGGTGTCTGGAGTCACAGCTAACCATTATAGCCATGGTAATTGTATTTTTTATTATAAATGGGTTACATTTGATGATGTTATAACATTCTTTTATGTTAACTGCAGTTATTGATTAGATCGCAAAAAATTAAATTCAATATTTTTCTTGGAAAGTTTATCATTTTAACCAAGAAAGTCTTCAAATGACCAACAATGGACACTTTTTCTCCACAAAGTTGTTTAAAATCATTCACTTCTGAAGCTCCCTGAGCTCTTTCCCACAACACATCCTCCCTGCTCACACAAACCACATCAAGCCATCATGCGGGTGGTATTGCCATTAAGTTTGAAACACAGGAAAAACTCCTGGGGCGAAGATGAAGGGTCCTTATAAAGTAGATACAGCTCACCGCCGAGGAAGAAATTAAAGAGGCTTTTCATCGAATAAACTGAGTACTAATGAACACCAGCAGAACAAATTAGTGTGTTTGAATAAAAAGTTTGAGTGTGTGTAGTAAGCGCAGTTAAGCTTCCTCTCCACAGGATTCCCAACCCATCCTGCTCACTGTCTGCTTCATACAACTGGGAAAAGAAGGACATACCCAGTCCTTTAATAGATATGTTTCTAATAATAACTTTTAAAAACATGTCTCAATCACCTGAAGGCAATAAAATCATTATCACCTCATTTCTCTGGTAGTTTATGTTGTTTTTCCATACCAGATGTTCAGAGCATTACAGCCATTACTGCTGTTTAAATGATGGAAGTAAACACGATATGAAAAGTGGAACGTTACTTAGATTTGGAAGATTGTTGGAGGAGATTGTTGCTACTTTTAGGTCTAAATTCTCATGTCGGAGAATAAGAGCAAATGTATAGCAATGACTTTGAAGCCACAGAGTTTGATTACTAAATAGTATGGATGATGTACGTCTTTATGTAAACCAAAATCCCTTTTTTTTTTTTTAAGTGCACCGGTTGATTGTTTTAGAAACCTTTCAGTTGCTCATGAAAACATAAAACCAATAAAACTACAGTGGAAACACGCCTGCTAAATTTAACAGACCCTCCCTGGCTAAAAGGGTTTCATACAGAAGCTGTGCTGATAATTACACTAATCCACCCATAAGCAGGGCATCACCCTGGTTTCTCTTATCACCAAATGAAAATAGTGGAAGGAAATACTCTGCTTGGAAAATCGTCCCTCCCTCCATCGCAGGCACACCTTCGTGGCATCTCGGGCCAAACGCTGCTGTGCCTCATTTCCAACAATTACTACAACAAGATGAAGCATCTGTAAGCGTTCTGTGAAAAGAATGAGTGTGAGAAAAGAGGCAAACGCACATGCAGTGTATGGCAAAAAGTACCAAGACATCCCTCTTGAAATACATATTTGTGTCCCTTTGGAATCAGGTTAAAAATTTTCTAACTTCATGAGCCTTTTGGGACGCTGACAATTCAAAATGTTCAGATCTGAAATGAGTTCTTCTATCTCTACATATACCAGAGCACATGAATAGACGATGTAGAGGTCTTCTGCAGACTTCAAAAACTGTGGAACAATAGGACAGAGAGTCTCTGACTGACATAAATTTGTTATATCTACCTACAATTGTGGAAGATGGAAGAAGCTACAAGAGTAGCAAAATCCAAATCTAAATTCTAAATGCTAGCAAGTTTTCAGGGTCAAGTAATTCACTTGAAGCAATCACAATCTCATCTATCACTAACACGTCCATTTCTTCTTTGGAAATTACCTAAAGCATTCTTTTGACAAAACTGTATTCTACTTATTCAGGCACTAGCAATAACAGCATCGATTGAAGTACCGGTTGGTTTTCATTAACACAGTAAAATGTTTGCCTGTGCAGAATGTGTGTTTGGGTTAAGGTTAGGGTTATCTCCAGTCGCCTGGCTGGAGGTAAAGTTGACAGACCAGAATTCTGAGATGGAAAAAAAAAAAGTATATTAAAACGACCTTATAGCTCATGGGAATTTCAGAGTTGGGCGATAATTGTGTGTTAGTCCAGCATGACAAAAAAAAAAAGTCTGCCATTACACTTAGTATTTAGAACCATAGTTATAATAAGACATTAAAAATGATATTAACGAAACACTAATTAGTACAGCCTTACATCCGCGTCTGTCTGAACCTCGGGAGAATGACGTCTTTGAAGGAATGGGCCGTGTCGGGAGGGGCTGTTATTTAAAGGAAGCCGACTGGCAGACTATTGGAGACAGATGGCTGTGACGGGTCAAAGGTTAAGTTTGGGAAATACACAATCACAGCCTTGTTCTAGGTGACAAGACACCAACCCTCAGGGATTTCATGTCTCTGCCCTCAGGGGGATTTGAGTCGGTGCAGCTTCACTGTGCATGTGAGACGGACACGGGAACGTAGGGTGGTTAAAGGTGAGGGGGTGGGCACGTGGCCGTGTGACCGCTTCATGATTTGTGGAGGCAAAGTTCAAGTTCAGAAAGCCAGACTTGCAGGCCTGGATTGTGGCTCAGGAGCTCAGACAGGCAAGTCTGACTAGAAACACTTTCCAGGGTTCATTTTGTCAAATGATGTCAACTATAAATAAAAACATTACAGCGAGTATATCTTCATCCTTAAATTGCAATTACTATAAAATTATATTCAAATTAAATGCATTTTTTTTAAACAAATGTTGTTCTTCTGATCTGTAAACATGGGTAGCGCTGAGACGGCCTTTTTTCTCACTGAAATGAAAAACAGATTTCACTCTGGGTGCCTGGACCACAATACATTCAAGTAGTCTTGTTCTCAAAGACTGAAAATAATCAAAGCAACCCGCAGTGTAAAGCCTGGATCAAGATAATAAACCAATGATGTTTCCCCACTATTTATAAAGAGCTGAAAGTATAACGTATGTGTTGTTAACACTGAGTTTAAATTTAAAGCAGGGCTTTGAAACTCCTTTCACGCTGAATTTTTAATTAGTTTGAAAGGTCAACGCGTGTTATGTAACCTGGATTTAGACCTGCTCCAGACAAGGGTGGGACACAAGTCTGACGCTGCTCTGTTTTTTGGAAGTAAAGGGTGAACACATGCTTCTTTAACAGTTATGACACTGTAGTTACAGAATTATAAAATAACAGTAATTTCTCTCATATACCATACTGTATATGTAACAGATGTCTTTCAGCTTTACTATGCCTCAGAGGTAAAATTTTGCAAATATAAATTACGCAGATACTCTGACAAATTGCCATGGGGACACTTCTGTCTAAACTGTAGGGACAGCTTTAAACAAATCAAGTGTTGACAGCTCCGTTTAACAAGTATATTTATGTCTGGTTGGGTATATGTACTTCTAAACTTTTAGTAGGCAAGCGAAGTATTACATCTCAGCACATTTTTTTTGGCATGGGCTAAAATATTTTTGTAGTGCTGAGTTTTCAAATCTGTCAAGTATTAAAAAAAAAAGAATTTGTAACGTCTGCTCATAAACGTGCTCTTTGACCAGACAGCCTTTGATTGAAATCTGTATTTTGCCAGTTTCAGACTACTTCCTTTAGGCTCAATAAATTCATGGATGGATGCATACATTGACACTTTTATAGTTGAATGAAAAAAGTATTGTGAATAGCAAGTTCACATATTCAAAAGTTGGGGATAGGACCAAAGGACCAAATGGAAGCAGTTCTAGGCATGTGGTATGTATAATATTGAGCACAATGCTGTTTGCATACCATTGGAGCTTTTGTATTTACCCTTGCAGCACCTACTGTACTTATTTAATGTACTACCTTTCAAAATCAATTCACAAGATCTCTCGGTTGCAAGAAACATTTTTTTCAGCCTCTCAATCACAAACACTTCCTCTCACCTTGTGACTGAACAACCTCATCCCTGTGAAGTCCGTTGAGTTTGTTGGCAAACATGATGACGATGACAGTGTAGACCAAACCAGTCCTCCATAAAGTTTCCATGGTTACTACAGTAATTGCTATAGTAACAGACTTCAGTGCAATGGTCCCCGGCCGTCTGTCCCACCATGTCTTCTGCCCTCTCGGATGCCCCGTCGCCTAGCAGTGGGACAGCTCAGCACTCTGGTGGGCCATGGCTGCTGGAAGAGTTGAGATTTCAGACAGATACAGCATGCTCTGTAGGATGCTAATCAGACAGTGGCAATCAATCCTGAGCAAGTCTTTGTAGAAGTAGAACAGGCCTGGCTGGAGCAGCAGTGGTTGGTTTAGACTCCTCTCTTTAGCCCTGTAGAAGAGAAATTGTTCAGTGAGGAGGAGGAAGGCCAGAAAAGGGAGCGAAAAGGGAGGGGAAAGACAGATTTATTCTCAAATAGGTGGAATAAGAAAGACAGTGGAACACAGACCAGGACTTAAGATTCAGTTGACCCATGTAGTTCACACTTCAACAAAACAAATCTACCCAAAATCTACCCATCAAGTGAAGGACTGCTTGGTTCTACACTGTTGTTTCAGCTAATCAATCCTGGATTACCTTTCACTCTGATGACCAGAGACAACAGCAGGTCCCAACCTGGGACCCCTGAGGCCCCACTCTTTAAGCCTCCTGCCCACCGGAAAGAGTTCAAACACAAAGGAAGTCATTGATCTCGCAAAAAGCTGCACTTAATGCCAAAACGGGGTTTGAAGTGGGTATTATGTCAGAGGCTCTGGGGGTAAAATGAGCCAATTTAAGAGGAGCAGCAGGTTGCCATCACTGCTACGCTAGCTGACTATGGTGGTTAGTTGTATGGCTGACTGATTTGCTGGCTGCCTGCCTGACTGTACAGCTTACTAATTGGCTGGCGTCCTGGCTAGCAGACAGATGGTATGAGTGCCTATACAAGGCATGTTTACATCTGAGACAAAGACGAGTACTTTAATAATTATAGTTGCACTGATGCTGGGTTTTTGCACCAACTCTGAGGCTCTTCTTACCAAAAACTTTGTTCTCACACATACATTTTTTGTGTCTTGGTTTCATTCTAAGCAAGATTAAGCCTAACAGGACAAGACTACAGAACTTGAAAGAGTTCTAGGACGGAACATGGACTATTACAGAACCTCTCAGTTTTGTAATTTCTTTAATGTTGCAATAAAATCAGTCCTTTCCAGCATTTTCTCAACACAAAGAAAACATTGATGAGATTTCTGTGAAACTTTGTAAAGGGTGGGGCAAAGCAAGCAAAACACATGTAACATTGTTCAACAATGAATGTGCCATTCTAGTATTACTTCCATACTAAACAGCCCTTTAAAACGTTATTTCAAAGCGGCATGTGTCTTTTTTAAAAGAAGTTGTTGTTGTTGGTTTGATAATAGGATTAGGAGTTTAAAGTTGACTTTCACTGGTTAACAGGAGCCTGACCCAAAACAAGCAGTAAATGACAGGTAACCAATGAAGGCAGCGATGGTTGTTGTGATGTGGTCATGGTATTTTGAAAAGGCTGTTTAGTCTTCACTTGTAAGTGTGCTAAAATTATAAAGTAATATATTTTTCCTCCAAATCAGCAAATAAGACCAGAACTTTTCTTGGATTACAGACTTCTTGGAATGAGGCGACTCCATGAGATGTGATACTGTAATATGACCAAGAGGGGTAGTTCTAATGGTCTCTAAAAGGTCATTCAAATGTAAGAATTTTCCTCAATAAAAGAAACCATAACACAGGGTGTATCTGTGTTTTTATATCAACATACGCATATACCTGTGGATCGTCTGCATATTATTTCAGTTTTGCACTGAAATTTACCAGTTTCATCCGTCAGCAGATATTATTTTACAGTTTCCCTCCCCTAAAGAAAAGATTGTCCCTTTCTTTTTTAACTGCAGTGTAGAATGTGGAGTTTTATGATGGCCAAGATGATCATTTGGCGGTAATATTTCAGCCAGCCAAACATCACAGATTATAAACTAGTATCACTTCATTTTGCACAATATCAATTTAACTGTCCAGTGCTATTATATGCAACCCCAAAGTTCCTTTGAACTCAATCCCATTTGACTTTACACTGGTAGATGAACACGAGGTGAGCCGACTATATAATAACACAATGTACCCATTACAAAAGCAGACTAGAGCGAGGATCAGAGCTGCATTATCTCGACTGCCCTTCTCTTTGAGTTCAACCTGGCCAAGGATAGCAGCGTCAGCGAAAATCCAACCCTTTTGCAGCTCTCGAGAAAAGTCTGCCCACCCAGTTCACGCTTGTCCCAGCCTCCCATCCATCCATCCCTCCCTCAGCGCTGTCTGGAGAGAGCAGAGCAGAGCGGAGACGCCACACTGGCCCAGATGGCTGGCGGCTAACCAACTGCAGCCAAAGGTAATCGGAAGCAGATGGGAAACCTTTTGGTGACGAGAGCAAGAGGAACAAGTTGCCTCCTGAAAAGAGGAGGGGAAAAAATGAGTGCAAAGCCCAAGGGTAATGAAAGATACAGTAAAGTGTAAGCTGGAAGAGCAGTTCTCAAGTGTTAATACCCTGAGCTGAACGTGGAGGGACAAGTTGAAAAGAACCCCCCACCCCCATTCGTTTCATTTCAAACAGCAGTGGGACGGTACAGTAAAAGGAGAGCTCGCTTAAAAAAACACTAAGGGGTCTTTGTACTGTTCCAGCTTCTCTCATACGTGGAGCAACTGAAAGTCTTTCTCTCTTCCACTCCCTCAGGCTTCCTCTCAGTCATTTCCTGCACAAAACTCCCCTCCATTTTCATTACTTCTTCAGCAACTCCTCTCAATTTATTGTGGGGTTATTAAACCTGCAGCTTGATATCAACTGCTTTTCATTACTACCAACTCTCCTCTTGTTTATTTAAATAATACAAAGAAGAACAGACTGGACCCCCACGTGCAGTCCTTTTGTGTTTCTCTCTTTTAAGTAAAAATGTGGACAGGGTTCAAAAGATCTCAACAACATTCGTGCACTGCCTCCTCGGTAAATTACTTGCAAAGAAATGCTACTAATCTAAGAGTAAACTGTCTAGAAGAGGTGATGATGTTGAACATCTTCTGTGATTTGTTGGGCGAAACGTTCCCTCTGGACTGCATCACTTTTGCCAAAATCAAAACACAAAATTGTGTTTGTCAGCGGGCCGAGGAAGCAAATACAGCGACTTTGTACACGTATAATACACAATTAGCCATGAGCATCAAGCATATATATCTATATATACAGTATATCCATACACTATATATATATATATATATATATATATAGCTGCAATCACAGCCAAGAGGGAAGGTGTTCTGAGCTGCAGGCAGGTTGCACAATTTCCAATGCAATCACAATTTGCAGAAAAGAACAGAAGGAGGGGAGAAGAAAAGGGTCGTTGTTAGCAGGAGAGAAAAGTTGGACGACTCAGGATGAGGAGGGAATTTAAGGACTGGCCAGATTTGGGATGTGATCAAGTCAGCGAGACTCTTTTTTCGACACTTCATTTTTTCATCTAGTCATCTAGTTGTGTGCAGTCACTGCTACTTTTTCATGTGTCGCAAAGGATGTACAGTGGGGGTCCCCCCCCCCCCTCTTTTTTTAAAAAGACTAGTACGAACTATGCTGGCCTTGTATTTAACTGTTGCCAGGGAGAGTGCAGCTATCCAAAAACTAGCACACTAATCAAAGCCATATGACTGGCTCAAAGTAAAGTCTGTGTGGAGTGAACAGATGCTAAGTGTCCCTGAGCTTATAGCTTCAAGTCTACCCCCCCCCCCCCCCCCA
Organism: Antennarius striatus; assembly: GCF_040054535.1. Lineage (NCBI taxonomy): Eukaryota > Metazoa > Chordata > Actinopteri > Lophiiformes > Antennariidae > Antennarius > Antennarius striatus. Next base: position 20,477,963 of record NC_090782.1, on the reverse strand, counting down.
CACACACACACACACACACATACTGTTTCCTCTTTGATCAAGGAGTAGCTCATATATCAACTCTAAGTTCAGTTTATCATTTCATTTAACCGGTGCTGCAGCTCCTCTTTTCTAATAAGATCATGCGGCTGCAGGATCCAATTTAGCCCATAAGACAAATGTCACCAGTAAGACGCGCCATGTCAGCTTGACCCAGCTATAATTACTCCCTCATTAAACAAAGGATAAACGTCCACAGTCACACGGATCTCCACTTGAAACCCAGAAAAAAGTGAACCGGGGTTTTTGTTCTCAGACTAAACTCTAAATCTCTCTGTCTGCTACAAGGACAGAAAGAGAAAGAGGCAGGAATTCCTCTCTCAATTTCCCCAAATAAACAGCATGCAGATGAAAACTGAGAACATAAACAGGCAAGAGAAGCTCAGATGTGCTCCCCTCACTCTGAAAATGTGCCTCTTGAGTCTGAAACAATATTTAGTGAGAGAGAGCTGACTTGAACTCGGTGAGTCAGCCAGAAACACTGGGAACAGATCACAGATGGTAGTGAAAGGTTTTCTCTTCTGACTTTTATCATTATCCATTTCTGGACACTTTTTGTTGTCTTTGTCATGACTGCCAACGCTCCAACACACCAAAAACCATATCCACGCATTATTTAAATCAGATAATGCAATTACAATTTGCTTCAGCACTCTTTATGGTTTATTTGACCAACAAATAAAATAAGCACAGTGATAATGTGTGGGGAAAATAGACAACCAAGAAAAACATTAATATGATGACATCAGCATCATTCATTCATTCATTCATTCATTCATTCATTCATTCATTCATTCATTCAGCTACATCACTACCCTACACCTGTCAATCTGAAGGATTTAGAGGTTTACCCCCCCCCCCATCCCTCATCAAATATTGATTTCAGATTAACTTTATACAAATACCATGAGATAAATTGGAGTTGATCGAGCTGCATTTCTGTGACAGCCCTCGTCAGAGGTTTATCCTAGGCTGAGGCAATTTAAGGTCACCCTCCACCCGCGGAGCCTACTTAATGTTGGCCGCATCATCCCTCCACTGGTCTGCACACACATGCACGCAAGCGCGCGCACTCATATGCACACACACACACACACACACACACACACGCACACACACACGCACACGCACACACACACAATGACCGCCTTGTCATCAGTCAATGAGGATATCCCATAGGGGGCTGCTCCAAAGATAGATTTTCAGGGGGAATGCAAGATACACCAAACAGAATAAAGTTCAGATGTGTGTGTGTGTGTGTGTGTGTGTGTGTGTGTGTGTGTGTGTGTGTGTGTGTGTGTGTGTGTGTGTGTGTGTGTGTATGTGTTTATGTGTCACCATGACTGGAGAGACATGAAATAGAATAGAATAGAATAATAAAGGTGGTTTGAAGTCGGCAGAGATATTTTTTGGATAAATGAGCGTCTGAGGAAGCCTCCTGCTGTTCTCTGGTGTTGTGCATGAAGAAGCAGAGAGTTTGCTGACGTACCTTCTCGTGTCTCTGCAGACGTTCCCAGTGTGGATCCACTGTGGATCTGTCCTCCGCTGCGGAGAGGAGTGGAGGCGGCGCCGGCGGATGACTGAGGAGACTCAAACTCCTTCCACTTCCACAACCAAGGAGCCGCAGCGACGCGTCAAGTAGCCTACATTTATAGTCATACACTTCCGGTTTGGACTTCAAAGTAAAAGTCACGTCTGTCACGTCAAGACTAGGAGCTGGTTTGAGCCCTCCTCTGTTGGTGGCTGTTTTTGGTCTTCTAGAATGTTATCTAGATTTTTGGTTGGTTTGATTATTTATATCGACTCATGTTTTGTTTTAGGAATCTAGGAAAATGCCCTTTTCTTCTCTAAATGTAATTTCTGTGTGTCAAAAACGACAAGAAAACACACAGTATTGATCACCCATTTAGTCAATAATGATTATATTACTGACATTTAAAAAAGATGTGATTGTTGTGTTTAATTTTTTGCAAGATGTTTCAAAAAATTCTCGAAGCATTTGATGAAATTTTGTTTAGGTGTGGATTTTGGTCAAAAGGTAGTTGGTTAAATTATGAATTGAGGTCACCAACGTGCAGATTCTGGTCAATTTTTCTTTCCTTTTGTTTTGGTTTCTTTTATTTTTGACTTTTTACATTATTCACTGTATTAAGACAAGTAAAAAGAGCAATCAAAGTAAAGATACTCAGACAGGAACAACTCATTATGTTCATTCAAGTAACATGGATCTGGGCAATTAAAATAGCTGTTTGGTCACAGTAAAACAACAGAGTGTTTGTGACGTCATGTCATGTGAGCTTTTACCAAAATGTTTTTTCAAATATGACATTACTGTCCTTTCTCACTTTCATCAACACTTTCAAAGACATGAATACTGCATATCAAAAAAGAAGTCAAAAGATTTTATTAATGACTAATGAAAAATGATGCATTGCCATTAATATAAAGTCTATGAGCAGAACATTTTTTATGGAAATGGAGTAGAAGGAACCAAAGATCAATTTCATATGAACTCTGATCCCATCTCAGCCCCAGACAAAGTGAGGGTTTGTTTTTTGTTACTGTTTTAAACTGATTAAACAAATAGGAACTCCTTATGGTCAGCAATTTTTACCCAGGTAGCCATCTTTTCTTAATTTTTCCTGTGATGATTCCAAGTTAAAGTTACATATAAAATCAGTGAAAGAAAAACATGATGTCGAAACACTTTCAAACATTATAACAAACCTTTCTGTGGCCAACAAATGTCCCTTCATAGTCACATATGTCATTAACTTCAGGAAGATATTCCACCACTGCAAGTAAAACGATCCTAATATTGCTTTTACTTTGAAGGCAGAGAACTTCCTCTTCTGTTTCCTGTTGTTGTCTGACTTGATCCATCGTGATCCTGCTGATTGGCTGCCTGGTCAGCACTCCGAGGAAGCAGCTGCAGCGAGTGTAGCGGTGCGTGTGCGTGAATGCATGCGTGTTCAAGATATTAGTTAGCTTAGCATAGCAGGAAAAGCTCAGGTGTGGCCTGTTGCATTGGATGTGGTTGGAACTCTAGTTTTATTAGTGAATAATTACGTCATTCAACTGTCCAGATTGAATGACTTTGGACTGTGGGAGGAAATCGGAGCATCTGGAGGTTCCCTCCACTCAAACACACGTCAACCTCTTTGGATACTCACCTGTAAGACTGGAGTGGAGTTTCACAAATATGCAAGAAAAAAGTAACAAATGCAGAAAAAAAAGTTTGAATTAAACAGCAATATTTATTTTATATAATACAATTAATACAATTAAACCGCAGCATCATTGAATAAAGAAACCCAACCATGAGATTTTTTCTTTTTAAAAAAGGCCAGAAAACCTGACATGTATGCAGAAGAATATGAAACCTCACTTAAATCTAAATATTGATGTATTTCCATCACCTTGTGCAGTTGTATGTGCAAAAGGGAGGAGGTCCTCTGGATTTTATGGCTGTGTTTTTTACAGTGATTCCAAAGCCAGCCTTTCACAACTGGCCACAATAGGCGCGGGTGAGATGAGGGGTTTTCATTTGGTCATACTCTGAAACCACATTCATAGATGTCACTATGTTTGTTTCTAAATATCCAGTTTTACATGGTTTCTTTATTTAATTCTTTTTTTTTTTTCTTTCGTTCTTTAGAGAAGAACAAAGTTGGTTGGCTAGTTTATTATTGCCGCACAATTAAGTAATAAAGTCCACCTTCTTGTGGAGCTGCAGCTCATCTTGTTTTAAACTTTAAATAGTCTCAACGAAAGAGACATCCTGTTCATCAGAGACCGGTAGATAGATTTAGTTAAAAGCACTTTTCTAAATGTTCAACTTTTCCTTCACGTAGGAAGTTGCTTTGCAACTGTGTGTGTGTGTGTGTGTGTGTGTGTGTGTGTGTGTGTGTGTGTGTGTGTGTGTGTGTGTGTGTGTGTGTGTGTGTGTGTCTAACCTCCATTTGTCACAGCACCTTGCTCTCAGATCAACAGATAGATCTCTACGTCTGAGGCAACAACATTTCTGTGCTTGGCAGTGAAGCAGTAACGTGAGTAGGTGTGTGTTTGTGTGTTTTACCTGATAGAGCAGCAAACCTGTTTCTGATGAAACACTGAATTATACACAACATTAAAATATTGTACTGTAAACTTAGAAACCCAACTTTTTCATCTTGTATTTTCCATCGTTGCAGCTGCACATAGCTGCTCATCAGCCTTCATGATAAAATGTTTTACCATTATATTCTCGTATTTAAATATCCTATAGATGCATTTGTTTCTAATATTTTATATTTGTCACCCATTGTCTGAATAATGAACGTGAAATTCCACTAGACCCAAAAGGTTACATTAGAGATTTCAAATGTAATCTTTGATATTTGAATGCTTATTTTATTCTTCTTACCAAATTAAGCAAAGAAGCTCCAGTTAAAACTGAAGGATTTGTATTTCTACAAGTATTTCTGAGCTGTTAAAAACAAATACAAGTAAAAAGATTGTGTGCACCGCAGTGGAGTCGAGGCATTGCTGATCTGGCTCACAAAAGTTGAGATTATACGTGCAAAATATAAATACCTGCTTTTATTGAGCCTTGCAATAGAAAACCCCAAAACGTATGTACACACAGAGGTCTGTGCGCTTTTTTAAATCGCTTGTAACTTTTCTTCAAATTGCTGGATGTATTTTTGCTCTGGGCTTAAGCATACCTATAAAATCTTCCAACCACAGTCAGATAATATTATCCTAGAGAATGTTCAAAACATGTTTGCTAATGACATTAACCCCAAAACACCTCATTACAACTCAAGGTAAGGAATAAACGGCTTTTGTTTGTTTGTTTGTTTGTTTGTTTGTTTATTTGTTTCTTACAAATCTCATCTATGCATTACATGATTTGATACGACAAGTGAATCAGATATCAGAACATCTTTAATTTACTTAGAAGCGTTTCATGATACTTGGTCGGTCAGGGAAGAAACTACTAGATTTTAGGAGTGGATCCACCTAACAGGGGGGTTCCAGGAACGTCCCATTACATTTTAAGATAGGATGACTTAACTGGTTTGCACAAGAGTTTGTGGATGAGTCAGGCCAGATAAAGAGCCATATATAAGATTATTCAGCCTTGTTGGAGGCATAGACTCCACTGACTGCCATACTGCTTATTAGGAGCTTTTGGAGCGAGTGTTTAGTCTCTTGTGTTTGGTTTTAATCAGTTCTTTATGCTTGGCAACATCTTCCCATCAGTGACATCAAGATTGATTGCCCTGGAACAGTTGGTTCTCTCCAAACTTTAAATGTCTGACCAAATGACAAACACGATTACGTTGCACCTGAGGGTCCTCAGAGGTCCTACATCATGGAGGGGGGAAAAACATTCTCTCTTCTTTGTGGAAAACAAGGATTGGAGTTTGTAGGTTTTGGCGCGTGTCACTCATGGACTCCTCAGCTTGTTGAAAACACGGTGACTCATACGTTTTTTTTCCACAGCTCAGTGGGTCACTATCTGCTCGCCTCAGCAACGACTCATTTACAAAAGTGTTATTTTGGGGTCATGTAGGTGTGAACGTAGCATCGAGTCCATTTCTGGACAATAGAATAACCACTGACTGAAAGAGTCTTGCGTTCCTTATTGACAACACTCAACATTGTGTATTCAGGAACTGTTGTCTGCTGACTCATTTCTCTCTCTCCGCTCTGCTTTGGTGGTTCAGAATATATAAGATAAGTGTAAAATTCACATTTAGAACACTTTATCAATTACAGCATTGTGTCTTATATCCTATCATAGTGATTATTAATCAATACATTCACATTCTAACATAACTTAAATATATTCAAATAAGACAGAAAGTTTAATGACGTTGTAAAAAGTCTCAGACGTACTGCTGTGATCCTGCACCAATCTCGATCTCATCTCTCTTTCTCTAATGTTTGCGATTCATTTATCCACATTACTGATCACTGAGGTCTGTGTTGTAGACAGAAGGGCATCAAATTAAGTGAAAACACAAGTGTTGCAATAACTTTTTCAGGTTATTTGTTTTCTGTGTATCGGGGCAATGACGCATTTCTCATCAGGAAGCTGAGGTTTTCACATTTTTCTGGTTCCATTGGTTTCCAACGTCTGGTTGTTGAAATTCAAGATCTGAAACCAATAGAATATCCAACATTATCCCATTTTCTTCTGATTCATTTGCACCCTGACCTTTTTATTACATATTACACACATGTAATTAGATGTTGTTATTATGCTGACTTTGTATGATTTCCAGTTTAAACCCAACATTTTCTGTCTGTTATCCCATAAAGCTTTACACATTACCTGCCTGGTTTTAATCTCATCTGTAGGCTTCACCTAAGGTCAGACATTTCTAGAAGGTTCCCATCGGACATATCCCATTGCTATTGCAGTAGGTGTTTTCACAATGCAGTCGGGTAGTTTTCCCCCAGAAGGTTTTTAGTGACAGATAGGCAAATTTACAAAGCAGACCTTTTTGAAGCAGAGGGAATAATGTCGAAAGAAAAAGCACCTGCTCAACGGAAGTGAAAGACATTGGAGAAAAGTGTGTGTGAAGGCGGACTGCGACTTCCTGTTGTGGGTTTTTTTCACCAGTTTGTTAATCTGCAGGCGTCGTGCAGCTTCAGCGTATTGGTGCCTCTTGTGAAATGCCTCATTATGCACAATATGGCATTGTGCAGCTTCTCTATGTAGTGCTGACGTCCCTGAGAAATGAAATATTTAATTCATCCAAGTGTAACAAAGGTCAAAGGTCACAGGCTGGAGCTAAATCTTTTAGTGTACTGGCCGCAAATTGGGATACTGAAGAACATTCTTAAAAATATTAGGCGTTTTATACCTGCAGCTATCGCTTCAGGCATCCGTTTGGTTCTTTTCCACCATCTGCATCCAGAATTCTAAGTCCAAGTTGTCTCTCCCAGGTCTCACTATGTCCACCGACCCAGCAGCTGATCTGCCTTTTTACTACGGCAGCATCAGTCGCTCGGAGGCCGAGCAGCACCTGAAGCTGGCTGGGATGGCAGACGGGCTCTTCCTGTTGCGACGGTGCATCCGCAGTCTGGGCGGCTACGTTCTGTCGTTTGTGTTTAACCTGGAGTTCTACCATTACTCCATCGAGAAGCAGCTTAATGGAACGTATTGCATCATAGGAGGGAAGGCCCACTGTGGGCCAGCAGAGCTCTGTGAGTTCTACAGCAATGACCCCGATGGGCTGGAGTGCGCCCTGAGGAAACCCTGTCTGCGTTCGCTGGATACACCGATCCGGCCCGGGATCTTTGACAGCCTGAGAGACAACTTGCTGAGGGAGTACGTGAAGCAGAACTGGAACCTGGAGGTGAGGCTCTGTTGGTTTTATGGAAGCATTACCAACATATTTTCAGCTTTTATTCTTTAAATGTAAAGGAGTTCCTTTATAAATGTTAAAAAAAAAAAATCCCTTTCATCTACTTACATTTTATTGAGTGAATCAATTTGATGTTCTTTATTTGAGAGGAAGAATACATTTATGTGCAGCAGTATTGTAGTTACTATTTATTATGTAGTAACTACAGTGTAATTCCTTACTAGACCCCCCTTCCTGTCATAATATTGAACTCTCTGAGCCAATAAAGTTACAAAGCATGAAAGATTAATGCAAAAAACATTTTTGTTTGGGGCCCAAAAGAGGTCAGACAACCAAATAAATAAAGCAGTTTTGAGTATCAGAAAACTTTCCTTTCACCCATTAATCATCTCTCATTCCACCAGATTTATCATTTGGCCCTCAGTAAGGGCCATGATGGAATCTACAGTACATCTTTAATACATAAAACGTTACAAATAGCTTCATCATGACCAGCTGCAATAACAAAACATTCTCCTGACGTATTTTTGAGTTGGTATGAACAAGCTGATAAGTCACAGATGCTCTGCACTTTGACTTGAGGTTTCTGCATCTAATTTAGGGGAGGCAGAGTTGTAAAATAAATCTGTAATATCTTCTTCCAGAGAAAACAATTACCCCCTGCTGTTCTGGATAATCTAAAGAAAAACACAATCAATAGTTTTTGCTAAATTGTTTCGTACCCTCGAAGAAAACACGAAATCAGGAACATGTCGTTTGGGTGAAGTGACGCTTCCAACCGTGAGGAGGGATAAAACTGAAGAAACCAAACCACATCTGAATTAAATGAAATGTTTAAGTGATCTTATGACAGCAGCTGGATGTTATTTTAAATTTAAAAATAAAGGGGGATACAAATATCCAAATGTTTGACAGGAACTGGAACATGCTGTTCTATGTTCAGACCCTATAGCACGTTTTTTTTTTTTTAGTCTGTCAACTAAAATATCCTAGAAATAAACAGAAAACTTGATTCTCTCTTTTTAGTTCTGCGTCTTTCTGATTACCTATGTAGTATGTCCGCTTTCTGTTATTTTCTACTTCTGTTCTGCCACTCTTCAAAGGGAAATGTAGTTTTTACATGATGAATTAAATAAAACATACTCCTTCATAAATGTGTATATTGAGGCCTAAAATCCAATTTGCTGCTCAGGGAGAAGCCATGGAGCAGGCCATCATCAGTCAGGCTCCTCAGCTGGAGAAACTGGTTGCCACGACAGCCCATGAACAGATGCCCTGGTATCATGGAAAAATCCCCCGCCAGGAAGGTGAGAGACGGCTTTACTGTGGAGCCCAACCTGACGGCAAGTTTCTGTAAGTCGCTCCAGAAGAATCTTTTGTGTGTGTTTTTTTTCTGCTTGTGCATCAAAGATGTTGAAGATCTCTTAACACGATGTGATTCAGACAGAATCATGTTTGGTTTTTGTGTGTGTGTGTGTGTGTGTGTGTGTTGCTCAGTCTCAGAGAAAGAGATCAGCTGGGTACATTTGCTCTCTCCATGATGTATGGGAAAACTGTCTACCACTATCAGATCCTCCAAGACAAATCAGGGAAATACTCCATCCCAGAGGGACACAAGTTTGACACAGTCTGGCAGGTAAGCCTTCGATCTTTTATCACATCATCTAATATTCAGTACTTATGATGCATTTCATGAGCTTTTCTGAATGATCTGTCTTCAGCTGGTGGAGTACCTGAAGATGAAACGCGATGGCTTGGTGACGGTTCTCGGGGAGGCCTGTGTGAACAGCCAAGCTGCTGAAAGTACTTACAGACTTATTTCCTTTCTATGTCAATATTATTCAATTTATTATACTACTGCAAAGCTCAATCAGTTTCCAGTCCAAAACTGAACGTTGTTTATGACTACACCTTTATTGACACAACTCTAATTTGTCTCATAATCTTCAGAGGCACCCAGCCTTCCTGCCACAGTGAGTACCGACTGATTGTCGCGCTGTTCCTGTCAGAATGTTTGTCTTTATCTGAGTTTTTATTTTTTGTGACATTTTCAGAGGCGTTCAGGCACAAATGGATACACACCGCCCCCTAGAGGTCAGTTGCAGCAAGTACAATAAACTCAAAACATTTTATAATCCAACAGCGACACCAGTGGTGTAAAAACACTGATTCAAGTGCACAAGAACCAGCTGTAAAATTAAGAAAAGCAGAATATTTCTGGATGCATTGTTATAATTATTATATGCAATAATATTGTTCTTGCATTAGCTACTTATTCCAGCATTTTACTGTGAACAAGAAAAGGATTATCTACTCCAGTATTGTCAGATATGTAATTTACAGCAATGGATTTCAAATGAACAGTAAAAAATGGGAGGAGAGATTCTACTCAAAATCATTCAGCGTCTGCAGCTGATTCAAAAAACCTTAAATCACCACACAGAAATGCGTTTTTGCTTCACTCAGTTCATACCTTAGTCCTTTCTATCTTTACAGCCTCTGTGGAGTCATCCAACTCGACTGACTCCCCGCTGTGTGAGGACAGTGAGGGTCAGGGGATGGACTCGAATCCATACCACAACCCAAATGAAGTGAAGAAATTTAACATCCAGAGGAATCTGCTGTTGATTGATGAACTAGAACTCGGCTCTGGAAACTTCGGATGCGTTAAGAAAGGAATCCTCAATACTAAAGCGTGAGAAAAACATGATCAAACTAGAATGATGCACAATAGAGAGGGTGTTTAAAGCAGTTTGCCAATAAAATGAAAGATAGTGAAAGGCCAAACAAGCTCATGATATTCATGGATGCCCGCTGAGTGCTTTATGCTTCTGACGGTTTTCTTCTGTTGGCTGTCAGGGGTCAGATTGATGTGGCCATCAAAGTACTGAAGAGTGACAACGAGAAGCTGGTGAAGGAGGAGATGATGAGGGAGGCAGAGATCATGTATCAGCTCAATAACCTCTACATAGTTCGCATGCTAGGTCTGTGCAACGCGGAGAATCTGATGCTGGTCATGGAGATGGCCTCGGCAGGACCCCTCAACAAGTTTCTCTCCAGCAAGAAGTGAGATCAGCAGACAATAAATCACACATATGATAAAAGAAGACGTTTATGAAGGGATGTTTATGCTAGTGAAATGTGAACATGATGATCACTGTTAACATTTTATTTTCATGGTTTTTTTTCTGTCACAAAATGAAAACATGAAATCCAAACTATGAAATTATCTGGGGATTCCATGTTTTTGAGAGAGTATGGTAAAACAGTCACTGCAATGTTAGCAGCAATGTGTGTAAATGGACAATAGGAGTGTTATTATAATCTTAATTTGAACTGGTAAGGTATGAGCAAGCCTAAGTGATGTAATGGGATACAAAACTTATAAGTCATTTTAGTCTAGTCATTTTACAGTCATTTCCTGTTTTAGTAGAACAACAAGCTTCACAATAATGTGTATGGAGGTAAAAAAGATGTTCTGGAAGATATCTGCGTTCAGTGTTAGTCTGATGTTCTGAATAGATATGTGTGTGTGTGTGTGTGTGTGTTTTATATTTTTAAATTTATTGCTTTTGTTATCAGGTGGTGAAAATATCCAGAAGATTTTTTTTCCCTTATCATTGTCTTCATATTTTTGTGTCTAAAGTTTTGACAAACACAAATATTAAACTGCAGATGTTAGTTTTTGAACATGCCTCCAAAAGAATAAAAGATTGTTTCTTTATGTCCCCACAGGGACTCCATAAGCGTTGCGAACATCACCCTCCTGATGCATCAAGTGTCGATGGGAATGAAGTATCTAGAGGAGAAGAACTTTGTGCACAGAGACTTGGCAGCTCGTAACGTTCTGCTGGTCAACCAGAAGTTTGCAAAAATCAGTGACTTTGGGCTGTCCAAGGCGTTAGGAGCTGACGACAACTATTACAAGGTGCACACAACCCACTGAGACACAGTGACATCATCAGTGTAGTTGTTAAGAAAAACAGATAGTGTATCTTAAATAGATAGTTTCGCAGTGAATCTCCCCCAGCAGAAATACTGAACCAAACATGTTGTGTAATGTTAAGTAAACACCAGTGCCTTTGTTCTGGTTTACTGCCCTACATACAGTTATCAGAAAATCCCAGGAATCCCAGTAACAGTTCTAATAAGTGTTATCACTTTGTGTCATATAGGCTCGTACTGCAGGTAAATGGCCGTTGAAATGGTACGCTCCAGAATGTATTAAGTTCCGCAAATTCTCCAGTAAAAGTGATGTGTGGAGTTTTGGTATCACCATGTGGGAGGCCTTTTCCTACGGAGGGAAGCCTTACAAGGTAAGACATGTTTGTGCCAATCTCCATCAATTTCATCTGCAATGATTGAACAAGAGCAGCCACAAACTGCATCCATCTAAATGAAATGAAGCCACCCATAGTTTCTGGGTAATCTGTCAAATCTCAGCTACAAATTAGTAGATGCATCACATCCCCACCCCTCCGTGTTCCTGACCAAATACATATTGATCCCCTTCAAAAATATAGTTTAATCTCCCAGGGTCAGATTACGATCCAGATTATGGTGGACATCAAATCCACCAGATCTCAAATTTTAATCAGCTCTTCAAATCAATCAGTCAATCATCAGAATCCACTGACAACTTTTTGAGACATCTTGAGGATACACACACACACACACACACACACACACACACACACACACACACACACACACAAAAACCATCCAAATCTCGTTAGTGAAGCGAAAAGAGGTTCGGTTACAGCTCTTTATCTGGTCTAATTTCTTCTAGAAAATGAAAGGGCCGGAGGTGATGCATTTCATTGAAGATGGAAACCGCATGGAGTGTCCAGCTGCATGTCCAGAGAACGTTTATACACTGATGAAGGAATGCTGGACGTACTCGTAAGAAAACAATCATCTCTTGTGCTTGTTGGTTAAGTTTTATTTCATTCTGGGGATTCAATCAAGATAAATTGACTCTTATATATTCTGTACTGTATCACGTAATATATTACCACCAAAGGTATGGAATACAGTATGAATATGTGTGTGTACTGGAATGCTTGCATTTTCATTCTGATGTTTAGAATAAGTATGTCATAGAGATGTTATCATCAACGGAAATGCTGCAACATTCAGTTCCCATATAAATATAATATGGCAACTATACAGCTATGTGGTCTCTTAATGTCTCCTAACATTTACAGCATGTCGCTGACTTGTGTCTCCAATCACCAGGCATGAGGATCGCCCTGACTTCAAGAAGGTTGAGAAGTCGATGAAGTCCCATCATCAATCCATGCTGAAACAGTCCGGGGGGGCGGCGGCTGCTGCCGAGCCTGTCAAGTAGAGATAAACAGGGCACATTCTGTCTTGATGCTGCACAAAGCTGCCTTTCAACCAGCCATTAAATTACTGAAACAAAACACAGAGCTTTCTGTGACCGGCACACACTGAACAACTCTGACGACAATACACGAATACGGACAGACAGGGTCAGTGTCGAAAAATGTGCATTTGTAAATTGAACTTCAGCGTGTTAACCATGTGAGGAGGACCTGTGTGTATCGTTCTGTGTTGTGTTGAAGTATGAATGTCAAGCATCTATCTGATTCTATATTCTGGGATGTTGGAGGACAATGGAAGCACGTGGTTCATGATCAAGATCATTTTTACTCTATTTGCCACCACCTGCATATATCTATGATATAACGTCTAATAAACTGTAAGTGGAATGGAACAAATTGAAGTCAAGATTTTTGTTTAGGTCAACATAGAATTGACTGTAAGCACAGTGCAGATCATCTTTATCAGCCTTATATAAAATAACAAGTTAAATTGCAAGAGAATCATCTCAAAGTCTTACTATACCCACTATTTGTTTTATTTTGTGAGGTCCCACAGAGTAAAAAGTTTTTTAAAAATTTAAATAGATAAAATGAGGGCAACACAGAACTCTGTAATGATATAAAGTTTATGTCATAAAAAGTACAGAGTACCACATCTGGATCAGAAGCAGTAGAAAACCTTCTGTGAGGAGGTTTGGTGACATCTTGAAGTACATTTTATGGAGACTTCTGTTCATCATTGTCCCAAAATGAAGAGGCTATTTGAAAGTTGTAAAATTTTAAAGAGAAATATAGAACTTTATATTGATAATAATAAAGGAAATCCTTTGTTTGGTATCATTGTATGGAAGCAACTCAATAAATGATCAGTCTATAACCAAGATGACTGGGATAATACTGTATGTGTACAGAATTATATATGATATAGCTATACAGTACTATTTTATGCTGTAAATACTGTCTGAAAAAGTTGTTAATGCATAATTTAAATGGCTGTGATGCAGATATTTCTTTTTCCTTATTACGTCCCCAAATTAGGTCATTGTGGATGTTTTGTAAAGTAAATTAGGACAGGTTTTCAGGCTGGTCCTTGGCCTTCAGTCAAATATTGTATCATAGGAAGTACTTCTCAGCTGCTAGAGATGTTAACACGAGACAGGAAGTTGGTGTAGTTATCTTCAAAATAAGAGGATATAGTTTAGCAGGTTAAAACTGAAGGCCTGAGTACTGTGTAGCCTTCGATGATTTTGTAAAAAGTTGAAGTTTCAAAGCAAATGATGGATCAAGGATATTTCTTGATTTTACGTGTTACTTTATTTGTCTATAAAGGTGAACTACATGTATTTTAGATATTTTTTTAAAAAGAAATAGTTACCCAAGTCTTTAACTGTTTTGAATAAGCTGCTCCCTTGTCAAATTAACTTCCACCCGTACTACGTAAAAAACCTCAGAGACATCGAGGAGAAAATTATATCTGCAAGAATGGCACAGTAGGGTCAACATGACCGAGATTTGCACCATTAGGATACTGAGTGCTCACTGTCCACAAGAGTGCATCTACGTCGGCATTACATAGCTGGAGGAACCACGTCCACACATGGTCGATCACATGAAGTAGCCCAGAATAAGATCATCATATCCAGCTGCAGCACACAAGAATAAGCCAGATTTAGTTCCACCTGCCTGTACAGTGTATTTCCTTTGTAATACCCATGACTGTTGTAAAGCTTTTTCAACATAAGTAGATGCATCTTCTGGTAGTAAGAATTTTCCACAAGGTGAATGTTTTAGGTTTTCTATGGAAACATAATTTTTTTAAAAAGTGAGTCCAAGTATCATTTGAGCTGTACATTCCTGCCTTATCAACTTTCAGATTCCTTCCTCATTAATGATTCCTTTGGGAAATTCAAGTTTCACCTTTTTTGCCACATTTCCATGCCATTTGTGCAAAAGTCTCAAAACAGTGTAACGAAATCTGTATACAATAATTAGTTGGTCTAGCCATTGAGCACATGTCTTTCTGTTCCTACATTTAGGTTGCTCATAGTTATTCATACCACTGAATTTTATATTGATGATTTTCTGTCAGATTTGTATGTGATTTGACTTTATCAACGGGCTTTCCACCAGCATATCCAATATACAGTTGTCATTGGAGTAATCCTCAACAATCTACCTAAAATCCACAGAATGTGCTGATAGAAGTTATCATATAACACGTGCTGTTATTAGTGGTAACGTAAACACTGATTTAATCAGCCCACCATAGATCAGAGGTAAATATCAGACTAAATACTCCTGAATATCACTTCATTAATTACAGTCAAACAGGAATAGATATCATGTTAAGATTCTATAAGGTTTACATAATTTAATTTCTTCATATGTAATCACTCTCTTCTCCTTTTTTGCATATTTTTTTGGGATTTGAGTCCACCATCGGTGGAGTCCGATAGTGATTTTAACATTGGAGGTACATTATTTTGAAGGTTCTTACCGGATATAGCTCTCAACGCTTTACTACTTAACTCGGTTGTACTTTTCGTTTCGTAAGGAGGAGTCAGACGTTAGTTGCTATATCGAAAGGCCATGTTTATTGAAATAATTGAGAAATTTGGAGAACATGTATATCGTCTTGTATCGATAATGGAGCCTTAGCATGTTTTTGACGTGAATCTTTTAATCAGAAAGCAGAAAGTTATTGACATTAAGATCGAAGCAAACTGACGGAACAGGAAGGCGGAACAAGTAAGTTCGGCAAAGTGTCTTTCGTCTGTCGTCACCGTTTGATCAGCCGACATAATGATTTTACTCGGTTTTAAATATGATGTAATTCCAGTTAAGTCTAAGCAGTTTGTCATGTGTTGTTTACGTAGCCGAAAGCAACAAGTCCGACCGAGTTATCGTTAGCTAGTCCCTTCACGCGTAAAGTTCGTACAGTCGTCGCCCTGCTGTTTAATCTCCGGCGTCTAGCCTTCAAAGTTGCGCTAAAAACAACACAAATACTGCGTTTCTGTGTATCCTTGGGTGCAGATATTTCCACGGGAGTCAAAATATACTTAGTTGAACCCTGTCTGACTGCTAACAGATGGGTTGTGTCGGGTTTATTGTCATTCCGCGGATTCTTTGCTCTCAGGCGTCATTAGTGTCTGAAACCGGAAATGACTTTTAGCTCACCTGAGGTGGGATGAGATCACACGTCACTTCTCACCGTGTAGTGGAACACAGTCTAATGGACGTAAATAAAGTCCTCTATTTACTGACATTAATCTGATTCTCTAGATCTCTAGATTCTAACATGTTTCCACGTGAATGTTATTATGGTTTAATCTTGACATGACCCCCATCTTTGTAATGTAAGGATTAACTGTGAATGTAAGATTTATGTTTGCATCAGAAGCTGGGTGAGGGGCATTTATCCTGTTTAGGCCTTAACAAACAAACGCACACGCACGCACACACACACACACACACACACACACACACACACACACACACACACACACACACACACACACACATAATAGGACCCAAATCTTACTATTGGCTCCTCCAAGTAGAAAATATTTTTCATTTGCTGTCTTTCTGTTAGTGAAATGAAGGTATTGGTTGAAGTTTGTTTGCAGAAGTAGGCTATGAGCCAAGGATCAAGTTGCTTATTTTTATTACATTTTGGTGGTTATCTGACATTTGCAGTATTTTTGCTTCCAACTGATTTTTTTTTGTGCATTTTATGGACACAAAGTTATTCCAGTGTGATACCACCATCAGATACCTAAAATCAAGGATCACCTGAGTCTGGAAGTAATTTTGCATGAAATTCCCCAATGTTAGATTAAAAATATAATAATTTTACTGATTTGAGGTCGGATCAAATTGTGTCTGGATCTACTTACTTACTGGTGTCAAATTTGTCCCATTATCATGAGTTAGATCCTGAGTATCAATGAGAAAATGATGTCTTTTAAAGAACTATCAAACTAATAATGATGTCAAAAGAATTCCAGATTCATACGGTACATTTTCAAGGCCAAGGAGTCCTGTTAGGAGGTCAAACTCTCATGGGGCTTCTAAGTGCAAATAACTAAATGGGAAGTTTCCTCAGTGGATGTTTGAGTGCTCTCTGGTTTTATTATCAGGTATCATTTATCACAGATTTAATAAGCCTTATGGATTGCAATATAGCAGTGCATTTGATTGAGTAGTAGATCTGAGCTTGTACGACAATCAATGCCTACTTTTTTCCTTACCAGTTGTAAGTCCTTGTGTTCCCATTTAATTTGTGGTATTGGCAGTTGTGACAGCAGAATTTTCACCACATATTTGACAAATCACCATCTTCAAGTCGTTGGCTTTAACCAAAGCCCCCTGCCCACAGAGGCCTCTTGGTGAATGAGTTTACAATTAAGTTATCCACATTGTTCTGGTTAATGAGTGATGATTCAGAAGTTACTTTACTAAAGACGAGCTGATTCATCGCAGAAGAAGCACAACTGAGTGACTTATTAAATTATGTCAATCAAACTTGAAATGGTAAACCGTGGGAATATTGATGGAAATAGAACATTTATGCCACATCCAGCTAATTTAAGCAAGTGAATAGAAGCAATTCTAACAGCTATGGAATAAATAAATGGAATAAATGCAAGTCCAATAATGATCAGGTGATTTGGTGATCTACGCCTAACCAGAATATGCGCTATTTACTCATAAAACTCCCTTTTTGCCTCCACAGGATTACAGACATCAAGACAAATACCAAAAGAAGACAAAACGGTCATTGACAGCCTCTTTACTGCCCTCATTCCAACAGTAAACAATTGCCCAAAGGCATTCAAGCAGACCTCCTGCTGCCGCCACATGCAATCATGTCCATCACGCTGAAACAAGTGTTCAACAAAGACAGGACATTCCGGCCCAAGCGCAAGTTTGAGCCGGGAACGCAGCGCTTCGAGCTGCACAAGAAGGCCCAGGCATCTCTGAACGCGGGACTGGACCTGAAGCAGGCAGTGCAGCTGCCCCACGGCGAGGATCTCAACGACTGGGTGGCCGTCCACGTGGTTGACTTCTTCAACCGCATCAACCTCATCTACGGCACCATTAGTGACTCCTGCACTGATCAGACATGTCCTGTCATGTCTGGCGGGCCCAAGTACGAATACCGCTGGCAAGACGAGCACAAGTACAAGAGGCCGACGGCGCTATCCGCCCCCAAATACATGAGCCTCCTCATGGATTGGATTGAGGTACAAATCAACAACGAGAACATCTTTCCCACCAATGTTGGTAAGTGTTGAAATGGTTTGTTCAGACTTTGGTCCTTCAAACTCTCAAATTTTGCCGTCCAGATTTGGGTGACAGACTTGTGGTTTTTTCGCAGTGTTTCTATCAAAAATTTGTTTCGATTCAAAAATATTGTACTGGAAAGGGTTTTGGGGATTGAAACAAATATCTGAACCCAAATAGGTGCAAACAAAGCCATCAGCCATTCATGACATAACCACAGACACCAGAGGCCTGTACCATAAAGCTGGATTACGGCTTAGCGAGATAACTTCAGGCTTAACCCTGGCTTTTCGGTACCATAAAGGTGGATGACTTTCTATTTGGCTACGTTGTCGCGGTAACCTATGCTGAACACCTAACCACATCCGGAGCAGGATAAGTTCAGGATAAGAGCTCAGCAGGTATAACAGCCCCACCTACTGACCAATCAGAGCTCAGCGGGTATAACAGCCCCACCTACTGACCAATCAGAGCTCAGTGGGTATAACGGCCCCACCTACTGACCAATCAGTTCTCTGTGAAAATGGGCTGTCCGTTTTATGAGAACCCGTGGATCTTGGTGCACAGCTTGTGCGAAGAGCGCTCAAGCGCGAGAGAATATTTAGAAATTATTATTATTGATTATTGATTTGTATTGCTCGTATTTATTAATTATTATTGTTTGCTCCTCCGTTGTGAAATATACGGCTCGGGCCGGTTTGTTGCATGTTTGCGATTGGTCGCATGCAGCAACCTCCGCCCTTTTTATGTGAGCACGCACAGATCTAGACTGGACAAGCCTGAATTGAATTAGTGAGTTGACAGCCGGCTTTATGGTACCGAAAATCCAGAGGGCAAATGTCTCAGTAAGTGAAGCCAGATAAGTAAGAGGAAGCCCGGCTAGGTTAACCAGGCTTTTTGGTACAAGCCTCAGATGTGGCAAGTTGTTTATTGTTGTTTACACATCAACTTTATTAAGCATCATAAAAATAATAATTGTCCAAGCCAAGTCACAGGTAACGATCAATGATCAAGCTTTCAGTGGTGTTTAGATAGTGAAGATAAAATACAGACAGAAGTCTGATTATACTCATTTTCTTTTTAAAGAAATTGTTGTTTGCTTTATTGTTTATATTTCAGGTGGCTACACTGGAAGGCATGGAACAATCGACAACAATTTCCAAATAAATATAAACTTTTCTTTCCTGTCAGGTGTCACGAGCGAAAACATTTTGAACACCATTTATAGTATAGATTAACTTTGATTTTAAAAGACTAGCAATTACAGCATTAATAATGCAGAAGACTGGACAATCTGTTTGAACAAGCATCACATTATGAGCATCAGCAGGAATTATAATGAGATACATTTTTGAAAAATGAGTGCAATTAAAATCCGGAGCCACCGCTTCTCAAATATGCAAGGTCACATTCATTAAATAAGCACATACCGAACATATCAGTTCATCTTCTGAGGCTCCTCATTTTTCTATTATCTCTGCATTCACACACACACTTCTTTGGTATCCGTCTGATGCAGGAACAGCCAAGCAATGGATTTAGAAATGGGTCACACAATGTACAGTCTGCTATGAATAGAAGCCACCTCTGACGCGTCTGTCCTCTGGAACAAATTCCTGAAATATTATTGAATAGCAGAGTACAAAATTAATCACTTGGTTAAAGCTGAGGCTTATCTCCTAAACTGAGTCATGTCGGTTTTCCATTCATGTGTGTATTGGAACACGGTGGGTCCTTAAGCATGCTGGATCCAGCGGGAGGCCTCAGAGGACAGAAATGGTTAAGAGCTTAGTTGAACTATTTCAGAACCATATCATTAAGTACATCGATATTTCAAACTTGCATTCATGAAACAAGCAACCAAAGTTCACCTGCATTGACGGCTGTCTTTTCCCATTCTTCAACTGCCTGACTCCCAGGTACTCCCTTCCCTAAGACCTTCATGCAGGTGGCTAAGAAGATTTTATCTCGTCTGTTCCGGGTCTTTGTCCACGTCTACATCCACCACTTTGACCGTGTGAGCCAGATGGGGGCGGAAGCTCACGTCAACACCTGCTACAAGCATTTCTACTACTTCGTCACAGAGTTCAACCTGACGGACCACAAAGAGCTGGAGCCCCTGGTGAGTCCAAGAGGTGGTAGGACAAGATGTGAAGCTTGGATCCAACATAAATTTGATTCTTTAAAAAAAGGCCTGTCTGGTTCACAAGGTGAACCAGATGAGTGTTGATCATACAATCATACATCTACCAGTATGTACCACGTCACAGTGCTTCTGCTCACTTCTGATATACAGTATTCCTGAAAAGCCAAGTTAAATAGTAAAAAAAGTGGGTCAACTGTGTCTGGTATTGATGTTTGCTTGTGCAAAGTGAACTTGTGTGGCTCCTCAGTGTTATCTGGATTTTATGTCTGAAATTATGAACTGCAGTGAAACCAGCAGCATGAACGCAGAGATCATTTTCTCTACTGTAAATCTAAGCAGTGTCTTAAACAAGATACTATGAGACATTTTCTACAAACAAAAGTTTCTACAACTACTTTTTCTTGTTTGTTTATAGTTGTGAAATGTTTTGAATTTTCTATATCATTATTTTGCGATAATTCGACCCTTTTGAAAGACATTAATTAAGAGCCTCCGATACTTCTCTGACGACTTGTTTTTTGTGTATTTTGTCTACAGAAAGAAATGACTTCTCGGATGTGTAACTGAAGAATGCCCACCGACCCGTTGACCCTCGTGATGAATGGATCGTTCACCTTTTTAAACTCCAGAGGAGAACAGAAAGAACAAATTTAAAAGTCTATTTTTATATTTAAGTACTGTAATCTATTTTAGCCACATGCTGTAGGTTTTAATCAAGAGTCTCGTCTCATGAGGCGTTCTGTTCCTTTTTAGAATGTTTTCAAACATTTTACGAGAGCACAGTATTAAGAAGCTTACTTTTGTTTTTTTATTTCATCGCAGTCATTCCAGGATGCTTCTATTTTTCTGTCTAAAATCATCCACAATCAGTACGAGTTCTTACTGTGCGCCTATAAACTCCTTATGTTGCTAAATTAAAATGATTCTTTAATCTGATTACACATAAATTTATTACTCGTTTTTTTTTTAAGTTTCTCGTTCTGAAGTCTGTAGTACAAGGCTACGTCTTGATCTAATTTATTGATTTTTATTTTTCTCCAGGTTTTTCTGCGAAGCTGTCAGCAATTCAGTTTTTCCACTCCGATCTGAACAGTAAATGCAGTAATGTAGTATATTTTCCAGACAGAACAAGTATTATGTACAAATGTTAAAATCACAATTACAGAAAAAATACAATCTCTTACGTTTCTCGGTGTCATTTCTGTGTTTAAGAGCGTTTCATATGTTTAGATAAATGCGGGGATTGAGACCGTTCATTTAAAAGCTAAACATGTATTTGGAAATGAACTGAAACCCGTAATCGCCTGCTGGTGACTCAGGGAGCATGTCATTGCACACTTTGGGTTTCGGCCCACCAGGCATGTTCTCAGATGTCAAGACCAGTGTTGTTTGCTGCAGATAGTCTTTGCTGGTGAAGGTCACACGAGACTCGGACCTCACATGACACAGCTGTAAGAACAGGCCGCTGCATGTCGAGTGGACCACGACCACCACTGTCCACTGGGTGGCATAAGATGTCAAACGCTGACGGCGGTAAAGCCTCTATAAAATTCCTTAACACAATTTGCCCAGTGTCCCATTTATCCTCCTTCCAGACCTGATTATGGTTTGTGATTCAACAGAGCTGCTTATATAAGACACATGCCAGATTGTGCTGGGATGATTACAGGGAGTGTTTTTGTTTTGAATGACTTTGCTTCATTGGGTGTACAGCAGTCATAAACGGGCTTAACAGGAATGTTGTTGGTCAGATCAGTCATAATGGGTTGAATTATGTAAACTGTGTCTGTTGCACACGAACTTTCCCTTTAAACTGTACATAACAGAAAAAACTTGAACCTTTGACCTCTGACAACCCTAAAACCTGAAGTCTTTGATCAATCTAATAATCATAATAATAGTTCGTCACAGGTCCTGGATTCAGAATTAAATAATAACCAGTTT
This sequence comes from Antennarius striatus, assembly GCF_040054535.1. Classification (NCBI taxonomy): domain Eukaryota; kingdom Metazoa; phylum Chordata; class Actinopteri; order Lophiiformes; family Antennariidae; genus Antennarius; species Antennarius striatus. The sequence continues at coordinate 20,455,836 of NC_090782.1, read as the reverse complement.
CTGATTTACATTTCATGGAAATTTCATTACTTAACATAAATTATTTGAGGTATTATTTTGCAAGTATTTGTAATACAGTATTACTCACAGCATGGCTCTAAACACACTGTTTTCATAGTAACTTCTTATATCTCCCAGCCAAACTGACAACTTTCCATGCCGGTGGCATTTTAATATAACTGGAACTGATGTTCTTTGTGAAGTAGAATCTTATTTTGAAAAGTAAGCAGTAATTACTACTGTCAGATAAATGGTGTGGAAATTGAAGTATATAATTATCCTAAAAATCTAAACTAAAAGTATTTGAACTTTTCACTACATATTATCTGACAAGTAATGTAAGTTAACTAGTTATGTCCTCATATTCACAGCGGATATGTTTCCTGTTCTCTCCAAGAATGTAAATCATGAACAAAACATGATGCAACTACCTGCTCCAATAACATCAACCATTGAAATGACCTCATTGTTGTAACCTGATCCTCTTAAGGGATTGTCCCTCCTTGTCTCAAGTCGTCACATCCTCTAAAAACCTCCGCTAACCGGCAGTGTACGTAGACGTGCCAGACGAGCTGAGTCCTCTTCCCTCCCTCTGGTATGTTTTTCTGCTTTGGAATGTACTAGGCAGCCTTGAAGGTCTCCAGTTGCAAGACAAAAAGATAGTGGAACAAGGCCAAGAGCAAGGAGACGAGTTTCTTGCTGCAGTAAAAACCCAGACTGAGGCACGTCCAACTCTGTCAGGGTTGACACAACAGCGCCAATTGTTCTGATGGAACACTGTTTATTTACAAATGAGGATGAGGGTTTAGGACATCATGTGACTCAGCAAATGCTGGAATGGGCACACACCCTAAACCGTTTTGCAGTTGTACGTCAAATGCTTAATGCAGCGCAGTTGTAAGGTGCCCTCCTTTTTGCTTTGCATTAATACTATTCCTTATACCAACAAATTTTCGTCATCTTAAAGATGTGGAAGCAAGAATTATGGATTGGTCAAGGACCAAACAAACACGAGACTTCAAAGACTTCATATTACCTCTTGAGAAAGATTTCCATGTCTTTGCAGATATACAGTATATATAGATAGATAAATACTGTGAAATTCACATAGTGCCTGCGAACATACTGTCTGCAGTTAGCAGCAAATAATTTCCCACTCTGTTATCGAAGTGTTCCTCTTCGTACTATAATTTAAAATTGCACAATAGCACCGCAAAGACTGGTTATTATACAGCATTAAAGTAATCCAACTGTTGCAATATGTCCTAAACCTGACTGCCTATTTCCTGTTGGACTCTGAAGTAAAATGAGTTGGTGATGATTTACAGCATGACAGTATAGCTTCACATGCAGAGGTATATACAGTTCTGTGTATAGATTTAATAGACGTGATCAAAGCTTTCGGCTGTGTGCAAGTTAAAACTCAACAGATTTCAGTTTGTGGATCCCATCTGAGAAGACATTCCAGAAACATACCCTTTCTATTCAAGTGTATGTAACAAGAAAAAAAATAGAAAAGTTTAAACAAAACAAAGTCTGTTGCAAAAAACTCTCTAGCGTTTGCTGAATCTTGGATTCATTTGCAGGAGGGCGTATTTCTAACATTAACACATTTGCCTGAGGTTACATTTTGAGTCTTCGTTACAGAAAGTTCCCTCCTTCTAGGAAGTTTGTACTGGGAATGGTTCTTAGAAAATGTACAATCAGCTCCCTGGGGCGGTGTGAGTTGCTGGAGGAGATTGTGCAATGTAGACCGATGGTAAACTTTCAGATCCTGCCTCTAAGCTCACTGTACCTGTTTTGGGTTTTTTCTCATTTAGATGTGACCTATGGATGTTTCATGAAAACATTTGCAGGCATGATTATACAACACGCTCTTGCGTGTGCAGTGATGTTTGGATGAAAATGTTTGTTTTCGAAACAGATGCTGCGGGTTACCTCTCAACACGTCACACTGAGTTGCTTGTCTGAACATTTCTCGAGCGTTTCAGGCAAGTTGCTTTTAAGCCCTTTGTTCCCGTAGGTATTTCTTTTGTCTGGGGCATAATTTCATAATTTAATTTCAATAAACATAGCTAAAGCATCCCAAAAGTTCTGGATTGATGACTTCCCATTCTGAAACTGGGGTTTCATACATTTTGCAGGAAACAATTCCTGTTCCAACAGATCAGTTGGATAAATCATATATGGTTTCTCTTGATATATTTTTAAATATTATAAAGTAATAAAGCTCTAAGAATTTCATATTTTTATGAAGAATGCACACTTTATAACAGGGTTTATGCCGTTATCTTAATAATTTAGTTTTAGCTCTGCATTAAAAGCAGACTTATAATGTAAGACTTGTTTGTACCATTGTATAAAAATGGTTACTGTATGTCTATCATTTATGTTTTTATAATAATTTCTTGAAAATTAACCCTGACATGTTTGATATTTCTGGAAAATCTGAAATTATAAATTTCATTTTGAAAAAAAGGACTTGTGCTGATTGCCCAAAACTGCTTAAATGACGATATTTGCAAGGCAATTTCATTGTTTGATTGTTTAATTCAAGTGCAGCTAACTGCATTGTAAAGTCATCAATAACCTGACAACAGTTCACACTTCTTCTCACACAGATGGCAACAATACAATTAAAAGTATCTGCACCTGTAGCGTTTCCTTCACGCAGCCTAAAAGACTGAGCTTTAAATTGCAGTGTCTTTAGGAATTGCAAAAAACAACAGACACACCTCCCTTAAATCGTATTTCAAAAAGGAGCAACTGAAGCCTGAACACTGATCCTCCTCCTGAGTGTCTCAGTCACAGCAGAAAAGGAGCTGTACCCCCTGGAGTTTTTTTTTTTTACGATGGCCTACCCCTCGTCTTTCTGACCTGTAGTAACACTGACCCACCCCCTGAATGTTAATGCATGAACTTGTTTTCCTGCTGAACCTTTCACTGCCCCATGTGCTCTTGGCTTGGGATTGGCAGTCAATGGTTGCGTAATGTTTGCTACTGCTGGTTTTATGTTTGAGGGGTAGAAGGTGAGAGGAGAGCCAGATATCCTCCAGTCACAAGACATTAGACTCTTGAAAACAAACCTTACATGGTTTCAGCTTGTACACCCCTGATACGCAATAAATGAAGGCTATACAGAGCAGGACTGTGTACTAGAGATTATATACAGCGATAAGAGTAATGTAACAAATCAGAGGACGCACCGTTTGACAACGAAGTACATTGCACAACTTTGTAGGTATTAACTCTTCTTACTATGAAATTCGACATGGGGTAAGATGTCAGTTATTTTCATTTGCTTGCAGTTAGTGTGCAGACAAAGATAGATAGATAGATAGATAGATTGATAGATAGATAGATAGATAGATAGATAGATAGATAGATAGATAGATAGATAGATAGATAGATAGATAGATAGATAGATACTTTATTAATCCCGGAGGAAATTGCATACAAAGGTGATGTATGCAAAAGAAGAATGAAACTACAACAGGTGTTGTCAGATATTACTCACTACTGTGCTGCTAATGAATGAGAATGCCGTATGAACTGGTCATAGCTTTGGCATGTCACAACTGGCAGATAAGCTCAAAGAGCACACGTCTCACAGCATCCCAGTTCCTGGATTACTTTTCATTATCACAACCGTGAGACAGCACCATGCATTCAAACATCCAATCAGCTCCTTCGTCAGCCCCCACAACACGTCATCGGCCTCATTGCACATAACAAGTGACGGAGGTTGAAGCTGGCCTTTGACTTCAACTTCCCTGCCAATTATCATACCAAAACCCAAATATTTATTGTACAGTGCATTGTATTAATTACGTTGTGTGTGTTTGGAGTAATAAATGTAAGTGTATTACATTTATGCAATTTTAGTCCAGACAATTGTGTTGGTTTAAAGGCTAATAATACTAATACTGACTACATGTGTATTGTAGTAGTTGCTTCTTTACTATCATTTAATTCCATTACAATTAAAAAAAAGAAGATTTTTTGACTCCACTTGGTGTGTCTGACAGCTGGAACAGGAACTATCTGACAGAACATACATTAATTAAGATTAACGTTTGTGCATGACACATATATTTACAAATGAAAAGTAAAACTAAAGAATATACTGTATTTAGAAGAATATATTTTATGTTACTCAAATGCTTCTTTACTGAACTTTCGAGTGCATATCTTTAACTCATAATGAAGTGGAAGTTTTTTTGTCCAATGCCAGTAAAATGAGTCAACATCTGAACATTTTCTTAAATTGCATGTGAATCTAGCATGTGATTCACTCTGTTTGTGCGTGTGGTCCTGAAAACCCACAAAGCTGTAGTCGTGTCACTGCTTAGAAGCAGCATATGGTGACTCAGAACGGGACTTTCTTGAAACAATCATTTGGCCATGGCCATCCAACATTAGATGTAAATATTTCTATTCCTGAGTCCAGGAGTATTGCAGGGTTCGTATTACTGCAGCACTTGGCCCAGTACAGTTTGCTGTGCACCAATTAATCTCAGATTTGAGTTTTAACCTGTTTCTATATAATCAGTAATGGATTAATTTAAATAAATATTAAATAGCAAAGAATATTTTTAGAATCTATAATGTCAAAACAGCATACAGCATACTCATAACACAAGCAGTTTGCAGTATGCATCTAAAAATTGCATCATGCGGGTGTGTGCATGTCATAAAGGTCTGTGAGATTATTTCAATTATTAAAAACAATACACAAAAAGGTCTAAAAACGTACTTTTACTGGATAATCCACTGTATAATTTTTACATTGGCTTTCTGGCTTTACCTCTAAATGATACTGGTTTGACATTTGTGCAGTGGAATAAGATATTAACAAATATAGACATTAACCCACTGGTAACTAATATTAGCTAATATTAGGTATCAAAGTAATATGATATCAGGATACATGAGTATTAATCAAACATCTTTTAGTCAGTCATCAGGAATGTATGGGCTGAATTTAAAAAAACAGGTTCAAAGCTTTATTTGTGACAAATGTAAACACCACAATGATATTCTGAGAATGCTCATAAATGTAAAATGTAAAAATATAATTACAAGTTTACAGCTCATGTGATGCATATATGTATATTCAAAAACAACCACACCTTACAGTTCAATATTACATTGATGTGGTATGATAACATGTATGGCATGCATCATTTAAAATGGTCATACCACACAATCAGTAATCACATACTGCAGTTATATTATCTGCAGCATGTGATTAGTCACTCTCCCACACAATATACACAGTGTTTATAGATGAGAACAGTTGTGTTTTGTCTTTAACCAGATTTTGGTTCTGGTGGTGAACATTTTAATATCTGAGATGGATTTTATGTCTGATGGCAGTGGATTCCAGAGTTTAACACTCTTACAGGAGCAGGACGACTGTATGAAAATTGTCCTTCAGAATGGGATTTTGAAATGGAGCTATGAGTAATATCTGGTGACGTTGCTACCGTTTATGAGAGGTTAAGCACCAACTGATTTTTACTGAACCACTTCCTTATCTGGACCAGGGATGTAGATTGTGTATGAGCAGCCTGTTCTGGTGTCTTGACGGGTGTAAAAAGAATTGCATCATCTGAGCACAGTTGGTACCTGAGGGCATAGACTGAGTGCATGTCATTCACAAAGAGACTAAACAGTACTGAACCTTTATGGGATGCCCATCTGTGGAGATTTATCATGACCAACTTGAACAAACTGAACGTGTCCCTTAAGAAATGATGCAAGCCAACATATTGCCTCATAAGACATATTTAAATTTTGCAATTTAGACAGCAGCAGGTTATGGTTGACTAGCTCAAAAGCCTTTTTGAGGTCCAGGAATACAGCACATTGCCCCTATGTGGTGGTGGTGGTGGTGGTGGGTTCCCCAGTACAGCTTTATTTCTGGTGAAGCCCTGTATGGGACATACACAAAAACGAGTAGAAGGGGGGTGTATGTCTGTTTGAATATGAAACATAAGAAAAAATGTTTTTTTTTAACTTAACAGCGCCTATTTATAATGTGACCTTATCTTCCAGTGAAAGCAACAGAAACTGCTCACATGATTTCATCTTCGTCATAGTCTTAACTGGTGTATCTGGTTTGACTACATGTTGCTCCAGCACAGAACCGGCTCGTATTTCCATTGTCGACCTGATGGTTGTGCAGATGAGCACGTACACGTCTGCCCCCCCCATGCACGTCCTCCCTGAAACAAAACACGGACCACGTGTCTCACACCATTTCGTTTACATTATAGGTTGTGTTTTAGCGACATTTCTTCTTAAACGTGTTCTAACTTCAAATATAAACCTTCGTTTTGTATCGCGTCGACCGTATTGGTAATCTGGCAACAATGAGAGGCAATAAAGTTGATGTAATAACATGCAATGGGACATCACCGCCGTGGTTCGTTCCAGAAAACACATGATTCATCCACTCCCGAGAGGGGCGGAGACTGGGCGGAGTCAGCGGTGGAGGTTATAAAAACACCTACGCTGCCTGCTAGCCGTCACCTTCCACGCATTTCCCTATCAGGCGCATCCCCCACAACCGTCCTCAGCGGCCTGTGAAGCAGTGGGTCACCAACGACACCAACACTGGAGCTGTAAAATTAACAACGGGGTGAGTAAAAATGACTTTACGGATAGCTTTTAAATTGGAATTCATGTCTTTGTTTGCTCTTTCGGACGAATTATTACAAATGTTTTGTGAAGAATAACTTACGATGGTTGTAAATTTGTAATGGCATAGTAGCATGTATTGTGTAAATTAGAGTTAAATCTGTCAGAAGGCAGCTCGTCCGATTGCGTTGACGCCAGCTAGCGTTAGCAACGACCGCTATTGGTGACGTCACAGCTGAACTCAATTGATAATGTCGTGACTCGTCCGTTTACATGTCTTAAACGTAATACTCTCGTAAGATAGTTGATATATGTTCGCATCATGGTGTTGTCTTTATTTTGCGGAACGGTGCCTCTTCATTGTTGTAGCAGAACGAATAGTCGCGACAAACGTGTTGCGACGTAGGTTAGCTTTAGCTTTAGCCTTAGCACTATAATGTAACTATATGCGCATATGACAAATATTAGCTAAAGCCAGTCTGCTGTACTCTTAATTTTCTGTGACACTCTTTTCAAATTCGTGTGATCGCGTATTGTATACGAGTGATTTGTTTTGACAGTGTGGGTTGTGACGTGTTTTTATTGTCTGCAGGGCTCCCGTTTAAAACGCCGCAATAAGCTCACCAGCCAGCGCAGTGTGTTCACTTGCGACTCTGAAACGTTTGTCTGTTTCGGAGAAGTGCAATTTGATATACACGCAACCACTGTCGCCGCCGCCTGTCATCAACCAAAAAAATCCCCCAATCGAAGCAAAATGGTGCAAAATAAAATCACCGAGGTCCATGGATTCCATCGCTCCTTCAAGGTGGGTTTGTACGTATTTGATGGACGCATACCTGCTATCATCGAGCCATTTGGGGCTGTTAATGTAATCGGAGCACATTTGTCAGCATGTATGGAAAGACCCCACCTTGCTATATATAAACACATCTGTTGCTCAGAAACATTTTGTGGCTGACATGCTGTACACATGATGTTTGACCTGATGGCACATGGTACTGAAAGTCTGATAGCAGTGGGTAGCATCTGAAGTGACAATGTGGCTGTGCATTTAGTGGTTACATTTTAATGTAGAATTAGATCTGTCTGCATAATAATTTAAGGCTGCAAGATGGAAAATGAAACGGGCTTTTAATTAGTTTAAACCATCTAATCAAACATGTTTATTGTTTCTCCTTAGGGCCAGAATCCATTTGAATCTGACTTCACTAAAAATGGATCCTTAATTGATTCTTCATTTAATTTTGATACTTCCCCAAGACATGGTGAGTATTTTGACTGAAGTATCTTTTTTTGGTTTAAAAAATGCACATACTTTTAAGCCACCGTTGTAATAGTTCCAGTCTTTGAGTTGGTTAATACTTAACAAGTAAAAAATATTGACATGGTATTTTCAGACATACCTTCCAGTCAGCCTATTGACATCCCCGATGCAAAGAAGAGGAACAAGAAGAAAAAGCGTTGCCGTGCAACTGACAGTTTCTCTGGACGGTTCGAAGGTAAATACATTTTTTATATTTCTGTCACTTTTAAAGATTAAGTAAATTATTTAACTTATCCCAACTCTTCGTTACAGATGTCTACAGACTACAGGAAGAGGTATTAGGAGAGGGCGCATATGCCAGAGTGCAAACATGCATCAACCTCATAACCAACAAAGAATATGCCGTCAAGGTAAGATTGATGACATTCTCTCACAACCTTTGAGTGACTGTTATAAAGTGAAAAACATTCTTATAATGGAGATTGATCCCCAATTGTCTTCATTGCATCTTAGAATTTTAAATGCTGTCTATATGTGATGACATGGTTTCATAACATTCACCGTTTGTGAACACTGATGAGCTAAATGGAAGGAACAGATGCAGTAAAATGTGCTGCATTGTGTTCATGTTTTGTCTGAATCGGTCAGTCTTGAAAAACTCTGTTGTAAGAAGTGTTGATACTGAGAGGAAAAGGTCTTGTTTTTCCTCTGTAGCAGATGTCTGCAGTCTCTTCTGTGTTGCGCTATGCCTGCACTTTTCATTCTTTTCTTTTTTTTTCTTTTTGGGAGGGGGGCGTGCAACATTAGCTGCTGTCAGTGGGCCCATCCCCTCACTGTTTTTGTACTTTGTCAGCCTATCAGAGAGCCGGGAAGGATATACCCACCCCTTTTCTATGCTCGTATTGCTTACAGAGGGCGCTCGCTAGTGAGAACATCGAGTACTGGTAACTGTGCCAAAACAAAAACCCACAGAGAGGAAGGAGGGGCGATGGGTGAGATTATGACCCAGGGTGTTTACACTGCTTTGTTCTCCTCGTTCAGCATAGTTGTACTTTTTTCTTTTTTTTTTCTCCTTTTCCTCTCCAAATGGGGTGTGGACTTGGAAATGCATAACCTGGCTCCTGGGGATTTCCTTTTTTGGCTTTGTATATATGATATTCATTTCCTATTTTTCTAGGAATGAGAGATTGTGAAATATTTTTCTTTGTTTAACTAAAGTGAAGTAGAACTGGTCCTTGGTTTTTGTTCCATGAATTCTTAGCCTGAACTGACTCTTCCTGCTGGGACAGTGGGCGTGAGCACCAACATATTTTAAAACCTACAATTAAATTCTGCAGTTTAATTCTAGTGAATGGGTAAATGCTTTTTGTCTTGGAATGAGTGTCCATGTCATACTATTAATAATTCAGCAGGAGCAGAGGACATTCTGTCATGTGACAAGGATCTGTTGCTATTGTTTACGTTGGGGTGTTTTCATAGATCTCTTGGGACCTTGCACTATTGTGGGAGGAGACTTGAGGGTCGTCTGGTATTGGGGGTCATTTTGGAGTTAGAGGGGGTTCTGACTGCTACTGCCAGATGTCTGGTGTCTCCCCTCCCCCTCCAGACTTGGTTTAGCTGCATGGACTCCTTGTTCCGCAGTTGCAGTCAAAGCCTCGAGGCACAAAGGACGAGCTTAGGGCTGTGCAAAACTATCTTCTCCAAGTCCTTCAATCTAAGTATATTAGATTGACAGACCTAATATACCTTGGTCTTGTTTTTCAGAACCCAGTTGTGATTCTGATCTGTGGATTGGATAGGCATTTAAAAATCAAATGACCACTAACATGTAGAGTTGATTAATTTTTTTAAAAAAACTGCTACACAAAACAAGTGATTTTCAGGATGTACATTTTGTTTTGGTCAGGAGAAAGCGAATTGATTTGAGGCGATATGTGCTGCTGACTCAGACCAACAGTGCAGCGGCTTTGGACTGCTCACAGGTCTCTTGTCTGAGCTTTAATCCTAGACACATACTGCAGCTCTGGCCCCACTGGCCTTCAATAGCAGCTGTAATCCAGCTACCAGGAAAAGAAACACGCACAGCCTCCCAACCAGACAATCAACTGGGGCTGGAAAATTCAAGCCTTTTGCTTCAGTGTCAGCATTCTGTCTTTTGGCAGGGTAGCTGGTGGCCCCTCAGTGGTTTTGTCCCAGTACTAAGTTCTATTTAGAGAGTAGTTGTTTGTTGGTCTTGCAAAGTGTTCTTGTTATGTTTTAAACAAATGTTAAGTCCTCTCTGGGGGCCCTTAAGACTTAAATTTTTGTCTCATGTGCATGCTAAATATAGAGCTAATGTTTCATGCACATACTGATCCATCATGGTGTTGACGTCCTGCACTAAAAGTAGGTTAAACTATCTTTGCAATGGTCACAGGGTGGGGCAAAAGTGTGAAAGCCAGGAAATAAAGGTCTGCCGGAAAGCCAGTTTTTAAGATGCTGGATATGGAGTGTATAATCTAACACTGGTGGGGTTTTGTTTGGTGTGAGGGAATGAAAAACTCTTTCCTCAGTTGTTAGATCACTTTCGGGATCCATCCTACAGCTGCAATAAAAACCAAATGACTCATTTGCCTGGGCTATTTTAAGACTGTTGTCTCTTCCAAAATTTTCTGTTCCAGATCATAGAGAAAAGACCGGGTCACAGCCGCAGTCGGGTATTCCGTGAGGTTGAAATGCTCTATCAGTGCCAGGGACACAGGTAAATGTACTATCATGACTGAAATGGCAACATCAGAAGAAAGCATGGAGTCAAAACCACAAACTGATCTGTGCTGCATTTTCTATTGAGGTGGGTACTAGATAACACTGGCTTTTGGTTCTCTTTTTTCCCCTCCAAGTAACATCCTGGAGCTGGTAGAGTTCTTCGAAGAGGAGGACAAATTCTATTTGGTGTTTGAAAAGCTGAGAGGAGGTCAGTGAGTTGTATTTGCTGGTTGGAGTCTGCATTAAATCCTGTTAAACATTAATGAAATGCTTCTGAAGTCTCGTGTGTAGCAACATTTTTTTCTATGATTCATCCTTGTAAATAGAACTGATATATTTGCTCTTCTCTTCAGGGTCAATCTTGGCTCAGATTCACAAGAGACGTCACTTCAGTGAGCAGGAAGCCAGTGTTGTCGTGCAGGACATTGCCAGCGCTCTAGATTTCCTGCATAACAAGGGTAAGCCCATTTGTTCAAATTAACAAGCAGATTTATTACTGCTCAGCTCGTAAAAAGTTCAAGACCACCCAGAGGATGTATATATCATGATATGGTTTCTAGTGCCCGAGTCGTGAGTTTCCAGCTTTCTTCACTGAAGCCAAGACTGACAAAATCTGATGAATCAAGACTAGCAAAATATCAAACATTACTTTCTGATTTCTCCAACCTTGTAAAAAATTGCTTGTTTGTTGTTTTAAACTGATATGTAAAAAAAATTAATCTAGTTTGCTTTTTTCTGGCACGATAATTAGATCTTGCTAAAAACTTAAATGTTTGGGGGTTTTCTTTTTCTAGGAATGGCACATAGAGACCTGAAACCAGAAAACATTCTCTGTGAAAGTGCTGATAAGGTGAGTCTGCTGTAAGCATATCAAGCCCAGATGGTATAAAGGGCAACTGATACTGTAATAAAATGCTAAAGTTGATATGAACCACTATAATTATTAATAAAGGTGGTGAAATCTTGTAGCTGTTGCACAGACATTGTATGAATACGAGACAAATTTGAATTTTAATACACAATTTTCCCCTGAAGATTTCACCAGTCAAGATCTGTGACTTTGACTTGGGCAGTGGGATCAAGCTCAACAGCGACAGCTCTCCCATCTCTACCCCAGAGCTCCTCACTCCTGTAAGTTCACCATTTTGCAGTTGTTTTGTCACCAAAATGTTTAGACCCTGTTCTAATGGAAGGGAACACTAACACTATGCTATCTGTGTATGGATAGTTGCTATTGAGTGCAAAAGAGGTTTATCTGTCATATGGCCTTCGTTATTGGCTGTAAAGCAATTGCTGGTTTCCTATTGAGCAATCTTTTACTGGTACCAGCTGCAGGACAAAGGGGGAATGAGGTTACAGTAGTTCAGTCTTGGACAGGGTCAATGAAATGACTCGAATTGTTTGCCGGATTTCATGCTCAATATCAGAGTAACTAAAATCTATATTGTTGTTTAAAAGTAAAGTCATGCAACTTGTCTATCCCAAATACTGTGACCCATAAGGTTGGAGGTCATGATTGCTTAACCCCCACTCTGTTGTCACAATACATGCCCTCCTGAGTGCCTGGAAGTGTAGAATTTCTGCAAACTCAAAAAGGGATGGCAAAATGGATATGGCGAGCTTTGTACTTGGGTCAACATGTGTTGTGTGATGGATGTTTTGGGGTGCTGGATAGATGGACCCTAACAGGTGAAGGACAGTTCAGTCTGCGGGAATGTAGGGGTGAGTGGGGGATTTCTACAGTGGTAACTTCATCTTCCTTTTGCAGAACCAATAGATTGAGCTCAGCCCTTCACTATCGTAAGGAGAGGTTGTGGAGGATTGTTGTGTTTAGTAGACATGGACCTCGATGTTGGTGCAGTGAAGTGAACTTACAAGTTTGTCTGGTCCTTCTTGTCATTGTTGGATGAACCTTGCCTCCTTGACTTTTCTACCAAGCTTTGTTATGGTCGTTTTTGTACAAAGGACAGACTTGACTTGAGATATGTTGATGCCTGTAGAAAAGACACAACGTCACGCTGCAGGGAACGCATTGTGACTTTTACAAGGCCATGTCCTGCAGCATGAAGAAGTTGCCATAAAAACAAAACTGTCTCATTTCCCTTTTCTCTCTGTGGTATGATGCGAACATCCACCCTCTTTCTCCTTAGACTCCACCCAGTGGCCCCAACCATGCCTGTGCTCTTCTGTGCTTTCTATGTTCGTTATACAAAGGCCATGCATAAGGCTTGTTCTAGAAATTGTAATCTTTGCCCATGTACCTAGCAACTGAGATGTGATTGGCTAGACTGGTGGGAGGTGGGGGGAGGGGCGGGTGACGGGGTGTGACAAACACCGAGTCTGCTCATGCGCTCTGGCTTGTTTTCTTTGCCTTGATCACAGGAGCAACGCTATCTGATTTTCATGTCTGTTGGTACTCCCTCCTGCTCCCATTTACTAGCATTACAACGGGTGCAACAGCAGCCATTGCAAAAGATGTGTTTTTGCATTTACTGATTATTATGCTCCTCATCCAGCTAAATGCATTGAAGTTACTCAGTCGTATGTGATAATGTTTCCATTCACTCTGGATGCATTGGAATATGTCCTAGGACAAAGTAGGAGCGGCTGGAACATTGGAAAGAACAGATGGGCCTTTCTAGGAAAAGGCTAATTTTAGATTGGTAAGAAATTTGCACATGTGGCTCCCTGCCTGGTCTGGTAGAAATGAATCTGTTGTAAATATTCGAACTGCAACATGAAGACTGCACCCAAGCAGGTTTAACAGTTAATGAAAAGCCGTTTGTGCTTGTCACCACTGCAAAAGTCGGTGCATGTGCGCTGTGACAGAACATGTCTTCTTTGCCTGAAGCTTTTTCAGATAATCCCATTATTGAAACGGCAGACATGTGTGTCAGTGTTTAGTATGTTATGACTAGACACAAGGTGTTAGGAATGTGTTTGCCTCAACAGCTCTTCCTTGATAACACCTCCTTTTGGTGGTCAGTCCACCTCAGTAGGTGAAATGTCCTTTGTGTCTTGCTTCTGTGGCAGCTGCATTTGGTCTAAATCCTGGGGGCTTTTCTTTGGTGGCAGTCTCCCCAGACATGTTAGCAGAGAGAGGGGGAGGTTTGAAGGTTTCTCTCCGACAGAAGCAGCTTTGTCTGAGACGAGATTCCTATACAGCAGATTTCATTACATAAGGGGTATAGCAGGAGTGGAGGCGGAGTCCGGGGACAGCTGGTGTATGTACCTGGGAACAATGGGTGCCTGCTCTATGCAAACAGGCTCTCTAGCAGAAGAGGAAGGATGTAGGCCACAGCATTTGGCCAGGAAGTGAGCCTCATTGGGGACAAATACTTGAATTAGTGATCACACGATTTGCTGATAAGTGATTGCGCAAAGTACAGATTTCAAAGAGTTCTGAAAGCAATATTTGTTATGGACAGCTTCTGTGAATGTCAAAGAATCTGAACCCTGAACTTAATAGCCTCGCAACTCTAAGTTCTCAGAAGGTTGCATTAATCAAATCTATTTTTCCACAAATACTTTTATGTCCTGTTGAACTCACGACCTATTCCTATGCATGTGATGTTTTCGTTGCCAAGTTACGTAATTGGAGGGAGCTTAGTCCAGTCTGTCTGTGCTCGACAGCAAATCCTCTTTGCCTTGCTTGCTGTGTGGCCTAATTTCTACATACATAACATAGAGAACAAAGCACAATCAAAGCTGAGGGCATCATTGGACTAAATCCCTTCTGGTTTGCGTATGGCTGGATGGTCAAATGGACTCCTCGTTGTTGTCAAACCACACCACTGGCATCATTATAGCATCACACTCCTCGGTTCTTCACATGTAATCGTACCTGCTTTTCTTGCTTAAGTGGATTTAACGCAATGAGGAAAGACTGGATCCAAGGATAGGGCATTTAAATTAAGCCATCACTGAAAATTAGCATGTGACTGTCACATTGGTTGACCGGGCCTCATGCACAAACACACACCCGTCCAGAGGAGGCCTCTAGATTTAATACTTGAAACCACGAGGTATCAGCTGAGCTAGGAATGTGAGCTGCTGCAGCTGTGAATCACGCTGCTTTCTCCCTCCATTCTTATTCCCGCAGTGGTTACTGCTTGTTCAGCCATAGAATTGACAATCTTGTGTCCTCTCTCCCCTCTTTGTCTCACAGTGTGGCTCGGCAGAGTACATGGCGCCTGAGGTGGTTGAGGCCTTCAGTGAAGAGGCCACAATTTATGACAAGCGCTGTGACCTGTGGAGCCTTGGAGTCATCCTCTACATCATGCTGAGCGGCTACCCGCCCTTCGTGGGCCGCTGTGGTGGAGACTGTGGCTGGGAGCTCGGGGAACCTTGTCACACCTGCCAGGTAAGAACTTCAGCTGTTTGCGTCTTGCAGGGTGAAGCAATTTATGGTTCTTGATTCAGTTCAGGGTAACTGTTGGTAAATGTTTCTCTGTCCAATTCTAGAACACTTTGTTTGAGAGTATCCAGGAAGGAAAATACGAGTTTCCTGAAAAAGACTGGGCTCACATTTCCTCAAGTGCCAAAGACCTAATATCCAAACTTCTTGTTCGTGATGCCAAAAACCGCCTGAGTGCCAGCCAGGTGCTGCAGCACCCTTGGGTGCAGGGGGTAAGTCTGAAAGTAATCACTTTTTGCGTGTCAGATGTGTTTAGGTCTGCATTAAGATTCCTAATTAACTTCTTTCTTTTTCTTTAGGGTGTGTTTGATACATTGCCAACATCCGTCTTGCATCAAAGGTGAGTAAATGTTTCAGTCATGGCATCTGATGACTATTTCTTTGCATACTTGCATGTCAAATATGGGATTTCCTGTTTTAATAAGTATTGTTTGTTTGTCTCTTTTAGAATCAGCATGGCCAGGGATCTGACTTTCTATGCCGATAAGGCCATGGCTGTGAACCGGCAGCTGGCCGAACGGGATGGCATAGAAGACCAGAAGCAGCAGGAAGTCCCATTTGTTGTTACTGCCGCTGGCTCTTCTATGCAACTCTCTCCTCCTTCCAACTCCAAGCTGGCCAGGCGCAGGCAGCGAAGCAGCCAGCCCAAGGGAGGGCCTGTGTCGGCTGCAGAGCTCCATCAGCTCTTGGCTCCGCTTGTTATTATGGGAGACTGTGCCTGAACTTTGTCACCAGTGACCTCCGACCTTCTCTTAGGATTCAGGTCCAGATCTATGACTGCCCTGATACTCTTCCTCTCCAACTCTGGCCCTTTTCCCTGACTCGAGCTGGCCTTGGTTCCTCTGCCATTCAGGCTTTCTTGCCTCGCTGTAAAGGGAGTTAATTCTTGCAGCCATTTCTCTAAATGCCTTCTACCCTTCTGTAGCACTTCTGAAGCACATCAGCCTAGGGCCTGCTTATAGCAAAAATACACATTTGTGCATGTCAGGGAGATGAGCCAGTAAACTATTTTGGAGAGGGAGACCTGCATTTTCTAAGTTATGCTCTTTATTTTTGTCATAAAGCTCAGTTCAGAAGAAATCAAAACCCTTATCTATGAAAGTAAGCTCCGACACCAAAGGACAACCTGTTGTGCTGCTCCCACATTACAACTGGATCCACTGTGAATTAAGTTAGAATGTTCTCTTTGCCTGTATGTATGTGCATAAATGGCCCATCTGCATATACGTACAAGCTTATGCAATATGTCACGATGAAGGCCGTCTGTCTTGATGGGATTCAGTATAAGTGTGGAAGGGCTGTAAGCCAATGCTGTCCATGCCTGGTGTGGTCCATTATATGGCTGGGGACTTGAAAGATTTTTTTTTTGGTCTCAAGAGATTCCTCAGACTTATCCGTTAGTGTCTGAGGTAAATATAGCTTGGTGGCCATGCACTTAACGCTACTATAGCAAAGAATGTCTGTACCCAACCTATCGGTACTCGTACAGTTCAATCACAAGTATGAGCCTATAGGAGGCCAATTCTATCAGTGTTCAAACGTGACCATCCGGCAGGTCCGTAGTATTGAATTATCGCACTACAATGTGCAGACCCACCTTAATACTTCTCAGTTAGCACTTAACTAGAATTGCTATGTCAGTACAAGCTAAAAATATTTCTCGGCAAGGCAATTGAAAGTGGGTCAGTTACATTCATTCAAGAATTCCTGACTTCCCTAAACCACAGCCAGAATTTTTTTTCCAGCAAATATATGCATCGGGTTTAACCTTGAATTTTTTTGTAGTAAAGCTCTCATCAGGGTATGAAAAGCACATTTTGGCCCCAAGTTTTTTTAAAAATTACATTTATATGTACTTTTTTTTTTTCTTCAAGGTTCACATTTGTGGGTTTTTTTTATTTCGAGATGCCCCTTTCAAAATAGTGACATTAAAATTCTCATTACAACATAAGAGGTAGATAAAATATATAAAAAAAAACATAAAAAATGGGAAAACATTCCACGAAAAACAACAAAAATAAGTCTTCCACGGATTTGTAGCTGTATTACGTTTACTTTGTTTCATGTTTGAAAACTCCATGTCAATGTGCCACACTGATTTTTTTTCCCTTATTATTGCTGTTAATAATAAGCTTTTATTTTATATATGATTTTCATGCAGGTGCTGTTCAGTTCAGGTGAAACACCAGTTTTTTTTTCTTTAAATGTTTGTGGTTGTTTTTTGTTTTTTTTTAAGTTCAAAGAATGTGGTGTATGAGGTGAGATGGAAAAAGTTGACCTGGAGCATTAATGCCCAGTGAAAGTGAGCTTTTTAAAGATTTTTTTTTTTAAAGAGGTGTTAATCTTTGTTCAGATCATCATTGTTAAGGTCATTCTGAACCTGACAGCTAATGGACTGGCGACGAGGTCTCACAACACTGTAGCCATTTCACCAAAGAGGGTTTAAGTCATGATATTGAACGTGTCATCTGTAACCAAGCAGTGGCAGGCAGGGACTTGTGATTGTCGACATCCTGTTGCTGCATCAAAGGTACTCTGGAAATGGCTCCCTTGGTGTCAAAGGACCCATTATGCTGACAATAGGACACTGTAATAGTTCTAAAATATCGTTCTACAGATGCATAGTTATGAGGGTTTATGTCTTATAGTAAGACTTACTCGATTTTGTGGATGCATGTGTTTCTTTATTTGGGGAAACTACTTTGATATCCGTAATCTCGAAGCATTAAGTGAATGATTGAGGCAATCGGGTTTGAGAAATTACAAATACAGTTCAGTATTCTGCCTTTTCCTCTCTTTGGAGTATCAGGCATGTTAGTCCCTAGTTTTTTGATAGGGCTGGATACTCTTGACGCACACACATTGGCCATACTCTAATATCCCGAATGGTATGTTAAGAGTTTTCATGGTCATGACCATTTCTACTTTTCTCAAATGGCAGTAGCTTTTTTGGACTGCCTTTTATTGGGGGAAAAGGGGACTAAATGATATCCACATGCCTCACAATTTTTACATTACAAGTAATTTTGAAGTTAAAAAAAAGTGTTTAAAATTTTCATTTAAATGGACAGCCCATCACACTTTGAATGTAGCCCATATGCAAGCATTTACAATCCATCAACATTGTAAAAAATGTTAAACAGTTCATTTTATGGACATGTTTCATGTGGGATTATTCTATGCTGACCCAGTCCTCAATCTTTTGAGAGTTGATTATTTTAAGATCGGAATCACCCCAAGTCCAGCGTGTTCATGGGAGTAAATTTGAAACGGATACATCATTCAGTACAAAAATATTTGATTTGAAATAAGCACTTTACTGTACCATGTGAATGATTGCAGTTCACTCAAGGCAACATTTATGACAGTTGCTACAGATTTTTGTATTGTTTTTCTAAAAAAATGCAATAAAATGCTTCGAACGACATTTGTGATTATTTTGTAGACAGGCTAAAATGAAAACCAACTATATCCACTCTGGTTTGTGTTCTATCCTGTATCTCTAGTTTCTTATTAACTCGTTTATCTTTTGGCCAAGGCTGAGGCTGTTTCATCTAATTCAAAGCTGTAAATCCTTTTATCAGTAACACACCATGATATCTGTGTTGTCACATGTCTGTCCTTGGCTTTTGGTAAATATGACTTCAGTCATAACCTCACTCACACTGAAATGTGACGCAGGTTATACCTTGTGCTGCCAGCTCTGACTTGCAGTGGGGGCGCCCCTCTCAATCCAAACGGGCCTCATCTAACTCATCTGATGCAACCTGCTGTAAGAGCTGCAGTTCTAGCGTTCTGCCGCATGACCTCCCTGGAAACAAAATCACCTGCTGAATTTGCTAAATACCAGTATTCAAGTATTTAGGTAGAACAGTCCAAAAGTCAATATTTGTGGTCCTACTGGCAAATCTGCCATGGTGAGGAGATGAAAGCGGGTATTTGTGGTCTCCAGAGAGGCCAACCTGATATCTCTAATGCATTTGTTGTCTTCTGATTTGCAATACAAAATAGTTTAAATGAACATTATAGCCTAGAGTTGTAATATTCTGTCTATGGAACAGAAAAGTTTTAGGCTTTATCATGATGTAACTGCAGTTCTAGTGCTAATCATTTATCACAATGAACACTAATATTTTATGGCATATGATTGCTTTAAGTTGTCCTCTTAAATTTTTAATTATCTGCACTTTACAGAGGAAAAAAAGAAAAGCAAATAGAAAAATGGCAGTTGTGTAATTCCTGTTTCAAAACTACACACGTCATAAGGCATGGAGGAAAATGATGCAAACTGTATTTTCAGATCAGACACCAGAGAACATGGCCGGTCAATGAAAAACTCCACGTGTATTTATCTCCCTCTAGTGGACAACTCACAAATCAGTGCAGTCACTTCGGATATTAAATTATACTGTAAGTACAATATTCTACTAATTACTCGATAACAGACTAATTACTTTTAATGAGTACTTAAGTATTACTTGATTAAATGTAAATCAGCTGTCAAGGATTTAAGTACACATACGCAGGATTTTACTTCAACAGCTTTAGTCATTTTAACATACCTGTGACACAGTGACAAGTTTTTATAATTAGTATAGTAAAGCATTTTCTCCAACGTAAAGCATATGAATACGTCCCCCAAAATGGGTTATGATCATCTAGCTTATGTGCTTTACTAACTGTATCCTCAACCATTAAATAAGAATCATCAGTGTTTTGCTTGGTTATACAGTATAAGTCACTGCATGACGGAGGGAACAACCTAACCTTGTGTGAGGCGAACATCAAGAGATTTTGAAGTCATGACATTCCATTCTAAACATATCTGAACAAGGAATTTTTTTCTGAATTGTGAACATAAAAATCTGACCTGATCGTTTAAATTAATTCCATTTACTTCTATTGATTATTTTCTTTTAAGGTTTTCTCTGTAAAGAAATTTACACCCTAGTTAACAAAGAGTATTACTGTATATCCTACTGAGGTAGACGCTCATCTGCGCTATACTGTAAACAGTGTATTATGCATCATATATATTATGTCATTTTTTTTCTGAATGGAAGTAAAAAGGTTACTACCTAAAAGGTTTTCAGTGACTTTTGACAAGCAGGAATTTATCTGATGGAAGATTCCCAAATATTACATCACCTGTTAACCACCTGAGATGATGAAAACTAGTCACGTGTTTGCTTATCACAAACAAAAACCCTGAACACGTGTTAGTGTCAAGTTTAGGAGTGGCGCTGGAGGTTGGTTGTCGTGGAATGTTTCAGGGGGCATTATAGAGTTCAAGTACTGTATTTTAAGCTCTTGTCAGGTTATGCTACAGAATAAAATAAATTATTAGTAGCAGTGAAGAAAAAAAGTTAATTTGTTCAACATAAATATCTGCATTAAAAGTGCTTATGAAAAACATTTGAACTTTTCCTTAACAAGCTGTCAGTGGAGAATTCTTTTTACCTTAAAGTGTCACAAATGCAAACACATAATTGATCCTTCCTGGCTGCTACACTGCGGACCCTACTAAAATGAGGGGCTTGCCATCTGGACCCTCCATCTGATTGGTTGTTTGAGGCAGATATAGCTATTAAGGTTCATGATTGGTTAAGATTACAAGTTAAACCAATCATGGCGGGTATGTCTTCTCCATAGTCGAAATGATAAATTCACACGTTGGCTTGTGCGATTATTATCAACTCAACTCTTGAGTAATTCTGTTTGTTTGTGATGTTTTTGTCTAAATCGATTAAGCAAAACCCTGAATGTGATATACTGACATTTTCATTATTATTGCTTTTAGTAAAGTTTGTGTAACTTGATATCAGTCTTAACAAGTACATTCTGGACCTGATTTCCTCATAACACTTGTGAGAAAATGCTTACTTCTAAACAACCTGTAAAATAAAAATATTTGAAAGTCTTGCCTCGGATGTTTAATATACAAATGTTGTTATCCTGGGAGCTCTGCGGGTCCACGTAGTGGACCAGTGTCTTATTGTGCCGGTCCCAAGCCCGGGTAAATACAGAGGGTTGTGTCAGGAAGGGCATCCGGCGTAAAACTTTAGCCAAATCAAAGATGCGAATCAAACCTATGACTTCCATATCGGATCGGTCGAGGCCCGGGTTAACAACGACCGCCATCTGCGCTGTTGACCTACAGGGTGCTGGTGGAAATTGGACTACTGTTGGTCGAAGAAGGAGAGGAGGAAAGTGTGTTCGCACGAAGAGAGAGAAGAGGAACACCAAGAGTATAGGACTGAGAGTAGGGACGTTGTATGTTGGAAATATGACAGGAAAAGGTAGACAGTTGGTTGACATGATGCAGAGAAGGAAGGTAGACATACTGTGTGTGGAGGAGACCAGGTGGAAAGGTAGCAAGGCTAGAAGTTTAGGAGCAGGGTTCAAATTGTTCTATCATGGTGCAGATGGGAAAAGAAATGGAGTAGGAGTTATCTTGAAGGAGGAGTTTGTTAGGAATGTCCTGGAGGTAAAAAGAGTGTCGGATAGAGTGATGAGTCTGAAGCTAGAAATAGAAGGTGCGATGTTCAACGTTTTAGTGGGTATGCTCCACAGGTAGGATGTGAGCTGGAGGAGAAGGAGAAATTCTGGCTGAACTTTGATGAAGTGATGCAGAGCATAGCTAGAAATGAGAGAGTTGTCATTGATGTAGACTTCAATGGACATGTTGGTGCAGGAAACAGGTGATGATGAGGTGATGGGCAGGTTTGGTATCCAGGAGAGAAATGCAGAAGGACAGATGGTGGTTGACTTTGCAAAAAGGATGGAAATGGCTATAGTGAATACTTTCTTCCAGAAGAGGCAGGAACATAGGGTGACCTATAAGAGTGGCGGTAGGAGCACACAGGTAGACTACATCTTGTGTAGACGGTGTAATCTGAAGGAGATCAGTGACTGTAAAGTAGTGGTAGGCGAGAGTGTAGCCAAACAGCATAGGATGGTGGTGTGCAGGATGACTCTGGTGGTAAGGAAGATGAAGAGGGCAAAGGCAGAGCAGAAGACGAAATTGTGGAAGCTAAAAAAGGAAGAGTGTTGCCTGACTTTTAGGAAGGGGTTAAGACAGTAGTGTGATGGGATGATGGAAAGAGTACTTTGAAGAGTTGATGAACGTGGAAAATGAGAGAGAACAACGACTAGAAGAGGTGACTGCTGTGGACTAGGAAGTAGCAAAGATTAGTCAGGATGAAGTGAGGAGGGCACTGAGGAGGATGAAGAGTGGAAAGGCAGTTGGTCCTGATGATATACCTGTAGAGGTTTGTAAGTGTCTAGAAGAGGTGGCAGTAGAGTTTCTGATTGGGTTGTTCAACAGGATCTTAGATAGTGAGAAGATGCCTGAGCAATGGAAGAAAAGTGTGCTGGTGCCCATTTTTAAGAACAAGGGAGATGTACAGAGTTGTGGCAACTACAGAGGAATAAAGCTGATGAGCCATACAATGAAGTTATGGGAAAGAGTAGTGGAAGCTAGACTAAGAGCAGAAGTGAGCATTTGTGAGCAGCCGTATGGTTTCATGCCAAAAAAAGAGTACTACAGATGTAGTATTTGCTTTGAGGATGTTGGTAGAGAAGTACAGAGAAGGCCAGAGGGAGCTGCATTGTGTTTTTGTAGATCTGGAGAAAGCTGATGACAGGGTGCCTAGAGAGGAACTGTGGTATTGTATGAGGAAGTCTGGAGTGGCAGAGAAGTATGTTAGAGCAGTGCAGGACATGTATGAAGACTGTAAGACAGTGGCGAGGTGTGCTGTAGGTGTGACAGAGGTGTTCAAGGAGGAGGTGGGACTGCATCAGGGATCAGCTCTGAGCCCCTTCTTGTTCGCTATGGTGATGGACAGGCTGACAGACGAGGTTAGACAGGAATCTCCATGGACTATGATGTTTGCAGATGACATTGTGATCTGTAGTGAGAGCAGGGAACAGGTGGAGGAGAAGCTAGAGAGGTGGAGGTTTGTCCTGGAAAGGAGAGGAATGAAGGTTAGCCGCAGTAAGACGGAGTACATGTGTGTGAATGAGAGGGACCCAAGTGGAAGAGTGAGGTTACAGGGAGAAGAGATCAAGAAGGTGGAGGATTTTAAGTACTTAGGGTCAACAGTTTAGAGCAATGGAGAGTGTGGAAAAGAGGTGAAGAAGCGTGTACAGGTAGGATGGAACGGGTGGAGGAAAGTGTCAGGTGTGATGTGTGATAGAAGAGTTTCAGCTAAAATGAAAGGAAAGTTGTACAAAACTGTGGTGAGACCAGCGATGTTGTT
Source organism: Antennarius striatus (assembly GCF_040054535.1). Lineage (NCBI taxonomy): Eukaryota > Metazoa > Chordata > Actinopteri > Lophiiformes > Antennariidae > Antennarius > Antennarius striatus. Next base: position 20,432,504 of record NC_090782.1, on the reverse strand, counting down.
TGGTCTAGAGACAGTGTCACTGAGGAAAATACAGGAGACAGAGCTGGAGGTAGCAGAGATGAAGATGCTGAGGTTCTCTTTGGGAGTGACCAGGAAGGATAGGATCAGGAATGAGTACATCAGAGGGACAGCACGTGTTAGAGGTTTTGGAGATAAAGCCAGAGAGGCCAGACTGAGATGGTTTGGACATGTCCAGAGGAGAGATAGAGAATATATTGGTAGAAGGATGCTGAGTTTTGAACTTCCAGGCAGGAGGCCTGGGGGAAGACCAAAGAGGAGGTTTATGGATGTAGTGAAAGAGGACATGAAGGTAGTTGGTGTGAGAGAAGAGGATGCAAAGGACAGGGCTAGATGGAGGCAACTGGTTCGCTGTGTCGACCCCTGAAGGGAGAAGCCGAAAGGAAAAGAAGAAGACTGCGGGTCCACGTACCTGCGCGTTGTCCCTCCGTGACGTTTAAGAACGTGATTTCTGAGTTCCCGCGAGATTTTGTGCTCCTCCTCAATCCAACATGGCGCCTTAGGGTTTGTGTTATTGTTCTGTTGCTTCCTCTGTACAGCTTAAACTCCACTGAAACACGGCCGGATATGTTCATGCGGGCATGAAAGGAGCATCTGAGGATAATGCTAAGGTCCACCGGCTTCTTCCGAGGGATTGACTGTCCGTTCGACGGCGAATACAGCGACGGGAAAGGTGGCAAAAATGGGTGCAACAGACCGTACTGTCACTTCAGGCACAGCCAGCAGCGACGGGCGTCCTACGGAGCTCCAGCAGATGTGAAGAGGCCAAGAGACCTCCAGGCGACACAGAAAGGTGCTCTTCACGCTATTGATTTCTTATGTCGCAAGAAGTACTTTGACGCAAAACGTACCGAGGAAACTATCGCATTTCCTGTGGGATACGAATAACGACTGACATAAATGTTCTTTCCTCCGCGGCTGTTCCAGCTAATAACGGGGAGAGTCCACGTCCATAGAAACAGAACCCTGTTGTAGACGTCACAGACGTTTGTTGCCTATAAAAGGAAGTATAAATAAACAGCAGGAAATGGAGCTGTCACGTGGTTGTATGCTGCAGGTGTAGGTGAAGTGACAGGTGGGTTTTTGACTTGTGTTATTGTTGAGGACATGATTTACGAAATCCAAAGAGACAATGGATTGGTGTTGGGGAAATCCTTTTAAATTATACAAAAACACAAGTTGACATACTGACAGGTACTGACTTGTTTTGGGAACCGGAAGGTGACCAGTTCAAGTCCACAGTGTGGAGGTGAACTGATCCCAGGGCATTGCTGTGTGGATGCCCATCCCTTCTCCATTGTAGCATGACTGTAGGCATTTTGTTTCATACAGTTTTCATACTAAAAAAATAAATAATCAGTCTCTGTTATGGTAGCTTTATATTAACAGTGATAGAATATCAAACATGATTTAATACCTGGTGGCAAAACCCTTGTTGGCGAGGACTGCAGTCAGTTGTTTCTTGTAGTTGCTTACTAAGTTGGTTTACATACCTGGAATATCTTCAGTCCACTCCTCTGTGCAGATTATCTCCAAATCCTGGAGGTTTTTAGGGTGGCGTTTGGAAACTCGATGCTGAAAATTAGTCAACCTTTTTACTACAGTCTAATGACTGTTTGCCTGCATCCCCACAGGACAAGGTTATGATCCCTTCAATCCAGAAGTTGTGAGGCCCCAAGATCAGCAGAATGGAAAATCTGGTACAGGAGACCTCAGTGGTGCCCTGGAAATGGTCAACAAGGCCATCGAGGAGGTCCGCAGCGAGGTGGAGAGAGAGAAAAGGAAGCTGTCACGCATTGGAGATGAAATGTATGATCCAAGCGAGAGCAAAAAATTGTCTTCATCTAATGCTGTTAAAAGAAAATCTCCATCTTCACACATGGCCTACGACCCTGGAAGTTATCACATGACGACAGAAGATTATAACCCCACTCCTGGTTGCAGTAAGTATACCCTGGATTCAGACAGCCAGGGGAGCAATGGCAACTCCATGGAGTATGTTCCAACATCTGTGCGAAAGCCGCCGGCTCAGACTCGCACACAACCCCCATCACCACCTCCCAGTCCAAAATGTTCCAACAGCTCTTCCTCCTTGAAGTGTAAATACACTGTGGACAATTCAAAACCATCCACGGATATGGAATACGATCCACTATCCAACTACTCAGCAGGAATCGCTGTGAAAAGGAAGACGAACAAGGCCGCTCAAATTCTTAAAGCAGAAGGACTGAATTCACGTAAAGTGCCAGGATTAGAACCGTCAGATGAGGAGTGTGTCGTTGCCGTGAAAAAGCCACGACAGCAGAGCGTTGACTTGAAAAAGTACACCTTCTCTGAATCTGATGGGGAAAGTTCAGGGACAGAGTATCGACCAACGTCACTTAGTAATCTCCAGCAGAGGAAAAACCAAAGCTGTTCACTTTGGGATGCTGTGGTGAAGGAGAAAAAAGAGGGAACTGCTGGTCCGCTTAATGCCCTGACGCAGAGGAATAAAGACGGCTTTGCAGGGGACTCGGATGTCCAGGAAGATCTGATAGGAAAGGACTGCATGCAGAAAAAGAAAGAGTCGAGAGATAATTGTCAGGACAAAAGTGCCAAATCCAAGAAAGTGCATTCACTTGAAAAGGATGTCAATAAAGTAAATAACATTAAGATTAAGAGCAGTGGCAGCAGGATTAAAGAGAGAGGCTCATTAAAGAACTCAGACCTGGACTCTGCTAAGAAGGAGAACAGGAGTCATGGAAAAAGAGATGATAGGAAAAACTCAGTTAAGGTTAAGACATGTGATAAAGTTCGGACAGAAGGCAGAGATGAAAAGAAAAGAGACGATAAGATCAAAGCCGCCGATAAAATAAAAATATGCTCTAGCAAACATGGTAAAGTTGTAGAAAATGGCGGAAAGGATAAAAAGAAGCCAAAGATATCAGAGAAGGAAAAAGAACACAGTAAGTACAAGGACCGCCATCTCAAAAACGGCAAACTTGATAGCAGTAGAAAAGGAAAAGATATGAAGAAAGCCCATAAAAGCAGCTGTAGTGATGGAAGCGGTAGCAGCACCGATAAAAGCAATTCTACAGACAGTAAAGATAAAGCGAAGCAAAATATGAGCTCATCCAATGGGAAAAAACTCAAGGACAAAAGGTCAAGCCAGAGTTTTAGCCACGTGGATCTGTTTGGAGATGAGAGCCCGGAGGAGGCCGAACCCCTGAGGTTGGATGACGACGAGGAGCAAGAAGACGTCCTGGTGAGGAAATCAGCGGATGCTTTAAAGAGAGGACGCCTGAACAAAAGGAAATCATCAGAGATGACCCCGTCTTCCTCCGATGATGAAGGCGAGCGCGTTGTGGAAAGCAGCGTCGGATTTGACTTCTCCAGTTTCCAGGACGATTTAGACTTTGATTCGGATCCCATGGAGGAGTGTTTGCGGATTTTCAACGAGTCAAAAGATGTGAAGAGGGAAGACAAGGGAAGGCAAGCTAAATTGGTACTGGTATTTCTTTCCTTTCTTGTTTATTTACCAGATGCTCAAAATTCACTAGTGTCAGGTTGTTGGGATTTAATGAAAATGTCGTGTTGTGACTTCTCACAGGTATTCAAGGACGTAGATGAGGAAAAAAGCACAGAGACCACTTTAACCACTCTCTTCCCTGGTCAAAAGAAGAGAGTCTCCCATTTTGCTGCCAAAGGAAATGTAAGTTTGTCACCTTGAACTCTTGTCTTTTCTCCCGCCATGCTGTCTCCAGGGAAACCGAAAGTTAGTGAGGAATGAATACACAATATCTCTAACGGGTGTTTCAAACTTTATGAAAAGATCCAGCGATTCACAGCATCCATTTCTCCAAGTCACACTCGTGTAGAAAAACAGTCACGATTTAGAAGAAGCACATCTTCTGTAACCATGACAACACTACATCATCGCATACAGAATGAAAAAAAATTAACAGTATTCACTGATCTTACATTGAAATTCTCAAAGACGTATTCTGAAGCTGCTAGCGTCTCATTGTTTGGTGTATGAAAACTGGCTTTCTGTCCTTGCCAGCACATCAACTCTGCCTTTCATTGAGGGTGGGGCTGGTTTTACTTCAGAATGCTGAAATAGATCTTAAGACCCAGGACGGAAGTAAAAGAAATGAATATGAAACTATTTGTGGAGGAGTGGTGTTGTTGGGGATTTCCATGAGTATAGATTATATTATAATTATAATGTAGAATGTGTTCAGCTGAAAACAGCGCAAACATTGGAAAATGTCTAATAAATTTAAGTATTTTAGAATACATAACACACTAAACAAATAAACAACAGGTCATTGTCAAATACTGGAATCCCTGTTTGTCTGTCCTTATCAGAGTGACACACCTTCTAAAGCTGTGGTGCGGCCATACAAGTGGCTCTCTGCCCAGGAAGTGTGTTACCAGCGAATGCAGATGGCGCAGCAGCAAGCTGCTCAGTTCTCAGCTTCAGTCAGAGCTGCCCAGAGCTCCACTGCCAGCTTCTCCGGAGAGAGGAAGAGAATAGCCCACCGTCCCAAACCACAGACAACATGCACTAAAGCAGGTAACTGTGATAAAGCTGCTCTGTGTTGTGGTAGAATTTACTTTTCTTCCTCAGTTTTAGCACTGAGTGACAACTAATAAAGACGCGATCGCCATGAACTCCCTGTTGACGTGAAATTTGTTGTGCGTTTGCGTCTGTGTTGGTGCTGTAGATGTCAAACCAGCTGCCAGTCGGGTGTTATCCCCCAGCCAGGGGAATCCAGCTGTAAGGACCCAAACCACCGCCGGCACCTTGTCCAAGACCATGTCCACTGTCACACAAAGGAGAGTGGCACACACCCCCACCCTGAAGGTGCCCACAGAATTCAGAATATCAACCTGCTGCTTGTCTTTCTCAAGGTTTTTGTGTGTCTGATTATCCTTCACCTTGATAACCTACTGTGTGCTCTTTCTACTTTTGCTTTTTCAGAGTAGTTCAATGAAGCGCCCCATCGTCCCCACTGAGTTTGGGGCCAGAGTTCCCACCAACATCCGCCAGCGCTACCTCAACACTTTCATTGAAGAATGTGTCAAATTCTGCCCGTCGGAGGACACAGCCTTCCAGATGGTATGATCTGGTTTTCACAAACACTCCAGGCTCTTATCAAACTCAAGGAGACCTGAGGAGCGCTTCATCTGAACAAGTTCTGGTTTGACTGTTTCAGGCTCTTGATGAGGAGAAGCTGGTGTATGACCGCAGCAGCAGTAAGAACATCTACCTGAACGTCGCCGTCAACACCCTGAAGAAGCTCCGCAACAGGACCAGTCAATGTCCATCTCCTGTCACCAGTACGTCCCTTCAGTCCATCTTGTACACCAGTGGTCCCCCGACCATTTTTACCCTACGGACCAGTTTAATGTCTGATAATATTTTTCCAGACTGGTCTTTAAGGTGTGGTAGATAAATATAACAAAATTAAATGATACTGCCAGCACAAAGACTGGTATTTTTCAACTTTCTTTTTCTTTTTAGTAGTATGTTCTTCTGTCTCCTCATTAGCTCTTTTAACCTGTGCAACACCATAAAAAAAACTTACCAAAGACATTTGTTTTTTTATTTGTTTTGCTAGTTTTGGGAGTTTCAGTTTAGTGGTAATGTATTCAGTGTTACCAGACAGAGCCGCCCTTTTAAGAAGGTAGTCATGTGACAGAGACAAGCGTCAAGAGTGACTCATAGACACATGGAAGAAAGAATCCGGTAATTTCCAAAAAAAAAAAAAATCGGTCAGAATCAGACAATAAATAAAAGAGAAATAATGTGAGTTCTGTATTTTTCTTGTGTGGCCCGGTACAGCTTGACCCACGGACTGGCACCGGTCCACGGCCCAGGGGTTGGGGACCACTGCTGTACAACATATTATGCCATATTATGCCACAATGTTTGTGCACCGCTGTACATTTTAAGCATTTGAAGGTGTTAACCTGTTTGTGCAGAGGACCCTGGTTTCGGTGCCAACAGGAGAGCCCAGTCCCATGAGGAGGTTCTGGGGGGTCGTCTTGCTGCAACGACCAGCTTTACCATCAACAGGATGGGAAAACAGCAAGAGGAGAAGCTCACTGGTAAATAAGATCTTTTTCCCCTCTTATTTCATCACTTATTTTGTGCTCAAGTGTCGCAAAGGGTTGCAATCAAGGCAGAAGTGTCAGCTTTTCATCTCATTCCCTTTTCTCTGTCATTGTTTTTTTCTTAAATAAACTTGACACATGAATGTACAGATTTCACACATTTTAGTTTCGCGATAAAGGTCCCTTGTGTAGGCAGGTCTGTTATAATCGTGACACTTGTTGATCCGTCTCACTGAAGGAGCCACGCTGTACAGGAAGCTGAAAGCTTACCTGATGACGGACGAGCAACTCCAGGAGCACGGATACCCAAGACCCAACCCGGAGTCTCCTGGCAAAGCCATCATTTGCAACCTCCCAGAAAAAAAGGCTCCTTCAGATGGTGAGTGATGTCAACCATCTGTCGTGATCGATGCTGTTGTCGTGAATTTCACACGACTATAATGTGTTTGCAGCATTCAACAAGATCTGCTGCCGATGTGGAGCTGAATATAAAGTGAACGTGAAAGGCAGCTGTGTGCGGAAAGAGGAATGCAACTATCACTGGGGACGATTGCGCAGACATAGAGGTGAGTATGCTATGTGATCTTTTTTCTTTCTCAATATATTAGAAAACTGTTCATTTTTTAATTAAACTGTTATATTAGAAGACGTTTTTGTCATTCAGTTTGTATGAAATAAAAATGACAATGATTCGTTTTTGTTTTTTGGCAAAAATAAATTTATTTCATGGAGCACTTTTTTAATTTTCTGACACTAATGAACTGAAAGCAAATTTTCTTGTCGTCAGTCGCTGGAGGCTGGGAGACCAGTTATAGCTGCTGTGCTGTAGCTGTAGGTGCAACAGGATGCCAAGTTGCCAAGGTACCAGCTTATAGTTGTATAGATAAAATAACCTCTTATGTATTTTATATTTCCTATCCAATCCTAATTATTGATGCTATTATTAAAAGTTTGAATAATATTTCTCAGACCACTGCCTTTCCCCATCAAGGATAAATGTTATTTTCTTAGATATTTAAGTGTGCTATTATTAACTGGATGCCATTTCAGCATGTTCATGATACCTAGAGTAAAACACACCTCTCATTTGTTTTGAAGTTTTTAAAACACGTTTGATTTTCCCCATAGCAACATGTTCAGGATGGCCGTAAGGAGTCTGTGGACGGCTTTGTCACAACGTTTAGTAAAGGTCTCCCTCCTCATGGCGATGGAGGCGTGTTTGCTCTGGACTGTGAGATGGTGAGTCAAACACTTTATTTGCGTAATGAATCAAACTGCACGATTGACAATGTTCACATTTCCCTGCATGACTGCGTTATGTCCTTTTAGTCACACAAGCTTGTTTCTTCACATTTGATTCAGTGCTACACGAAGCAGGGCCTGGAACTGACGAGGGTGACGGTCATAGACTCCGAGATTAAAGTCATCTACGATACTTTTGTCAAACCGGAAAGCAAAGTGGTCGATTACAACACACGGTCAGTTTGACTCTTGCATCCGGACATCACGTCTACTAAAGAATCAAATGACGAACAAAGTAATCGTCAGCTGTAGCCCCACCTGTCATAGTTTTGTTACGTTTTTTTATATACCTCCCAGATTTTCAGGTGTGACAGAAGAGGATTTGGAAAACACCTCCATCAGCCTGCGAGACGTTCAAGCTGTGCTGCTCAGTATGTTCAGCTCTGAATCCATCCTCATAGGACACAGTCTGGAGAGCGACCTGCTAGCTCTGAAGGTACAGAGGCTCCTCACTGGTCTTCAAGAATGTTTAGAAAGTGTGTTATCAGACATGAGGAGTCTAGATTGCCGGCTCTTTTTACACAAAGCTACAAGTAAGGTGTGTGTAATTCATGATTCACGGGAGAATCTGCTGCTCTGCAAACCCCGTTTACTAACGGCAACACTAGTTTCTGTTTTTCAGTTAAAATTACAGAAACATCCTTATGTTATTCTCTTTCTCTCTCACACAAACACCTCCAGCTAATCCACTCTTCAGTTGTAGACACCGCCATTGTGTTCCCTCACCGTCTCGGCTTGCCCTACAAACGTGCCTTGAGGAACCTGATGGCCGACTACCTCAAACGCATCATCCAGGATAACGGTGAGGAAATTATAGTGCTCTTCACCAACTCATGATAAACGACTTATAACCGTGTTTTGCAACATGTTATTCCTGTGACATGACATAGTAGTCCACCAGCCCTTCCCCCCCTGCATCCAAACATCACTTGTCCCCTAGAACAAAACTTCAATGCAAAAAATAGAAAGACTTGCAGAATGATCAGTCAGTTCATCTTTACCGTGTGACGAGCAGGTTTCACAGAAATTAACCTCTCAAATGGACAGTCATTCAGTCAAGACAAATTTACTGTCAAATTAAAGTTTATCAATGTAGCCTAGCATCATATAAGGTTGTATTTTTTTTATAATAGTCCCTCAGTAGCTGTGGTTCCTTGTCAGGACCACATTTTATAAATGTAGGACAAAAGTAAAAGCAAAAAGCCATTTAGATGGGTGAGGATACAAGAGAAACTATTTGCAGAAGTAGAAAAAACAATAATGCTTCTAACAATCTCAATAGAGCCCAGTTATGAAATCTGCTATAAATAAAAACTGAAATGATTTGGTTTTGCAATTGAGTAATAACATAGATCCAGTAGTTTTGTAAATACAGTGTTTATATAATTTGTCACATTATATCCAGAAGACCATATAATCTGAACCCGGTTTATGTTTGTTGGTAATTTTAACAGAACAAAACGAGTCTGATCGACTCAGCTGCACCATATCAATGTCACCAGCAGGTGTCAGTCACACACACACCAATGCTTGCAGCCTCAGCACTAGACCTCCATTCAGTACCATTTACTGAAGCCCTTATTTTGATGTAATAATAAATATATTTGTAGTAACGTCTGTCATTTGTCCTGTGCTTTCAGTGGAAGGCCATGACTCAAGCGAAGATGCTTCTGCCTGCATGGAGTTAATGTTTTGGAAGATCAAGGAGGATGCAAAGGTCAAAAGATGACCTGTGGCCTGTCAGCTTCACTTCACTCAATTCCTTCACGTTGGTTTTGGGGAGACGAAGACGTTCAGGAGGCTCAAACCTGATTTTTGACAGGTCAGGGTGTCAAGGGAGAGTTAAGGTCAGATGGAAGTTTTCCACCTAAAGAGAGGAGCTTCCTATTATTGCTGCCGACTTGACTGAACAAGAGAGCTGCCTTCAAAGCAATACGAGCCCAAATTAACAGTTTTTTATTTTCTTATCAGTGTTTCTGTTCACACTGTTATTTATTTCTCTTTATTTGAGCAGTATCCACTATAAACTATAAAAATATATAAACAATCTATGAATAAAACCCTTCCGAAGGAGGTGAACCCCCCTGCACATTGTCCACTAAATGACAATGATTATTATTATACTTACGCCAGGCTGTTGTCTGTAGCCTACATTGCACTATAGAGATGCTTTTGTATAGATTCTGAGACTGAGTACCTCATCTGTGTTATAAAGTATTCACTTGGAATTAACAAGACTGCTAAGTGACTCTTAAGTGCATTTGGGTCTTAGTCTGTAGAAAAATTGCTATGTAAATGCACTGGTGTTGTTTCACGCCGCACCTCGTTTCCCATCTTTGACACTTTGTTCATGTTGCCGTTCTTATCGACTTGAAGGATGGTTCAGAAATCTGACTTATCCTATTGTACCGTATCAAATACCCTCATCAGAAACGTAAACCGCTATTAATTTGGTCTAGTTGACGGAATATATCAATGTAGGTCAATGTAGGTTCCGACAAACTATTAACTTTTTTCAACCCTTGTCCTGTTGTCGTGCGCGCTGCAGGAAATTAGCCGGTGTAACATGTTTTTGTTCCAAAAAAACAACAACAAAAAAACCACAGATTTTTTTTTTTCCACTGCTGTTGAATTAAGCCTGGGCTGTTAATTACAGACGCTTATCATTTAATAAGAACCTGCTAACCTGTGCTGTTTTATGTTGACAGTGATTCAAAAATACTTGAGTGCTGTAAATACGCTGCAAGTAGTTTTTTTTTGTTTTGTTCATTTTTGGTTGTTAATGTTTTTTCTATTAAAAGATCCAAGTTTAAACGATGCTGCATGGTCTTCACTCACTGCATATTATACAGTAGCTTAACTCTTGATAGAAGGTGTTACTGTTATATTTACTCCACTTTCTCCATCACAAACACTTTTTCTTACTTTCTACTGCTCTAAATTTATCTGCCAGTAAACTTTACACAGTAAATGTGAGCTTATAAAACACAACTAAAAAATAACTAAGCTGGTTCAACTTGAACAGAAGTTCCCCTGCTGCCATAAGGTGAGTCCAATATAATAAGCACAGCAAAGTCTTTGAGTGAGTCTTGAACACAAAGTCCAAAACAGCAAGTTCATTTTGAATCATCATGGCGGTGAGTTCCAGCTGCTCCTGCAGGTCACGACTACATTAAGCTGCCCTCTGCGATTTAAAGAAAAAAGAATCAAGTGAACAGTGAATTCCATCATAACCTTCATTGCACATAGTTTTGTCTTTACTATTAGCTTTACTTTTATTCAGGAGGGGTTTATCTTTAAAACAATGCATGCTGGGATGTCTGTTAATAAGATCACGTTTCTTTAGAAACCCAATGGGTCATTTAGTAAAGTCTCAGCAGTATGTAATCTTGTCATTATATTTAAGTACTGACTAAAGTATTTGTGGACTAAGAAACGGAAATAAAAACAATAGTAAGCTGAATAAGCTTGAAAGTAATACAGTAAAAAATAAGTGAAAAAAAGTTGAATTTAAGTCGTTTCGCTTGTCATTTAGGATATCTGTATTGTTTTCCACTTTTTCCTGGAAACGATCGGCGTACTTCTTCCACCTCTGCTGCACAAACAGTTTTTGACAGTGTGACAGCTTTTTCTTCGCACTGCGCTTCTCTTCTTACCATCTACATGTCTCTTCGACAGCAGGTGCAGCTGCTGTAATTCTCTCTTCAGCAGATGTGTAATTGAAAAAAAAAAAAATTGAAGACAAATGCTAAACTGAGAGGCCCATCCTTTCTTTGGTGTTTGCCTGCTAAGCTCCTCCCGTCACATGTCAGTATGCATTTCCCCAGGCCGGGCCACAGACCCCAGGTATTGAAAGAGCCAGTTAGCTGGGATCAATACCTACACAATGTTCCAGTGACAGGGAGGGGGGGCTTCCCAGTGTTTACGGTGTGTTGCAGAGATTTCGAACATGTGGAGAAAAGCAGCTTAGAGGGGTCGTCTTCATTATCAAATTCGATCAGTGCCTCTTTCTCTCTCCCCGTGATCACCTTTGACTAGTGGGGGTCACCAGGGGGAAGCTGCGAGCCGAGGCTCTGATACTGACCCCATGCTGAGAGATGAAGAGCAGCATTATCTCTACAAGAGCGGAGCAGATGAACACTTTACTGCCTGCGTACTGAGTAGACTGAGTCAAGCAATTGATGAAGACAATCGGCAACTATTTGGTAAATGATTAATCAATGAAAAGGTTGAAAAATCCCAAGTTTCAGCTTCTGCGCTGTCTCCAAATGTGAACATTTGCTGGCATCACCTCTCTTTTGCAGGTATTTTTAAATCAAAGAATTTTTAGAAAAGGTCTGTTAATCGATAATAATAAAAGAAAAGTGTTGCTTCCAGCCTTCATTATTATACTCATGGTACAAACTGTCTTACCTTTAAAAAGAAATTCCTGTCACAAAGTCACATCTGCTCATTACGAAGATCTTCAGTGTATTATAAGAGATGAAGAAAAGCCACAAAAAACAATTGTTCACTTATCAAACTATTTAAAAGTTAAGTTTCTGACAGTTTGACTCTTGGTTTCAGCTCTGGCGCATTTTGAAAAGCTCCCTATCTTTTTTTTTTTTTTTTGTCAAAGTAAACATGGAAGTGCATTTAAAGACTCTTTTTAGATGTGAACCAAAATCTTTGTTGACATGGTTTTATATCGTCTCTGGGCCTAGAAAGTCGGCTCTTAAGAGAAGATGGCTTTAAAGGGCTGAGGTCAGTTTTCTGTCTGTTAGTCTTCAGCTCACCTCTTGCACCCGAATTTCATCCACTGTGGGTGCCCTTGACCCTCGGGACACCGTTATCCGCCTGTCCCTCTTTCTAGATCTTTAATCTATAGCAGTCCAGCCTAATTAAGAGACTGATCTTTACTCAGTCCCCTCATATTGATCTGCTCCATTAGCTGCTTATTGCCATGGTCCCGAGGGCTGCACAGGAGATCATAGAAAGATAATCAGAAAATAATAAGTCACTCGCTAATATGAAAGAGTGTTTTTTTGGGGGTGTTTTTTTATTCTGTTAACTATAAGCCTCTCGCTGGCATAAAATGATCTCAATCAATGATTGCAATCTGTGAACTAAAGCCACCTTTATGCGTGTGAATGTTTGAGGTTTTTTTTTTTTTAATATGTACTCAGTTTGTTTGCAACCAGGTCAATGTCACTCTAAGCCCTGAGTGTGTCATAGCCAGTGTCAGGTCTCACAGCGTGATCCTGACACTCACAGGGGCTTAAGAACACCCAATGACCCGCTGCCCGCTCTTCCCCGTCTCCCCCAGGTCAAAGGCCAGCCGGCCTGATCGATTCCCCCAATGAAGAACTCTTTAGCTGCTCCGCCTGTTCGCCCTTCTCCAGCCCACATGCTCCCGGACCATCGCTGCGGCTCCAAAAGGCCCCTCCGTTGTGTTTTGCATGCCGATCGATCCAGTCGGTGTCCGAGGGGCACCTCCTTAGAGATAACTGACAACTACAAAGGTCCCCTCCTGACAGGTCCTTGTCAATACACATTTCCACTATTGATAAGTAATTAAATAAAGCCTGAACATAAGGGAAATTTTCTTTCTGAAGCATCTGTTAAACAGGAGACAATTACAAAAAAAAAAAATCTTGCTGACAAAAGAAGAAGACGGACAAAAAAAGAAGATTAACTGCCCCTCCACCCTCACTTATTTCCACTTCCAGTTTTTCAAAAGGAGTGAATCTAGGTCAATAAGACTTTAGAATGTCACTTCTCATCCAGTCATTGCTGTTTATATCATTCTTTCACAAATTTCCGTACTCATTTTAGTCATTTCCTCTGTTGTGAACCCCTCTGTATCAAAAACTGCACCAAATTCAGCCTTTGTACATCAACAAAGTTTCACAGTTCATGTGTTAGCTAAACTTTAATAACTGAATGTTATTTGAAATAAAGCAGGATAAAAGCTGCGAGTTTTTGAGGCTCTCTATTCACATCACAGTTTTTTTAATGTCGGCAGAGCCCAGAGGTCGTATAATAATATAATTCCCTCAACAGTTCTTAAACCTGTGTGGGTTTTCACCTGCTCACTGAGGCTGTTGAAGTGACGCGACTTCTCCTTTTGGGTTTTGTTCACTGTAATCCATGCATGTGTAACTGGATCCTCTAAGAGAAGGATAATTCCTTTTAAGCACTTTTAAACACTGCAGGAGGGACTCCAATCCAGTAACTTCTCACTTACGTCCACAGACAAGTCTTTAATGTAGAACACCCCCATCCTAGTGATTAGATGTGCTGCATGACCGCCTGCTTGTTACCACTCACTTGTTATGATGATGAACTTAAGGACAAGTGGAATTTGATAGCCTGTGTGCTGTTGTTTAGAGCTCACTCGTCCTTGTGGGAATTTGAGATGAGGCAGTTTTGGATTGAGGAGCTAACTGATGAGACCATTACTCAATTTACCCTGAATCCTGGTCATCTTGATGGGGAGGAGGTGAACTTTGCCAAGCCCTGCCTGGCCTTCAGAAGAGAAATGATCCAGGGGGGGGTTGTGAGTGAGTCAGTGATGGTGGCTCCGTGATGGGGAGGGTCACACACAACCACACTCTTTGTGTGCCTCTAATCCCCCCAGCCAACACAGCTTTGGCCAGGTTTCATCATGAAAGTGCCATGAAATAACTACTTTTTTTCTCTCTTCGCAGAAAATCTCCCCTAATCCTACGGGCTGTGGAGACAAAGGCCTCTGGGACCTAATCCTGGAGCTTTTAGTGGAGCTGAGGGGCTGGCCGACAGAGCCTCTTCTAAATGACTTATTTCTATCGGACACTAATATAGCTTGACAGCCAAGAACAGCGAAAGGAGGAGGAAAAAAGCCAGGGGGGAAAAAAGAGCACAAACATTTTCACATATTTTGAAAGTCTGAGGAGTCGATCGTGGGTGAGACTGAGGCGACCAAGTGGATTGTGGTTCTGTCTGTGTACACACAAGTTACACAGGAGTCAAGACGTCCCACATGTTCTCTGTGAATATTAATAAAATATTAAACTATTTCTTCATGTGTCATTGAGTGGGGTGGAGGAATGTACCTGTAGCAGCTTACTTAACATCAAAACACTATTGTTAGATCAGAACGTGACGTGTTATCCATCCCTGGAAAGGCTGTACTTAATGTTAACAGAGGATATATAGAATATCACTTTGTAAATGTAAAATAAAATAAGTAAACATAATCACACTTAAAGACACCAAACAACATGTCATGTGAATTGTGATCAATTCCATGTTTAGTGTGTGATTTATATTTGTCAGACTCAAAAGAGGTAAAAGTAAGTAAATAAAAGTACAAAAGTATGACCATGGAACAAGTGATCACCATGCAGAAAGTTCAGTCCCAGGATAATATTTATTTTTTGTACGATTATTTATTGATAAGTTGTAAACGTCACTTAAATATTGCAGCTGGGGTGGAGGTAATAATAATTTATTAAATAATAATTTATTAAAGCTGTCATTTTCCCCACAGGTTAATTGTAAGGGAGTATTATGATCTATAATCATACATGGAAATCCATTCATTGATTATTGCTATTGTGACCCTGTAAAGTATTTACTACGTAAAGTTGTCCGACAAATAAAGTTGGGTAAAATCTATATTTTTTTCCCAAAACATATGCACAACTGTATATTTCATGTGATTATATTATTTACATTACTGTTACCAACTAAAACTAATACTAAGTGACAGCAGAATTGTAATGGCCAGGCTGATCTAAGTCAGGGCCCATCCAGTGGCTGATCAGGAGCTTTCAGTCACTTCACATTTCATCTTTCTCAGCAGATGGAGTTGGACCAGCTGCTGTGGAATCGTAAATGTTCATACTTCTCTTTTTCTGAGCGTTAAAAGAATAAATAAAACTCTATATTTGCAATTTCGCCACAGCTGCACTCCATTGAACTCCGCCTGCTGAGGAAGTTCACACAAGATCCTAAAATGCTCCAACAACCACAGCTTTACAAGGACCTATGTGAAACTATTTGATAATCAGAATCTGCCATCACGTAACCTAATCATATTGAATACTCTAGAGAATATAATGTTTTTACAACCATAAATATGGTTTATAACACTTCGGTATAAGCAGATATGGGTGTTTTATAAAGATGTAATGAGTGACAGTTTAGTAAAATAAATCTTCAAAGGAGAAGTTACCTTTTAAAATGATGTGCACACCTGTTGTAAACACATGTGGATATCTTGACATCAGTGCAAATGTGCTTCATAATTTATTCATGCTTTGAAGCAAATATAATCACTCACTTGCCTTCATTGATATATGGATTATAAAATATAATAATGAACTTCATTTTGGTGACAATTTGATATTTTCTCATGAGAGCAATAATTTTTTTCTTTTCCGTTCCTGGGAAGACTGCTAATTTAGCTCAGCAATGGATTTTAAGGAATTGTTCTCATTGAGCAAGATTCAGATTAACTTCACATGGTGACAGTTTATAGGCAAAATATGGAGCCTGTTAGCAAAACAAACCCTTAGAGAAAACCCCCTCCGAGAGGGGACTGTCAGAGCCAACGGGATGGGAGAAAGGGGACTGGGAAGGGGAGCACAATCAAAGGCTGTTATTTTAATCTGTCCTGCCTCGGAGATTAGCCAACCACATTGTTTTAATTGTTTTAGCGGGAGGGAATGAAACGCTCGTTTATTGGAGAATCCTTGGCATAAATCTCCCAAGTTCAATAGTTTCAAAAAACTTGAGCCCCTTGCAAACCCCCCTCTCTTTCCTCATCCCACCTAATCCCGGCTAATGCCTTTCTTTCTATTGGCTAATGGCTGAGGGGAGCCTGGGTAAATGCTTCTTTAAATAGTCGTGGGTGAGAATGGTTTCGGAGAATAAGATTTGTGCCACGATAAGGAGCGTTGGAGGCCCAGACTGGAGGAGGAAGTACCGGACTACAGTTTACTCTGTGCGTAAAAGCGCACCTGGATCTCGGGACTGAGGTAAACAGATAAGGACATTTAAAAACTGCACTTGGGACAACGTTTGTGTTTTGTTTTGGGGGGTTTTTTCCACATGAAAAAATAGCTGAAACTTCCTTTGTATTAAATGCTGCCTTTATAACCGAGAGTGAGAGGGGAGAATGGATTGGTTTCATTTCTCTACCAAGTTTGGACCATATATTCCTAAACTTTTCGTACACTACGAACAGTGAAAGAAGAATTTACCACAAAGAAGGGAAGGAACAGCAATAATATAGCCTTAGGGGATCATTGAGATATGTTCAATCGTAAATGTAATGTTTATGTAATTCTAAAACATATCTTTTTCTAATTTGATGTTAATCGATTCATCGACCTCATATATTTACAACTCGACATGAACATTTAAGAGACTTGGACTTTAGTTTAAATCATCAGGAAGTAAAATGCGTCTCACTTATTTTCCAGGTACAACATGAGCTCCTTAAATTTCTGCGGGACGTCCTCTCTCCGTGCGTATCCTCTCCACGGGGTCCACTCCACGCTGTTCGACCTGCACCACCAGATGGCGGAGCAGTACCGCGTTTACTCCGCTTCCAGCCCGGCTGTCCACGCGCTGTCCGTGGCTGAGAGACTGGCAGGTGGGCCCCGGTCCTGCTCACCTCAGGAGGAAATAAGACACTTTAAAACATTTGACATTTTTAAAATATAGGCAGAAATAATAGAGTACAATCTTTTATTTGGGTTTTTTTTGACCCCATCTGTGGACAGTAGTTGAAAGCATTTAATGTAATTACTCAAGTACTTGTCAAGTACTGTGTATACAGTATGTATATCCAAGATATCTTTAGAGTTTTACTCCATTACCTTTCAGGGTCCAGTGCTGACTAATTTGCACATTTAGGTAATCATTATTAAATATGATTGGAAAATGTCATAGATATATTCTGTATTATAGATTAAAATGATATTTTAGTGGTCCTCACAGTATATGTGCTTTTTAAAGCTATTATAATACAGTAATGGCATTCTCTAATTCACATTTGGTGTTTTATATTTTGATGGTAAAACATATTTTGTTGAGTAAACAATGAAATGCATGATAAGGTTTTTCATTTGTGACATGGTATTTCTACACTTTGGTATACTCTTACTTTAAATGATTTGAGTACTTCTTGGCCTGCTTGTTACTTCATCAAGAATGCGATGTAAATAAAAGGCACTTTTTAAAAGAAATTAAATTGTCACACAGTGCATAAATTAACCATAAAGGCATTTGTCTCTACCGGATTACTTTTTAATGCTGCTAACAGATTAATTGATTTATTGCATGAATTTATTAATAAGACATAAAATGCTGGAGAGTAATTACAAATGTTGGACCTTGACAACCTCCTCTAGTGCAAAACTTATTGCAAATACATTTTTTATGGAGACATATCAGAAAGGAGATAACTTTATCAAGTCTAAAATCCATTCAAATGATCTCTTTGTGTCAAACCTTAACTGTATTCTTAAATGTTGCAGAAACCCTTGCCATAATCGTCATCTTGTAAAAATAGTGAGGATTTGCTGCTAACTCAATTTCTTCAACTGATGACATTTTGTGTGTCTGTCCTGTCAGAGCTCATTCTGGAGGCTCGGTATGGAAACCACCAGAAACAACGGCGCAGTCGCACGGCGTTCACGGTGTCGCAGCTGGAGGCTCTGGAGAAAGTTTTCCAACAAACGCAGTACCCAGATGTCGGCATGAGGGAGAGGCTGGCATTCTCCATCAACCTGCCTGAGGCTCGTATACAGGTGAGATCGCATAATTATAAACCTACTTAAATGTTTTTAGCTGTTCATTAATGGTAGACGTGGCTGAAAAGCATGATAAAACTTTAAAGTTGGTTTGCAGTTTAAACATTATTAAAGCACATGTTTATGCATTGTACCTGTTATCTGGACCAGGTGTGGTTCAAGAACAGGAGGGCAAAGTTTCGCAAATGCCAGAGGTGCTCACCACTCGCCAGAGACTGCATTCCAGAGGAGGTCCTGCATCGCAACGAGATGGAACATGAGGAAGTCATGACCAAAGACAAACAGGACATCGCCACATCACACAGTGACCGTACAATTCCTGCTCCTCAGGTGGATAAAGCTAGAGATGTTTGCCCACCGGTCGCTCCCTCGGACTCTGATGCTTCACGATGCTCTGTCCGACTTCATCCTGCTCCAGTTTTCCCTTTCATGATAGGGGAGCGCTACAGCCAACCATCCCACCAGCCAGTTGTAGGAGTGCTGTCTGAGCTCACCCTACCCCCAGTGTTATGGCCCATTATACAGCAGCACAGCTCCAGTGTGGGGGTTCATCCGTTATCAGTTAGTAAAAACTGCAGCCTCAACTTTCATACTGCTGGTTCCAGTGAAGCAGTGTCTCTCTCTCACCTGGGCCTTTAGGCCTGAACACCAACAGCCTGAGATCTCTCCTCCACTCAGGTGCATCAGAAGCACCACTAGTTAAGAATTGGTGACGTGGTAGAGGAGAATTTACTGCCTGGTTCCTGTAAACTTGCAGTGAAGAGACTTTTATTTAGTGAGCTGTATTGAATTGATGTAAAACTGCACAGTCATGTATCTTCATTTACCGTCAGCTTCTTATTTTTTAGAAGAGCAAGTTTTAATTAGGTCCAGTTGGGTTCAGTGTCATCGAAGAGTTAAACTGAAGGTCTTGCATTTCTTTGGCTCCAGATAACAATGATTGGGAACATTAGAAAGAATATTGTTGTCTCCTTCAGCGTAATTATTACACTTCTAAGTAGTGATTATGGAAATAAACATATTTAAAAGAAATTCTATTTATACATGAATTCAATCTTTAACTTTCATTTATATGATGCCTAAATTTGATTTTTTTTTGTACTCACACAGAAATCTGGTTCAAGAAAATGATAAAAACTGTTTGGTATAAAATGGTAATAATATATTAAAAATGACAATGGTATGATTATATAATGCTTTAATTTTGCTGATGGCATATTGGTGCTATCTATTCATCTTTTTGTAGACAGGTGAGACGATCGCGATCATCTCACCTGTTTTGAAGGAGACCAAACAAGAGAAGCTTTAAATGAAGACAAGTAGGTCTATGAAGCTACAAGGAGTCCTTTTAAAATAGAAATGAATTGTATTTTCCAGACCAACCACATGATCATCTTCAGGGAAACAGGGAACTTTTGATGCAGCTGGGATTATTTTGATTGCCTATCAGTATTTCATTTACTTTATAGATTTAGTCAGTAAACTATCAGAAAATTGTGAAACACACATCACAGTTTCCCAAACCCAGATCAGTAGTTTTGAATTGTTTTACCTTTCCGGCAGTCTAAAAAGCCAAAGTAATTCGGTTTGTTATAAGACAAAAAAATCAACATATATTCATAGTAAACAAGCCACAAAGAACAGAACTATTGACATTTTTGGTTAAAAACAAGACTGATCCTATTAAAAATGTTGCCAATTGTTTGGCCATCACTAATTACAGCGTTCAATTGCATTATTTTTGCTCTGAATGTAGTTTAATCAAAATTCTGATGTTATGAAATCTCTCAATTTTATGGAAAGGTTAAAATATTGCAACAGCAGTTAATTTGCACATAAACATTACAGCCTGCAGCACACAATATTTGTATTTTGCATCCACGGAATATATTATGATGGTGAAAGTATGATTTTAAAAACAGTGGAAACCAGCAGTTTTCGGTTTTGGATGTAGTGATTATATGTAGTTATGTATATGTAGTGCCACTGTTCATACTTAACCTGTGGCATAAAAACAACTCGAAAACTACAGAGTTAAATTTTGCGTTAATGTGGGAAGCATAACAACCTCACAAAACAAAACAAGAACATTGCACATGTTTACCAGGTCGTAGATGTTTGTATTTTACATCTTCAAGACAACTTTGGAGCAACCACGCTCAGGTACGTACGTTTGATCTTTTTCCTTATTCCTCAAAGCAGTTGCGTTAGATTTCCAGCGTAGCGTAATGCTTCGATCCAACGTGACGCTGTGCCTGGGAATCGGTAGCCGAGGGAGGCTTAAAGAGACAACAGCAACTTGAAGTAGAGAACCGAACCGAAGAACCATGACTTCAACTACGTTGCGATAGCTATAATTCAAAGGTAACATGGTTCCCTCAGGGGCTTATATTTATTTGTCGCTGGTGTTTTTTAAAGACACGGTTTCGTCGTGTGTTTACGTTCTTGCTTATGTGTCGTTTGCTAGTTTGCTAAATGGCTGGCTAGCGAGCTAAGCATTAGGAGAGCCCAGGCTGCCGCTGGCGTGCACTCGCTTGTTTAGGATTAAGGAGTTGCCCGGCAGTGGTCAGGATAATGGCTAGAACTGATATCTGAACTTTAAAACGATAGTTCCAGGTAAAACAACGACCTTTTTCTCAACACAGCACCTGTCGCCGACATTATTTAGTCATAACATCGCTTGGGACGTTGTTATTTCCTAGTTATTAAGCAACTACTAAACTAACCAGGTCAATGTATCGTCAACTAAACGTTAGCACCGGGAATGCAAATCAATGAGTATGTTCTGTTATGTCCTGTTTCGTCTTGTTTTGCGTTAATTGATCGAGTGTTGCACGTTTTTTGCCTCATGCTGTTGAAGGATTCATTGAGATAACGTTACATTCGCTCGCTAGCTGTGCTTTTCATGAGGCATTGGGCCAAGGGGAATGGTGTTTTGGTAGGTGCTAGCTTGGTTAGCCCAATACCGCTATGTGGCGTTGTAGTTTGAAAATGACTTGCCCACAAGGTTGAAGACACGTTTATATTACATAATAATTTAGCTTTAAATGTCTAGATATATGGAATACACAAACTGTCTACCGAAATGAAATTGTCTGAGATTGATCGATGTCAAGCTAAATTGAACTAACGCCAAGATAGCCTTAAAGTATCTGGCCTGGTCCGCCGAACCATCGAACACAACTTGGTCTTCTTTCAACCCTAGATATCATTGAAGTACGTATTGACTGAGGTTTCTTGTGAGATTTAATTTTATTTGTTGTCATTTCGAATCAGAAATTGTCAGATAAGGTATCTACTCTGCCGCCCAAAGGAGGCTAAGTGACAGCTCTCTTCGGTGGCCAGTTAGCCATTAGCTAGCATTTAGGCAAACCTTAGCTGGTAGCAATTTTGTAATACGACAAAGGAAACTTGTCAGCTTGGTCCCATGGTGCTATTATTAATCGTCTGATTTATTTTTGTTTTTATTTTGGTAGTTTTTGTAAATAAGTACTTTTAACAATGTATGAAATGACGTCGTGTTACAACAAGCTAATGCTAACTCTATGGATAGCGTTACTGTATAGGAAGCCCAGGACTTCACTTTGGAAAAACAATTCTTTTTATTTCTCTCTTCGTATTGTAAATACGTTTCATATAACCCGAAAAATAAAACTACTCGCTATGTTTTAACAATTTTTGCAGCCATAAGAAACAGCTAACATTGATATACAGTACAGAAATGACAATGTAACGTTAGATTGGCTAAGATGGCATAAAAAGAGCGTTCTTTCTCTAGGTCCTTGTGATCAAGGGGCATTTCCATCCGTCCTCATGTCCTAACATCAACATGTGTTTTTGACACTGGTTCATTTGTGTCACCTTGACAAGTGAAGGGCTTGGCAAAATGCACTTTGTCATTTTACCCACCTTGCTCATACTTCTAATCTTGTGACCAGGTAGGCTCGCTATCCGTCTATGTCATCACGATCACTAGGGAAACATGACATTGCACTGTTTGCCTGCATACCTGACCTTTAAATATACATTCTTGTTCTTCGGAATGCACACTTAAGTATATGTTGGAGTGTAGTCATGAATAGAATTTTAGTACAGTTAATATCATGGCCCGTTTTTGGATCTAACAGTTTTTTTTATAACATAGGAAAGCACAATCAAAATACTTAAGTATGGCTGTTTTTCCACAAAAATATTCTTTTACACATTCATGTATTAGTAATTTTTTGTAAAGCTTTAATGTTTGTATTAGCTGTGAGTTCGTCATACAGCTGAAATAGTTGTAGACTAGACAGTGTCCAACTATCTTCAATAATGTTCAGCTTCCCAGTGATGGGACTGTTATGAGATGAGGCATTACAGCACTCATTGATCTGTGTAAGTGCCTTTCCATAGGAAAGAGTAGCTACCCATTGTTAGTGCCTTCATTACCTGCTCTCTTCGGCTCCAACGATGTCTTCTATCATGGTCAAAAGGGAGTTATACGTGCAGTTCTGGACAGAGATGCTGCAGAGATTGCAAAGTTAAACCATCAAAGAAAAGTGAAATTGTGTGGTTTTGGTTTTTTTTTTAACCTTTTATTGTTTCTGTACTAGTATATGGCTTATTGTCTGAATCTGTATATTTAATAAGAAACAAATATGAATAGAAAGGTGTCTTAAGCTTTTAAAAACAAGTTTTATTTTAAAAGAGAGAATTTCTATCTAGCTGAGATCCACTGTGGAAAACTTCCGCTCCTATCGATTGCTTTATTGAGTTTACTTTGTGACAGTCTGGAGCAAGATCTCATTTCTGCCGTCATAAAAAATAGTCATAGCAGACATAATTTGATATTTGAGTGAAAGGTTTATTTTTTCCCCTCAAATCTTAATATCTTAATGTAATGGAAAATTATGGACTTAGAGCATGATTGATTCTGCATCTCCAATTGATTACTGATCATCTCACTGATTTTATGTAGGTAATTAAATTTTAAATGATGAATGGGATATCTTGAAGTTAGTCAAATTAGTCAGCATTTATTTTTTTTATATCTTAACACCTTAAGTCAAGCGTAAAAGATTTTTAAGAACTTGAAACGACTCAGTTTATTTGTGACTTAAAATCTGTGTTTTTATAAAATGCTAAAGAGAAAATTGTCTAATTTCTTTTGTCATTGCTTTTGCAGCTCCACAGCCGACATCAAACCCTTCCGTTACATGGCTTCCTCATCTGTTGTTGCGCTGCAACATGGAGAGCGTCTACTGTGTCACTGAAGGCTGACCAGAAGAAATGACGCACTTCAGGAGATGTTCCCAAGTGGCCTTGTGGATGCAGTAGCTGGGCTTTGGAGTGCTTTTTTATGACTAGTCTTGTGTGTGTGTCTGAGGACACATCTTAACACAACCTGCCGAATCCGCAGGCAGGCACATGCTACTCTGAAGGTGGAGCTGGAGAAAGGCACAAGAAAGGAAACCTTCTGCTAAAAGAATAAAAATAAAAACAAAAAGGGAAGCATCCAGCAGAAGAGCCATCTCGCAGACCCAGGAGGGATTTCAGTTTCAGAGTTAAATATCTTCATATCCACTGTCCATTTTAACAGCATCACCTTTCCTCTATACTGTGAGATTTGTCCCCCCTCCCTAAAGCCTCGTCTTTTGTTGTTTATTGGAATTTCAATGGTTTGCATGGCTGGAGAATAACCGTGGAGAGGCCAGGGTATCACAAGCTTATGGATTTTGACAAGAGAGGGGGCAAAGGAGAGACAGAGGAAGGTAAAAAGATGTCTAAAACAGCAGGCAGCAGGACTGGGCATGGGGGCCGAAGTTCAGGGACCAATTCTGGAGTTCTTATGGTTGGCCCAAACTTCCGTGTAGGTAAAAAAATTGGCTGTGGGAACTTTGGAGAGCTGCGGTTGGGAAAGAACCTGTATACTAACGAATATGTGGCCATCAAGTTGGTAAGTTCATCTTTGGGTCTGCGCCAGTATCAACACATGTACCACACTGCTTTTATGGTGTATCTCCAGTATGAGTCTACATTCTATATGAGAAAAACATCTTACCTGATGTTTGTTATGATTTTTTAGCAAGTGAAGTTATGTTCATAGTAAATTCATCTAACTTACAGTCAAGTGAACCATGTTCTGCTTGTGTTTAGCCTTAATGTTTTACCATATTGTCTCTTTTCTATTATAACCACTATTCTTCTTTTACATTATTTCAAAGACAGGACAAACTCAAGATAGACTTTATGTTTACTTGACGTACTGTTGAACTGTTGAAGTTTTACTCGCTGTCTTTTATGTTTAAAATGCATTTCTTTAAATTTCAATGAAATTAGACAATTTATAAATGTACTTTTTGTAAGAACTAAATTTCCAAACCTCCTACTTAACCATCCCACACTGTCCTCAGTCAATTCTTGTGGTAGCTTTCCCTCTAATAATCTCACACCAGGGTTTATGAGCAATCAATAATTTACTGCCTCTGTGTTTTGTGTTAGCATGAACACTTCTTTTCAGAGCCACTGCTTCCGTATCATTTAAACAGGCTGTGAAAAGCCTCATGAAATATCAAAGCTGGTTTGTTTACTTTGATTACGGCCAGTTACTTTTCCCTCTGAGTATAATTTCTTATAAATATTTCATTGTCAGATACTGCTTTTGCTGACAATAATGATCATGGAATGATGAATGTAGGTCAAGTAATGTAGTCAGTCAGTATCTGATGCATGGTAGGTATCGTCTACACCACATATGTTATGATTATCTTAACATTTGTGTATCCCAGCGAGGTCATTATCTCTGAACGGGCGTCCGCTGAAGGCTTTGCTAACCACGTAGAAGGCAGAGGTTAGCAATTGGCTATAATTGCAGTTCTCCTCTCCTCTGAAACTTGGGTTGTACTCGCTGCCTCTCTCCCTTGCCTGTGAACCCTCCCATCTGTTTTGGTATTTTTATCCTCACGGAGTCCAGCTATGTCTGGATCCGGCATTAGGGCCGTGACACTCCTTTGAGATGTCGTGGCCCAGTGGAACCATTATTTATCTGAGTATATGAATGTATAATGATAATGAAAGGAAGGATGTGTGCTAATGGTGTCAACATAGCATGACAAGATCCAGCCAACAATATGTCTGAGGACTCAGATTTATGTAGGATCAAATTTGCTACCTTCAGGAGGTGGTTTTTGTTGTTTGGTATTAATTATGAAGTGCTTTCTTTTTGATGATCTTTACCAATGTGTTATTGCTTTAGGGTTAAATGCATGAGATGACCTGTGCAGAAACAAAATCTAGATTCCTATTTGATTAGTACTGTACTTCATAATTTTAAAAGTTTGATCCAAGGCTGTGAAAAGCAAAACACAAAATGTCGAGCAGCCTGGTGACTTTCAGTTATTAATAAATGGTACACTAAAATTAAGTCCTGTAAACCTTTGAATTTATTATTATTATTTTATTTATTATTTAGGACACTAGATTGTTTTTATAAACATTTTATAAGCTTTCACATTTTAGATAAGCAGACTAATGCATGTATGATATGTTTTTAGCAGAAAATGTCCATTTTGTCTACAGTACTTCAATATCAAATTGTTTGGTCCATCTGAAGACATGATACTCAATTTTCTTGCCATCTTTATTGCGTGAAGGTTTGTTTTTGTTCGAGATGCAGTGGCTCTAGGAGCTAGTGACAGTGAGTACCATACATGTACCCTGTAAGTGGTTTTAGGTCTGTGATGTTATTACACCTGTCATGGAGAGGTCTTCCCCCGTGTCAAATCTCGGGTTAACCCAGACGCTGGCACAGTTGTCTGTCCTCGTGTTTTTAATCGGTTCTTGATCTCACGGCTCCCTGAGGTACCCGAGTGAATGTGACTCCAATTAGGCCTGTGTTTTGCTACAGGCTTTTACTGAGCGCTTCCTGGTGGACTAACACAAATAATAGTCCTGTTATTTTAAACTACCTGCTCGACAAGAGTCATTCTGCCTCCATTCTCTACCAGTCAAGTCAGCGGTGACTGCTTTCTTGTAGATGAAATGTTAAATAATTTAAGTGTGGGATTAAGAACAATTTATTGATAATGCTTTTTTTTGAGTTATGATGTTTAAATGACTAAATTGTGAATAGATATACTTTAAACTTAGCAAATATCTGCAAAATTTAGTATGTTAGAATTGCAATCAATCATAATGTTGGTCACTGATTAATTTTTGCCTCTCGCAAGGAGGTTGTTTTTGCTGCCGTCTGGCTGATTTATACTAGGAAACAGGAAATGCTTACATTTTTGGATCCTGATCCAAAGGTTTTATGTGACACATGCATGATGAATAGATGATGTGATATATTTTGCAGTTGATGTTCTTTCAGCTGACTAATAGTTAAGTTGTTGATACAGACTACTGGTAAACTAATTTATTATCATGAAAGGCTGCCAGTATTATTTTTTCAATATCCTCTCAGTGAAACTCAAAGAAGTATGACAGTTCTTGCCTTTGTTTTTCTGACTAGTTGAACTTGTGATTGATAGACCAGGACAATAAGCTAGACAGCTTTATGATTTACCTGGGCTTGTGCCAGCCATTCACCACGTCGCCATAGGCGAAGTAAATTCCATATGGCTACAAGATTTTGAGCTCCTGTAGCCACAGTGGCGTCTTTTTTTTTTTTTTTAGGAAAAAAAGGCTGAAACGTACAACTTTTTTGGACTCGCGAAAATCCCCAAGCGATAACAAACTTTCTCGCTAGCGCCACTGTTTCCGTTGGCGCATGCTGACGGCGCATTTCCATCGCATACTAGAAGATACTTTAACTTTGACTTAGACACTTTGATTTTAATATATTTGATTCTTGGTATTACTCAATGTTTACCTGTAAGTTTCACTTGCTATTATAGCAAGCCGCTGTCTTGGACACAGAATGGGGCTTTTTGTGGCTTACTCAATTCTTTTACATTGAGCCACAGTGTCTTAGTCATACTACCTCCTAGTGCAAGCCCAGTTTACCATGTGCAATTTGTAACCTGGTGGATTAAAACAAGTTCCAACCCTTGTATTATTCAGTCTTTTGTTGAATTATAATTAATAGTAGGTGCCAGCCTCTGAAGGACAGTGCATAGTGATTACTCAGCGTTGAGCTGGTGCCTTTATGTGCTGAGTGTCTTGTGTATCAGCTTGCAGCGTTTGGCATTTGGGTGGTGCCTGTCTGCACCTGGGACAAAGGTGAATGCCAGTGTCTCCCTGCTGCACCACGTGACAGCAGAGATGTAAATGCATGGCAGCGTAGTGCACAAGGTCCTCTGTCAGTGGATCTGGAACTGCTGTAAATGTTGTTTCAAAAAGCAAGAGAGAAGGGGGAAACTTTTGCTCGCTGAAAGGTTGTCTTTGTTAGCCGGTACTGTGGACACACAGTGGTTCAGTCTTTGGTTCAGCTGGATGCTTTCTCACACTGACAAATGCATCTATGTGATGGAGGCAGGACGATATAGCCACTGCTGTAAGTACACTGCAGGCTTCGCTCCCATGGGGGGGATCCCTGTGTCTTAAAGACACAGCAGTGTTTTAGAGGAAAGTCAAACACATTTTAAATGGTGACATAACTTTCCACTGAGAAAATAAGCACCTCAACTTCTTTTTCCTCTCAGGGATTTGAGCATTTCCGTGTCATTCTATTTCTTATTTTTAAACATTTATTTATTAGTCTTGTGTTTACCCTCTTGTATCCTCTTGTGCCTATTTCTACTTCACCATCTTGTCAAGGTCGTCGGCTCGTCATCAGTTCAGGTTTTTTTAATTAATGCAGACATTAAGATGTAGGCATGGTATTAGCAGTTCTGTGGTGAATAAAAGTGACAAAGCAAACTACAACTGGTCAGTAAAGTGTTGCAATAATCCAGAAGTACACATACCAAATAGTCAGTCCTACTTTATTTTTACAAATTTTACAACTTGTTCCTGTTCAGATTTGAGGGGCCAGTGTGATTTGCCGTCTGCAAGTTTGGTATTATCAGCAATAACTAACTAGAGGCCTCTTTATGGCGACACCTTTGACATTGACAAGTGGTTGTAATATCTGCACAACATGAGAGAGAGAGCAATAAATGTATGTTATAGTGATGGGACCTATTGTATGGCATAGCAGAGGGAGACGAGGCTGATGTTGTATTGATCATCCAGGGAGAGGAAACACATTAGACCAAGCAGACCAGCCGTGTGTCAGTCAGGTTTCCTAGTTTGTTGCAGTGGTACGTATTTATGACTTTCTACTGCAAAGCGATTGGGCCTTTGTCAGGAGAATGGTTGCCGCAGTTACCAGTTTAACAACATACCACAGTATAACAATTGATGGTGATCATATCGGTAACATTTCTCAGCACTGGTCAAATGACAAAAAGACTATCAGAGAATCTCTACTGATCCTCTTCCTTCTTGTCAGAGCGCAACAGGCAGCAACGGCCCTACCTCCATAAAGACGGTGAAATCAGTAGCATGGTTTGAATTTTGTATAGCAGAATACCCAACAAGGGTTAGTGCCAGAGGACAGATACCTAGTTTGTAAGATATGTGATGCAAAGTGACATGAAGTAGGAAATGCGTTCAACTGGTTAACCCATGCTGCAGATCATAGCATGTGTCCCATTTATGACTTAAATCCATGGTGAAGAAATACGATCAAAGAAGGTTCAAAATTTGAATGTGCGAGGGCTTACTTTAATATTGAAAAAGATTTGCAGTGATTCCGACCTAACAGTTTTTGGCAAATTGAAAGGAAGGCTAGGACACCACTGCAAGGTGGTGCCTCCCAACTGTACTGTATTCGAATCAAGTTTTGTACCACTTAAGTACCTCAAATGATGTCCACCAGAGAGATCTGTCAGCAATCACTGGTGCAAGTTATGATGTCTATGCTACACTCTGTCAGACAGACGATTCAGGATGAGGCAAACTGAATCGCTCCATGATTCAGTCAGGGACCGGTTGTTGTGGCGTGAACCAATCCTTCTCACCTCTTCTCAGGCCAACTGATGGTGACGCCTGCAACTCAGTTTGCCAAGTCAGCACTGGCTGGTTTTAGAACGTATGGCATGTCATTTCTTCAGACACTCAATCAGTGCTTTGCCTTTTTAAAATTACTGGACCACCTTGTCATCTGTCTGTTTGAGGAAAATCTGTGTCTTTATGATATAAGGCTTTAAATTTACTGCTAAACTGACAGCTACACTGCTAAATGTTTCCTCTGTTCCACTCGCTTTTGCTGTCAGTCTGCAGCTTGCTCTCGTTCACACCCAGCAGCACTCACACTCTGCTCACAGCTTTTGTATTTGCCTTTTCATTTGTACTAGATATGCAGCTGTTGTTAGTAAATCCCTATCACAATGCTCAATCAGTTCCTAACACGCTCTAATTTATATTCAGTTATAAAGACAAATGCTTATGTAAGTACAAAGCATTGTTTTTATGGAAACTGTGCACATATCTGTCAACATTATAAATAGTTGCAGATTTCATCTGATTGTGAATCTTGGGCTTTGCTTGCTGTTACTTTGGTATGAGACCTCACTATTATCAATTTTTTCTTGTTACAATTAATAATACATATTCAACCTCGTCTGTCTCAAATTTAAATCCCTGTGGTGTTTCAGTTGAGGAAACACTTGCATTTGTGACCAAATCTTTCATCCTGAAGCATTTACAAGAACATTCTGTTGACTTGAAACGTAGCTAGTGCCATCTTTATTCACACTAAAATAATGTGTAATTTTATTCAGTTTTGATGGTAAACTGTCAGAAAATCTTTGGTTGCTTTTAGGCTATAAAAAATCTATCGTTGATTAAAGCCTTGAATTTCCCAAATAAATTTACCATATTAAAAATATATGAACCAGCAAAGTATTTTCTCTGCACCAAACAAGATGGCAAGATGTGTTAAGGCATAATGCTGTAAAATAGAACAATGCTCAAGGTAAATAGTGTGACAGGCTTAAAATACAGCTGCAGTGTTGCACCCTCTGAACAGTCAGCACCAGATGGTTGCACTGCAAGCCAAAAATGGAACAGCGTCTTCCCGACAGCGTCAGTGTTAGTTACAAGATGCTGTAGTGATGTGTGTGCAGAGGCAGTCAGTCGCATGCAGGTGTTACTACGTCTACCAATCCTGTAGATTGATAAAGACCATTACAGTTCATATTGAAGCATATAACTGTGTTATTCAGGCTATTCTAGATGTAAGTCCTAATAAAAGTATTTAGAATTGTCTTTCAGGTGATAACAATGACTTAAGGTGTTATTGCTAACAGGAGGTACCTCCTGTTAACGGTTGTACATGCTGGAAACATGCTTGGAGTTTAACTGGATGGTGTCAAAGGATTTTGACTAAACTTCAGCCAAACAAAAATGGCAATGTAGTTTTCTTTAATAGCCACAAATTAGCTGGAAATTTGCTTCAAGAAATTACATTTCTGGCCCAGTTGAAGTGAACTGTGTGTGGTGTAATTAATTACTCTGTATGTATGGAGAAGCACGGATGTCTCTTACAGACTTATTTTAATTGGCTGAATCACTGATCCGGAGGTATGAGGTGACTTCTATGAGTGAAGTCGCTCACAGTTCTGGGCAGTCGCGATACTCTGAGGGGAATTGGAGGTATTACTGAACTCTCCTGTCTGCCTGATAAGAGGCTCTTGTTGCAGACTAGCTCAGCAGCTCTTCACTGTCGAAAAACAGTGCAAGCACAAAAGCTCTCTCAGCATGTTTGGCAGGAATTAAAGTGACATTTTGAAGATGTAAATTCTTCTCTACCCTGTTTGGGCTCTCCAGAGAGAGCATGTTGGACAGGCTAAATGAATAAATACTTGGATGTCAAATGTATGGAAAAGCCTACTTTCAGTCAACAGGCTAATCCTGAAGGCAGTAGCAACACATGAAGTTCAAACACTCATTGTCGCTTTGAGGATTACTTGGGTACAGTCATAAAGTCTGCACAGGAAAGTTTAAATGCCAGTGACGTTAGAGTAGTAACAGGAATAATGTGTGTGTTTTATGTAGAAACGTGTAAGAGAAAATTCTGACTGGACAAAAAAAAAAAAAAGGGTTTTATTATGGTATGGAGGGTGTGTGCCTGCAGAACTGGGAGCACTGTGTCATTTCCACCCTGGCACATCTAAAAGCAATGTCATCTTTTCCATTTAGACATTCCCGAAGGTTTTCTTGTAAAATATGTGTAATATTAAAGGCTACAGCAATTAATCAAGTTTCTCTGTTTTTCTTTGTAGTAAGGGCAGCTGCCATGCCTCAATTTTCTGCATGACATTATGATTAAATAAGTAAACTAAAGTCATTGACAAATCCATAATCAGGATTTATTAAGTTAAAACAAGCTAAAGTCAAAGTGTAAAATGTAGATTAAATATAATTTTGCATGGTTATCTAAGCTGAGTAACAATTTTGTTCTACACTTAATTTCTGCTTCTTCTTTCGCATATTAAGCTTTAAAAGCAAGACATATGTGATTAAATGACATTTTACAGTCTTGTCTATGAACCATTTTTTTCCCCTCTTGTTGTGAAAGTGTACTGTATACACCAGTGGTGAAGTCAAGCTGTAGAAGGAGGCTTATCAGGTTTGGTTGTCTAAGGGTCTTCTGAAACAGCAGATAGGTTCTGTGGAGCTAGAAGGGCTGTAGCTTTGGCGGGCGCTGAAGCAAAAACCCAGATATCGCAGGACTTCTAAGAGGCTATGGAAAGACTTTTGGTTGGCATCAAGGAAACTTGTTGGACAAATCGGGAAGGGAAAGAAGGGCTTTGGCCAAGTCCATGTAGAACAGGGAAGGAGCTTACCTGAGTGAGGATATTGTCAGGCGTTGGAAAGAGCACTGTGACGAGCTAACTGAACCTCACTGTCTTGTCCTCTAAAGAGGAGGCAGAGTCTGAGGTGAAACTCGAAGATGCCCCCCAGTGATAAAGGTGTTTGAGGTGGTTTAGGCATCTGGTAAGGACATATCCAGAAGCCCCCAACCTCACAAAGAGATTGAAAACCAATTTTTGTACTTATGTTCCCATGATGAAGGTTTCTACCTGTATTGTGTTAGTTGATGACCCTTTCTTGACCAATCTGGTGTCTTAGATGCACCATACACATGCTTGTACTGTAGAAATGACTTGTACTGTACTTTATGAATATAACAAATATAGGATCCCCCCCCCCCACAAAACACTTCTGATTGGAATGAGCAGTTGGTTTGCCTCCTGGTGTAGCTATTCTCAAAAACTGTTCAACACTTAATCAACTAACCGTCTGATTTCGCACATCCTCAAGGCTGAATGCATTCGCTTCATGATGTAACATCCTCAGTGGATGAAGACCAGGAACCCACATTAGTGTACAATGGAAATGAAAATGAACCCGGTTTTGTGTGATCATTTCAGGCCAGAGGCATGATTGATAATTAGAGCAGTTGTCCATTGCTCCTTCAAAATAAAAGTGACCTTGCTGATTAGCACTTAAAGCCTGGTACCAGGTCAGTTTTGAAAGCGAAAACATTCGCAGATGAAGCAGCACAAAATGAATGAATGAATGAATGTACATTTCCATGATGAAAATAGTTTTCTCCCACCATTTAGTAAGTGCAGTGTGATGTTACTCCGATAATCAGCATGTATGTCAATATAAACAATGCAATAAACTGTTGCTGTCAAGTCTTGGTGCTCTTTTAAATGTTGGGTTCTCTTCTCATGACTGTGTTGATCACTGTCATTATGTGCAGTGTTTGACCTTCATCTTATTGCAGCATCTGAGCTCAGCATGTAGAACATAAGCAGTCCAATTTTAAATTAATCTTAAAAACATAGACTCCAGCTCCCCGTGACCCGCTATGGTGGATAAAGCGGCGGAAAATGAATGAATGAATGAACCTGCAAAATTTTTGTCATGGAACCAAAGCCAAGAGCTTTTGTTTTATTTACAAAAGCGTTTCCAGCTTTCTGAGACGGTACCTAATTCCTTTGTAAAAGTAAAAAAACATAATCTGAAACTAGTGAGTATTCATAGTTCACATACCGCACTTCTTCCCACCATATTGTCATTATTTTCCAGGCCGTGTCAAAATAAAACCCGGCAGCAGTTGTTGATCAGAGGAACTCTGAAAAGGGAAATGGCTGTACTCATGAATGTGCAAAATATTCACTCCATGTTGATGAAGGTAAAAAAAAAAGTAATCCCCAATGCTAATCTTAAACTAGATCCCCTTCAGATAATTGGGGTCCAAAATCCACCCCTGTATAAAACATCAAAATTCTATGAGAGCATTTTGAGACATTGTGGGAATAAAGAGACAACCAAACTGACAAAGAGTAAAACGGTGACCTCTTTCAACTCTCCATGATCGAAGTCTTCATTAACAACACTAAGATAACAGCTAAGCTAACCCTAACCCCACTGAAGTTGGAAGATTTAAGAAACCTTTTGAAGTCGATCATCTTGTCTAAATTCTAAGTAATTCTGAAGTGGTTACGTGAGTCTAGGTTAAGGCACACAGTTAACTACGAATGGCACAAAAAAAACCCTTCAGAACACAGGATTGATGTCTAATTGTGGCTGATGTCAAGCAGCGCCCGACTATCACGCCGGGGTTTAGGAGGCAGCTGATGGCTCCATCTGGGTGTGTTAAATTTGAGCTGAAATAGGATAAGTGCTGGACACCAGCCAGCTGCTGCTGTCTGACACCAATCACTCCTTAACGTCACCTTCAAATGATAGAAAGACTTCTGGAATAGGTAAAAACATGGACCACACACCGGCCATATGTTTTAACCGTACAGTCAGTGGTTAACATTGTGTCTCCTGTGTGACTGAGTAGAGATGAACCACACGGACGTGTTGCATCGTCTGAAGCCGGGCGAGTCACATCGCATGTTGAATATTGTTAAATGCTTTACTGGATGTCAGGCAAAGGTCAGAATCTATTCTTGGCTTTATTCATAATGTTGGGTCTGTTTGCCTGGACATGACACTCATAGGAATAAATATGCACCTGTTGAATGTCACAATGGCTTTGCGGACTATAAACAGCACAGGTATTTTCTGATTTGTTGCATTACATCACCGCAGCTGTGCGTATTATTCTCCTACGCAGTTTTGATATACGAGATTCATGGAGGCAGTCTGGTCCTTTTTGGGTTTATTCACTATGTAGTATCATATCTACGAGTTGAGATAGTAGTTTGAAAATATTGGCATATTTTAAAATGATCAAAAAGTGATATTAATATACCACAATTAGACTCTTAGTTATTTAATTTTTCCTGATCCCAAAAAACCCCACACTACAACTACGTTGTTGTTTAAGAGGTTGGTATTTGTGAATCTGTAAAATATTCGCTTATATTTTTTTCTATAAATATTACTAAAGACCTTAAGATTCAAATCCAGATTAGAAAATAGTTCAGGTATGTTTGTTTAGGCCAACACAGCAGTATTGTATGATCTGTTGATATTTAGCTTTTAACCACATATAAATTCTCCAGCACTGAGTGTTCAGACTTTAGATGTGATTTACCGTCAAATGTCTACTATAGACATCTCTTTAACACCTCTTTAATACTCTGATTCTGTTGTTTTGTATATAATTTTCTTTTTTCTTCTTCATTGGTTGGTCATTAATCCATGCGAAACTGAGGTCAATTCTGATCTTTCTCAACTATGTGGAGGCAGAGATCAGATTTAGCCCACATGACATCATATGCTGAGTTGGTTAATCCCAGGAAGAGGACTCTGTGTTGCTGCAGGTTTACTCCACCCATATGAGAGTGTTGAAGCATCTGCAGGTTGAAATATAGACACCACCATCAAGGTCCGATAATGTAAACATGTATTTGTACTAGCTACTATGAGAGGAATCCTTGAAAGAGTATTTAAGATTTCATTTCACACCCATTGCCAGTCTTCTGTAGCCACAGGATTAATCCTGCTAGAGCGGTATTTGTTGGTATCGCTAATATAGACAAATCTGTTTAGCTGTGAGTAGGAGCTAGCATAAATCAGTTCCCATTTAATTCATCGCTACTGGAATTGTCCTGATCCGACCGAGAAGAAAACTTATGAAGCTGTAGGAAAGGTTGGGTCTGATGTCCTTTGTCATTTTATATTGCAGGTTGTCTGTTATCCCTTTTTCTCACATAAGGGCTATTTTCTCTTCATTTCTCCTGACCAGTGTACCTCTCATAATTTCTTTCCCATATTTGCAAATTATTTTGCCTTTTTTTTAAAAGTATGGCAGACTGTCTATCTAGATCAGTACAGCCACAGGGGCATCTGTGTCCTTGGGCACAAACTTTCTAGTTATTTTTTAATGTCCTCTCTATATATGGAACTCTTTCACGAGCACATAACGTGTTTCCCACATAGACTTTACTTGGGCAGGAAGCCCAGGTATATTAACAGCCATACAAGTATATTTGGCAGCCATTTCAAAGTTGTATTTTTTTTCAATTAATAATTATATCCTTGAGAGAGATTCCATGCTTGATTGATTCTATATCCCTTCACTCTATTCCACACTCAGCAGGGATACAACATATTTTTCCACAGAATTATCTGTTAGTTATTGAAAAAATAAGCATTAGATTAATCTAAAAAATAATAATTTGTAGTTTCAGTGATAATGTAAAAAAAAAATTGACAGACTTTTTGACAAAGCAGAGGTCATGGCATGGAGTCTTAAGCTTTAGTTATCTCTGACACACTGGTGACTTTCTCCACCAGTGTCTTATTCCACCAGCAACAAACAACCCAGTTCTTGATTTTATCTTTTTTAAACAAAAAGTGCATTTATAGGAGATACGGTAATATGGTGCTTACTCAGATCTTCGAAACCAATTATCAATTTTCATGCCTAAAACTCTCCTTCCTTCTGTCAAAGCGTACACCACCGAAACAACATCAACAAGTCATCAACTATTTGTACGTCAGGGGTATGACTTCCCCCACTTCCCTCTTTGGCCTTCCTCAGAAAAAGGCACTTAGAGTTCTCCAGAATACTGTACAAGACAATATTTGTCAGACCGATCGTGTCAGACATAGGTGACTTTGTTGCAGATGTTGGACTTAAAATCCTTCATATCATTAAATATGACTAAGATGAAAACGTGAAATCTACCAGAGGAACTACTTGAGTGAAAATGTTTTTACTGTCCTGCCACACAACTGACTGACTAGTTTAATAATCCTCTGGTTATGTCAGGGTTGACTATCAGCTGGGGGAACAGATTAACACTTATTCATATGATCAGGAGCAGTGTGTAGACAAACATGTTACATCAGACGTTTGTAGCTTGGCTATGGTCACTTACACATCCATAGCTTATCCTATCTGCTGGAAATAAAGATGACTGAAGTACATAAAGCTGCCATAAGCCTCTGTTTTCTATTGTAAGCTGTTTTAACGTTTCCTGTTTTAGGATGCCATCTGTTTTGACTCATTATTTATATATTTTATATTTTATTTCCCCATCCTCCCTGGCATGGCTCCACTTATGCAAGACATACTTGTTCATCGTGTTCATGCAGGAGGTGGATGACACTAAAGCAGCTCACTACTCCACCTCCCTGACTAGTCATTTGTCTTCCTCCTACAGATTTCCACTCCTCTGTATGGCCTCCTCACTTTTTTTTCCATTTACATTTTTCTATTTGAATTTTTCTATTAACTTTAATGGCTGCATAATATATAAGTTTAGAATCAGGGAATGGAATTCAGTCCGTCTCTTACATACAGTACAAGAATACACAATTGTAAGAATAAGACCATAACACAGTGCAGTTATGCAATGCAATCAAGAAATAAATGTTTATTAGTCTTTGAAATTGTGCATTTGCATTATTATGCTGTCTATTATAATATGGTCTTAAAATACTAATAATACGGTTCATTGCAGTTATTTTGACCAGTATTCATTTAGCAAGAAATTAATTGAAAAAAAAAAATCAACAGGTCTTATTTCTTCTCTGACCTGTAGATAACTACAAACAAATACCATTAAGTTGAAGTATATTCAAGAGAAGGCAGACATCTCTAAAAGTCATCTCGAACAAAAACAACCTACATGAGATAAATCCCGCTGCAGATAAAGTATGTTTTTTACTGTTGGTGTGATCGCTGGCCATTCTGTTCTTTTTCTATAAATACATGTCCCCCGTAAGACATGCAAAAGTAGTCATTATTGTGAGCCTGGTTCTAAGTGGGTGGATCTGTGTCACTTGAATTAGGGTTATAAAGTAATGGAAAAACAAAATAAAACCTTGTCAGAATTCACAACTTATTGAGCTACAGGAATATACATACCAGCAGGCTTTAGAACTATTCAATCTTTGTTGATGGGTTTTTAGAAAATTAACGTAATTCATTAATTATTCTTTTTTTTTTTTAAATAAATTGGAAAATGAATTAAGTACACAACATACTGTATTTCTGAGATGCTGGTCACTTCTTTTTAACACCTCTTTTAAACCATCCTTTGATTGACTCTCAAAGCGAAACCACAGAACACATCCCACAGGACTGAGAGCGGCCATCATAGAAAGACAGAAAGTCCTTTATTATGTTGAACACAGCTCTTACATTGTGTGTACTCCTACGTGCTTACTGGGCACCAGGAGAGAAAATGCTTCTGATTTGATAAAGGCCTTAACAGAGTGAATGTGGGAGCTTAACAGCTTTCAGCTCTCAGTTCATATAATTTAAAATAGAAGTGCTTTAGAAGAATTACATGCACACGGGACTCTTTTGATTAAATCTCACTTCAGGCATCTCTTGTGAAGTTGCAAGGTTAAATAAATGTTCACATTTTCATACTTTCCATATATTATATTGCATACAAGTAAAAAACATGGGGAAATTATATACTTAGGAAAAGTTTATTTTGTCATATTGACAGATTATTTACACCTGTGAATCCATGACAAACCAGCGTTCTGTGTCAGAATGGGGTTGTGTGTTGTTATTGTGTTTATGTGTTTCCACATAGGCTGTGCTATGTTTATTGAAGGCTCAGAAATGGAATTAAATTGGGTGTGTGTTTGTTCTCTCCTCTTCATGTTTGTCCATAATGCCCTTGTCATCATGGGAGTGGGGTTAATCAGATTACATTTTAGGTGGTAAGGCCGCGGTATAACAAACAATATGTCCTTTCAGATTGATTATTAGCCATAT
The DNA here is from genome assembly GCF_040054535.1 of Antennarius striatus. Lineage (NCBI taxonomy): Eukaryota > Metazoa > Chordata > Actinopteri > Lophiiformes > Antennariidae > Antennarius > Antennarius striatus. The sequence goes on along the minus strand of NC_090782.1, from coordinate 20,394,116 downwards.
TCTCACAAAATCTTTTATCTTCTCACACCCTACAAGTCTGATCCGAGATGTAATTTAAGTTCTGCTGGGTATTAAAATCACAACATTGACTATAGACATTTAAACATGAGTTTTTCTGTGTGTTTAAAATTGCCGCTCACAAACTGCTTTTGTTGCAGGTCATAACACCTTTATGTTGTGTATTGAGTCTGTAAGTCATGCAATAATAGATGGTTAAAAATTACTTGTGAGCTTTTCACACTCTCATTTTTTACACATATACTATGTTTTCTCTTTTGTTAATAACCCACAGTGTAAAGTGAGCTGAATGACTGACATGTAATTATTGATAAAGAATATTGACTTTTTGATTCATGGTCTTGATATTTTGCTTCTTTCTGTCTTCTCTTTCAGGAACCTATAAAGTCCCGGGCGCCACAGCTCCATTTGGAGTATAGATTTTACAAACAGTTGGGAAATTCAGGTACGAGAGAGACGCCTTTTGTTTGTTATGTGTTATAATGAACGAGTTAAAAGCCAGGGGGCTTTTTACACTAGACTAGTCCTGTCAAGAATAAAACTCAGCCTTTATATTTAGAAACTGACACAAAGGAAGACATCTGCCTCATAAGATGGACATGCTTATTAACATTTGAAAAAGGCCATTGTCTCTAAATTTGTGAAAATAATTACCGTAGGTTCCTTTAAATCTAATACAGAGATTACAAAAGATACATCTTTAAAAAAATGTTTTTATGTCATACCCTTGTGCTTAATTTGTCTTACTTTACTCAGGATTGTATACTGTAAATCATGCATAATTTTAAGATAAATCTAAGATGTAGTTGTTGTCAACCTCATCTGTAGTTGCCCAGTTAGCACAGACAAGTTTACTTTCCCTCTCTGCCATGCAGTGTGACACTTTTCAGATTATGCATTTTTAGTTTTTTTTCTTTTGAATCATGTTAAAACAGTGCAGTGCAAAGCAAAAATGGGAGAGAATAGGAGATGATGCATTTTTAAAAGTATCTGCATTAGTGTGGACACCACATGAGCAGAAGTATGGCTTCCACTCTACTTAAGGCTAAACTTCATGTTTCTTTATCTTCCCACATCTGTGAAAACCAATAGATGCTATGTAAGCCTGCCTCCTCTTTTCTAATCCCACATCTACAGTAGCAAATCTTTCCTCTCCTGCAGCACTGCCCAGAACATGTTAATGTGCTTTGATGCATAGCTGTGACTCTGGGGCAGCAGCTCTTTGATCTGGTTTGGCTGAATCCAGAGGGCGAGAGAGGAGGCAGAGTCAGATGGTTTGGAGGGACTGGGGCTTAATTTGTGTCACACCACGACCCGGCTGGCAAGCTTTGACTTTTTTTTCCCTTCGTTTTTCATTTTATCTTCATGTAATGTCCTTAATTCAGAAAACAAATGCAACCATGCCATCACTTTATTACCTAAGGCAAACTTAGAAGAGCAAAAAGAACAGTTGAGGCTATCATTCCTGTTGCATTTAGCGGTCCAGCCACCCACCCATGCCTGCATGTCCCAGTTATTCCTCTGGTCAGTCAACAGGTACTAAGTCACAATTAACATTTTATCGCTTCACTTTGCCCATCAAAGGAATACTCAATCTGTTGAAAGGGTAGCTATGTTTGAAAAAAAAAATAGAGAAGTGTGGGGGCAAGGAGTGTAGGTGCCATGGCCTTTTGGCTACGTCGTGCATGACACAGTGGGTCATGGGATGTGGAGGAGACTGACTGACTGGCTGCTCAGAGTATCATCGACAAATATTTAGAGCCTGTGGTTGGAGCTAAGCAGCCATGAGAAGCTACTGTCATTCTAGCACTTTTACAAGTGGCTTCGTCCTCATGTTGCGCTGATCCGCCCCCCCGTCTGACAAGTCGTGGTCTAATTTTGCGACACGTGCTAGTTTCCTTGCTCCTTGTGCCAGAGCAAAAGCCCACAACTGTTGATAAGGAGGTGGGGCCTTCGGGCAGTCCTTGACTATTTATAGAGAGCCCTTTACAAGCAGTCAGGCCATTATGGTGTGTTTACTTGGATTGCTTCCCTAGTCACATTATCCTCTACCTCCCTGGTTGACTGTGTGCTGCCTACAGATAGCAGAGCCACAATCTGACTTGAATTGCTAAAGGACTGTTTTATGACTGTTCTCATTTTAATCTCTCTGTCTGATCTGTTTGCAATTCTCACATAGTGCAAGCCAGACACAAATAAACTGACCAGAAACTGTACTTGTTATCTTTCCCTTCGTTGTAGCTAGGGTTGTGTAACAAACTACACTTAATGGTGGAACTGATGATCGACTCGTTTGATCGATCGGCGCCAGATCTCACCATACTTAGGTAACAGTAACTGACAACAGCCACACTACAGCACCCGTGCAAGTGTTGCTGTGTTTTAAAAACTGATTATTTTTCTGTAGTTGATGTCTGATGTTACACTAGTTTATTTTTTTCAGGCCAGTTGAGTAAATTACGCACAATGAAAACAGTTTCTCTAGGGCTTCTCAGGTATTAAACAGCTTCCTCTTTCAAAGCAACCAGTGTTACAACATATTTGGTGACATATTATTTCTTTTCTTCTTTTCCTGCGCCGGAAACTGTTTAGTCCTGTGGACGGTACTAATATGGCTTCAAAAGGTCTCAAATGCTAATTATAGCAGAAGCTTCCTCTGAGTTGTGGCTCTAGTCTCTTCCTCTCTTCCTCATCTCTATGTTTTTTTTCTTTATTGTGGTGCATCGAACACATCTTCAGTCTTATTCTTGGTAACTGGGGTCTGTAGTTGTGTAACGTGATGCCACCGCCCTCGCACAAAACTAGCCATATGATGTCCACAGGTAGAATAATGAAACAATCTTTTTCATCATGTGACTGACACGGATTTGTTCATTACTTAATATAATTTTTACACCAACGATCCTATTTTGTTTTTGTGTTCGATGCCTGATGTTGCCTTTCATTTTGACTGAGATTGCTGGTGTGATCTTACTGTTTTTGACGTCATCAAAAAATGAGTCATAAGATGGTAATTCCCTAGTGTGACTGTCAAACGAGTGGGTGAAAATTAAGGGCTGTAATATTCTCTGTTTCAGCATGCCACTGCTCACATGGTGCCAAGACCCACATATGAACAATTTAGTTTCTAAGATAAAGCACTTTAAATTGACAGAACATAAAAATCATTTGACAATGGATCCAGCTAAATGCTGGCTCATAATTTATTTAACATGCTTAAAGGTTAGACATTGACCACTGGCCAAGCCGGACACACTTTGAATAACAATCAAGTAAAAATGGAGTTACTATATGACCACATAATTTAGCTAAGAGGTCATGTCTCCAACTGATGACTGACAACTCTGTGAAGATATGGCAGGAACACACACTTAACTGTCGAGCATGGGAGGAGTCAAGGCAGTAGATTGGATCTACTTATGTTGTCATCTTGGCTAAATGGGCACATGTGAACCTGATGCTCATACGCAACCCAAGTGCCTCAAATATGTCACAGTGTGGACTGATCAGTGCTTAACGCTCAGGAGGAGCTTATCTGTCCACCGTTAATTCTCCCCTGCCCTGAACAGATCCCAGCTGTTGGGAATCCTGCCTCACAGCCCCTGATAGAAGACTTGGTTTTGCAGTTGTTTTTAGTAGCAGCAATTCTATAAAGTGTCTTGTACTCTCCAACCTGAGTTTGGCTTCTTCCCTGGTCATTTGACCACCATGTTCAGGGGAATGACATCACAGATACACACAAATTATATAATAGCACCGTTTTTAGCGATAATCATGAGAACCAATTTAAATTGAAAGCTTTTTTCACAATTTAGAAATAGCTTTTATACTATAGGTAGACCTCAAATAGCTTATAAATCACTATTGACATCATTATGTAAGCACTATGTGTAGCCACTGTAAAGTAATGAATAGAATGTAAGAAAGCAAATGAGCTCATCCGTAAACATAAACCACAATGTTGCCTGACAGAACAAGAGCTACAATCTCAACTTGTCTTAAAGTAAAATCATGTAGTCCATTAAAATATATTAGCATACTTTTAATTGGTTGTGCAATAACAATGAATGAATGAAAGTATCTGGTAGAATTTAATTAACCTTATTTTCCATCATTGTTGTTGAGCCCTATGGCTTCTTCTAGGAATGTTGCACTATGTTGTACAACCTATGTTGTATTTGTAGCTCCAGGTTTTGTCTCTGCAGACCTATGCACTGATCATATTTCATTGTGAGAACAGCCCAAGGGCTTTGAGCATAAGTAACTCCTCTTGCCACTCCTTTTCCTCCTCCTTCTGTCATTGTGCTTCAATCCTTAATATGCAATCCCCATCCTCTTCTCTGTTGGACATCTCCTGTATTTACTATCTCTCTTTTATTAGACTTTAATTCAGCTCTGTCTTTTCATTGTATGGTAACATTGTCCTCAACTGCCATGAACGCACCCTTCCCACACTTGCATGTGAGGGCTTGTCTGCAGATACAATAAGTTTGTTTGTCTCAAATTGTGAACCAAACACCACTGATGGTGATCCAGGGCATAGACTCACACATCACACTGTAATGCTGGGCTCAAATACTATTTGTAAATAGTATATCATGTGTATATTATCATTGAAATTACATAGATGTATTGTCACCAGTGCGATTTTGTGTGCTTTTTGTGTCTTTAATTGGCTAATGGTTGGTTTGCCCTTAACATTGTGAGGGTAGGGAAATGTGAATCAATATGATCATTGGCACAACTCCATAGAATTGAATGTGCTCTGATGTAAGGGATCTTCGATGTTGTTTCTAGTGAGTGACATGCCAGACAGCGAGTCTGTTTGAGCGCCAACACTGTTTGTTAAATCTGCTGCTGATGTTTGCTCAGCGAGGGAGAGCTACACCAGCTATACTCTAGTCATGGATCACGTTAAGCCAGTGTCGTTGTAGCCGACATGTGGTAGAACATAATTCTTGTCCCTGATGTCAATGACGAATAATCCAGAAGGTGTTTGTATTTCTCCATTGGAGTTTCTCTGCAAGTGTTGGTCTTTGGGGAGATGTTTAGTGGAGAGCCATTGTACAAAGCTGATGTTCAGGAATTGATCAGGGAGAAAAGTTAAAATTCTTGTAGGATTGGCAATTCTGACCTGATTTAGCTCAAACTGTGTGGAGGGGTGAGGCGTGGGTCAGGAAAGCTAAGGAGAAATATCTGATATATTTTGGCCAGAACATACAGTACATTTCCCCCCATACGATGCTCGTGTGATAACTGTTCCTCCCATCAGATTTGGGCCAGGCTTTTGTGAGTCCAAACTGGGTGTCAGCTGTTTTGCAGATCTACAACCCTCATTTATCTCGATCCCACATTTTTTTGTGCATTACACTCAAGTGCCATGCAAAGTGGCTTTCTTGTTTTTAATCAGTTTCCTATTGTCCCCGAGTCTATTCATGTATTGGTGTTTTGTCTTCCCTTGCTTTATCATTGCTGATGTGGAACCTCAGGATCAGTGTAGATGAATGATATGTAGATACTTTGCCTTGACAGTGGATCAGAATTGGTAATGAAAAGCTATTAGAATTGGTAATGAGAAGCTATGTTATGAAAAGCCACTAAATGGCAGATAAATATGTGTATGTGTTATTTCAATATTTAGCAAATACATTCTTGTCAATTCCCAATTTTTGATTCCTTTATGGCTGAAATGAGATCAAAAAGAGATACAATAGAAATGCATATCTTTACATGTAATTTTGTTGCATCATTGAATGTCATTTCAGAGTATAGTCAAAAAGAAAAATCAAGATCAAATGTATGTAATTTACATGTCTGTGCATTATAGCTCTGTACAGTAATGTCAAATGTGAACACGTGGTGACTCACTTTGGTGTAGAGACCGCTAGAACGCCACAAAACAATGTCATTTCTTTTAGTGCTGTGCCAGCAATGGAGAAAACAGATTGCTCCACATTAATTTACATCCAGGCCACGCTTTAAATGTTTTGCCACGTTTGATGTGCAAACTGTTTCACAACTAATTAGCTGCCCACATGTAGAGCACTTTGCCTTTTTGCTTGGTAAAGGAAAGCCACACTTTTTAAAAATGTGTGCTATTATCCAACCCTGTGACTGACATGCAGCTCAGGCATGTTTTTGTGTATTTAACAAACTGATTTGTTGAACTGATGCTGTTCCATTTGTGCATGATGTGGAGAGGATTTAGCAGATTCTTGTAAATTTGTCGTGTGTATTTTGAATAACTGGTGAGCAAAACAGTTGAAAAAGAAATTCTCAATACTACCTGATTTTTTTTGTCCCTTTTGAATTAGTTCCCACCAACTGTAACAAACATGGGAGTTAGACTTTCATGTGAGAAGGTATAATTTCTTACATAGTCAGACAAGCAATCACTTTTTTGGAATGTAACTCACAGTAACGACACGCCGCTGCATTTCTTTCTCACTGTGGGAAAACCTATACATGAAGGTATTCCAGTCTGTCAGTTTTGATCCATCCTCATTCTTTAGAGCTTATTCAGAAGGCAGGAAAGTGGGTGTGGCGCTGTCGAGAAAAATCAATTTACTGTACAGTTGTCGTTGCTGAGCTGCTTGGTGTCGCTGGTGTCGGAGACACCTTTCCCTTGAATCCTACTAGTGGAAAAACAAACTCAGCCACACCTGTTTCTGACAAGTGTGCTTTGTCATTGCTTCTCTATTGTTACCCCCCCCCCACTCCTCCAACCTAGAGTAAAAGTACCACTTAAAGAGAAACATTATTCTGTGTGACTTGACCAGAAATGTATTGTAATGATATTTACAAAAGCTCCATGTATTTGTGTGATCGCAGAGGGAATCCCTCAGGTGTACTACTTTGGTCCTTGTGGGAAATACAATGCCATGGTGCTGGAGCTGCTTGGACCCAGTCTGGAGGACCTGTTTGACCTCTGTGACCGCACCTTCTCGCTCAAGACCGTCCTCATGATAGCCATACAGCTGGTAAGGCTTGGAAGAGGAGGGCACGCAAGTTTATTGGTGGATAAAATTTTTAAAGAAGTTTAGGGCTTCTTTACAAGGGTGGAATGTATTGAAATGATTTTAGTTATTTTAAATAGGGAAATATTTTTTGACTTACTAGTTGTTTGACTTACGAGCTCAGTCACAGAACAGATTAAACCCGTATGTCTTTATACTGCTGTAGTTGTATGAATTAAATACTAAATGTTCTTCCTACAGCTGATTATAGTCTTGTGTTTTAGTCTGAACCACCATGATCTTCAAAATATCCTGATTCATAGCTATAACTGCAAATTTTATCAGCATTTAATGGACTGTGTAATCTTGTCATCAAACTGCATTTTGATGTTGCCCAGCTAATTTCATTCCTATGAATATTTCACTTTCTAGTTCTGACCCATTTATTGCTCTTCTAGATTACACGGATGGAATATGTCCACACCAAGAGTCTCATATACAGAGACGTGAAGCCAGAAAACTTCCTGGTTGGACGGCCAGGAAGCAAGAGGCAACACACCATCCACATTATTGACTTTGGTCTGGCCAAAGAGTACATAGACCCCGAGACCAAAAAACACATCCCTTACCGGGAGCACAAGAGTCTGACTGGGACAGCACGCTACATGAGCATCAACACACATTTGGGAAAGGGTAAGAAAATCTCAGGAACACAGCTATCCATTTATCTCACATTTGCTCATGTTTACTTTTAGTACATAAATATAAGTACAAATCCTACATATACACAGCTACGTAAACGAAAACCTTTTAAAGCAGATTTTAAACATAATTATTTATTTAACCATTGGACTTTAACGTACCTTAGGTGTTTCTGGAGATCATCTGTGTCACTTTGGGCGGGTTCATTTTCACCCATCTATGATAAATGGCCGACCACGTCCCAAGGAGACTCGACAATCATGTTTTAAATCTGACCAGTCACCTCAGTCATTACCCTGGTTCCATCTCTCTAATCTATGCTCATCACTCTATGACTTAATAAAGTTTTTATGCTGCACGCGGTTAATTATAACTCCTGGAGTATTGTACAGATGTTCTACTTTATATTTCCTAAACCCCAGTTGTAACCTTGATGAATACCCACCGGTAGTGTTGTAATCTCCATCTTCTTCTTTCGCTTCCAGAGCAAAGCCGAAGGGACGATTTGGAGGCACTTGGTCATATGTTCATGTATTTTCTCCGAGGGAGCCTCCCCTGGCAGGGCCTAAAGGTATTGTTGCATATTGTTCAAAGGTGTCCAACGCTGTAAATACATACTGAAAATGTATGTTTGTCAGGACTCTGTACGTCCGCCATCCACCTGAGCTTAGCGATCGAGAGTCTGGGGACTGCCACACCATCGTCACACACTTCTATTGTTCTAATATTTCTTCAACATGAAAGAATAAGGAGCGGCGTGTATCACATCAAAACTTTTGAGTCCACTGACTTTTCAATTAATTGTGTAATACAGCTTTATAGTATGTGTGGTTATAAAGTGCAGCGATTAAGTGCTCAGGTATGTGGTCGATTTTAAAATAGCTGATGGAGCGCTACAGCTGGTCCCACCAATCACCCCAAACGTAGAGACCTCATTTAAATGACTGATCATTTGTTCATCTTTACTTCACTGACAACGCAAGAACACAAAGTAATGGATAATGCAGAGGTGTGCCTCAGCTAACTTCGTCACCTGGAAACAAGGCTGACTCCAGGAGTCAAAACAGCCATATATTATGATCATGGCCAACATCTTGTTTTAATAAAACAACCTGCCCTTGTTTTGTGTTAGCATCACCATGCATCACAAGTGTTATATTTCCTGGACAGAATTCAAAAAAGGTGCTTTTAGTCAAATTTCTTCGGTTGGTGACTAAATTGTTCCTGTGTATGTCGCCACTCCCTTACATTTGCATATGTGTTACTATACACACCCACGCGCGTTTTGCATTTGAACAGTTTTAGAGACGTAGCTTAAAGCGCGGAGGAACACTTACGTGTCGACAGGTGTCGTGAAGACAGGCTAGAGCTGAACGGAGTGGCAGAGCTTTTTTGCTGGCATTGGTATCAGAGGTGTACTTCGAACAGATGAGAAGACAAGACACCTCTTTTGAACATTTGCTATGTGGGAGGCAGCTCATGGCAGATGAATGTGAGGGATGCATGATCGTGGAGGATGTTGGGTTGCTCAGGCCAAAGCGAAACACACAACATGACAGCCTGCATAAAAATACTATAAAGGAGTATAGTGTCCAGTTTTACAACTCACATTTTAATGCTGAGAGGAGGGAAGGTAGCCCTGCCTCAAGCACTGTCACTGTTAATTCTGGTCCAAATTATCTGTCATATTGTAATTAATTATCAAAACATGTCATCTTTAAGATTATACTTCATTTTTAAAGTAATCTTTTCCTTAAAGACATTCAGCAAATTCTTTCTCTCTGTGTTATCAGTGAAGGGTGACTCAAATGAGCGAGGTCAATGCAGGATAAATGTGCATCACCAGTTCTGCCCCTATTCACGTCCACTGCACAAAGCAATGTGTTTTCTCTCATTTTGAGTGTATTTTTTCTTCTTTCCCATCTAGGCAGACACTTTGAAGGAGAGGTATCAGAAAATTGGGGACACCAAACGGGCAACACCCATAGAAGTGCTTTGCGAAAGCTTCCCTGGTCAGTAGAACCGAGCAATTTCCTTTATATTTTCTGTCGTTCAGTTGTTTCTATTATTTATTTTTATTTGTAATTTAACGATATTTCTCTCGCAACAGAAGAGATGGCCACTTACCTGCGCTATGTGAGGAGGCTGGACTTCTTTGAGAAGCCTGATTATGATTACTTGAGGAAGCTCTTCACTGATCTGTTTGACAGAAATGGCTACGTCTTTGACTACGAGTATGACTGGGTCGGAAAATCACTTGTGAGTTCCTTTTACTGAGTCCAAATCTCCTCATCTTACTGAAATCCTTTGCTTTGAAAATCAGTTTTCTCAGCTACAGAAGAATTTCTCACTAGATCATGACTGATTGTTTTTGCAAACACTGTGTATGCTATGTAATATCTTTTACATGGTGGGGGCTGACTTTTTCTTTTTACCATCGTTTTCTTGCTTTAATTGTCTACAGTTTGGCAGTATTTGCATTATTTGTGTGTCTTGCAGCCCACACCAATAGGCCCAATCCCCAGTGATACCCCCCTGCAGCCCAGCAGCAGAGACAAAGCACAACAGCAGACCAAAAACCAGGTGAGGTTACTAGCACTAAGACACATCTATGTTCACCTGCCAGGCCGTGCCCGTCTGTATTCAACTTCCTGGAGGAAGAACTTCTATTCTGTGTCTCGCTCATTGCAGTCCACGCCTACAGTCTGACTGCTGAGTAGTGGCATCACCTTTCCTCGGACTTTGTAGAACAAAAAAAGGTTTTAACAAAATTGATTCCTTACCAGTGGATTAGCTCTAATGCACAATGATTAGTCACACTCTCCTTCTCCGGCCATGAAACAAAGCACTTCAATTTATTCTTCACACCTTGCCAGTCTAAGCTTTGGTCATTGCATGCATGAGTTGAAAATGCAAATTGCATTGTTCACACCAGTAATGACAAGCCTTAATCTTAGTGTGTGACAGAATGTGGACTTGAATTTTATACATATATATATATATTTTTTTTTCCATTTATTTTTATCGGCATGCTACCCAGGCCTTTTTTGTTGGCTTGATTCAGTATAGGGGAAATGATTCAAGTGTTTTTAGTTGAAAACACCCACAAAAATCCACGATACTAATCATCAGTGTTTCTCATAAAGCTATGCAGGGAGGCCATTAGATTTTATGACTAACTTATTGCAGTGGACTCTAGCCTCCTTTTTACTGCTCCACATTTAAAACAATTGGCTCAATATCAACTCGCAACCCTTTGAAGCTTGCCAAGCACCACCTCCAATATCATGTATGATGCCTATGACTGTAAAAACCTGTTAGAATTAATGGTGAAAAAAGTCAGCTACAATAGAACGAAACATCTGCTTTCTCTGTAGTTACAATGTATATTTAAAGAGCTCAGAGCTCTATTTGAGCTGAAATTCTGTGTTGTATTGAATATGCAGTGTTAGCTGAGGTGATCAAGGCTGGGTTTTTTTGTTTTTTTTGTTTTTTACTCTTGCATGACATTTACTTGCGTTTTGATCTGTGCTTCGCATAAATTTTTGCTTTCCTCTTCTCTATTAACATAGTTGTTCTTAACAAGCCTGCTTCTGCTTGGGAGATGTCTTCTATAATTTTTTTGTTTTTGTTTTTTTTGTTGTTGTTTTTTTTTCCCATTCACGCCCCCTTCTACCCTCCACATCCCTCACCCCACAACCCACTCCCCTTTCCTCCCCTTTCCCTCACTACTTCATGACCACCTGCCTCAACCTCTTTGCTCTTTGCGTCAAGTCACCTGAGCCCAAAGGAAGTGAGTCTCAGCCCACTCCAGTGACCAATAAGGAGACTCTGGGGTCGCACCTCACAGCTGAGCGGCTGGGGGGCTCTGTTCAGGTACTGCTGCTGCTGCTGGTCTGAAGGCTAATGCATGAAGCTACATCATTTTGAATGTGTCTGAGTCTCACTCTCTCTCGCACTGTCCCCTCACTGCATGTCAAGTGTCCCATCTTGACATCCTGTCTGTGTCTGCATCTGACTGTTCGAATCCCTGTGCATCTTTTGCTTTGCTCGTTCTGTTTGCTTTTACCTCATTTTCTACAAGGTGCCGAGAAGGGCTGTGCAAAAATGACATCCAACAGCAGCTTTCACGCAAACCTTAATACAGAAAAAAAAACATCTGAAATTATTAGAAAACACACAAGATGGAATCTACCGTAGATTATTTGTTTTTGTGAACTTGAAACTGAGAATAGAATATTTTAGTAAATTCACACAGAAATTAGAAGCTTCTATAAAAAATATGACACACATGTGCCACCTAGTGTTGGCTAGTATAATTGCAGCTTTTAAATGCTAGGTTGATATTTTCCTGCTCTGTATGAAAAAGTGTTAAACCAGTTTGTGGGGGTTTTTTTTTTACTGACATCATTAGTATTATCTCGTTGTGCTTCCAGAAAAAATTTTTTGGTCAGATCAAAAATTGATTTCAAATATTTTTTTTAATTTTATAATGCATCTTGTCATGCAAAATTAATCTGGTTAATTAGTTTGAAATTTGACAGCACTGTTTTCATGATAAGCGACAGTGGAGGAAGCACAAGAAAGTTAATTAGGTACAGAAAGATATTGCACCTTTCTTTTGTATTATATATGTTGCTCATACTGCTGAAACCTTGTTCAATGGTTAGTTTTTACATCAAAACATAGATTTACACTGATCCAGGACTTGAGATTACATCCCTTATTTCTAATAATAGAAGCACATTAGAAAAAATTGGATAAATATCTGACATCATAAAATGTTGTCAATGTCCATATTGGCATTTCCCTTTTCTTTTCAAACAGGCAGGAATATATGTAAACCTCTCCTTCCAGGTTACATGTTGAGCTGCTATCCTTACCTGAGGTGGTAGACAGTTTAACAAAACCAACGTTGCATATATTTGGATGTGAAACTTAATGTCTGCCATACAGTAAGTGGCTTGTTTTGAATTTTTTGTGTGAGCAGTCTGGGGTCCTTTTGTACTTCTGCAGGTGATGAGCTCAACAAATGGCGAGCTGAACACTGATGATCCCACAGCCGGACACTCCAACGCTCCCATTACCGCTCCCACCGAAGTTGAAGTGGCTGATGAAACCAAGTATGAAACGACTTTCAAAATGTGTAGAGGAACAACTTTACGTGCAGTGTTAGTTCAGAAGCAGATCAAAAGCCTGTAGAACTGCTGCAATATTAACTAATACATTTCCCTGACTTTATGTTTCGTCTTTTTCTTTTCCACCTCCGTAATTACCAAAACCATGTGTCTTGTTTTTTAAACGTTCATCTAAAAGCTTTTTTCAAACAGTGATTGTGCAACATCGCTGCAATAATGCTCTTTCTCTACAATGCCTTTGATACAGTAACACATTGAACATTGTAATGGCGGAGCTAAGCTGCTCTGTTGTGTGTTTTTAAATAAGTGTGCCTTGAGTTCTGACTGTAACATGTTAAACCCTGTATTTAGATGCTAATATCTGAGTTGTTGTTTGTACCTGAAAGTGCTCCTCTGTCTTCCTGCAGGTGCTGTTGTTTCTTCAAAAGAAGAAAGAGGAAAGCCCTTCAGAGGCACAAGTGAAACAAGAAAATGGAGAGAACTTGAAACATTGTGGTCACTGTCGATTTTTAAATGGAAGCAACTACACAGACCCCTGTCCTTTATCTCTTTCCAGCTTAGTCCTCACCTCTTTATTCCTCTCACCTTATTTCCACTGTCACCCTGTACCTCCCCCCTCACGCTCTCGCTCTCTCGTTCTCAGTGCTCCCTGGCTACTGGAGAGTTTAAGGAATGTTGCAGTCCTACTGACTCCACAACAGACTATTGATTCCTTTATCAATGAACAATAAACGTACCTACATTACAACAGGGGGCTTGAGAAAGAGTTTTAAAAAAAGCTGTAACGATGAAACTCGAATACCGTGGCGTGAATATGAAAAAAAAAATACTGTTTGAAACAGTTGATGTATTTAGAATCTATGAAGATCAGCTGTTGATCAGGGGGAACCATTCGAGTGGAAAAAAAACTGCTCTCTAGGAAATTGTTTTTTTTTTTTCTTTGTTCCTTTGGTGTGTGTTTTGGGATCAAGGTAAAGAGAAAGAGGTGAATTATGCTGATGTTAAATCTGAGAGACACAGGATGCATTTCATCTATAAAAATGAATTTGGAGGATTTTAATGTTTATTTTCTTTTTTTGTAATTGAGTCCTCAGTTTTTGAAGTCGAATCCTTGCATTGAAAAGTTATTTTTATGTTGTAGTACTCTGGAGTTCAATTCTTTTCCTCACTGGCTTTCTTTTTGTCTGTCAACGTGGACTTTGTAGCACAGTCACTGGCCTCAGGTACTGTGGAAGATTGAGAGAAACAGATATTAAGCTCACTTATGATTATTGCACTTTTGGGGAAAAAGGAAATCAATTACAGTGGAAAACTTTAGGTTTGAAATTAACAAATAAGAAAACAACTTAATAAAGACTGATTTAGGAAGAGTACTTCACAACGCTTATATTTCAGTCATGACCCAAAATGTTGTCTTTACATGGAAAAAAAAGTTGTCAATTTTTATTTCTTACATCAAAATAATTTACCAGGAAGTCTTAGTTTGTGCCTTTCTAAGTAAAATGTTTAAAGCTTAAAAGTGAGTGTCCCGCTATGGCATTTCATCTAATCTGTCCCAAATGAGCTTTTGGATTACTGTGTGTGTGTGTGTGTGTGCGTGTGCGTGTGTATCAAGAGGTGAATGTTTTTAATGGCTATGTGCCCATCCCTTGCTCTCACCTCTTAGCAGCATACACAGCTTCCCTTCTGCTGTGACACGTCAATATATCTGCATAGTGGTGTTCTTTTTGGAGGGAGAGATCAGGACTGTATGTGAAAGAGTGTGTATGTTATTGTGCACACTGGGGCCAGATCAAAAAGACAACAACCCAAATCTGCACTATTGTTTCATTTTGTCTGGACATCACAGATATCCATGCACCTCGCGGATGTTTACTTGTTTACGTGGCGCTTCATGATGAATTATTGAAGTCTTTGAAAGTGTACCATCTTAGAGAATATATTCTTTTTGCTTTTAAAGTTTCTTGCTGCTGCTAACATCTTTAGTTTCATATTGCGATGCAACTGATTATCATTAGGACCATAAATCATGATCATCATCACCCAGAAACAAGTTTTAATTACTGCTTTTATGAGTAACATTAATTGCCCTTCATTTGACTGATGGATTTATTGACCAGTCATTGCAGCTCAATTTGTAACACGGACTCCACTCATCGTTCATGGTTCAATTAACTTTAAATTTTAAAGAGGCTGGCTGTAATGAGTGATGACTGTAACCACCACAACACAGTATCCTGACACAGGGAAGTTTGGGTTGTTTGAGGTAAACTGTCATATCCTTTTCAGAACTAAATAATATAAGTACCTGTAATCTCTTTCAAATCCAAACAACTGCACTGGGAAAAAACTTAAAATACTGTACACAACTTTTTTCGCTAGTTTGTGTCGTGTGATAATAACTAATTGGGATTTTATTGACTTTATTATCATAATCTTTAACAAAAGCATAGAGCTCCAACTAAAACTCCTCTCACCAGGAGTCATTATGTTCCCCATCAGTGTTGGTTACAGCAGGTAATCCTCCTCATCATGGACCGGCATATCCAGTGGACATCATCTTCAGTGGGTTTTCACACCCACCCTTCCTGCCAGGAGCTGTTACTGAGTCTGTGGAAGATGTTTTCAGGATATTCATCACTGGCTGTTCCAGAACTGCTTCCAGTATGGCCATCCCAGTCGTGTTGATCTGCTGTGGCATTCTTGCTGGTTCCATTTTCCTTCTATAGTTACCGGTTTGGGTTGAGTTGGGTAGCGAATTGTGGCTGCTTCTGTAAATAAAAAGATTTATTACAGAAATGAGTCAGCCTTACAAGAATCTGTACGTTGAGAAATATTACAAACCATCGTGACAGAAGTACAACTAATTTTAAAAAATCAAGTGGTTTCCTTATGTGTGCATACATTCCCAATGATCCATAGATTCATGTCTGTAAAGCACGATTTAGCTACTTGTATTGGGCTCCATTCATGAATTCCTGCCCATGTGAAGAACAGAAATTATCTAATGACAGTAAACTATCTTCAGACGGTCCGATGACGTCATCAACCATCTGCGTGCCTTCACGTGTCGCTGATTGATGACAGCTTTTGTTTGGCGATTGAATTCAGTTGAAAATCATACCGGATCGTCTATCAATAATCCATTACACTGATCGACTATTAATATACAACTTCAAATATTTATAAGTAACGACAACAGAGCTGTGAGTGTGGATTAACCGGGTCGTACAGGCTGTGCCTGCTAATCGGCCTGCAGGTGTGGCGACGCTGATTGGTTTAAACAGTGGGCGGGGTGGGCACTGATTGGTCGACAGAAACCGGAAAACGCCAGGCTATCGCTGTCAGCCCTTTTCCACGATTGTGGTGAAAAGAAGAAGCACAGTACAGTAATCTAACGACATACTGACAAGATTTTAAAACAGTGCTTTAATATTAGTAGATATGGAGAAACTCAGATCATATAAAAAAATGATTTAATATCACGAAAACAACAACACAGGTGAATGAAACACGAGATTAAAGCCGAATTGATCAATTGTTTTGTTTTGATCTCAGAAAAACCGATCTGACTTTTATTCTGTTTGGCCAGAATACAGAGGAATTGTTAACAACACAAAGCTTTACACATATAAGCAACAAATTCTTTGCAGGTGTTGAAAAAGAAAGTAAGGAAATGTTAAGCATTATTAAAAGTGTTGGTTGATTTGATTATTTTTGTGTCATGCCGGAGCAGATGTTCTCATAACATCCTCCTGGAAATTACATTGTCAGCAGCAAAAAAAACCCAAACCAAACCAGGGGAACATATTTTACAATAGCACAATCCAGGGAATAATATTCCCACAGAAATGTACTTAATGCTGCATATTTGCTGTATAACCTGTAGAGTTAGGTAGTTTGTTCATTATAGGACACAACATGACACACTTCTATTAGGCTGCTTGGTGCCTCTAAAACTGTGCTGTTTAATCCTCTCTGGAAGAGTCGTTCCTCTCAAACTGTGAAATGAAGCTCTCCAGGTGACTTCACAAACCAAACACACTGCTTCTGTCCTTCCACACTGCTGCACAACCCTAATCAGCAATGCCTGGTTTGCTCTGAATGAGACTAAAGAAGTACTGCCTGTGCTGCAAAAGCCTAGCAGGATTTATTCCCTTTTTGCCATTAATACCTCACTGTTTAATGATCCAAGAAACATCACGGAGCTACACCACTGGACTGGGTTTTCTTTATGACAAACATGGGCCCTGTAGTTTACTTTCGCTTACACACACTGTACACCATCCAGCAGCGTGAAAGACTCATTAGTTTCAAATTACTGTAGTATTAAGGCGAAGCTGAAAATAAATCTCCAACTTCCACTATCTACTGCTGTTTTGTGTGCTGGTTCAGAAAAGATATCACAGTGTCCAACTGTTTTGGAAAATTACCATTTAAAACTGGAAACTGTCTTAATAAACTATGGTGTCTCGTAAGATTAAAACCAGCCTTATTCTTTCACTTGTAGTTTTCTTCATGGGGGTGGAGCTGCAATTTCTAACTCGTTTTATGCAAAGGGGCCGAATGTATGTCAAAAATCCATGCATATTTTTATGTTAAGCCAATATTTATTAAATTCCTTGCTTGTCATTGGGTCTATAGCTTTGGGGAAAAATACACACACCATCAGAGACATTTTGTTACTTGTGCCTTGTTCAAACGCATTCTCTCTCTCTCTCTGTGTGTGTGTGTGTGTGTGTGTGTGTGTGTGTGTGTGTGTGTGTGTGTGTGTGTGTGTGTGTGTGTGTGTGTGTACTTTGAACCTGAAGACTTGAGTTCACAAACAAGGACTTTTAGGCAAAATCCAGACACAAAGTAAATCATTTCCCTCTCAAAATAGAATAATTCTGCATTTTTTAAATGGCTGAAGCAACATAATTATTATTAACTAAATACAAGACGTGTTTGAGGTTTTATCAAAGAAAGAGCATGTAGACGTTAAATTAAGTTCCACAAAGATTATTATGTCTGATTCGCTAATCTCATAATTTACTAACTACAAACTGCAGTTAACTGTATGTTGCCTTGTTTGGTCAAAGGAAAAGTGTACAAAATAAACCAATGCTACCACCTATTGTCTGAGTTTACAACTGCATTACTTTTATGGGTTGGACTCTGAAATTTTAAAACATTACATTCTGTCATATAATAATAATAAAACCTCCACCTGAGAATCTTTGACTTACAATCAGGTCATGTCACTCTCTCCCGCGTCTTCTTTGGTGCTCTTTGACCAGAAAAGGGGGGATCTTTCCCCACTCAAGGCCTACTTATCTGTCTTGGTAATCTGCTGTCATCTTTACGACCCTGCAGCCTGCTTATTGTCATGTTGACCCATCCTTTGCTTTTCACTTCCTCCTCCTTCTTGTATTGATCTCCACAACTATAATGGCTGTCTGTATCCCAAGTGGATGGAGGTAATAGGAAAAAACAAAGGTCTTTAAAACCCACAAGAATTCAATTTGTTCTGATTTGTGAAATGGACTGTAGACACCATTTTTATGCAGGAATGCAACTGAATGTGTTTACTGAAATAAATGGCACAACGTAGTTAGACAACATAGATAACAATATAACATAAACGGTGACAGATCCCTGTGAGAAAAAAGGAACACATGCTGCGAGATAAGAAAATGTAGTCCTCACTGTGATGAAATTTAGACGCAAAAATTAAATCTAATCTACAACAACAGAAAATGTTTAGAGGATGGGTGGGAATCAGGGGCATAGCACTGGAGTGGTTCAGGTCGTACTTGGCAGATCGAACATTCTGTGTTAGCCTTGGAGACTCGGTGTCCTCCTCTGCTCCTCTCTTGTGTGGGGTCCCAGAGGGATCAGTTCTAGGCCCTCTTCTCTTCTCTCTCTATCTGCTCCCGCTTGGCTCCATACTTAGGAAGCATGGGATTCATTACCACTGTTAGGCGGATGACAGTCAAATTTATGTTCCGCTCAAAAAGAAGAATGCTTACTCTATCACTGCATTAGATTAGTGTCTTGATGACATTAAGGCCTGGATGGCTCTGAACTTTTTGAATTTTAACGAAAAGAAAACCGTATTGATGGTTTTTGGTGGCACCACTGGAACACCCCTTCCAGATCTGGGTTCTTTGGCCCAGCATATCAAACAAACTCAGGGTAAAAAAATCTCAGGGTAAAAATGGATTCTGACATCAAGCTTGACAGCCAGATTAGGGCAGTAATTAAGTCAAGCTTTTATCATTTGAGGCAGCTGGCCAAAATAAAACCAATTCTCTCGAGGCAACACTTTGAAATAGTTCTCCATGCCTTTGTCACCACTATCCTGGACTACTGCAATTCCTTTATGTGGGGGTTAGTGATTCTTCCATCTCCCGTCTCCAGATGGTCCAAAACACTGCTGCATGTCTTTTGACCAGCACCCGTAAACATGCACACATTACCCCCACTTTAGCCTCACTCCACTGGCTGCCCGTACATTTTAGAATCCATTTTAAAATACTTTTATTTACTTTAAAATCCTTAAATGCTCTTGCCCCGCCTTACCTCTCTGAGCTTCTGCTCCCTTACGTACCTGCTCGCTCTCTCAGGTCAGCTGATCAAATGCTCCTGAGTGTGCCCAAGACCAAACGGAAGCTCAGAGGGGACCGTGCCTTGGCTGTTGTGGCCCCTAAATTATGGAATAATCTGCCTCAACAAATCAGACAGGCCTCTTCTCTGTCTGTTTTTAAATCTCGTGTGAAAACCTACCTCTTCTCCTTGGCTTGTAACATCTAGATAGACACTGGATTTCATTTTATTTGATCTTGTTTTTATTGCTCTGATTGTATGGCTTTTGCTTTTATCCATGTTGTATGTTTTTAATTAATTAATTTTACTTACAATATTTGAGCCATTTTGTCTTTTATCTACTGTATAATGTTTGTTCTTTTTATATATTCGTCTGTACAGCACTTTGGTCGACTGTGGTTGTTGTAAAGTGCTCAACAAATAAAGATTGGATTGGATTGGATTTATGAACCCAAACATTTGTATTAACTGCATTTCCCCCTCACATATATTTTTTCTTAGCCAGAAATTATTACCCTTGAAGACCTACATTCTCCTGCAGAAGATTATGACAGCAAGGTTCTAACCTCAATTTTATCTAATTTTTGTACTTTTAAAATATTTCTTTGTTAATAAAATAATTGATTGAAGATAAAATGTGTCTTTCTGACAGTCATCCGCCTGGTAAACTTGTTTTAAACCGTAGATAGTCCGACCTCTGGCGGTCAGAGCCTGGCGGTGTAACGGTGTTGTGCGGTGGGCCTCATCACCGCGGACAGGCGGGACAAAGCACTTGTTCAGAGGCTGCTGTCTGTGAAGGAGCCGTTGTTTCAGCCTCGGATAGCCATTAACAACGGACCAGCGACTCCGCGGTTAACCTCACCCAAAGTGGTTCATTTTGCTATTAACAGCAAAATATTTAAAGTTTTTTTTTGTCGGATATATTCTATTTATTCCCCAACTGTTCCAAAGTTTTAAAAAGAACCGGACAGGAAACGGACGGCAGCGCCCAACTTCCCAACATTATTCGCTCTTCATCGATCCTCAGGTAAGATATCTAGACGTAGCTTAAGGTGAATTTAATAACATGAACACTTAAGTGTTATACAGTATATGATTTTACATGCATGAATGTGTTTTATTTATTTGTCTAAAACTAAAGAAGTATGTGAGTGATTTGATCGGTACCGTTAGACCTGTGTCCTTACAGGTGGGACCCCTCATCTTTCTTATTCTCTTGTGCTAGCTAGCTAACAACATTGTTGACTTAAACTAATGCTGAAGCCCGCTATTCATAATTGAATCGGTTTAAATCCATTTCTCGGTGAGAAAAACAAAATATATTGGAGATACAAGTGTTCTTAATAAAGTTGCCCTTCTGTAATAAGTCTGAGGGCTACAGTAATTAAATCTGTAAACCCTATCAATAACAAAGAGTTAAATACCTTACGAGCAGAAATCACAACAGGTCCCACAACAAGAGAATGATCTCTGTAGTACAACACTAATGGTGTGTTTGTGCCTTGATTCATTCCAAACACACAAATAAAGCAGTTGAGATTATAAAATACAGAGGGAAACATTACTATGATAATCACTTGCTTCTCATGACCCATAGGATAACATTTCTGTTCATCCAAGGGTTTTAAAATTAATTGTTTTGTTTATTTCATCTTTGCTTGGGTGGGTTAGGTCTTAATGAAATAACTTGTATCTTGTTTTATTTTGAACTGTTATGAGCTGTCTTAATCTGCTTCATAAAGCAATGACGCAATACAACTCACAGTAATGAATTCAAAATTATACCCTGATCTACTTACATACAGTAGTGTCAAAGATCAAAGCTAGTGCTCTGACCTACTGTCATTGATCAAAGCACTAGCTTTGATCTATGGTCTTACACAGGGAGTGTGCAAAAGGGAGTGTGCAAAAGTTGAAATTTGACCTTGACCTCGTTTCCTCAAGGTCTAGGTCATTATCTCATTTTCATCCCCTTTGCTGTCCCAGTAATGTGCTTTTTGTTTCATCTCACTATTTGCAATGCTTGTGAAGATATTTGGTGGACAGGCGAACGGACAGACGGACAGACGAACACACGGACACTGACAATTACATCACCGCTTTGAAGCGGGATGTAATTAGTGTGTCACTCATCAGTATTTATTGCAGCAGTAATCCTCTTCATCATGGACTGACACAAACCGGATGTCATGCTCTTCTCCTGCTTCTGAATCTGTGGAGGATGCTCACACTGGCTCACTCAAGCAATCCCACAGGTTTTCAGTTGGATTTAGGTCAGGACTCATCGCTGATAATTTCAGGAACATAACAACCCTGTCTCTAGCATGCCTATGGAACAATCCCTGCGAGGCAGATGTCATTTTCTGTCCCATCCTCATCAGTTTTTTCATGTCTTTTTTTTAAATGGGAGGTTTAGTGTACCAAGGTAGAGGTATCTTGGGGTTACATTTTTAAAGGCATCCTGGTTGTCTCTCTAAAAATTGTCTTTTCTGACTCCAGACTACTTAAAAATATCAGAGATGTTTTCTTAAATCGAGTTAATAAATTAGTTTTGTGTTATTAGATTGCTCCCTCTAGTGCATCTGTAAATTTTGATTACCTGTACTTAGTTTATATAAACTTATGGCTAAGAGAAGCTGAGATGTAGTAAATAAAAATGCTGATTTAATACGCCTCAACTTGTGTAATACTGGTGGTTTTAAAACCACCAGTATTACACAGTATTAGAACTTTATTTGTTATAACATATAGGCATTACATCTACAATAATAATCCATCTGTTTTTTAGAAGAAATATTTGAAGACACCGTCTATGTTGTATTTTGCTATTTTAAGTGTGTCACTGAAGTAAGACACATTCTTCAGTACACACAGGCAAAACTGTATTTAAACTGTTCCATGTAAACCAACACATTGATTCGCAATATAAGCTTAGAAATAGACAATAAATCCATCCCAGGATGAAAAATTTGTACTAAGTCCAAAATATAGAACAATAAACAACACATATGCTCAGTGAATATCACAAAAATACGATTCTTTATGTAGACTCACTGAAAAACATTAAAACACAATAATACATGGTGAAAGAAGTTTTAGTGTTGTGTCTAACCATGTCAGAGTTTGCTAGATCTCCCCTCTTAAATCAGTACACCACAGTGTCCCCAAAGTGTGCTGTATTATTTGATAATATGAGACCATATGGTCATGCTGTTCCTCTCATGTAATCAAGGTGACAGGTTTGAGATTGGTTGTAGTTCATGTTTAGATTTAGGCTAATTCCAGAACCACCTCCAGCATGCCACCAGTGTGTTCCCGGTCATGTTACCCCAGCTGTAGTTTTAGATAGGTGTACTAAAAGTATTTGAAACTTACCATGCTTTTTTTTCACAGGTTTTATGGCCAAAGAGATTTTCAGTGGGGTTCTTTTGAGCAGGAAATCTTTGCTGATTAGTGTGTGTATGCCACAGGATTTCAGCCCACATTGGGCAGGGGTCTAATTGTTTTTGACAGATGTGAGGCATGTGACTGTAAGAGTGGAATTCCATTATCAGCAGCAGATGATAGACTCTCTGTGTTGTTGTGGAGTCCAGTCCTGCTGCTGGTGGGTGTTTGGTCTGACCTGTGACTGAGGTCCAAATGCTGCCCAGCTTGAAAATGACATTTATGTGCCAGAAGAAGACAAACTCAACTGTACTAAAAGTCCTACAACTACTACTGTTATTCCTTCTACAGCTGCAGCTGCTAATGCAGAAAACACTGAAGCAATATATCCTGTGCTCAGGGAACTTGGGAAGGGGATCAAATAACTGAAATTCTTCCCTTTAAATGCTAAAAATAAGACATTGTGTTTTTGTGGTACATCTTTCTTGTCGAAGTTGTGGTTCTCGTCATACTCTGTCTTGTCTCGTGTAGTCTATTAGTCTTGGTCAACAAAGTAAACTCAAGGAAAATACGTAAGAAACAGAACAATGTTTCAGTGGACTGAGAGATTTGAGACTGTGTTGTTGAAAATGGATGTTAGGAGGTCAGAATATAGAACACCTGACGCTGCTACACACCCATCCACCTGTCGCCACTGTCTTCTCAACATGCCTCCCTCTAGTCAGGAGCAGCACAGAGGATCCCTTGTCTGATCCTCACTGGACAATACCCCAATTTTTTTCAGCCCAACTCCATGGCAACACTGTTCCAGTGTCGAGCAGCCTTAACTTTTGCTCCCCCTGCTCTGAAAACAAAGGAAAGAAGTTATGGGATTGAGAGAAAGGGGAGTGGGACAGCTGGGGACAGGGGAATTGTGAGGGAGAAGAAGGATAAGGAGGAATGAATGAGCAAATAATGGGAAGGTGTCTGGGATGGAGGCTCTGAGGCGAGTCGTCTTCTGGCTGAGCCTCATAAAGAACAGAAAGTTATTGCCAAGAGAGTGGGCAGTGCCAAGGACGTTCTATCTGTCTTATCTGTCTGTCTTTCGGTCCGTCCGCTCCCCTGTCTGTCTGTATGTCTGCCCGTCTGTCTGTCTGTCTGTCTGTCTGTGGCAATTAAAGAAAAGGTGGAAGCAGGAGAGGTATCACTTTTATTTCTTGGTCCTTGCAGTAACTTTACCCTGAAAGTTTCACATTTTTTAAAAAACTGTTTCGACCCATGGGTGACCAGGTTCCTGTGCATGTCCACACAGAAGAATGGTCATTGTTAAATGGTCCACACTGTGGCCTTGGATGTTGCTCTGTCAGCTTTGTAACAGAAAGTAAGCAACACTTCTAGAGGAAGGTTGGGATGTGAAATGTTCAAAGTCTGGCTGGACATTGTGGAAGCTAGAGAGAGACGCCTACAGCCTGTGAAGAGGAAAAAAGGAAAGTATTGTTATTTAGCTCAGCTCCTCTTCCTGGTACCGACATCTCCACATTGACTGACTTGGCTGGTTCACAGATCTCAAAGCTGAGGTCTTTTGTCAAATATTTATATTTTCTGTCAATATAGGAAAATATGTCCAATCCAGATAGTGCTCTGATAAGAGACATAGATTTTGCTCTCTGTGAAAACTCATCTGTTCAACCTGACAGAAAGAGAAAATTGCACAAACAAACCAAACTTGCGTCTTCATAAATCATACCTCTTTGGAAGCAGTAAAACATTTACACTGTTCTGTTACTGAGTTGTATTACTGAAGACAGTCACGCCTATATTTCCCGTATCAGCACGCAGTGTTACTCTTATCAGCGTTGCAGAAAGACAGAGCAGGACAACACTTCCTACCTTTATGCAATACACTTTACTCTCCTGACGATCCTCAGAATCTCTTTTTCTTTTTTTCTTGGCTGTTTTTTTTTTTTTTTACAGTTTTGGACATATTAGAAGAATGTTTGACAAACAGCGTTACGAGAGTCCACCTGTCTACAGCCCTCCTTTCACACCAGCATCCAACAATGGCTTTGGGCCCCCAGCAAGCTTCCATGAGCCTCAGAGTGAGTACAACGCATACCCCCCTCCTCCAGGATCGTATTACATTGAGGATAAACCACAGCACTTCTACAAATGGTTGTCACCTCCTGGGATTGTCAAGGCCATGCTGGCTACGGTGATCATCTTGTGCGTGGCCATATTCGCCTGCGTGGCCTCCACTCTCATGTGGGACATGCAGTATGGAATGGGAATGGGCTATGGTGGCGGCTACAGTGGGGGTTATGGATCAGGATATGGTTATGGAGGATATGGGGGCTATGGAGGGTACGGCAGTGGAGGCTATGGAGGCTACGGCAGTGGCTATGGATCCTACATCTCACCTTACTCAGCTAAAACCGCCATGATTGCCATGTCAGCCATCAACTTCATTGGGGCACTGGCCTTCTTCATCGCTATGTTCTCTAAATCCGACACTGTCCGGAGTAGGAAGTTCTTCCTGGCTTTGCTGATCAGTAGTGTCATCATGGCTGTCCTGCAGGTAAGACTTACTCATAGTTTTCAGTCTGCATTAATTTCATTTTGTGTGTTCTGCTTTGCTTCTGTGTTGTTTTTATAGTCATTTGAAGCACAAGAACATGACTTTGATTTTGGATTAAGATGTTGATCTCGACTTTTCATTACTTTATTAAGTATTACTTCAGTAATACTTAACAATTTGCTTGTAGGGTGCAACACAACGTGGCTGCCCCCTCGCAAGAGTGGAAAACATAATTTCCCCAAGGGGATCAATAAAGGATAATAAATAAATAAAATCATAGTGCTTATTTTTTTCTGTCCAGAATAGAACATTCATTAGCTTATGTACTGTAAAATGTATTTAGAAGCAGATTATTATGAAGTGCTTAGCCTGAAGAGGATCAGCATTCACACATATTGTGTAATAGACAAAAACACACTGACCAAACATTAGGGACAATTTTTTTTGTCCCCTGACATTAAATTGATAAATGTTATGAAAGACAGAAACCCTAAAATATAAAAGAGTTTAATAGAAGTGAAGACAATATACTTGTTTTATGTATATGTATTTACATATGAATGTATACATTTTCTGTAAAAGACTATTTTTATCACACATCGACAAAGCGTGAATTGGATTACATTTTCAACGTTGCTCATATAACATTTGGACATCATTGACCTGTAGTTGTTTTAAAATTAAAATTTTGATGATCATATTAGATTAGCATTTTCCTGCTGGATCATCTCACACGGATATCTGACATTTGGACGTACTCTAATCATGATAACTTTTGTAAACTCTCGGTTCTGTTGTGAAGAAGCGTGTATGGTTTTGATAATACTTAAATACCAAAGTTATCATCAGGATCACAACTCCATACACAGTTTAACACTGTTCAGAGCCCAGTGGTTTAAAGCACATGTTCATACAGGTGTCTGTCCAGGATCACATTCCATAATATTTACGCTGCAAGTATTTAAAAATACTGCAGATAAAATATCTGCCTGTCTGAGATCTAATCTGATAGAAATGTTTCTGCCTTTAGAGTGTTAGGGTTAGACTGTCTAGATGTTCAACATGTAGAGGGTTTTCAAATAAGTTAATTTCATTGTGTCTGTCAGTTGGACCTTCTCTAAATCAATCGATATTTTCCAGTAGACTTCACTTGATAACATTCAGAGTTTTACTAGACAGATTAGAAAACACCACAGAATCAACAGATGATTGTTCATTAAAAATACAACAAGTTGTTCTTCTGCACCCTGTACAAGACGGAGTTTTCTGATCTGATGCTGCTATCATTCTCATATCTGATTTGAACATTAAGGAGTATCACACCAGTCTTCTTCATTGGCAGTTTTTTTTGTCAGTATACTGAACGGCTGTGTTATTTCAGGGCATCATCAGCATTGTCTACATTGTTGGGGTGAACCCAATGGCCCAGAGCTCCTCCAATATGATGTACAATCCCATGCTAATGATGTGTCAGAACCTCTACCAGACGGGCTACTCACAGATGGGAGGAGTGGGGGGTTTCCCTATATACAACCAGTACCTCTACCACTACTGCTATGTGGACCCACAGGAGGTTTGAAGCTTCTTCTAAACATATCTGTCGATGTCATAGGGTTCAATGAGTCTCTAATGTGATGCAAAAGGTCCAACCCAAGGCCCTCTTCAGGATAATTTAAAATAGATACTGTATAACAGTATAAGATTGAACTAAACTGGCCATTAAAATTTTTTGATTTATTTTTCCCACATTAGGCATATCTTATTTTAATATTTTCCATCAGTGTTCTGTAATTATATGTCATCATGATACAGCTGTACCATGTTGGGTAAAATTGAGCAACAAATTATGATGTGTCTTTGTTCCTGGATAAACTGACTTTGTTATGTACCTTATCTGCTTGACAAACTTCCATCCTTCTTGCTTTTGTAGGGAGTTGCCATGGTCTGTGGATTCCTAGTTGCCATCGCCTTCTGTGTTGCAGCCTTCTTTGCACAAAAAACAAGAGGGAAGATTTGGCGCTATGGGAAACCAAACATCCACTGGGAACAGCCTCTTGTTGGCGGAAAGGCCTCGGAGGGCAGAGATGTAGAGGAATGGGTAAGACAGTTACAGTTTAATAAGACTGGGCTTACATGGGATTTACAAAGAGAAATCATATTTCAACCCTAACTGACCCTGACTTTGTGCATGCACAGCATTTCGTTGAGTCAACCAGGTCAGAGAGAGTTTAAATCCAGACGAAGGAAAGTTGATTGAACACACTGTTCACTGTCAGATTTGATTAGATGATTAAATGAGCAACTGCTCTGTGTTTTTCTGCATGTAGGGTTCAGCCACCAAAACTGACATTAGTTTCTATCCATTTTCACAATGCCAAGTAGGCAACTATCTAGATCATCAGTGAGGTAGTCATCCTGCAGAGTGAGTCATAAAGATAGGTCATAAAGATAGGTTGGATGAATGTGCGCTGATGCATATGCATTAAAAACCCAAGTAGATAAGTGTACATAACTGAGGTTGTTTTGTCACTATGCTTTGCAAAAATATGACCATGTAGAATTATAATCCCCAGTCTGGATCGCTCATGATTTTATTCATCGCCTTTATGAGGATAAAGTCTAACATTGACTTCACATGTAGAGGTTTTTTTCAGTTTATAGGATCGAGCAGGGAAACAGTCACATTACTGTACTGTGTTTCCTTTGACTGAATCACTTTGTTCAGGGTCAGGGCTGATAGCAGTCAGCAATTGTTTGCTCATGATCTACTACCTGGTTTCACTCTAGATAATTATTAACCGCTTGAGAAATTAGTAAGCAGGTAGATGGTTTCTGGAGAGCCTGTCTTCAAGTTTTTAAATGTCAACATCCCACTGACCATATGGGACTGTCAGATATGACTTAACCTGCCAGAAGTGGTGAAGGAGAAAAAAATACTAGGAAAGCGCAAGTAATAGTAGACTTTGTACTTTTACTCTGTCTATTTGGCCTCACTAACCCCTATAAAATACTTGTAGCACTGATAAGTTATTTAAAGTGGGCGCTAGTTATTTGTTTTAGCAAGTATACATGCAAAGGCTTATGCACGCAAGTATGCATTATATCACATTGTTTTCTGTATCTTCGCACTTAAAGGACTTAGAACTACAAAGTGCTGCAACATTTTGTTCACTTTTGTCTATAAAGGATGTAGAAATATCTGTGATAACTTTATCTCTGACTGTACAATATCAAATAAGCCTGAAACAGCAACCCTGTGGTACGTTGCATCACACAGGGCGTTTGTTTATGAGTGATTGTCATTGCCTGGAGCATGCCATCATGTGCACAGAGGTGTGCTAGCAGCGAATAAGTTAAGCCCAGCGTGAATCACATAACAAGCACTAGTGTCTCGTAATAGAGCCATGCTCACTGATGTCATCACACTTACTCTTGGTACAGTAAAGAACTGTGGAACACTGCTTTTAGAAAATCAAATTATAATGTAGATTTTGCAATAAAAAAGTGAAAGCTAAATTTCCTACTCTGTCATACCAGCTTCAACAACAGCCTCTTTATATGTTGGACTGTATCTTTTCCTAATATTTCGAGTGTCTCCATGTTCCATTGCAAAATATATTTGCTGGGTTGCTGTGCTACCTGTATACTGTATTTTTGCCACAGAATGAGTCATCATACTTCTTTAGCTTTAAGCACAAGGCTGTGTTAAGTTTAAGGCTGTGGTTGGGATGAGACTGGAACCATCTCTGTTGTTGAGCTCAGGGAGGCTTGGCATACTCCAATGACCTCACACACTGGCCTCATTCAGCTCGTCCTGAAGAGAGGGGGTAATTGGGTCTGCCGCATGAAGTCATCAGAGCTGCTTTCTGCAGGGTTGACTCTGTGCTGGGAGCTCTGGAGTGTCACACAGATGTGGAGTGCAAGCATCCTTAGGGTAGTCTTCAAAGATGTGGATTAAAATATCCAGATTGAGAATGAACCTGGTGTGAGTGATTTAAGATGGATATACATATGCTGTGCAGTATTTTAACATAAACTAGTCTAATCTCCGTCATGCCTGCAATTTAGAGGGCTTTTGCTTTTCAATTAGGCATTCTTACGTTACATAATTTGGTATTTTTCCTCCCTCACACCACTCCCTGAAATGTAACCGCTTCTGCTATGCTTCCATTTCCTTCTGCTATTCAACTCTATTTTTAATCCTTACTCTGCCTTTTCTACCTTTCCATCTCTTCCTGGGTGTCCTTTGCTCCCTCTTCTCTCATTGAAATTGTTGAGATTCTTACATGTAGTGCAGTCTCCAAATGGGATCCTTAAGCAGAAGCACTCCACCCAACGTGATTATTGTTTTTGAGGGCTAGGCTCCTGTAAGGCTCTGTTACTGCACCTTGAAGAATTCAGGAGACTGAAATACCACCCAAGAAAGCAGGAAGATGTATGTTTTGTACAGGTTTTATACAGTAAAAACATGTATAGAAAATATTCATGCATTCTTGTATGGAGAATAGTTGTCAAATCTCAATTTGGAGGAACATGATTTGCATTTTATGAATATTTGCTCAGTGAGCTAGGGAATTTTATGCATTTTCATGTCAAGTTTAATTTTTGTGGATTTAATCAATTCTGTGATCTGATGTTTTTTTGCATAAATCCCGAGAAAGGCACCTTGAGGAAGCCCTATAGAGTATATTATTTTATTTGGAGTGACCTCACTCATCTTAGTGTTTCAACATTTACAAATTAATCCAATGGTTTCTGCTATCATTAAGTCAGTTTGACTATCAGGTAGCAGAAAAAACAGAACAACCTGTTTAAAGTTGACACTTAACTGCTTTCTTCAGGTTGTGTTAGAGATGTGTAATGATTGATGAATTTGCTGGACCCAGTGGAAGTGGACGTGGAGGAAGCAGTGACCACCCCCGAAGCCTTCATTGTGTGGAATTCCTTCATGTAGGCTGACTGACCTCACAGGAAGGACTTGAAAACACAGATTAAACGTATTTACATGACAGACGTGGTTTCCTTTTGTTTGAAGAGAGAAAGGAGGACAATCATTGCAGGTGTTCATGAAGACGTGGGACAATAGAAAGAGGTGAAAGAAAAGCTTGAAACATTATCAGATAACTTCTGTTAATGCAATCGGAAGCCAGATTGTTCATCACTATTGTATAATAGGATCACTGGCTACATACACAATTCATCATCAGTCTGCAATTACAAAATCAAACAAGTAGCACAGTACAACAGATATTACATGTAACTTTTTTTGGACTAACGCAGTCTTAGCATTATTCAGCATCTCTAGTGTTTCATATAAACCTTTCTGCTGCGCTAATGCTGTAAACATGGTGCCATATCTAGATACCAGCTTCTAGCAGAATTCCTGAGGAATCTCAGCCTGTTCCTCACAGTGAGATGCCTCCAGCTCTGCCATATTTTTGTTTTTTTGCTTTACCCACTTTCTGTCAGTCAAGAAACGACCACTAGAACGATGCAGGACTTCTCCTTGAATGCACTTCTGGCTGGTACATTGTTTTAACATCTGATTTGCTAATGGTAGCTCTTAAGAGTCTTGATACTCAGGATGGTGAATACATTTGAGACTACAGTAGTCATTAAAAGTAAAATCTTAAGTAAAACATTTTAAGAACTGTTCTATGGAGAATTCAAACTGCTCATGTGTGATTTGGTTTGCAAAAAAACATGCAATCCTGTAAATAACAGATAAAGTTGAGTTTACAGTTAATGTTTAGTTTCTTTTACTGTTAGCCTCTGGTTATCTTTTGTTTTCGTTCTCTTGACCTTTTCAAGCATAGCGACCCAAAGAGACAACCCAAACTTCACTGGAGTGTTAGGCTGTGCTGTCCAATTACGTGCCTGACTGCTCTTTCATACTTTAAGAACTAATTGCTATGAAAGTAATCTCTGGTGAGTTTAAGATCTAAGGAACAGAGGCGAAAAATAAGCATTTCTTTCAAAGGATCAGTCAGAAAATAAGCAAGTAGCAGGTTCTGGTGTTAGACATTGTGTTTGCTGAGTCTGTTCCTTCAATTTTTTTGCCGTCTCTTGTAGGTGAACAATGTTGAGGACAGCCGAAGCGTTCAAGATGCTCCTACGCTGCTGGTGTCAGAGAAGGGAGCTGGTCTGCTCAACGCCTCAGCCAACAGCGTCATCTCCTACCCCCCAACCAAAGTCGACAGCAGCTACTATAATGAAGAAGACTACGACAACAATGAGTGGGTGTCCAGGTTTTCTCAACCACCCAGAATTGAGATTGCATGAAGCATGTTTTAGATGATTTATATGTTTGTGAACATCTTATTAAAGTCATACTGGATTTTAAGTTAGAATTTCTGACTACAGCAAGACATATGGTTTTAGACATGGCAGTGAATAATTAATTATATTAAGTACGGCACCAGGATAGGTTCACTCAGGACTGGGCACAACCAATAGTGACCAATAGAAGTACAATGTTAGGGGGTTTCTTTAAAGTGATGAGTATCTATGAGGAACCCTGGTGTGTAAACTGTAAAACAATTGAACCATGTGAGTCACACACATAATATCTGTTCACAGCTCCGTTTTAAAGCCCAGGAAAACATATTGCCCTACCCACCAAAAGTGCTCTGTGTGTGAACTTTGAGCCCTCGTTGGATTAACTTTCCTTGTTTTTACTCTCATGGAAATCTCAAAGGCAGGGAAAAGACAGGATGGTTGTGAACAAATATATCTGTCTTTCTTTGAAGCTACAAATGATTTCTCAAACACCTTGTTTTTGTTGGTTTTAATGTTCTCAAGATTGCAGCATGTGTGACAGACTTTTTTTCAGTTTCAGTACTTCTGAAAAAACGTCCTAAATGACCTGATTTGTGTGGAATAGTCTTCTAAAGTTCAGAGCACAGTTTGTGTAGATAACTGCAAGGATTTTAATTTAGCACAAGCGACAGACTGTTTGGTCATTTCCTCTCTCACTAAAAAATACATAGCTGAGATTTTCCTGCACAGAAGAATGTTATCCTGAAGACAGGCGGTGCTCTCTGTTGACAATAATGCAGCTTTCTTTGTAGGAGCTTATAATATCTGCACAGCTGGATTTGGATTCCCCACCAAATCCCTTTAAACAAATAAACCTGAGCATAATTCTGTCTTGCTGACCTCTGAGGGCCCCCACATGGCCCACTGCAACTCTGTCCTGTGTGAGCAACAGTAATCATTAGCGTTTCACAGTGTTGACCTTCATACATAAGATTTCTGTCTGGACAACATCCCTAAATATTTGTTTCCATCAAACACAGTCTCACATTGAGCTCCTCATGTTATTTATCTATTGCTGCTTTTGGCTTTCTTTGTTGTGTATGTTCAAGGATGGTTTTTACGACATTTTGATAAAATTCCCTCGCAGAAATATATTTTAGGAGCAGTAGGGAACTTAGTTTTTCCTGGATTTTGCCTTTTAGGCGTCATGCAGTCTGACTAATGTTGGTCCTACAGGCAGCCTAAAAAAATGAAGAAGGGAAGGCGAAGAAAATGTAAAGATACAAGAACCACGTTATTTATCCTGAAGTTTTTTTTTTCTTCTGTCAACTAATCTAAACATGAGTTTTCATAGCGGGAGCACATTAGAAATGTAGAAATCTGACATTCATGTTATTTCTGTTTTGAAAGGTACAGTTACAAATTTCATTGTATTCTAGCTGTTTTTTTTATTTAAGTATGAACACCAGTATGAATGTGGAAAATTGAACTTGTTTGGAAGTAAGTCTGTCTGACTTAAACAAATCATTTTAACCAGTATTTTTAATTTTTTAAGGGTGTGTCATGTTCTGGTCCTGCAGGTATTCAGAGAAGCCCACCAGCAGACCGTCAGAAGTTTTCTCTCACGGTGGAGGAACCAGCTCCAGCCCTTCAGAGGAGACTGGCGGGGGCCGTAAACCCTCTGCCAACAGGGGCAAGAGACGCAGACGAAACCCCGAGCTGGATGAGTCCCAGTACGAGACAGAGTACACCACAGGAGGAGAAACGGGCAATGAACTGGACGGAGAAGAGTGGGATAGGTGAGAATTCAGCATCACTGCACTGCTGCAGCTCCTCCGGATTAACGATGGAAATGTCTTTATCTTAAAACACATAATTCAGATTGCAGTAAAATACTGCCACTCCCTCAGGACCTGACCTCCTTTTTTTTGAATGAGCTTAAAGTAGAACATTTTCACCACCACCCCAACCACCACCACCACCACCACCACCAGAGAACAGTAGATAAACCAGTTGTTCAGCAGAAAATTGTGGAAAATTCTCCCCAGTTTGTATACTGTATGCTTCACCCTGTCCAGGAGAGTCACTAATCCTCTGAGGCATGCCACTTCACATGGGTTGTACCAGACATAATTAGCGAATTGGGCCAAAGGTGCAAAACGTGGGAGTCAATGTAGTTTATGAGAATATAGTCCCATTATAATTGGCTGTGGTCTGATCTGCCTGTCTGTCCCTGAGAAAAACAACTGAATCGCAATACATTATTGCTTCATCTTTAGAAGACAGCATTGAATTTTGAGTTCGCAGTAGTCAGGATTTTTTCTTTAACAGAGAGAACTGTGAGAGCAGGAATTTAGTATTTGCTCACAAATTTGGACATCTGATGTGGGAGGAAGTTATTAGGCATTCATGCTATGGGTGTACAGTTGTGTTCAAAATAATAGCAGTCCAACATGAATAACCTGTTTTTGGTATAAATTATATTACTGCATGGCAAATAATTTACCAGTTGCTGTAGTAGGGTCATAGAAAACCAACAGAGCCAAAATTCATGATATGTACGCTCCTGAGTTTGTGTAATTGAATAATGAATTGAAGTGGCGAGTTCAAAAAATAGCAGTGTGGAGTTCTATTAGTGAAGTCATTCAATCTGTGAAAAAACAGGTGTCAATCAGGTGGCCCTTATTTAAGGATGAAGCCAGCACTTTTGCTCATGCATTTCTCTCTGAAAACCTGAGAAAAATGGGTCGTTTCAGACATTGTTCAGAAGAAAAATGTACTTTGATTAAAATGTTGATTAATGAAGGGAAACGTATAAAGAAGTGCAGAAAATGATGGGTTGCTTGGCTAAAATGATCTCCAGTGCTTTAAAATGGAAAGCAAAACCAGGGAGACGTGGAAGAAAACGGAAGACTACCATTCGAATGGATCGAAGAAAAGCCAGAATGGTGAAAACTCAGCCAATGATCAGCTCCAGGATGATCAAAGACAGTCTGAAGTTACCTGTGAGTACTGTGACAATTAGAAGACGCCTGTGTGAAGCTAATCTATCAGCAAGAAGCCCCCGCAAAGTCCCACTGTTAAATAAAAGACATGTGCTGAAGAGGATACAATTTGCCAAAGAACACTGACCAAGAACTGGCTGACCAAAGAGAAATGGAGAAACGTTTTGTGGACGGATGAGAGTAAGATTGTTCTCTTTGGGTCTAAAGGCTGCAGACAGCTTGTCAGACGACCCCCAAACACTGAATTCAAGCCAGAGTACACTCCAAAGACAGTGAAGCATGGTGGTGCTAGCATGATATGGGGATGTTTCTCTTACTGTGGGTGTCGGGTCTATTTATCGCATACCAGGGATCATGGATCAGTTTGGATACATCAAAATACTTGAAGAGGTCATGTTGCCTTATGCTGAAGAGGAAATGCCCCTGAAATGGGTGTTTCAACAAGACAACGACCCCAAACACACCAGTTAGCGAGCAGCTTCTTGGTTCCAGGCCAACAAAATTAAAGTCATGGAGTGGCCAGCCCAATCCCCGGACCTTAATCCGACAGAAAACTTGTGGGGCGACATTAAAAATGCTGTTTCTGAGGCAAAACCAAGAAACGCAGAGGAATTATGGAATGTTGTCAAATCCTCCTGGGCTGGAATACCTGTTCACAGACGCCAGAAGTTGGTCGACTCCATGCAACACAGATGTGAAGCGGTTCTCAGAAACAGTGGCTAAAAAACTAAATATTAGTTTAGTGATTCATAGGAATGCTGAATCCTGGATATTTTTCAGTTTACACAGTAAATATTTCAGTTTGAAAAGTAAAATGAAGACATTGCTATTTTTTGAACAGCCCAATGTTCATTTTTCTTCTAATTTTCTAATTTTCTGTAATTAAAGAATTTCTGCTTTTTTCTTCATGTTTTGATTTAGAATTAGTGCTGTCAGGCGATCAAAATTTTTTATGTAATTACAGAATTTGTAATTAATTAATCTAATTAATTGCATTTTAATGTCATATCTGCTAAAGGCCCCCAAATAAAGAATTCGAATTGTAGGACATTACAAAATTGTAGTGCATGACTAATCAATAGAATACACCAAGAGGAAAAGATTTTTGATGCTCCGATGGACATCCCGGCGGGGGCGGGAGTCGAGCCACTGATGGCCGGGCGATCCGTCTTCAAGACGATTGTTCTACCGCTGAGCCACTGCTGTCCGAGTCGCCCAACGTTTGTTCTTTTCATAAATAAACTTTTCGCCCACAGGTCCGAGTGCGCTTGCCTCGCTCTCCTGTGTCGCGTCCATCTCTGTTGTCAGTCACCCTGCTTTTGACTATAGTTGCGCAGGTACGAAGTGACGTATCACTGCAGCCTACGGGTCCCTCAATGGGCCAAATTTAAAATGCTTTCGCATTGACTTGCCACTCGCGATTAATTGCGTTAATTTTTATAGTGCGTTAATTTGCAGCATAATTAATTAATATAATGTGCAGTGTTCCCAATGCATGGAAATAAAAACCATTATAAGGATTTTGGGTTTTACTCAATTTTTTAAACAGACTGCTATTATTTTGAACACAACTGTATGTTGAAACCAGCAATTACAGTTTATATCCTCAATCTGAGCACTGCTTTCCTGTAGTTCAGTAATAAACTTGATGACCTCAACACCAGCTGTTAAGTGTGATATTCTTGTGCAGGAACACCAATAATGTTTTTAGTCTCATTATTTTTCTCTGATGCTGTCATTTAACCCTTCTCCTCTTCCAGGTCCTACCCAGAGATAACATCCGATGCAGATCGACAGAAATACAAGAGAGAATTTGATGCTGACCTTAGGGAATACAAACGCCTGTGTGCTGAGATGGACGACATCAACGATCACTTGAACAAACTCGGCCGGCAGCTGGACACAATGGACGATACCTCTGCTAAATATCAGGTCAGAGCAAAACAAGAGTCATCTCATAAACATAAAAGATTATCCTAAATTATAAATCAGGAATTCCAGATTATCCTGTATGAATGTTTAGGGTACGAGTGATGGAAATTTTTAGATTCAACAGCACTGATCTTGTGTTTAGAGAAGACCTTTGCGTGAACAATTATCTCCTGAATCGTTCCTGTACAGCTGCCAGAAGTGAGATTTGCAGTTTATATTACACAACTGCAGTCGGATTAAGATATTTCTTGTTCAAACTCCTGCGGAACCCCTGGAATCGCACACTTCGCTCCTTCTTTTTCCATACTCTTCATTTGTCCTGTCCTCTTAGTCCCTGAACACTTCTGGGTGATTTAAGGCTTTCAAGCAAGAACTCTGCAGCAAAGGGTTGAACAACATCAAATATTCAGCATATCTGACTGCATCAAGTTGAACGTGCCCTCTTTCACCTGGATGCTGAATGTTTGTGTAGATGTCAGTTATGTTTTTCAACGGGGAGGACAGTTCTTAATATCAGTGAATAGATGTAGATTCGCGTCGGATGCTCAGATGGACACATAAAGACAGATCCAGTTTGTCCATGAACCATCATTAACGTTTCTCCTTCCTGTTTCCACAGGCTGTAGCAGAGGAATACAACGAGCTGAAGGATCTGAAGCAGGTGAGGAAACATCTCTGGTGATACATTAAATCACTAAATAAATATGATTCTTCCAGTTAGACAGTGTGTGTGGATTCTTTTAATATCTTAGTATTTCATTAAAGATTTATACTTACTACAACAACAAGCAATCTTATAAATTAAAATTAAATATTATCAATAAGTGATTCTACATTTGTTTCCTATGTGTAGACATCAGACTACAAGTCTAAGAAGAAACAGTGTCGCAGGCTGAGACACAAATTGTTCCACATCAAAGGAATGGTGAAAAACTATGACAAGAACCACTCGTGAAGCGCTGAGCCGCTCCACTCAGCTCTGGCTCTCCACAGCAAACACAGACACAGGACAAGAAACACTCCACAACGCTACGAAGACTCTGCAACGCCCTGAGACCAAAGTGACCTGCAGAGGACCGACACACACATACAGCACATGCAGAGCATACTGTAAATGAATAATAATCATCTTGTATTATTGACTAACTCTCTACTGGAAGACACTGGAACGAAGGCCCTCAGCTGTCGCCATTCCCACAGCATTTCCTCTGACAAACTCAGCTGGTTGTTTGCAGTGCCCGGCGGCGTGAGGATCGGATGGCGTGGAGGGAGAGAGGTTGTTTAAAAGTCACCTGACCCTCTGCCAAAATGTGATAACAACTTGCTTGGTTTCTGTGACTGTTTGCGCTCTAGATTAGCAACTTTTCTTTGTTTTATCGAGGCAGATAAGAGGTGGAACAGTGTGGCAGTGAATGTGGTAGTTAATGGACGAGACAGGTAGCTGGGATTGTTTGTGAGCAAAGATGCAGTTTAATTTAACCCTTGGCTTAGTGTTATCTCTGTGACAAATAAAATACAAATTGTCTTTTCTCATCCTCTGCATCAGTGTTTGAAACTAACTGTAAAATCAGTGGAGGTAACCATGGTGTGCTTTACTTTTATCTGTGTCCTAGTTTCTGTCTACAAAGAATTTGATGCTGATCTCAGGCAGCGAGACCAAAAAAGGCCACAGACAAAGATTATGTGTAGTATTGTTGTATATACTGTATTTCAGTGTGTCCTGTTCCTTCTACTCAAAAAAGAACTCATGTCGGTTGTGATGATATTATCTGTCATTTGTTAACACTCATAGTAGCATGTTTTGTTAAATCATTTGTCTTTCAGAATGTGCTTCTGTACAAAAATAAGTTCAGCAGTGAGATTATTTTTTTATATTTTTTACTCCACCAACTGGAAATCATGCTCTGTCACTATAAGCTACACTTTTCATTTGATTTGTCACCAATGAAAATGATCATCTGCTAATTCCAAGTCTTAGTAGTGTAACATTATAAATGTGTTGTTATTTTTATGAAGAACATTGTTGTCATTTTACAAACCATTTGCGAGCCATTTATTTTTGTATGAATTTATTTTCTTTGTTATGATAAAACCATTTTTGTAACTGCAAAAAGGTATGATGTCTAAAAAGTATTATGTTTAGTAAGTAATAAACTTGTCTAATTCACCCAAACCTGTTTGGCTATTTTTTTAGTGTATTTCCATGACTCCTGGTGTTGGGGGGTTTTCAGTGAACGTCCAGCAGGGAGAGCAGAGACTCTTTTTGAACAATGATCTCAGTGTAAACTGTTACTGCCCTCTTTCGGTTAACTGCTGTGATAATCCTCCCCTTATATACATATAATATCATATATACAAAAAACACTGTTAATTACAAACAACTGTATATTTTTTTGCAGTTGATATACCAAAAGATAAACCCTTAAATCATGTCATACTAATAGGAAACTTAACTAAACCAATTAAAAAATATTAACATGAATCATATTCCAACTTTGTGTTGTTACTATCAAATATATCAATCAAGAAGAAAAGAATCCTTTGTACTTTCAGTTGGTGCCATAATTCTGATTTTTGTTATTTAGCAGTTTTTTCAAAAATGGGCAGTTTCTTTTAATGTTCTGTTTCTTTTGCATTTGTGGTGATAACCAGTTTTTAGTACAACGTCCCATTTCATACTCAAAACATAATTATATTCAATGTGTGGTGAACTGGGACACAATTCCTGTAGCTGATATTATAACTGAATATTAACAAACACTAATAATGCACATGGCAGCTCACTGTCACTCTTGGAGTTTTAGTCTCTAAGAGTTACCTTCCAGTGTAATATTTATTGTTGATTTTTTTTTTTTGACTGGTGAATATTTGAAATAAGTAGACACAAGTAGACACAATATTCCAAATCGTGAAAAACAAACGTCCCAGGTTCTGGAAAAATTCTTTTTAAAATTAAAAATAAACTGTGACAAGCTGAAAATCCATACATTATGCATCTGGAGGAAAATTTGTTTGGAGTAAACTTTTCCTTCTTCATAAACAATTCATTACTAAAATTATTTTAGAGGGAAATTAATGAACTAATGATTACCTTTTCAATAAGGAAATCTGATATCAAAATTATTATATTTTTATAGCCAGTGTTTGTGATTCTTACAGATGTGTTTGCCAGTTCTTCAATAATCCATAAAGAAAATGTTCCTACTTTGACTAAAATAACATTTTTTTGTTGTTTTGTTGCAGATTTGGCCTGACGATAGAAATATGCTTCTGTCGAATATATAAAGATACACAGTCAGATCACTATAGTTTATATTCAACAAATAACACAAAAGGATTGAAAGACAGCAATATGAACTATTGATGAAGTTGAATGACAGCATCAGTAATTGAAGCCATTGTTCCTTTTTTATGAGAAAACACGTTTCGAAAATGGCCCAATTTGTTTGTCACTTAATTTGGCAAAAACAACAACAAAACAAAAACACTCTTGGAAGTCAATCTCAGTCATGGACAGAACTCTACTGTGAAGTTTGTGGATGAAGACATCACTGCCCAGATTCATACTGGAAGGAAATAAACAAATCAAACGGTTGCACAACAAATAAAATTGTCTCAGTGTGACCAAAGGTCGCCAACGATAGCGAAACGGGGGCCGTGGCACACCCATTGACATCAAGGAGCTGAGGTGGAGCGGGTGATCAATGTTAAGTCTCAAAAGACATCTACACCCTGATGAAGACAGCAAAGAAGTGACTATTCTTTGTTGGGAAACTCTAGGAGGAAAATTTACCGTGCCAACTTTTACACCGGGGGAATATAAAGCATGAACTGGCTTGAGATGTGCATGATCAGTTTCCATTTAGTGAGTCACATGGTGAGGTAAGGCAGAACCGACGATGAAACAACTCTCACCCCAACCCCATCCTCATCCTCCACTCTTCACAAAAGATCCCCATTTCAAAGCTTATTATTTATTTACTAATTGTCAAACTTTTTATTTTATTTTGAGTAACACAAAGGGACTCGAGCTACAATTTCAATGAATGGTTTTGTGTCATAAACCTTTTATATCAGTACCAAAAAACAACACATAAGGTTTCTTCAGTATACATGATCATATC
Source organism: Antennarius striatus (assembly GCF_040054535.1). Lineage (NCBI taxonomy): Eukaryota > Metazoa > Chordata > Actinopteri > Lophiiformes > Antennariidae > Antennarius > Antennarius striatus. Next base: position 20,353,457 of record NC_090782.1, on the reverse strand, counting down.
TGAACGTGCCTTTTCCCCATCAGACGATGCTTTAAGACACTTCTTTAAAACGTGTACCACAATTAAAATAAAAAGAACTACCTCTAAAAGGAAAGGAAAAGGTCTCCTGTTTCCATCAAATATTATACTTCAAGACATTCTTTGTTTTTGTTTTTTTTTGGCCAAAATTTGATGGACATACAGAAGGAGAACATTACTATTTGTGGTTTCTGTATTAAAGATAATTTGATCCCTTTTGCTCATTAATACACAATCTTTATCTGAAATCTATAAAACCTGAGGTAATAATGTTGAACAGGGTTGTGACTGTCTGAAGAGCCAGGATGTGTTTGGGTACATTCTACACTTCCTGTCGATTACTACGACAAGAATGTTAGTATATAACATTCTCTAGTAAAGGAATAGTTCAACAATTTGGCAAATGCATATGGAACCAACAGCATGTTAGTTTAGCTTAGTTCAGCTTAGATTACCAATAAGACTGGAAAGATGGATAAACGGATAACCTAGCTCTAGGTAACAAAATTATTTTTTAAAATTACCAGTTACACTTAACTTGTTGAATCCATTTTTTAAAAACAAAATAACATTTAAAAAAAAATGCTTTAAAACACTTGACTCATTTGCCAGTTTAAAATCAGTGTTAAAGCTTTTTTCACTTCAATTTTCATACCGATTGAACAAAAACTAAATAAACATGTCTGGTGGTTGGACTGTGTCACATCAGAGCAGCTGTTTTGCCTCATTTCTGGTGCTTATATTAGACTAAGCTAAAACAAAAGCTTCCATCGTTAGCTTCATACTTGCAGTACAGATGAGAAAGTGGAAATTCCTCATTGATATTGTCAAATAAATCAAATAAAAGCATTCCTCCAAATGTCAAACCATTCCTTAAAACTTATAAAATGTCTCATTTTGTATATACAGTACAAAATCCATGCATTATCATTGTTTCGAATGCCATAGGCGACAATATTTTGTCGTCATTTACTCAAGCAAAAGTTGGTTTAACGCAACATGTACCGATTGTAATGATAAAAGCTTGGGCTAGCTATGATGTGGCACAGCTATGGCTTCATTTTGACTTCGAAACATAGCAGAGCAAAACTACACAGAGCCTGGATTCAATCTGAGTCACATGGGGATGATGTGGGAGGAGGTAGTACAGGCACAAGGCCTCATGTCAGAGTCTTACATTTACTTAAAGCCCTGTGTTTTTGTCCAGAATAAGAGGGAGAGAGATCAGACTCAGGTCAAAGCAAAATTGACAAGTGCCTCATGTGTATAGCCACATAGATATATAAACCAAACATTACAGAGCTAATGCTAATAAAGCTGACCGCTACGTTCACAAATGTTCAAGCTTTATCGGCTCTGATTCCTTCCAATCTGATCTCCATCCATCTCACCGTGGAGTTCACTGTCCGGATGCGTAGGGCCAGCTGATGGAGCTCCCTGATAGCTGCATGTCCCGGATCAGCGTCTCGATGGGGGTCTTTCCCACCAGCCGCATGAAGAAGAGCTGGGAGATGAGGTTGGCCGGCACGGCCCGCAGGGCCGGGAGGCGCAGCAGCAAGCGGCCGAAGCGCTGAGGCTGGTTGGGATACTGCAGCCTCTCGTACTCTGTCAGGGCGACCTGAGCCTTCTCCTGCAGGGACTCCACATGGGCCGGGTCCGTCAGACCACACGCATCTGTAGGAATCAAGTAGAGGATGCTATCACTATTTGATTCATGCAGCTTTCTTATTAAACATTTGTTGCTTCTGGACTGCCATCTAACGTAAATTCATGCTTTGCAGGAAATTGATTGTGACATTTGGATGATATACCTCTACTACCGGAAGATTTAGGTCACGTTTCCTTTACTCATTACTTTTGTACTATTTATCTTCCCTTCAATGCATCTTGATCTGTTCCTTCGTTTCTAGACTTCATGCATGGTCGTGGAAGTGGTATAAATAGACTGTTTGTGTCCTTTCCATGAGGTCAGAAGTCACATAAAGCCAAATCAAAGGATCCCTGGGATTTGAAATGTAGTTGGCTCAGAAAGTTGAGCTGCCTCTAATACCTCAGTTGTTTTGGTTCCCAGTAAGGAGATCATTTGCGGGTAAAGACATCCTGTGAGTATCATCGTTCAGATAATCTTGTAAAAATTTAATAAACTTACCGGGTGAAAAGAGTGCAATAGCTTTGAGGCAGCTGTACTCGGCCGTGTCCACCTGCAGCCTGTTCAGCTTGTCCACCTGGTCCTGGAAAACCCTGACCTCGTCCATGAAGGACACGACGCGCTCAGCGGACATGGGCGATGAGTGGAACCCTGCGGCCGCCAGCAAAGGAGCCATGTGTATGGGCAAGGCAGACTGAGCTGCGTTCAGGATGAACAGCTCGCTCCAGCTCAGCCTCAGCAGCGCCACCTGTAGGGTCAGTTCCAAATGATGAAAAGAATGCACGCGTTTCAGTCCCAATAAATTTTTCCACTGACATGTAATAATTGAATGTAATTGCAGATTTGTGGTTTCTTTTTTGGAGGAGGACCTTTTTCTTAAGTGATTTATTTATTAATAAATATTTGTTTCCTTGTTTCTTTTTAATCCAGGTTTAAAACTTAATGTGTTACTCTCTGCATCTTCTGACCTAGTCTAGGATATAACAACCAGTTTGTACATTTTTAAATAAAACAATATATAAATTATAATCAATATAACTATCCAACATTAAAGTGTTAAAGTATAAGTCCTGGATAGGCATGTGATCCACCTTAAAATTTAATCACCTCCTCCTCATTCCAATGGTGATTCATTACAAAATTTAATTGAAATCTGTTTGGAACTTTTTAAGCGAGGATTAAGTAATGTGTATGACATCATAACCTAAATTTATTATTAAACAGATATGATATACATTGGCTGATTTTTGGACTTCAATTTCAAAATGTTCTCTGCTCTGAAAATATGTTGTTTTTTTAAAAATGTATTTTGAAATAATACATAACAAGAAAAGTGGATCGCTTGACCCACCTGCTCTGAAACTGGGAGTTCAGGGAAGTATGGGATGTTTCTGGCCCACTCGATGGTACTGAAGAGTAGTCTGGCTGCCAGCTCGCAGATGCTGTCGATGCCCATGACGGAGGCTCCGCTGGCAGAGGCCTGCATCTGGGCCTGGCTGTAGGGGGTCCCGTACCGGCTGCTGGGGTACGGCTCGGCCCGCAGGAGCTGAGAGATGAGCTCTGACACCGGCTGCCCGTTGAAGTAGTCGGCGCCTATGTGACCTGGCACTGCACCTCCAACGCCTCCCGCCAGCGAGTTTGGACTGATGCCTTGGTGAGAGGGAGGGATTCGACCCCGCTGGACTGCTGCAAGATGGGAGGGAAAGGAAAATCAAGAACAGATGCCTCTGAAGAAACAGTCGCCATCAAACCAGAGACCTACAATGACACTGAAGTAAATCTAGAAGAGTAAAAACAAGTAGCATCTATTGATAGTAGATTAAAAATCTGCCACCCACTGACAAAGAACTTATTGGAATACCTTTAACACGTTAATCTTGGTCTGTGCGCTGTTTAGTTAAGACTGATTTGTGTCTGCTGTCAGTAAAAACTGACGTTCAACTTCCTCTCCTTCCAACACGGTGACCTCACCACCTATTTAGTGTGCATTCCCTCCTAAAAGGAGCTTACAGACCTGGTAGTCTGTCAGGAGGATTACACAGTGGACTACTCAAAGGACTCTGATGAAACCTATCAGGATGGATGGTCATGTGACCGGGATCATTACAGTAAATTTTGAGCAGATACAGGAATTTTATTTTGCTCTCTTTAAAGCTGCGGCGTGTCTTTATGTCATGTGACTGTCACGTCAGCTACGTCTTTGAGACTTACAGGGAAACTGAGCTGCCTGCTAGTTTCATTCAAGTGAAAACACTTGTGAACTTTGTTTATAAGACCACGAACCAAAGGAGAAGTTTTCATCACAGTTCTCTTATATAAGAACTGAATCTGGAACGATGCAAGAACATAATACATATCCTTCCCCACGAAGTTCCACAGTTTACCTTTAAAGATTTGTCTAGCTAATTGTTACTGCTTCACATTTTCACTATTATACTGTCTCTGCTTACAATACAATACTTTGCCTACAAAAGACTCAATGTTATCAAAAGTCAGGATTTAACGATCTATGCTTTTTACTGCTATAATACAATGAAGAGTAACCTGGTGGAGGCATCTGGCATCTCTGCTCCTCTTTATGCTTTTGATCAAATCATTGGGTGAATGACAGTTTTGAAGGTCAAAACTGTCATTCATGTATTTCTAAAGTAACCTAGAGGAAAACATTCATGACAGCCGAACCGTTAATGTTCTGTGAAAACCACATCTACAAAGAACTCCCAACATTTTTCACCTTTTTTGTTGTCGATTGATCTTATGAATCAATGGGACAGTAGAGATTTGAAGAAATCTATTTCCTCTAAGAAAAGAAAATGTTTCCACCTTTCAGACAAATGTCCTTTTTAGATAATCCTGTATATTTTATTAATGCATTGAGGTTAACTTCTTTTCTACTCAGAAAAAAGAGAATAACTGTTTAATTAACTTTTGCCAGCAGACACTATTACTCTTTCTTTGGATGTATGAATGTAAGTCCACTGCTTGGTGCTGACTGAACCCTGATGGTGACTTCCTTCAATCATAATATGGGACACACAAAGACTAGTGTTCAGATGCTTGAACTCGTCCCTGCGCGAACCTTTAACAGCATGAAGTTGTTCTTAACTCACAAACATTTATTCATGAGTCACCAGCAAAGCCTAAAAATGTAATTAAAGTGTAATTAATCCCTAGTTGCTGCCCAGCTGCTCTCCGTGCACCAAACTACAACTAAAGCTGTGACTGTCTACTTCCCCAAAGGAGTTGATGATCATCTTTATTTCTATATGATGTGTAGTTCAAACGGCTTCACAGTTCCATGAATAACCAGTCCCAGTGTAACACCTAGCATGGTGTCCACTGACAGTGACGCAAACACAACTACAGTTCATTTATAGTTGACAAGAATAAAAGAAAACAGATTGTAAAATGGTTTATGATGTGCTACTGGGGTAATTATATTTATTAACTCGTCTTTACTGAGGATCAATGAGGACGAGGGTTAAGGAAGCAGGAGGTGAAGCAGAGTGAATGTAATAAATTGCTATTGTTGTTTCATTTTTATTGCTAAGCAAATCAAACGTTGTTTCTTTTGTCCTGAGCTGAGCACCGGGGTCAAAACACGCTTTGGTTGACAGTATAAATATTTTGCTTGGATCACTGGCAAATGTCGGCGAATGTTTCTGCTGAAGGAAGCGCTTTCTCTGCAAAATCAACCATTTCTGATATTTATTCATTTTTAAACGGTTCCTGTTTATTTGTGTTTGTTTGGGTTTGCTTTGCTTACAACTTGTACGTGAATCCAAGGAGAAGAACAGATTTAGGAGTAACTAAATGCATGTTTTTCTGGTACATAAGAAGGATTCTGATCTAATTCAATTTGATTTACACTACTTTAAAATGATATTACTAGCAAATACTACATGATTGATTAATGACCTGTAGAACCTACTGCAGCAAAAATACACTGCTTTGCCATTGTGTTAGGAATAACCAAAGCAAATACTTATTACATTTAATGCAAAATGCTGTCAATATATCTTTACTGCTTCATGTTTAGGTACAGAACTTGTATATTTAAAGAGGGTTTCTTTTTTTTTACCGCTGTTTCTGCTTTTTCTGCTTTTACTCTACCCTGCAGTCACTGTTTGTTCCGTCACTGAAGAGCAACCAGCTTAACAGACAGTCAGGATTTCCATTTTTTAAGTCATGTGGCAAATGTGTTAGCAATGCATTACTCAACAGCCTTATCTCCATGAAAATACGTCCGTATGCTGCTCATTTACAGAGGGATTTACGCTAAGAAAGGAAAAACATTCTGCATATTTTCGGAAATTATTAGCTGTTAGTTTTTTTTAATTCAACTGTATTTGCAGTCACATTTTCAGCTTTAACTCCAATCTGTAGTTCGGTTTAGGCAGCAAAAGCTCTTAATTAATTAGATTGCCAGTCAAAATTTTACTGATATGTTTGGCATCAACACGTTTGCAACACAACTATTTGTACAGGGTTGAATTTCTGCCCAACTAATGAATGGAATTCTAATGTTTACTCTTGTAGCACTGCTTTGGTCTCGACCAGGCCTCAAGGGAAATATTTGGCATTTTAGCTGCTAAACGCTCCACCATGTTTGCTGTTTAGTCACAACTGTCTCTCTCCATTCTGGTTTTTTTGTGTGGCAGTATAAAGCTAGCCTGTCAGAGCGTTTTTATGGAAAAAAAAAAAAAAAGGCTGCATGTTGCTATGAGAAACCTGGCAAATGAGTGTGAATGAAAACAGTGAAGTGGTGATTGGCTTTATTCCCGACTCCAACAATAATCTCAAGCACAGATTAGTAGTTTTTCACCTCTAGCTGTTCAAATATATTCATGTATCTACTAATCCTTATTAAAAAAAACACCTCTTTCCACCTGCTGTGCACGTGAATCAAAGCTTTTGATACCTTCTTTGCGCATTCCCACACGGAAACATTTCTTCAGACGACAGTATTGGCACTGGTTGCGATGATGCTGGTCGATTTGGCATTCTCGATTCGACCTGCACAAGGGAAACAAAGCAGAAGTGAGTCTCGTATGTGGAAGTGAAGTCTCCGTCTGACCTCTGTGATGAGTGAACTGTGCGAGCTGGTGTGGCTGAAAAGCCATCAAGGCTGTGACCTTTGTAAATCATCTGCCCCACACGCCCTAGTATTGTGTTTTACAGCAGGAGGAGGCCAACGCTTCACAGAGAGCCCTTTTCACGCTCTCTCTCTATATATATTTATATACGTACAGTATATATGACTGAAAATGTATCTCCCATTCAGACTCAGTGGGTTATTATGTAAAGAAACCACTCTGTTCTGAGGCTGAGAGTTGTATTAGCACAAGAGTAGAGAACGGAGTTTCATCGCTGTGCTCTGAGGAATAATGGGAATGTTGACCTTCTGAAGCAATCCGCCCTCAGTTGCCTGACCTTCAGGGCTTTTATTTTATTTATTTTTTTTCCTCTAGGACTGTTGGTGAGAATAATCCAAGGTTAGGTCATAACATTCCGTAGTGGGACATGGTTAATGCGTTCTCC